>NC_133327.1:550144248-551344248 GCF_042186555.1 Aquarana catesbeiana
GCACCCAAGCATCCGCTCCCATGATCGTGAATGTGCCGTGTTGCTAGGACACGGCACGACCAAGGATCTCTGTAAAGAGCCACTGATCAGCTGTGTCACATGTAAACACAAAATCGTCTCTCAGCGCTTCACACTGACAGAGTGTGTGGCGAGGTGAAACCATCAGAGGCATATCCTCGCAGGGGACAGCAAGACAGGTTATCAGAGCACTGATCATCAGTGCCCCGATTACAATTAAGTGCCATGTATCAGTGCCCATTAGTGATGCCAGTCAGTGCTGGCTTTCAGTGCCCATCAGTGCAGCCTATCAGTAATGCCCAACCAGTGCCGCCCATCAGTGCCGCCCATCAATGCTGTCAGTGCCCATCCGTTCTGCCCATCTGTGCCCATCAGTGCCGCCTATCAGTTCCCACCAGTGCCACCTATCAGTGCCCAGCAGTGTCACCTATCAGTGCCCACCAGTGCCCCCCACCAGTGCCCCCCATCAGTGCTGCCTATCAGTGCTCATCAGTGCCACATATCAGTGTCAACTATCAGTGCCCAAAACTGTAACATACTGTATTAGTGCCACCTAATCAGTGCCCATAAGTGCCACCTCATGAGTGCCCATAAGTACCACCTCATCAGTACCCATCAGTGCAGCCTATTAGTGCCCATCAGTGCAGCTTCATCAATGCACATCAGTGAAGGAGAAAAAATTACCTATTTACAAAATTTACTGACAGAAATTAAGAAAAACTTTTTTTTTTTTCAAAATTTTCGGTCACTTTTTCTTTTTAAATAAAAATTCCAGCAGTGATTAAATATCACCAAAAGAAAGCTTTATTTGTGTGAAGAAAATAAATAAAAAATTTCACATGGTTACAGTGTAGCATGACCGCGCAATTGTCATTCAGAGTGTGACAGCTCTGAAAGCTGAAAATAGCCTGGGTAGGAAGGGGGTAAAAGTGCCCTGTATTCAGGTGGTTAATATGGATAGGATTGTGTGATACACCATTTGTCAAATCAATATATGTGACCTTTTGAATAAGTCACTGTATATCAATGTACAGTTGTGCTCATAAGTTTACATACCCTGGCAGAATTTATTTCTTGGTAACAAAATTTGGGTGGTATATCCGCGCAACGGAGCAAAGAATTTAAAAATAGAAAGGATTAAATTCACATAAAGTACTGGACTGCCGCCTCCACAGACGTGATTCCCACCGAAGTGGAAATACGAAATGTTAAATAAAAGGTTAATAAGTGGGTGTGGCGCTGTCTTGGGTATTAAGACTGTTGTAAATCGCATGTAAACCAAATGGCCATATGAAAGGTGATTCACTATGAGTCAGGATGGGAGGGAGGGGAAGGGGAACGAGGACAGGAGTGGGGAGAGTGTCTGGTTAGTGATGTTCAAAGTGACTGTGCTAATAAATAAAATTTGTGTCTTACTCTTAGTGCAAATAATTTGTCATAAAAATTGGCCATAAAAAATTTTCCAAACATAAATAATATGTTAAATTAAATAAAATAGTGACTGGTGCTCAGTGCAACATAAGTGATAATAAACGTTCTTAGTGAAATTCTTGATGCTTTTGTAGATCTAGGCAGATATATCCATACATGCATCCACTGCCTGTGTTGGTATTAGTTGGTATTGGTACGAGCCGCTCTATTTCGTTGGCAGAGTGTAGAGTACAGGCTCAGCCAAATAAGCACGAAAGAGGAGGCATGCAGGTCCCACCATCATTTTCGCGTTGAAGTTCATGTGTATTAACTTATCATTTTTGTGATTGTGCCTTTATGCCGAGTTTATGACTTACAATCTTTTATGATCGAGGTATTGGGGCAACTATATGACTCTTATATCAATGTTTACATCTTATTACCCTAAATCTTCTTAGCTCTAAACTGCCTGTGGACTGCCGCACAGTGGCATACACTGTGACTGCGTGTTACCCCCGCAGGGGTTAAAGAAGCTGGTGAGTGTCTGCATGATCACAAGACAAGACACAAGCACCTGGTCACTAATACTAATACCAACACAGGCAGCGGATGCATGTATGGATATATCTGCCTAGATCTACAAAAGCATCAAGAATTTCACTAAGAACGTTTTTTATCACTTATGTTGCACTGAGCACCAGTCACTATTTTATTTAATTTATTTGATTTAACATATTATTTATGTTTGGAAATTTTTTTATGACCAGTTTTTATGACAAATAATTTATTTGCACTAAGAGTAAGACACAAATTTTATTTTTTAGCACAGTCACTTTGAACATCACTAACCGGACACTCTCCCCACTCCTGTCCTCGTTCCCCTCCCCCCCCTCCCCTCCCTCCCATCCTGACTCATAGTGGATCACCTTTCATATGGCCATTTGGTTTACATGCGATTTACAACAGTCTTAATACCCAGGACAGCGCCACACCCACTTATTAACCTTTTATTTAGAATTTATTTCTTAGCCATTTTTCAGAGAATATGAATGATAACACAAAAACATTTCTTTCACTCATGGTTAGTGTTTAGCTGGAGCCATTTATTATCAATCAACTGTGTTTATTCTTTTTAAATCAAAATATTTTACAACAGAATCTACCCAAATGACCCTGATCAAAAGTTTACATACCCTAGTGATTTGGGCCTGATAACATGCGCACAAGTCAACACAAAGGGGTTTGAATGTCTATTAAAGGTAACCATCCTCACCTCTGATCTGTTTGCTTGTAATTAGTGTGTGTGTATAAAAGGTCAATGAGTTTCTGGACTCCTGACAGACCCTTGTATCTTTCATCCAGTGCTGCACTGAAGTTTCTGGGTCATGGGGAAAGCAAAAGAATTGTCAAAGGATCTGCAGAAAAAGGTAGTTGAACTGTATAAAACAGGAAAGGGATATAAAAAGATATCCAAGGAATTGAGAATGCCAATCAGCAGTGTTCAAACTCTAATCAAGAAGTGGAAAATGAGGGGTTCTGGTGAAACCAAACCACGGTCAGGTAGAACAACTAAAATTTCAGCCACAACTGCCAGAAATATTGTTCAGGATGCAAAGAAAAACCCACAAATAACTTTAGGTGAAATACAGGACTCTCTGAAAAAATGTGGTGTGGCTGTTTCAAGATGCACAATAAGGAGGCACTCAAAGAAAGATGGGCTGCATGGTTGAGTCACCAGAAGAAAGCCATTACTACGCAAATGCCACAAAGTATCCCGCATACAATACACCAAACAGCACAGGGACAAGCCTCAAACCTTCTGGCACAAAGTCATTTGGAGTGATGAGACCAAAATTGAGATTTTTGGCCACAACCATAAACACTACATTTGGAGAGGAGTCAACAAGGCTTACGCTGAAACGTACACCATTCCTACTGTGAAACACGGAGGTGTATCACTGATGTTTTGGGGATGTGTGAGCATCAAAGGCACTGGAAATTTGGTCAAAATTGATGGCGAGATTAATGCAGTATGATATCAAAAAATACTGGAGAAACATTTGCATTCATCAGCCAGGAAGCTGCGCATGGGACGTACTTGGACATTCCAACATGACAATGATCAGAAACACAAGGCCAAGTTGACCTGTCATTGGCTACAGCAGAATAAAGTGAAGGTTCTGGAGTGGCCATCTCAGTCTCCTGACCTCAATATCTTTGTTCCACTCTGGGGAGATCTCAAACGTGCAATTCATGCAAGACAGCCCAAGAATTTACAGGAACTGGAGGCTTTTTGCCAAGAGGAATGGGCAGCTTTACCATCTGAGAAGATAAAGAGCCTCATCCACAAATACCATAAAAGACTTCAAACCGTCATTGATGTTAAAGGGGGCAATATACAATATTAAGAACTGGGGTATGTAAACTTTTGATCAGGGTCATTTGGGTAGTTTGTGTTGTCATTATGATTTAAAAAGAGTAAACACAGTTGAGTGATAATAAATGGCTTCAGCCAAACACTAACCATGAGTGAAAGAAATGTTTTTGTGTTATCATTTATATTCTCTGAAAAATGGCCAAGAAATCATAAATTCTGCCAGGATGTAAACTTATGAGCACAACTGTACATGTATAGTGCAGCACTTTTTAACTTTCTAAAATGCAACAAAAACTGAAGTTAAAAGTAAATGTAAACTTTAAAAAAAAAAAAATTAACCCCAAGACATTGTCAACTACCTTTAAAGTTGAAGCAATTGTAACTATAACTAATTATAATGGGCTTTTAACAATGTGCAGTTGCTACTAATCCAATAACAAAACGCCTAAGGGCCAATTCTTGGGTTATAGCAGGATTTGTACCAAGTTAAAACTTACAGGCATTAAGCATAGGCATTAAAAAAGGGTAGCTTACCTTTGAGTATTATGTAAAGATAAAAAATAAAATGTAGAAAAGGATATAGTCCCCTAAATTACTAGATATAGTGAAGTTAGGAATATTACAGGTGGGAATTCACACATACGATGGTCCATCCTCTAAAAGATTACATTTTGAATACAGATTTGCATGAAGAAAGCCAACAATTACATGAAGAAAGGCAAGCAACTTTACACTTAAGGATGCTATAGTACCTATTTTTTTGATGTAGTGTTATTTTTTTGATGTAGTGTTATCTAGGTCTGGGAATTTTTACAAAGATTACATGTCCCGTCTGCCACCACATCAGATGGGACATGCTCAGAGCATGCCAACAATCCCACCTCCTTCATGGCTCTGTAGTTTAACAATGCTTTCACCAGACAGGTTCGTACCCCTGTACGGACATGGGGTTGGGGAAACACTTTGCAAGAGCCTGTGCATTGCACCCGCAATGCATTGAATGCGGGTGCAATGCTCTTCAGAATTCATTGCAAATAAATTGTAGTTGCACATTGATTATGAGACCAATGTTAAAGGGCGCAATACACAGTATTAAGAACTGGGGTATGTAAACTTTTGATCAGGGTTATTTGGGTAGTTTGTGTTGTCATTATGATTTAAATGTGTTTGTGTTATCATTCATATTCTCTGAAAAATGGCCAAGAAATCATAAATTCTGCCAGGGTGTATGGGAAATTATGAGCACAACTGTACATGTATAGCACAGCACTTTTTAACTTTCTAAAATGCAACAAAAACTGGATTTAAAAAGTAAATGTAAACTTTAAAAAAATAAAAATAAAATTAACCCCAAGACATTGTCAACCACCTTTAAAGTTGACGCAATTGTAACTATAACTAATTATAATGGGATTTTAACAATGTGCAGTTGCTACTAATCTGATACTGAAACACCTAAGGGCCAATTCTTGGGTTATAGCAGGACATGTACCAATTTAAAACCTACAGGCATTAAGCATAGGCATTAAAAAAGGGTACGGTAGCTTACCTTTGAGTATTATGTAAAGATAAAAAATAAAATGTAGAAAAGGATATAGTCCCCTATATTACTAGATATAGTGAAGTTAGGGATATTACAGGTGGGAATTCACACATACGATGGTCCATCCTCTAAGAGATTACATTTTGAATACAGATTTACATGAAGAAAGCTAATAATTACATGAGGAAAGGCAAGCAACTTTACACTTAAGGATGCTATAGAACCTATTTTGGGACAATTTTCTGGCATGTTAAAAGATTTCTATAGATGTCAACAAATGTACAGTAAGTCAAGCATTACCATTTCCTAAGGGAAATATTAGGATTATCAATTCCAAATTTTTTGCCAAGGGTATGTGACCAGGGATTTTATCTTTTGCAGAAAAAGACTGATGAACATAGATGTTGCAAACTATCATTTGGTAGGCAGCATTTGTGCAGCATTTATATAGGGAATATATATTCCAATCCATTCCAATCTCCGTCACAAACATTAAAGTCCACTTTTTGCAATAAATGTAGTAAATATGGTTAACATTGGTCTCATAATCAATCTGCAACTACAATTTATTTGCAATGAAGTCTGAAGAGCATTGCACCCACAGTCAATGCTTTTGCAAAGTGTTTCCCCAACCCCATGTCCGTACAGGGGTATGAACCTGTCTGGTGAAAGCATTGTTAAACTACAGAGCCGTGAAGGAGGTGGGAATGTTGGCATGCTCTGAACATGTCCCATCTGATGTGGTGGCAGAAGGGACCAGTAATCTTTGTAAAAATTCCCAGACCTAGATAACACTACATCAAAAAAAATAACAGATTTATGAATAGGGAAGCACCCAGCAATTCAGGTAAGGAAAGTGGGCGGCTTGGAGATGATGTATGCAACTATGCTTCATGTTACATCCTAAATATGGGTTTAACATAAAACATGGTCAAAATTGTGGACATAGCCTTTAAGGTTCATTACTGTATATAACTTTCTATTGGAGATCCAACACAGGAAAATAATGGCAATAGAACTATTAATTATTTATAGATAGAAATATATTGAGGATTGGAAGCGTTTTAAGTGAGCGTTGTCACCCTAGTTCAGTAAGTGTTTTACTGGCAGAATCACAAGATGAAAATCAAAGAAAAATGCTTGAAAAAAAGAATAATGCAGCCATCACATTTTAGGAATAGTAAGCCGCAATACATTACATTTTTAATAATGCGGCTATCACATTTAAGGACTTGTAGGTCAGAATACAATATTTGAATATAAACTGTCCATGAAAAAGCTCAAGTTTACATCCTTAAGAAATCAAGTAAATTGCTGGCACTACAACCCAATTGCAGGTATAAAATGGGATAGAGCACTCTTCACTTACCGTGCCTGGCAAGTAGTCTCAAATCTGCACACAAAAGTCTTCCAAGATAAGGTGAAGTTGGCAACAAGTTGAGTATTAATAAAATCAATCTTTATTCAATCCAAAGGAGTACATGCGTTCCAAAATTAAGCCAACTGACATGTTTCAGCCCTCCAGGGCCTTAACCACTTGCTGTCCGGAAGGTTTTACCCCCTTCGTGACCAGGCCACTTTTTGCAAGTTGACACTCCTCTATGTTAACGGACAATTGTGCAGTCATGCAACACTGTACGCAAATGAAATTTGTATCATTTTTTTCACACAAATAGAGCTTTATTTTGGTGGTATTTAATCAACACTTTATTTATTATATAAATGAAAAAGTCAGAACATTTTGAAAAAAATATAATTTTTTTTACTTTCTGCTATAAAACATACCCAATAAAATAATTTACAAATCTAATTTCTTCATGAATTTAGGCCAAAATGTATTCTGCTACATGTCTTTGGTAAAAAAAAAATCCCATTAGCTGTATATTATTTGGTTTGCGTGAAAGGTATAGCGTCTACAGTGGTATAATACTGGAATTTTTATGTATTTCTTTTTTTATACTATTAATGGCGTTGACCAGCGACTTATATTGTGATAGTGTGGTTGGCTGGGGGGGTGCACTATCTGACTAAATGACACTGACATCAATAGTGACACTAATACAGTAATCAATGCTAATACTATACACCTTCACCATATTAATGACACTGGCTGAGAAGGAGTTAACATCTAGGGGAGATAAAGGGGTTAACTGTATGCCTAACAATGTGTAATGTGTGTAATATGTGCTGCTTTTACTAAGCAATCTTGTTGTTTTTTTCCTTGCTTTGCGGGGAATAAAATAACAGCAAAGTCGCCTGTCTGTATACAGAGCTCTGTGTTGTGTACCAAAACAGAGCCCTCTTCTATAAATGACAGAGCCGATCAGCGGATCCAAGCGATCAATCACTGGTCAGGACACCCTGATCGTCCCCAGGCCATACCACATACTTGATCCAGCACACAGCTGCCGCCCTGCCACAGTAGATGTACATGGGGAGGTCGCTAAGCGCTTAATCATAGTTAGATTAAGGCCCTGAAAGGCTGAAACATGTCAGTTGGATTGAAAAAAGATTGATTTTTATCAATACTCACCTTATTGCTGGCTTAACCTTATCTTACATCCTTAAAGTAGTTGTAAAGTCTCAAGGTTTTTCACCTTAAGGCATTGTATGCCTTAAGGTGAAAAACCTTCTGTGCTGCAGCTCCTCCCCAGACCCTCCTTTTTTTACCTGAGCCTGATCCGATCCAGTGATGTGCACGAGCCCAGCGACTCCAGCCACTGTCTCGCTCCTCATTGGACAGATTATTAGCAGCAGGGGGACATTGGCTCCCGCTGCTGTCAATCAAATCCTTTGACACTGGAGCGGGGGGTGGGGATGAGTCCTGCTGTCTGTGTCAATGGATGCAGCAGCGGGACTCGGGATCGAGCCTGCACAGGTGCCCCCATGGAAAGCAGTTTTCCGTGGGGGCAACTGATGAAGGGGAGGAGCCAGGAGTGCCAGTGGTGCATCCCAGAAGAGGAGGATCGGGGCTGCTCTGTGCAAAAACCCTTGCACAGAGCAGGTAAGTATAACATGTTTGTTTTTTTTCAGGATGGATAAAAATCAAAGATTTAAAAAAAAAAATAATTAAAAAAATCAGATTTTTTTATTTCAATTGTATTTTTTGTTATTTAACCACTTGCTGACCAGCTGCCGCAGTTGTACTGCGGCAACATGGCTCGGCTGCACGAATCACCATTATGTTACGTCGCCTCTAGATTTTGCCCACGGAGCCAATGTGAGTGCCCGGCGGTCGCGATCACCACCGGGCTCCCATGATCGCTTGGGGCACACAAAGAACCGGGATCTGTGTGTGTAAACACACAGATCCCGGTTCTCTGAGGGGAGAACTGACAGATCGTCTGTTCATACAGAGTATGAACAGCGATCTGTTATCGCCCCTACACAGTGCCCTCCCCCCTTCAGTTAGAACACACAATAGGGAACACATTAACCCCTTGATCGCCCCCTAGTGGTTGACCCCTTCACTGCCAGTGACATTTTTACAATAATCAATGCATTTTTATAGTACTGATCTTTGTAAAAATGGCAATGGCCCCAAAAATGTGTCAAAATTGTCCGACGTGTCCGCCATAATGTCGCAGTCCTGATAAAAATTGCAGATCTCTGCCATTACTAGTAAAAAAAAAATTAATAATAAAAATGCCATAAAACTATCCCCTATTTTGAAGATGCTATAACTTTTGCGCAAACCAATCAATATACGCTTATTGCGATTTTTTTTACCAAAAATATGTAGAAGAATACATATCGGCCTAAACTGAGGAAAAAAATATTTTTTTATATATTTTTGGGGGATATTTATTATAGCAAAAAGTAAAAAATATTGCGTTTTTTTTTCTAAATTGTCGCTATTTTTTTGTTTATAGCGCAAAAAATAAAACTCACAGAGGTGATCAAATACCAGCAAAAGAAATCTCTATTTGTGGGAAAAAAAGGACGTCAATTTTGTTTGGGTGCAACATCACACGACCGTGCAATTGTCAGTTAAACCAACGCAGTGCCGAATCGCAAAAAGTGCTCTGGTCAGGAAGGGGGTAAAATCTTCCGGGGCTGAAGCAGTTAAATCAGATTTTGTTTGATTTTTAACAAATTTATTTTAATAAAATGCTTTTGGTGTAAAGATAGTTTTCTATTTAAGATACATTAATAATTTAGTTTATTCAGCATGAAATGGAGCTTAGTTATGTAGCATGAAGCTGTATATTCTGCAATATTTACATTTTTGGTAAACTCATTAAGTGAATCCAAGCTCTGCAAGCTTAGATAACATGCACTGCATTGATGCATTCACACAATTTCACAGTAACCATGAGATAAAACAAAGTTCAGGAATATCCCTTTATCCCATTGTTTTGCAAATCTATGTACACTGCAAACTGTAAGATCCAAGTGTAAGGAGGAAGGGCAAGCAGTAAAAATGAAACCTTCTAAGCTTATAAACCTTGTGATCTTTCTGCACATAGCTTGAAGTGCTTTAATCCTTCCTTGAGGAGCCAAATGGCAGCAGGTCATAAAAGAGACACAGTTTGGGAATATTTTAATGAATTTCTTCTAACCATGGGTAAAGCAGGTATGAGTGAAAAATGCAAGCAATGCAACAAATCGATGCAACGCTTGGTGGTCTTAATGAAACAACATCATGAGAAGAAGTGTTGTGATAAAAGGACAATGTTTGAAGTTTTTTTTGTATACCCAGCTATTCAGTTTAAGTTCTTTCGTTTGTTTGTTTTTTTAAGATATTATTGTTTATGCACTTCAGTTACTAAACATTGATGTTTAAGAAAATACAAAATGTTATGGTTTTAATTAAATAAACTAATTAGAGTAGTTCTCCAACTATGTGTGATTAACCTATTAACCTAAAATCGGTTCTGATATTGCTATTTTACTAGCCTGACAGCTTATTATTCTAAATAATGTATCTTAATTTTGCTTGCAAATATTAAAGATTCTAACTACCAGCAAGAATAAGTTCTTACATTTAAAGAGCATTCCCTACACAGACTTTTGGGAATACAAAACTCTTTCAAAGAGAACAAAAGCCCATCAACACAGGCCCCTAAATAGATTCTTACACTCTAATCAGGTTTGAACACTGTTAGGTGAGGAAGAGTGTAAAGTCATTAATTCTCCATAAGTTCTACATGGAGCCTACAGAGGGCTTTGACTTCCAACTGTGACAGTGAAATAGAACCACGGGGCAAGGCAGGGCTGGTGAGTATCAGTGGATTGTGGAGTTGTTCTGTCAAAAGATCTGCCAAAATCTATCCCTTTAATACAGAGGTAATTCATTTTTTCTATACAGATGAAGGATAACAGTTAAAAAAAACATATTGCATGAGGTGCGCATGCACGGCGCTCTGTGATGGCTGACTGAACACAGAGCTCCGCACCGCTCCGTCTATTAGGCGCACCCTGCAGCGCTTTTATCAGCCCCCACACCGCCAGAACGGGACCGGAGGGGACCGTGATCACACGGCCACGAGTGGATGCCAGTGGGAGCGACAAGGAGAGGACTCACAGCCCGATTTCCAGCGCTCACAGGGGCAGACGAAATTTCCAAGATGGCGGCGGAACGGCCGCCTCACGAGACGCTCACAGGGAGCTCAGGCTCTCCTGCATGGCGGGATGCTTTACATGAGGAGGTATGTGGAGTAGCCCCCTCACCCACAACCAGCGAAGGTCCTCTGTCACCAGCCACCACAGTATCCCTCCTGGACCAGACCCTGGATGGGATGCACAAGCTACTGTCCCCCTCAGGCGCCCATCCACCCAGGCCTAATGTCTCATATCAGGAGACAGACCCTCCTGCCTTACAGCCCCAGGACATTACCTTCATATTCTCTAAATTTGCAGAAATGCTGGATAGGGGCCTTGCTCAGATTGCTTCCAGAATTACCTCTGACATTAAGGCGGACCTCCAACTCCTAGGCTCCCGCATTGAAAACATTTAAAACAAAGTTGATGCTACGATCGATCGAGTTAATCAAAACACCGATCGTTTCAAGATCTGCATGACCAATTTGAGGGCGCTATGGCGAAAATAGATGACCTGGAGAACAGATCCAGAAGACTAAATTTTAGGATCAGGGGTCTGCCTGAGTCCGTCACGGACGTCCCGGATGCAGTCCATTCCCTAATTAAACATCTTATCCCTGACATCCGAACACACAGGTTGGAGCTCGATCGTGCACATAGGGCACTGGGACCTCCCCGCCAGGATGGCCTGCCACGCGACATTGTGGTCAAACCACACTACTACAGTGTCAAGGAGGAAATCATGAGGAGAGCCCGTACCACCCCACAGATCCAGCTGATGGGACACCAGATACAAATCTACGCGGATATCTCCCCCTTCACTATCCAGAAAAGGCGGGCGCTCAAACCCCTCCTGACGGTTCTTACACAAAGGAATATCAAGTATTGGTGGCTCTTCCCCTTCAGCCTAAAATTTGATTTCAACGCCAAGCCTTTTCGATTCTCCTCATTCCAAGAAGGTGAACAACTACTGCAAAAATTGGGACTTCTTCCGAAGGATCCGCCTTCCCCTATGCAGACCGCATCCTCCGGCATGACCAAACGTCCACCTCCGTCTAGCCCATTGTCCTCTCTCTGGATGACACCCAAAAACAAGAAGGCTAAGGAAGGCCTCCCCCCATGATCGTGAGGGAATCCCTACCTTCCACCATACACTTCCTACTTTTGTTCTGGTCGGAATCCTCCTTGACCCATGGCATTTATGCCCAACTGACTCTTCTCCTCATCTGTCTGAAAATTTTTTTTTTTTTTTTTCCTCAGAACCTGCACGAACTTCCAACTGGACTTTAGGTTCTTTCTGTTCCAAGTGCAGGTCTGAACAACCAGACTCGCCTCTAATGACGCTGCCAGAGGGAACTATCATTGCCCCTCTCCCAAAAGTTAGGCTGGGGTCTGGTCGGGCCCAATAGGCTCCTTTCTTCTCCTTCCCCCTCCTCCTCCCCCCCCCCAGTCTCCTAACCCAGATATCATTAGCTAGCGCTCTTGATATTCCCCCCATTCTCCTCTCATCCCCATTATACCCCTAGTCTCGGTCATTCACTTTTTTTATTCTATAAGGGACTTTTTTCTTTTTTTTTTTTTTTTTCTGATATATATATTCATATATGTATGTTTATATTCTATTTCTGGTTCATTTGGAGATATTAGTTTAGGGTGCGCAGGACGGAGCGGGTCCAATGCGCCTGCTGCCGCACTCGGAGTGGTTAACCATAGTGGTCTTGCTACTCCTGGTTCGGGACTCCCCCCAGCATTGGGGGGTCAACGTGTTTGTTTCTCTGAGAGGGGTGGTTTTGTTCTCACCTCTATCTCGGAGCTCACTTCTCCTTATTTTTCGAACTGTCTTCTTCTTCTTTCCTCTCTTCCTCACCTCTCGACTTTTTCTTGCAGAGACGGATGTGGTCTCACTCCTTCACGATAAGCAACTTGAAGTCTTAGTGTTTTCTCCTGATGCATGCATATTGAGACTGGCCACTACATCAAAGGTAAGTGCTTGGGGATCGCCCGCTTTCTCACTTAAGCTGCTCCATGGCTGACCACTCCTCACATAGACCTGCTCTACGCATTGCTACCCACAACGTTCAGGGACTCAATTCCCCTATGAAACGTAGGAAAGTATTCCAACATTATCACGCACAAAAAATAGATATACTATTTTTACAGGAAACACATTTCCCTAAATCATATTCCCCTTCATTCATTCATGCCAAATTCCCCAGATTTTATTTAGCCAACTCTGACAATAAAACCAAGGGTGTAGGCCTGTTCTTCTCTCGCAGAACTCAATTCTCCCTGGTCTCTGAATTCAGAGACCCGGAGGGTAGATTTTTGTTGGTAAAGGTACGCATTGACGAACAACTTTACACCCTTATTTCATATTATGCGCCAAACCGGGGACAGGCAAAGTTCTTTAAGTCCCTTTTCCAAACCCTCTCCCCTTTCACTGAAGGCCTAGTCATTTTTGGGGGAGACTCCAACATAGCATTTGACGCGGGAATTGACAAATCACGCCCCCCAGGCAAAAACAGGGTACGTCCCACCAGGCAGAGTCTGAATGTGGCCAGACAGATTTTCCATCATGGCTTGGTGGATGTCTGGCGGGAAATGAACCTGAAGGCACGGGATTACACGCACTACTCCAACCCGCATCAATCCTTTTCTAGAATAGATCATTTTTTATTCTTCAACAACATGTTCCACTGATACAAAGGTCAGATATTAAGGACTCTGCCTGGTTGGACCATTCCCTTCTCCTAATGACTCTGAATGGAGGTCCGTCTCAACGCTCAGGATTCCACTGGAGATTAAACGCCTCCATCCTTAGCAATCCCACTCACGTGTGTGAAATTGAAAAACACATTCAGGAATACTTCCGTCTGAATGACGTGGACAGCATCTCCCCTTCCACCCTGTGGGCGGCCCACAAGGCAGCAATCAGGGGTAGCTTAATCCAGATCTCGTCTAGAATTCGCAAAGCTCGCAAATTGGAAATTGATAGGCTGGAAGGGGAGTTCGCTTCTCTCAGCTTATTGCACAAATCCAAACCCTCATCGGACTCCGCAAATAGGCTGGAATCACGGCCCTGAACCTGGCTCTCACTGCTATAGCAGAAAAGAACCTCAGATGGGAGGGAGGTAGGTTTTACTACCAAACTGACAAACTTGGTTCTAGATTAGCCAGACGGTTGACCCCCACAATTAGAACACATGCGCTCCCTAAAATAAAATTAAGTAACGGTTCCCTCACACAGAATCCCAAAAAAATTATGGAAGCCTTTCACGACTTTTATTGCTCTCTATATAGCAAGGTAGAGAAGGAACCCTCCCCAGACATTATAGACTCTTTTCTGGAATCAGTACAGATCCCACGGATCACGACACAGCATAGGGATGAATTAGAGGCTCCGATCTCCATAGAAGAGGTAGCACGAGTCATTAAAAACCTCAAAAATAATTCTGCTCCGGGCCCAGATGGCTTCTCGGTCCCATATTATAAGCACTTCTCCCCATTACTCTCCCCATACTTGGCTCGCTTTTTTAATCAGCTTCGATCTGGTTCGCCCCTTGACAAGGCTTCTAATTCGGCGTTCATAACAGTGATTCCTAAGCCAGGAAAGGACCCCAGTTGCATCTCCAATTATAGGCCTATATCATTACTTAATAATGATCTTAAAATCCTAACAAAAATTATTGCGGACAGAATTTCCAACTTCATTGGCCTTTATATACATAGGGATCAAGTGGGCTTTATTCCCGGGCGACAGGGGCCGGATCAGATCAGGAGGGCAATCGACATTGTTTCCTTGTTGGGATCAGGTTGGGACGGGGGCCCCCAACAAAAGGGTTTCCTGCTCTCACTTGATCTCATGAAGGCGTTCGATTCCGTCTCCTGGTCCTTTCTGGTCCTTACCCTGCAAAAATGGGGATTTGGTGAAACCTTTATGAACATTATCGGTGCACTCTATTCTTCCCCGGAAGCAAAAATTAAAATGCAGGGCTACCACTCGAATTCCTTCCAGATTCTCCGCGGCACTAGACAGGGATGTCCCTTATCTCCTTTAATCTTTGCCTTGATCATTGAGACCCTGGCCATTTCCATCAGAGACAACCCTAACATACAAGGGGTACAATGCGGACCTCATGCGCACAAATGCGCATTGTTCGCTGACGACATCTTGCTTTTTATATCTTCACCGCTTACCTCCCTTCCTTCTTTATGCAGGGTTCTGGATGATTTTGGCAAAGTATCGGGACTTACGGTCAATTATTCCAAATCTCTAGCTCTCAATATTAACCTACCAGACCAGTTGGTTTCTCAGCTTAAAAACAACTTTAGGTTCGGATGGACAGAGACAGCGCTCCCCTATTTAGGGATTAACTTGACCGCGACCGTAGACAAACTCTACTCAGCCAACTTTCCTGCGATTTTTTCTAAACTGGAGGATGATTTATCCACATGGGACAAACTGGGCCTTTCCTAGCTAGGTAGGGTGAATTCAGTGAAAATGACCCTTCTGCCCCGCCTCCTGTATCTCTTCAGATCTTTACCTATCCCCATCCCTAAGATCCGTCTGCGGAATTTCCAATCAAAAATCATGAATTTTGTATGGGGATCCAAGGGGCATAGAATTGCTAAAGGGACTCTCTTCCGCTGTAGAGATCAAGGAGGGGTGGGTGTGCCAAATATACTCTGGTACTATCAAGCAGCACAACTATCTCAATTATCCACTATATATTCTAAAATTGCTCACCCTGATTGGGTTTGTATGGAAAGACAAGCTATTCCTCACTACACTCTAGATTACATACTTTGGTGCTCTACTAAGACCAGACCGGCAATACTTGCACCCACACTTTCTCACTCCTTGACACTATGGGACTCCCTTAGACTCAACTCACACTTGATCTCCCATTGGTGCCCCTTATCCCACATCTTCAGAAATCCCCTTTTCCCGCCTGGTCAAGACATTAAAGCCTTTCAATGGTGGTTAGATAAGGGGCTTTATAGGATTGGCCACTTTGTTCACCCGACAGGCCCCCTCACCTTTTCTTACTGCACCAGTAAACTTGACATGCCAGGTTCGGAACGGTTCAGACTCCAACAGATATCCCACTTTATCAGATCTCTTGGACGCTCCGTTTACAAACCTTTGACCATTACGGATTATGAACTGTGGTGTGGTCAGGCCATGGAGCAGAGGGGGGGAATAACGGTGATTTATCGAGCGCTTGCTAGGGCTGATTCTAAAACACTATTCATGAGGTAATGGGAGACTGATCTACAACAACAATGGACCCTGTCTGAGTGGCACAGAGCTTCCATCACTGCTTCTAAAGGCATTCTTAATATTGCGCTTGTTAAGGCGAACTTAAAAGTTCTAATGAGGTGGTATATGGTCCCTTTGCGGATAGCTAAGATCTTCCCAACCGCATCCCCTTATGCTTCCGTAACTGCGGGCATATTGGCTCCATGCTTCATATCTGGTGGGAATGCCCCAAAATAAGGGATCTATGGAACAAAATTTTCTGGATTATCAGGAAAATAACTAATTTATCCATTCCAAAAACACCACACTACGCACTATTGAACTTTCCCATCCCGGGGGTACCGAAATTGGCCCACAATCTTATCAGGTTCATCCTTATTGGAACTAAATTGACAATAGCGTGGAAACAGCCCACAGTCTCACTTCTGTTAGTTAAACGAAAAATATCCTGGATTATGGCTCAGGAGAAAACAGTAAGCATCCTCCTGGACACGGTAGACAGAACCGAGGCAGTATGGGAACCCTGGGCGAAATATGTATCCAGGCCACTAATCTGTTCATCTATTTCTGCTTGAGTGTGGAGGAGCGAATACCACACCGTCGCTTCTCGCTCTATCTACACATCATTTTCCTATCCTCTTTTTCCTCTCTATACTCTTTTCTGTTTTCGCTATCCCTTTATTATCTTGGTTTGTTTATTAGGTACAGCTTGGTTTAATATGAGGTTACTAATTTCCAGTTCAGCATTGCCATATGCAAAGTTATCTGGAGGTACCCATAGGTACTTCTACAGGCTCTCATTACAGATCCTCTGACAGCATGGAGCGGTATGAGGAATACGTTTAGGGCTATCAGGGTGGGGTGACACTCCTCAGAATCCAACACAGTTAGTACCCATTAGGGGTGTTGGAACTGAGGAATAATCCCTAAACACGGCTGTTGATGTACACTGCTCCTTGTTTCTTACTCTCCACGTAGTTCCTTGTGAGCTTTGGCTTTGTCACGCCTCTACACCATACAACTTATGTCTTCTACGATTGTTGCTTCTCTTGGCTGTAACATGTTATTTTACAAATGCTGAAACCTCAATAAAAATCTATTGAAAGAAAAAAAACATATTGATGCTACTCCTGCTTTACAGAACAATTAAAAAAAATCTATTATTGGCATTTTTCATATATGAAGTTGTATTTTTATGAAACTATGGAAAGATCACTTTTCTTTTTTCTTTAATGTTATTATTCAATGTATGCCGTTGGCATTATAGAAGTGTACAATAAGTCAGCACTACAGTGGGATCATTGCTATTTATATTGAAACTTATGATAATAAAAGTATGAAAAAATGTATAATTTTTTAAATATTTCAACATATTGTGAATGAAGATTCTGTACTGGTTTAAGCTTGCATACCAACTTTTAAATTGCAATTTATAAGTGTTAGATCATAGAAATAAAATACCGTTGTTATCATTAAGAGAAGCTAGAGATAAATGTCTAAAAGAAAATGGCAATACAGCTAAATACATCTGATTTCCTTCAAACCCTTTCCCTAGGCATTGGAAGATCTCACAGATGTCAGATTCCCTTACAAATAGCTTATACTGCAATTATTAACTGATTTTTTTGTTTAATTTATATAGGGACAAACTCCCTTTCAAAAATAAAGGGATATTCAACCTGTAATCATATATTAATTATGGAATTACATGCAAAGGAAAAGGTCTACCTTTAAGTAGAACTTCACTTTCGCAATCAACATTGACTATTTTAATCCTTATACTGATAGTATTAGTAAATAGATAGGAAAGTATAGTATATTTATTTGTTTTAAACTTTTTTTACATTTATTCGGCTACTTTCTGGTTTTCATGCCTAGGCAAATGATGTTAAAATACCAGGAGTCTTCAAGAGTGGAGGAGGAGTTTTCTCAGCTAAGCAAACTCTCCTGCCTCCATGCCTGAGCTAAGGGCCGATGGATTTCAGGAAGTAAATTCTACAAGAATCATCTGCTCTTATTCAAGATGGCCATGACCAGAAATGCTAAGGGGGTGTTTTTCAAAATTATTTCTCAACAAAATAAAGCATAGAGACATGATGAATTTGAATATAAAAAATGAATGAAATAGCATTTCTGGTTTGTGGTGCTCATATGCAGTGTAGTTCCACTTTAAAGTCAAATTGAAGTCTCGCATCTTTTTCTTTCTTCATCACCTATATTATGAATACGTTTGATATTGAACTGAATGTCACTTAGAAATGCCTTAAAATACCCTTTTACCCTTAGTGAAAATTCTCTTCCTGACCTTCCTTGTTGGCCACCACACTCGAGTTACAAGAATCAGTACACAAATTTGTATTGCTGGGGGGTTGTGTGCCTGACCAGGTCTGTGAGATTAGCTAGCTAGAGTACCTAGAGTTAAGCCCCTTACACATGGGCCGAACATCGGCCAAAATCAGCTGGTACAGTAGAAACTGGCTGACATTCATGTACAGCTTGTTGTCTGACAGAAGCCATGCTCACGACCAACTTCTGTCGAATGAGCATGCTGGAAAACCAGCAGCTGATTGGCATCTGAAACAATAGCACAGCAGGGAGAACTTGCACTAACATTGCATAGTTAATACAGTGACCTCCTCCATTTTGTTTTTGTTTACCTGTTGGGTTGAATGCAAAAAAAAGTAATGTGTGTGTCAGGCATTAGCTAAGCATTGTGGTCTGACTCTGGGGCCTATTGGAGTGCATAGTCATATTTAGACACACTGCTCCACTGCTATAACATAAAAGTTCAGGTGAGACTAAGGAAATAGAGGTAGCACAGCATCTGTCGGCCTAAATATCTATTTCTTGCTATTCCAATTGGACTTCAGTTTTTTTCCAGTCTAATTTGGTACACTGAGTATTAAGAAATATGTTTTTCATTCACCATTTCTGTAAGGAAAATGGCTGCACTTTGGTTCACTATATATATTTTTGATAAGAGGCCTGAACTTTTTTTTATTATACAAGATAGGTGAAACGCTTTTTTATGCAAGGCTTTGACAATGTTTAACCACTTCCTGCCCGCCCTATAGCGGATTGATGTCCGGGAAGTGGTTCAGTTATCCTGACTGGACGTCATATGACGTCCAGCAGGATAACATGCCGCAGCGCGCCCCCGGGGGCGCGCATCGCGGCGATCGGTGGAGCGGTGTGTCAGTCTGACACACCACTACACTGATCTTGGTAAAAAGCCTCCGGCGGAGGCTCTTTACCACGTGATCAGCCGTGTCCAATCACGGCTGATCACGCTGTCAATAGGAAGAGCCGTTGATCGGCTCTTCCTCACTCGCGTCTGACAGACGCAAGTAGAGGAGAGCCGATCGGCGGCTCTCCTGGCAGGGGGGGTCTGCGCTGATTGTTTATCAGCGCAGCCCCCCCGCAGATCACCACACTGGACCACCAGGGATCGCCACTAGGACCACCAGGGAAGGGGCAACATGTGGATGGCCAGGTATGTACCCCATGGCCATCCACATGTGCCCAGTGTGCCAAATCTGTGCCAATCAGTGCCCACAAATGGGCACTGATTGGCACAATTATGTTGCAGTGATGCCCAGCAATGCCACCCTTAGGGGCATCACTGCAAACAAGTAATGCCATCAGTGCCACCCATCAGTGTCCATTCATGCCACCTGTCAGTGCCCATCCGTGCCCATCCATGCCCATCTATCAGTGCCCATCCGTGCCCATCTGTGCCAACTATCAGTGCCACCCATAAGTAACCATCAATGCCACCTACGAGTGCCCATCAATGCCACCTATGAGTGCCCATCAGTGCCGCCTATAAGTGCCCATCCATGCCACCTATGAGTGCCCATCAGTGCCGCATACCAGTGCCACCTATCAGTGCCCATCAGTGCCACCTATCAGTGCCCATCAGTGCCGCCTATCAGTGCCCATCATCAGTGCCCGTCAGTGCCACCTCATCAGTGCCACCTCATCGGTGCCCATCAGTACCGCCGTATCAGTGCCCGTCAGTGCAGCCATATCAGTGCCCGTCATTGAAGAAGAAAACGTACTTATTTACAAAAAGTTTTAACAGAAACAAAGAAATACTTGTTTTTTTTCAAAATTTTCGGTCTTTTTTTATTTGTTGCGCAAAAAATAAAAGCCGCAAAGGTGATCAAATACCGCCAAAAGAAAGCTCTATTTGTGGGAACAAAATGATAAAAAATTTGTTTGGGTACAGTGTAGCATGACCGCGCAATTGTCATTCAAATTGCGACAGCGCTGAAAGCTGAAAATTGGGCTGGGCGGGAAGGTGTCTAAGTGCCTGGTATTGAAGTGGTTAAGTGGAAATTTTACTAAGCCAGCTGTCTGCAAAAAACAGAAAACTTGCGGTGACAAATTCTTGTGAATATGTACGGGAACAAGTTAGAACATCCCACCGCAAGTCTGGGCCTAATGCCAAATGGCACCTTATCGAAAGTATCTTAAAAGGTTATTTCTATATTACACCCTTTTCTCGGACTTAAGCTAAGAAAAATATATTTTGATAAGGAAATTTGGGGTATTTTTTGTTAGGTACTTTTTAAGGACGTCATACAGCAGAAATAGCATTGTCTTTACATATATGTCATATACCATGTAACTTGTGATACTTGTACTCGTGTGATTGGATAAGCTAAGGGACCGCCCCTTGGTTTGCCCCTAATGATGTATAATGAATTGTTGCCATATATAACATGTGAGAAAAATACAATATATTATATTATCGATATCCAACGTACTGTGTGGTGTCGTTTATATCACTCCAATCGATTGAAGAGGCCTTCTTGGTGTCTGAGTCCAGCTCGAGCAAGGAAAAGGTTTGGGGGCGCACTTGACCAGTTGACCCCTACCCTCTCAATTTCTCATCTCCATCTCACTACAGGTTACGTGTTACATTGTTTTAGATGCTTGCGAGGAAAAATATTGTACGTAGAACAGAATGACACATGTTAAGCAGTGGTCTGGGCTTTCTGAAAGCCCCGCTCAGTCTTGGGCAGCCTAAATTATGGGGTTAACTAAGACAACTTTTTGGCTTTGGCAATTTGTAGAACAGTAAAAATAAAAGGTTGAGACCGAGGGGAGGCTGCGATTGGAGACCTTACTGTAAGGAGGCAGATGGGATCCGAGCCGAGCCAAGATGAAAAGATGAGCTTGACAAGGGAAGAGCCGGGGGTTCTCCTTCCGGCAGAACAGGTAGTGGGTCCCAAAGACTCCCTGGCTAATTGGGTCACAGGACCAGCTTCCTGATTGGCCGGGAGGCCAATCAGGAAGACAATAGCAAATATTAATTCACTATTGTCACACAACTGAGTGGGCTCAGGGTGCAGTGCTCTGCTCCCTGAGCCCACCCTTTTTTGAAGCCAATTAGAGCCTCAGGCTCTAATCACGTGCTTCAAATAAAAAAACCCATTGGAATCAATGGGTCCGGCACCCTGCATGTAGATTAGGGGCTGAGCACATTAATTAGGGGGGGGGCGGCACCCCTGCAACCCTAATGGACGGGCCGCCACTTGTAATAAACATGGTAACGTCCCCAGCAACCGCTCAGATGATTGTTTTAATTTTCTTACAGTAGAAAAAAATATTAATTGTATCTCTAATATTTACTATCTGTGCTTCCAAATTAATCTGGGTATCCCAGTGCACTTTGATTATGTTTTTTTCTGATGATTCTTGGTTACTCGTTTTGAACCAAACAATTAGGTTTAGTAATGTATTCATAAAAAAATTATTATTTTAATACACATCTTGACTTTGTCTGTATACTGGCATCCTACCGTCTTCTGCACAGTAACACTGAGAGAAAAAGAAGCAGCAAATGAAGCTAGTTATGACTCTATTGCTTTACACAGAGTTGATACCCTAATATGCTGTAAACATGCTAACAGGAGAGGAGGTCATCGAGGTGACCTTATCAATGTGCTGCTATTCATTCACTGTCCAGTTACAGGACTGGAGGTGACCAAACTGTAACAGGCCACTGACCTGTCTGTATTATCTGTGAGGAATGCCTGGATCAAATGACAGATTGGACAGAGTTGCAAATACTTTTGCGGGTAATAGAAGATAAATTAGAATTAACTGTATGTTAGTTGTTGGTCTGGAGTTAAGAGTTACATTTTTTTTTTATGTTTTAGAAAGCGGCAACATATGTTGTATAACATAATTATTATGTAATGTGCTCTTGTCCAAGTAAATAGAATTACCACTCTTATGTTTGTGCCTTTTTCCAACCTCGTAATTACATCAGCAAACAGAAAACAAGCAAAAATGTATTCTAAGCACAAAATGTGAAAATAAATTCCACCCTCCAAGTAATTTGGTCCATAATAGAGATATACCTTTACTGTGAAAATGAAATAATTAAAAAAAAGTCTGTCATACCATTTGCACCATGCTCTGTATGCTCTCACCTTAAAGTGTTACAACAGTAAAATCAGTTTATATATGCAGTAAAGCATGCTTGTTATACTCATGGTTATACTCAAGGTGTTAATCCTCCCCATTGTGTAAAAAGGCTGTTTGATCCTGACTGCTGATAGAACAGGGCCTTGGGGGCAAGCTGCACATGCTCAGTTTGTTGTGTATTGCTAGAGAGGTTTTTTTTTTTCTTGGAAGAGTGCATGTGATCAGCACAGGGCCAATCAGCACTGTCCAGACAGAGGGTCAGGGGTCCTGTGGAGAATGAAAACTCCTCCTAAATGCTTTAACTGATAGTCACAAGACTGCTCCAACAGCTGATGAGATAAGGTATTTAGCAGTTTATATTTACTAAAATAATTACATTTCCTTGTTCTGTGGGAGATCAGATATAGTGAATGAAGGGTTTAGTAACACTTTTAAACGTCAACCCATATATCATATAGTTAAAACAAACTTCCCCTCTGGAGGGAAAAATTTCTCACAACTCTTCCTCTCACACTCCCAAGGATGTACTATTCCCCTTCAGGGCTCTTCTATTCAGAGTGCTTCCTGGTACTACTTTCTCTCCTTACAATTTATGTCAGGTTCATCATCTTTAGAAATGGAGAAATGCTCAATTTTTCCATTTCGGCTGCATGGTGAAGCTAACATAAGCATCAACAAGGGAAGGAAGTAGGCACACTGAACAGGAGAATCCTAAAGGGGGAATAGTACATCCTTGGGAGTGTGAGAGTTCTGAGTACCCCGGGGGGTAAAAAGCTAATTTGCCCTGTATGATGTATGGGTCAGAATTTAAGATGAGACATACAGAGCATGGTGTGATTGGCACGAGGGGCATATGGAGGAGGTGTTCCAAATTATATCTAAGACAACGGTGGACCACTATTAAGAGACTTTATTTTGAACTTTTTTTGGACTTATTTTTGATTATATTTTCATGATAAAAAGGTGTATCACTATAAGCTCCCATTGTTGTCCAAATTACCTGCATGCTGGAAATTGTTTTAACATTTCATTTTTAAAATATATATTTTTTTCTGTTTGCTGATGTAATTTTTAGGTTGGACTAAGGTACATACATAAGAGTGGTAACTGTAGGTAGCGCTGCAGTACAACTGAGTTTATAAATGTATGTTGTGTATTCCTCCATTCCAAGACTCCTCTAATTATTTACTTTTCATGCAACTGCTAACAATGTTCCTCAGAAGTTCATTTCCTTCTCTGACATGTTTATACACTATTCAGTGCATGTAGCCATACCTTGCAATCATTTAATCTCTTTCAGCCCACCTAACTAATGATGTTATACAGCTGTGCTGACACTGGCCATATTGTGTGAGAATCTGACTGCCAGGATGAGAACTTCAATTATATTCAACAGCAAACCTTTGCACTAATGTTCATTTTCAAAGAGAACCATGCTATTCTGCATCTTAAAATACATTAATTAAAATGCTTAGGAACTAGCCTTGGCTTATGCCTCAGTGTCTATTTTAGTTTGGAATTTTCTACAGTCCAACATCACTTGTCATTGAGAAACAACAATGATCAGTATGAGAAGTGGCAGATGATAAGTGACAAGTGATGAGTGTTATTAGAAGTGACAACTCATCAAACCTCAACTCATCATTATATTTCTAAATAAAATTACTGGAGAACCATGTCATATTATCATCTCATGGCAATTATTTTCTTTAAAATATACAGCAGTTAAATATAAAATGTGGTTCAGATATAGCAAAGCAATCCAGTAGGGTGCATCAGTGATGAAGCTGCACCAGGCCACAACTACAATATGTTGTTTGTTCACCTTATGAAAAAGGTTTGAATAAGTCAACAAATTAATATTTCCTTGCAGATATATGACATATTTAAATCAATAATCCCATAAAACATTGTGCTAATTATACTTTCTCGAATTGGACAGCAAACCAGGGTTCAACTATACTGCTCAAAAAGCAGGGAAGGAAGTATTTAAAGCCCAGCTGAAGTCACAAAAATCAGAATCCCATTATATAGACAATGTACTTACAAACTCCAGTCATATACTCTTTCCAGCATTAACTGTTATAGCAGTTGGGCAGCCTAAAGCTTGCCATACACTGAACGAAAAAAGTCTGGTTCAACAGGGACTGAACGAATCTAA
Organism: Aquarana catesbeiana; assembly: GCF_042186555.1. NCBI lineage: Eukaryota > Metazoa > Chordata > Amphibia > Anura > Ranidae > Aquarana > Aquarana catesbeiana. Next base: position 550,169,006 of record NC_133327.1, read on the forward strand.
AACAGTGTGTGGTGGTCTCTGTTTGACAGAAGTTGATCAATTGATTGACTTCTATTGAAGGGATATGTTGGAGAAATTTTCTCAATCAGTGGTTACAATTACAGCCAACATCCCGGCAAGAGGAATTCTTCCATCCACCCGTTTTCTGTGGATGGAGGAATCTGTTATTTTTTTTTTTTTCAGCCCCCTGGCTACCAAAAAAAAACCACCCATACAGGTACCAGACATCTATAGATAAAACAAAGTGTGCAGCTCTGACTAAAGTTGAATAATGACCTTGCATTAGGTGTAGGCTATTTAAATACCTTCTGAAGCCTGACTGGAACACTTCCAGGATGTTGCTAAGATATGCCTACTTGTTACTGTTTACCTTCACCATCACAGGAGTAAGCTCTTTCTCTGATTCAAACCCCTCACGTGTGCTTTCTTTTCCCTGATGCAGTAACTCTGAGCTCAGAGTTTGAGAGCTAACTCCTGTGATGGTGGAGGTGAGCATTAATGACTAGGCCTTCCTTAGCAGCATTCTAGCAAAGTCCTGGGAGTATTTTAGTCAGGCTTTGGGAGGTATGTCTATGGCTTACACCTATAGCAAGGGCAATATTCATCTATAGTCAGAGTTGTACAGGTTGTTTTTATATATAGGCACTCCTTACCTGCAAAGGCGGTTTTTTAGGAAGTTTTTCAGTAAAGGTAAACCAACCCTTTAATGTCTGAGTGCATAGTCCCATAGGCACCAGAGATTCACCACATTGTACAGTGCACTTCATGATCTTTAAGATCTGGTCAGACACACCCCTTCTGTTCAGCACTACAAGTGTGCATGTAGAAGCTTGTGCTGAGGGGGTGTGGCCTTAATTCTTTGTATGTGTGCAACAGGTGGAGTAGCTGGGCCATCTGGATTGCTCATTGTCTGAGATCTCTATAATTTTACCAAAATAGCTCCTCTTAACCTGAGAGGCTCAATTCAGATTCACTGCCTGAATGTGGGAACATATGGGAGCATGTAAGCAGAGAACACTGGAGTGTAGTGAAAGTACTGATGCCAGAGGATTTACGTAATAGCCAAGCTAGAGTGTATGTGCAGCTAAACTTTTTTGAAAAAGTTTTGGTTATAGCAGGGAAAGGTTAGAACCGCCATCAGTTTTTTATTAATCACAATGTATGGAAAGGCGCTAAACCTGCATAAAGATATAAAATGCTCACATGTAAAATATGAATAAGCAAAATAATATAAGCAGAATAATAATCTTGGCCGTGACCTCACAAGGCTCCTTCCGACTCGTTACGTCACTGACATGTGACTTTATCAAGGGCCAGCCCATGATAAAGTCAATGTCAGTGATGCAACACGTCGTGAGGAGCCGGGTGACTTCACTTCCGGTCACGGTCAAGACCGGAAGTTCAGATTGTGTCAGCGTCCAACTCGTGTGTGACCCCTTGGTCCCAGATCCTGCTGGATGTTATATTTTTTTTACTGTAAGTCTCTACATTGTTTTTAACAAAATTTGTTGTTGATACTAATTGAGGAGTTTCATTGCTTTCCATATGTGCAAGCGGATTGATCACCTGATGGAGTGACAGAGATTGCACGGAGATCAGTGTTTGACTCATTGCCTTATATTCTCCTTACTAAAGTGAGCGGTCATTGCACATATTGGTGGATTGTACTTGTTTTCCTGGATTAAGGACTGGACTACATGAGCAATATTTTATCACCGGATTTTGAACTTTTTCAGCGCTGTCACTTAGAACTGTGTCTTTTTGACACTTATTTTTGCACTGGACTTTTATTTATTTACTTATTTTGCATTCTTCACTAGACATGTGCATTCGTTTTCGTCCGAATGCATTTTCGTACGAATTTCAGGTATTTTCGTTATCGTTTTAACAAACGATAACGAAAGTGCAGAATCTGAAAAACGAAAGATCCGACATAAACTAATGCTTTATTTTCGTTGCTACAACAGTTCGATATAGATAGGAGATTCGACATGATGCTGACAATAACAATCTGTGTCCATCAAAGCTGTGGTCGAATGTGCCTAACCTTAACTCTATTAGTCCAAGATTATTCTACATAGAGCGAAAAGATTTGATGTAGAGAAAAGATTCAACGTAGAGAGAAAAGATTTGACATAGAGAGAAAAGATTCAACATAGATAGAAAAGATTTGACATAGAGAGAAAAGATTCGACATAGAGAGAAAAGATTCGACATAGGGGAGAAGAGATTGCTGCTGGAATTGGGTGGGGGGAGTAAAATAAAAATAATGATGATGATGAATGTTATTGGCTGATTGTAATCAAAGAGGAGGGGCAGTAAAATAGCTAGAACTAACACACGTACAGCCACTTACTTTCATTTACGATTATGGTGTCTGTTGAAAGTTCTAAGGAGATTCAACGGAGCAGCTAAACTATACGGTGTCGTACAGTTTAGCTGCTCTGTCGAATCTTCTTTGAACATTCGACAGACACCATAAGCTTTCAATGACAGATTCGACCTTAATTAATTTGGATTTTCGGACGAATGCAAGTTTTTAACGAAAAACGAAATAAAGAAAAACGAATTTCGGGAGTAACTACATAAATTTATTTTTCAGACGAAAACTAAATTCCGAAACGAAATATTTCAGTGTGCACATGTCTATATTTCACTTAAAGTCACCTTTGGCCGGTGTCTGGCACTTTATGTGTGTGGCATTTCCCTCACTGGATCTTTTTTAATATTTTTGTGGTGACCACTTATGAGGATTATTTTTCACTTGATATAATATTATTCTTCTGCTTATAATATTTTGCTTATTCATATTTTACATGTGAACCCTTTATATCTTTATGCGGATTTAGCGCCTTTCCATACATTGTGATTATTACTGTTTGTAGGTGGGGAAACTACAGGGAATGGCAGCTTTATCCTTTAAACATTATCTATTGTTTAGTTACACTTGGACAGCATTATTATCCTTGTATCTTTTATTTTTGATTTACATGTTTTCAAACACTTTTCAAACACTAAGTAGCACATGAGTTCTTACACTTTTGTCAGCTTTTTATTGTTGACTGTGTCCCTGCTGCATATTTTCTCTCGTTCCATGTTTGGTAGAATCTTTGTCATTGGCACAGTAAGAGATGGAAATCCCTTTAACAGAGCCCAAATAGCAGTGCTAATTTGCCAGTTCCTCCCAATTTTTTCCAAGACTAAAAATAGATGGATTACATTTAAAACAAATGCGCTTAACCACATAATAGCAAAGAAAAAAAAAAAAGAAATCTTTTACGATGTACCTCTATAAAATAATTATAATTATGTAACAGACATGCTCCTCCTAACTGTAATTAATCTTATTTTGATATGATTTGCGGCCTATTGGTGGCTAAAACTAACCTCTAACTCTTGAAATTCCTCTTCTTCTTCCACATCATAGGAAAGGGTGTGGATTTTGATGTCTTCAGAGGAAAGGTCAATGAACTTGGTATCTGGGTAGTCAAGACTGTCTTTGGTTGGTGATCTGTCTTCAATAAACGTGGTTTCACAGCACTCCGTGCTGACATTCTCTCCCCAAGAACGTAAGACATTTTCAGAATACAGAATAATGTTGGGTCGATAGTGGGACTCCACAGTCTGTTGCAACATGTTAGGATCCAACAGTTGTTGAACTGGGTCATTTTTTATGTTGTCTATGGCAGTCTGTGTTGAAATAGTTCCAACAATGTGACTCTGATATTGGGGGGTTGGATAAACTGACACCATTCCATCCTTATTCTCTGCCATTAAATTTCTTGTGTTGATTAAGCCATTCCTTTTTCCAGCCTCTGTGATTTTATTATGCATAAGCACACTGTTCTGTTCAATTAAACCATCCATATTTTGTGTATGTGTTTTTCTTGTTTCTGTGGCTCCAGTTATAGAGGGAAATGCAGGTCACATTTGCCTAATGGCTTTGGTTTTCCTGAAAGCAGTAAAAACAAACGATGTAAGAAAAACAGGAATGCAAGCCAAAATGAATATTCAGACAAGTCAATATAATTTAGTCATTAAGCTTGATAACACATGTTGCATTTTAACCTTACCCCATAATTCAGTTGTGGTTAGTTCTAACAACTACGACCCTTGTACTATGACTCACTGATATTTAATGTCTTAATTGAATTAAATAACTTAATCTGAAAATTTTCTGCTATTCATATGAACATATGACATTAAAAATAGGGGGATTGCTGCGTAACTGTGCTGGCAAACATAAGAGATAAAATAAGTTATTAATTCATTTGATGAATTGCCTTGTTGTGTTTTACAGTACACAAAACTCAAATGAATACAGTGCCAGATTTCATTATGCAAATTCTGCAACTGTCTTCATAATTGTCGGTCCAAATTTAGGTCTATTTGCAAACCACTTGTGTGCCTAAAAACCAACATGAACATGCCAAATTGGTACACCATTACCTAAGACAAGGTCATACTGAAGTAGAACAATTTTGTGAATTGTCCATCGCAAACAGACCACAAGGAAAGATTAGTCACTTTATATTGTTTCACTTGGAAAAAATATTTATTTTTATCATAGCTGAACATAAAACAAGTTCATAAGTGAATATAAACCCACTTACAATCATTTGTCAAGTCATATTATCATGGAGGTGTACTTTTCATCATCAACTACAGATGTGTTTAATACATAAATTATAAACTCTTTAGCTAAATACATTATACCCTTCAGGATTGAGTTATAAGTTTGTTTTATACTTCTTTTCTAGAAGATATTATTTTTTTAATTGCTGTGTTATTTTTATTTTGTTTTACTTTTTAGATATATCTTTGAACTTTGTGTATATGAATAATGAATCCTATTACAATCAGGAAAACTGGTGAAGATGAAATACAGTGCCTTGCAAAAGTATTCACCCCCTTTGGCTTTTTACCTATTTTGTTACATTACAACCTTTAGTTCTATGTTTTTTTTAATCTGAATTATATGTGATGGATCAGAACACAATATTCTAAGTTGGTGAAGTAAATTTAGAAAAATATATACGGTACATAAAACTTTTTTTCAGAAATAAAAAACTGATAATTGGCATGTGCGTATGTATTCATCCCCTTTGTTATGAAGCCCATAAAAAGCTCTGGTACAACCAATTACCTTCAGAAGTAATATTACATTACATTACATATTACTACATAATTAGTGAAATGATGTCCACCTGTGTGCAATCTAAGTGTCACATGATCTGTCATTACATATACACACCTTTTTGAAAGGCCCCAGAGGCTGCAATACCTAAGCAAGAGGCACCACTAACCAAACACTGCCATGAAGACCAAGGAACTCTCCAAACAAGTAAGGGACAATGTTGTTGAGAAGTACAAGTCAGGATTTCCAAATGGAAAGAACATGGCACAACAGCAAACCTGCCAAGAGACGGCCGCACACCAAAACTCACGGACCGGGAAAGGAGGGCATTAATCAGAGAGGCAGCACAGAGACCTAAGGTAACCCTGGAGGAGCTGCAGAGTTCCACAGCAGAGACTGGAGTATCTGTACATAGGACAACATTAAGCTGTATGCTCCATAGAGTTGGGCTTTATGGCAGAGTGGCCAGAAGGAAGCCATTACTTACAAAATGGCACATTTTGAGTTTGCGAAAAGGCATGTGGGAGACTACCAAAATGTATGGAGGAAGGTGCTCTGGTCTGATGAGACTAAAATGTAACTTTTTGACCATCAAAGAAAATGCTATGTCTGGCGCAAACCCAACCCATCACATCACCCAAAGAACACCATGCCCACAGTAAAACATGGTGGTGGCAGCATCATGCTGTGGGAATGTTTTTCAGCAGTCGGGACTGGGAAAATGGTCAGTGTTGAGGGAAAGATGGATGGTGCTAAATATAGGGATATTCTTGAGCAAAACCTGTACCACTCTGTGTGTGATTTGAGGCTAGGATGGAGGTTTAACTTCCAGCAGGACAATGACCCCAAACACACGGCTAAACCAACACTTGAGTGGTTTAAGGGGAAACATGTAAATGTGTTGGAATGGCCTAGTCAAAGCCCAGACCTCAATCCAATAGAAAACCCGTTGGCAGACTTAAAGATTGCTGTTGAAAAGCGCAAACCATCCAACTTGAAGGAGCTGGAGCAGTTTTGCAAGGAGGAATGGGCAAAAATCCCAGTGGTAAGATGTGGCAAGCTCATAGAGACTTATCCAAAGTGACTTGGAGCTGTGATAGCTGCAAAAGGTGGCTCTACAAAGTATTGACTTTAGGGGGGGGTGAATAGTTATGCACATTGACTTTTTCTGTTACTTTGTCCTATTTGTTGTTTGGTTCACAATAAAAAAAAAACATCTTCAAAGTTGTGTGCATGTTCTGTAAATTAAATGATGCAAATCTTCAAACAATCCATGTTAATTCCAAGTTGTGAGGCAACAATACGCGAAAAATGCCAAAGGAGGTGAATACTTTTGCAAGGCACTGTATACAGTATAAACATGAACCAAATATTGTCTTTAAAGTGTTACTAAACCCACAACAGTAAAATCTGTCTGTATATGCAGCATAGCATGCTTGTTATACTCACTGTGGAACTTAAGGGGTTAATCCTCTGCATTGTGTAAAAAGGCTGTTGTATCCTGTACGCACAGATCCTTCCCTTCTTGCATTGTCTATCTTGAGAAGGCCAGCTAACAGACAGGCAGTAGCCAACCTGCACATGCTCAGTTGTGTCTTTTATCCTATCCTGGAGAGAACGTTTACTTGTTCTCAGAGCTAGCCAGTTCACATGCCGTCGTCCTGTTAGGTATGGAGACGAGTAAGGGGAAGATGGCCCCCATCCATCTCCATACCATTGCAGGGCGGAAGCGACGTCAAAACGTTACTTCCACCCATAGCTCTTAAAGAGACTTTTTTTTTTTCAAATGTCATTTCATTTTTTTTTTTATTGTTTTTTAGTGTAAATATGAGATCTGAGGTCTTTTTGATCCCAGATCTCATATTTTAGAGGTCCTGTAATTTTTCTATTACAAGGCATGTTTACATTCCTTGTAATAGGAATAAAAGGGACACAATTTTTTTTTTTAAAGAACGGTGTAAAAATAAATAATAAAAAAAAAAAACATTTTCTTAAACGCGCCCACCCTGCCGAGCTTGCGTGCAGAAGCGAATGCATACCTGAGCAGCGCCCGCATATGAAAACGGTGTTCAAACCACACAAGTGAGGTATCGCCACGATCGTTAGAGCGAGAGCAATAATTCTAGCCCTAGACCTCCTCTGTAACTCAAAACATGCAACCTGCAGAATTTTTTAAACGTTGCCTTTGGAGATTTTTAAGGGTAAATATTTGTCGCCATTCCACGAGTGGGTGCAATTTTGAAGTTTGACATGTTGGGTATGAATTTACTCGGTGTAACATTATCTTTCACAGTATGAAAAAAATAAAAATGGGGCTAACTTTAGTGTTGTCTTTTTAATTAAAAAAAGTGTATTTTTTCCAAAAATAGTGCGCTTGTAAGACCGCTGCGCAAATACGGTGTGACAGAAAGTATTGCAACGACCACCATTTTATTCTCTAGGGTGTTAGAAAAAACATATATAATGTTTGGGGGTTCTAAGTAATTTTCTAGTAAAAAAAACAGTTTTTAACTTGTAAACACCAAATCTCAGAAAGAGACTCGGTCCTTAAGTGGTTAAACATGATAGGAAAATCTTGGTAAATTCTTTTTCTCTTGTATACACAAATATGACCAGATGTCTATTAAACGTTTTGTAGTTTTATTTTTACCTGGCCTGCAGCTTTAAGTATCAACCAGGGGTGTTAATGTTTGCCATTCTGGGATATGATGCCCAAATCTACCCACCGAATAACATCTGAATGAATCTGGAGTACCTGGCACAACTAAATTGAACCTAATGGCAGACAATACATAAAAAATCCCTAAAATTGATAAATAGCTGTGAACAATGGAACAAAAGTATGATGACCACAGATAAATATGTAGTAATATAGAAACCCCATTTAAATATACCTATATATAATTCATTTTCATTGGGTTTTATGCTAATTCATTTTAAGTTGCAACTTTATTGTTGTTTTGTTTTTCCTCCCTTATTTTGTTTTAAAAGGTTAACACAATGATGTAGAAAACTACTGCCTTAATATATTCAACATATAGCAATATACAGGGCATAAGGTATATCATGTTACATCTGTGCCTTAAGCTAAGTTAAGGGATTGTAAAGTCAGTAGTTTTTTTTTTATTCTATGCATTAAGATAAACAGCCCCCTTCAGCCCCCGTAACACTTTCCTGAGGTCCCTCTCTGTCCAGCGATGTCCACTCAGCCATCTGAGATTCTCCCTTCTGATTGGCTGAGACACAGCAGTGGTGCCATTGGCTCCTGCTGCTGTCAATCAAAGTCAGCTAGCTAATCAGGAGAGAGAGGGGGTGGGGCTCTGTGTCTGAATGGACACAGGTAGCTGTGACTTGGCTTGTGTGCCCCCATAGCAAGCTGCTTTCTGTGGGGGCACTCAACAGGAGGGAGAGGCCAGGAGCACAGAAGAGGGACCTGAGAAGCAAAGGATCCAGGCTGCTCTGTGCAAATCCACTGCACATAGCAGGTAAGTATAACATGTTTGTTATTTTTCTAGGAAAAAAACGAGACTTTACAATCACTTAAACTATCACAAGATAAAGTGGTTTAACCTGAACCTCAACCTTTCTAGTTTTTACCATTTTACTTTTCTTCTTCTTTACTAGTCAAAAATCACCACAGAAATTATCATGCCAGCCCTTAACCAAATGCACATTGTTTACTGTAACCCTTTTTCTGGGTTATTGCATCCCATCTTTCTTTATTGTGTTAAGCTTAAGCAGGCCATACACGGTCGAATTTCGAACAAATTTTCTTTTCAAAATCAAAATGTTCGTTTTTTTTGTGATCCGATGATGCCACCATTGATTTTCGAAATTTGGCCGACCAAGCCTTCAATTTCACCGCATGTTGCTACAGAAAAGAATTTTCGTGGCCGGGAATCTTCTTTACTCTCCATAAATTTTCTTTTCTTATTACATTTCTCGCACGATTCTCCCATCATTGATTAGAAAATCGTTTGTTTTTCTAAAAATTTCCAACATGTTCGATTCCTCAAATTTGATTGCCGCACGAAAATCGGCCATTGTTGCAGCCCACTAATGGTGCGAAATTTATATGAAAAATCTTTCATACGATTTTTGAAAGAAAATTCTTATACGAAATTCGAACCGTGTATGGCCGGCATTAAGCTTACAGCAAACAGCTCTCCTTCTCTAAATTTCTGCAACCTTGGCAAATTGCTTGTCATCAGGTGTTTATTGGCTTATTTGCTAAAACGAAGTTTGTTGCATTTTAATTATTACATAAAGACACTTTCATAAACCAACCACTAGATGCATACGTTGTATACTACCATGGTATCAGGCTACCTGTTTTTAAAAGTGTGCTTTTTTTTTTTTATTAAGTTATCCCACAATAAGCTTAAATGTGAAGAAGTCAAATTAGTTAAAATGGAATCTACCTGCTGCCACCATGTCTTGATTTTCTCTTCTCCAATCAAAATACCCACCTGGCCATGGATCAGAACCCATAATCATTTTGTGACTGAGGTGAGAGGACTCTGTCCTGTCAGATGGGTATTAGAATTATGAGTTGTCCTTAAAGTGAGCCTCTCTATGGATTTATGCTGTACCGAGGATTCTTATGCAACAACGTACTCACCAATATTCATTATCTGACTAGGAAGGATTGCTGGGGATCTTTCCAGTTTACCTCCAGGTGAATTCTTTATCTTTTGGAAATACACAGTTAAGAAGCATAGAAAGTGAAGGGATCTTTTATGAGGAAAAAGCACTTCTACATCAGCATTAGAAACCATTGCATATAAAAAAAGAAATGTGTTTGTATTTTATCTACATATCGAACAATCTGCCATTAAAGCTCAGCCCTTTTTCTATCAGTTTATCATTGAGACGCCTGCCTCAGTAGCACCATATTAACATTCTGACAGCCTGCCATGGGCATTCGACTGGGTCTTAAAGTGAGGGTGGGGGGGGGGGTACAGACAGATTCCTGATGGCTCCTGATCAAAAGTAGAAAGCAGGAGCTTTCTGTAACAGTGGGAGCATGCAGTGTGTTCAGTGTGTTCATACGTATAGATTATGTGGTCGGCAAGAGGTTAAAAGACCTGTGTGAGAGCAGAAGGGGCTGCGAGTAAGTATTGTAACTGTGAGGAATCTGGGATCCAGGGAGCCTTCCCGACTGGCAGAACACCATAATAACTGCTGGTAGCTATAATCACAGGCAGTAATCGCATGCCAAAAATCCAACAGGCTGGTTGTACTGAAGTCAATTGATGGATCAATTACAGTACAACCAGCCTGCCCACACATGGATAGAATCTTGGCCGATCCCTGCTGAACCGACAGAGATTCAATCCATGGGTATAGTATCGGGGGACATGCATGGAAACCTCAAATTTGACAAAAATCAAAACAAGATTTTGAGCAGACTTTTTTTTTGTAAAACTGAAACGCACATAACTAAACTGAGCATTTAGTGGAACCACGGTCATGGGGGCTCATATTGGGGGCTCATATTGATTTGCCTTTTCTGTTTGTAATGCTTACAATTTAATAAACTGGCATTTAATATTATTTTTTATTATGCTTAGACAATTTTTATTGTACAAACAAAAGTTCAAAGCTGAATTCCAGGCAAACAGCTAAAAATAAAGATGATACACTTTTTTACCTGCCAAAGGATCTGTTTTACTGTCAAGTAAATGCTAAAGAAAATACACAGTACTGATCCACAGAAAAGCCAAGAGAACAATACCACTTTCTCTGTTACTGGTGAGAAATACAGGAATGTAGTAGCATGTGACCAATGAGGCCTTATATATAACGGACTAAAGCTGCCCAAAGATGAGTACCGTATTTATCGGCGTATTACATGCACAGGCGTATAACACGCACATTCATTTTAAGAGGGAAGTTTCAGGAAAAAAACTTAAATTTTAAATAAGGAATGCCCATCTGCAGCCTCACAAGTGCCATCAATGCAGCCTCATCAGTCCACATCAATGCAGCCTCACCATTGCCATCAATGCAGCAGCCTCACCATTGCCATCAATGCAGCAGCCTCACCATTGCCATCAATGCAGCCTGATCGATGCCCATCTGCAGCCTAGAGGGGACAGGGAGGGGGGCGGGACGAGCACCGACAGATTACATACAGTGAGAATCTCCTATGATAGACAGAACAGTGGTCCAATGGCGTCCCAGGAGACGGGACTTCCTATTACAGAGGCTGCCAAGTAAACAGGAGATTCTCACTGTATTTAAATTGATGGCGCTGGTCCCGACCCCTTCCCTGTCCCCTCCGAGGCAGCTAAAATTTAAGTATTGGCGTATAACACTCACGCACTATTTGCACCCAATTTTCATGGTGAAAAAGTGAGTGTTATACGCCAATAAATACAGTAGTTTATTTTTTTGTTAAGTCAGAGGGCTGTACAAAATAAAACAAAAAAAACGACAGATTCCTCCATCCACACAAATAAGGTGGATAGAAGGATCACCTTGCCCCGGGACATTTTATTTTATGATTGACCTCTGTTGAGCGAGGACAGCCACACATAGATTTGAATTTGATGGGTCCCTACTGAACTGGAAACATTTTGATCCATCTATGGCTAGCTTAAATCCTTAGGGAGAATCAAATAAATTCTCCCATACATGCTAATCAGCATGGATGGAGGAATCTTTGCTAACAATTAGTGTCTGAAAGGTCATTCTACGTATGACCAGCTTTAGGCCCCTTTCACTCAACTGTTCTGATGAGGTCCTGCTATCAGTTTTTCAGGTGGACATGATCAGATGGTACATTAACCCCCTACGAACCGGCGGGTGTAAATGGACTTGTGTCCATTTACACCCACCTACCTCCAATCCTGTCTAGTCTGCAAACAAAAAAAAAAATGGAAGGGGTTCCATCCTCCTCCATCTAGGTGGACAGCAGAATCTGTTTACATTCAGCCACCCTTAGAGCAGAGTGGGCTCTGTCCTTTTCCCCTTGGCAAAAACTGAGCAGACACGGATCTGTCGTCTTCCTGCTCTTCTTTGATCAGCAGGGGATCAGCGAACAGATCCCCTGCTGATCATAACAGAGTCCATCCCATGCGGGCCTTAAAGATTATGAACAATAAATACATGACAATAGAAATAAACTACATACTAAAGAATACACAGTAGCTTAATAAAGGACACATAACATTTTATTACTAGTAACCCTTCACTCAACCGCGCGCATTTACTAATAATTAGAAAATATTCAGAAGTTAGAATTGTAATGTACATTTGACAGGACGATAAATTAAACTTAACATGCTGTGTAGAAGCAAAATATATTTCACTAATAGAACTAACAATTCTTCACTAAAGAACCAAGAAAATTTAAATCAATTGCATGCATGAAGTGTCTGCGTTAAATCAGCAAGCTGAGCTTCAGACTAAAGAGTTAATTGCACATACACCCGTTATATATCTTCAGTGAATTAATAAGGTGGCAACATTTCTTCACTGTCAGTCTGAAGACTACATAACAACATTACCAACACTTATAACATATTTTATTTATGATATCTAAATAATTCATTATAGAAATGAATACATGGCTACAAAGTCATATTAAGATTGTGTAGTGCCCCAGGCTACAGTGAATGAATACAACTTTAAACAGTAATTGTCCAAAACCAAAGTCATGATATGACCTTATGGTTTTCTAGCAAAGATCAAGCAGCAACATGGAAAATTTTAACTCAGGCTACTCAACAATCCATATAACAATGCTTCCAACAAAACCAACGGTATCAAACCAGACAAACAGTATCAAGCAGACAAACCAGACACAAGCACAGCTCAGTTTATTTTCCAGCATAGATCCTGTCTACCAGGATGACTGAACTCCTGATCATGAATCAAGAGTGATGTCATCCCATGATGGTCAATGAAGGTGGCCACAGCCCAGCATCAAGGAGAAGTTGGGTAGAAGATATCAGCACTGGCCATGGAATTCCGATAGTTGAAGGAGAGGTAAATATTGGGAACTTTAGTTCCACTTTAAGTGGTGGTCACGTGACACTGCAGCCCCAAGTCTTCTCCTCTTCCGTTAACTTCCTGTAAGGGGGAAATTGACAGTGGCAAGAGCGGAGATTGTCTTTTCCCTACAAAGCAATCTACCGCTCACAGCCCAATGAGTGGACATAACACACAAGGTGTGTGGGGTGTGAGGGGAGTGAGGATGGTCGTGGGGGTGGAGCGCTGACACGTAGATTCGCGCCAGAAGCCACGGCCCTGCCTGTGACCTCCGTCCCACCTGGAGCCGACTTCCTGAGACGCTGAGGCATCAGTGCTGACTGACGGCACCTTCCCCGTCCAGAAACGCCTGTCTGCGGAGCCCAGTCCCTGGCTCAGTACAGCGGGGTTTGTCTGGGACCTCTCTCCTGCTCTGTGTCCCCTGCTGTGCTGCTTCTGGATTTGCCGCTATCACCACCCCATGGCTTAGACACTAAAGGAGATTTTTTTTTTTTTTCTCCAGCGGAGTGACGCGGTGACACCGCGGCTCTGAATCGGAGCTGCTGTAGGAGTTTGCAGGAGATCGGTAGATGAGGACAGACTAGGGGCTGAGGTACAGACCCCCCCTGTGTTGATGGGAAGGAGGAGGTGATGGAGGCAAGACTGACTGTTCCCATGAGAGAGATCATCGCTGCAGGCCACTGAAAGGAAGGGCAGGAGACTATTCGGACTGCGGTAGGAAAATGTACCCTTAAACAACAATAAGAATTCAGTTAAATGCTCTTAATAGACTTGTTTTGAGCTTATGTCTCCCCCCTAGTAATGTGGCTGAACAGCAGGAGATATGGAATGTACCCTGGGACTGTTTAGTTATCTCCCATTTCACTTATGCAGTGTACACACGAGCGGCCTTTCAACCGGACTGGTCCGACGGACCAAGTCCGGCGGACAATCCAACCGTGTGTGGGCTTCATCGGACTTCCGACGGACCTTTTCGTTCGAAAAGCCAACGGACTTTAGATTTGAAACGTGTTTCAAATCTTTCTGCTGGAACTCCGCTAGACCCAGTTCCTATCGGGAAGCCCGTTCGTCTGTATGCTGGTCCGACAGACCAAATCCGACGCAAGGGCAGCTACAGCACCTGCCCCCGAGAATGTTTCCAGCGCGATCCTATCGCACTGGTTCACGGCGACAGGGTACTATACATCTCACGCTCGCTGCAATAGGAAAAACACATTTTCCTATTGCGGCGAGCACGAGAGGGAGGCGACAATGTCCCTTAGATCTGGTATGGATTTTAAGGGAAACCCCTACGGTGAAAAATGGTGTGGGGGTCCCCCCAGAATTCATACCAGACCCTTATCCAAGCACGCAGCCCGGCCGGTCACGAAAGGGGGTGGGGACGAGCGAGCACCCCCCCTCGTGAACCATACCAGGCCGCATGTCCTCAACATGGGGGGATGGGTGCTTTGGGGGAGGGGGGCGCCCTGCAGCCCCCCCACCCCAAAGCACCTTGTCCCCATGTTGATGAGGACAAGGGCTTCTTCCCGACAACCCTGGCCGTTGGTTGTTGGTGTCTGCGGGCAGGGGGGCTTATTGGAATCCGGAAGCCCCCTTTAATAAAGGGGCCCCCAGATCCTCCACCCTATGTGAATGAGTATAGGGTACATCGTACCCCTACCCATTCACCTGGGGAAAAAAGTGTCAATAAAAAAACACACTACACAGGTTTTTAAAGTAATTTATTAGGCAGCTCCGGGGGTCTTCTTCCGACTTCGGGGGTCTTCTTCTGACTTTGGGGGTCTTGTTCTGACTTCTCCGTTCTCTTCGGCCTCTTCTCCCAGTTTTCGGTTCTTCTCCCGCTCTCTGGCCTCTTCTCCCGGTGTCCGGTTCTTCTCCCGGTGTCCAGTTCTTCTCCCGCTCTCCGGTTCTTCTGCCGGGCTCCTCCGCTATCTTCTGCTCTTTTGCAGCTCTTTTGCTAGCGGTGGCCCGGTCTTCTCCGTCGTCTTGTTCCCTCTTCTCTTCTTCCCATGTTGACACAACACTCTCTCCCGCTGTAATGCTGTGTGAGCGGTGCACAATGACTTATATAGGCATGGGGCACGGTCATCGGATGATGCCACCCCTTATGACGTCACAGTCCTGGGACCTTATTAAAGCCCACCGCCCACAGACCCAACCAACCAACGGCCAGTGTTGTCAGGAACAGGCCCTTGTCCTCATCAACATGGGGACAAGGTGCTTTGGGGTGGGGGGGGCCGTAGGGCAACCCCCTCCCCCAAAGCACCCACCCACCCATGTGGAGGGCTTGCGGCCTGGTACGGTTCAGGAGGGGGGCGCTCGCTCGTCCCCACCCCCTTTCCTGACCGGCCGGGCTGCGTGCTCGGATAAGGCTCTGGTATGGATTTTGGGGGGACCCCACGCTGTTTTTTCGGCGTAGGGGGTTCCCCTTAAAATCCATACAAGACCTAAGGGCCTGGTATGCTCTGCGATGGGTCTTGCAAGGTGTCAATGTCGCCGATAAAAGCGGCAAGATTGGCTCCCTTTTCTAGTCCCGTCGTACCTCATCACGTTCAAAATGAACGGACTTTAGTCCGTGTGTGGGCAAGTCCGTTCATTCAGAAGTCCGCCGTAACTCCGTCGAAAGTCCGTCGGGAAGACCGACGGACCTAGTCTGCCGGAAAGTCCGGTCATGTGTAGGCAAGTCCTGTCGTTCGGAACGTCCGTCGTAAGTCTGCCGTAAGTCTGTTGGGAAGACTGTCGGACCTAGTCTGCCAGAAAGTCTGGTCGTGTGTACAGGGCATTAAATGTACCTAGCCTGGAAATCAATTCTTTTTTCTCCTGCTTCTGGTATGATACGAATGTAAGAAGAGAAGAGAAATAAATTCTAATACTTTTCTGTCGGGCTTAAAGGTTTAAAGTGTGAAGGCTAAAAGGAACTTTTAAAGTTATGTTACTGAATCGCAATAGTCAGTAAACATATATACATATATATGTCCCCTGTAAAGGGTAACAGCCAGTGGCCAACGGACTTTACTGAGGGACCCCAGAGAGGTCCATGAACTGTTGCTTTTTTTCTTTTCCCTTTTTCCCTCTTACTGCGGCTTTAATTTTCTCTCTGCCCTTTTTTTGGGACCTGCGTTTTCTGTTGCAAGCGAACCTCGATAAATGATCAAGGTGCTGATATGAAGCACAATATGAATTGTGAATTATTAGCTTTTTTTTACCTCCTCTCCCCCACCACCTGAGTATTCCTAAGCACTAATTTTGAACCGGATAAATCGGTATCCTCAGCGGGCAAATAAATTAAAGAAAATGTAAGGGAAAGCAAATAAAATAAGCAATGGATTCCCATCTGCTACATGTCTGCAGATACCCGTATAGTAGAGGAAGGACATGGCAGCCCCAAGCAGGGGATTACATTGCGAACAGGATTGAGTAGGCAAAAGACACTGGAGGAGGAGAATAAGGCAGGGAAATTGAATGACTCATTGTCTACTCGGCCAAAAAGTAATGAGAATAACTCCCAGGGAGGTTGTAAAGCTCAAAATGGGGCTCAGAAGAAGAGAGGAGGTGAACCATCAAGGGAAGAAAGCTTGCAACTAATAGGTCAGGAGGGAGTCCCGCAAATTAAAGAGATGCTGGCGGAGATGCTGATAAAAATGGAAGTATCACTAAAAGTAGATATTGCCGCAATAAGGTCAGATATTGAACAAGTTCTAGGAAAGGTAGAAGAGGTAGAGGGAAGATTGGACAATCATGATCAAAGATTGGAGGATATAAATGAACAGATTAAATCCCTGCAGAGAACAAATAGAGCTCTTCTATACAAATTAGAGGACCAAGAGAACCGGAGCCGACATAAAAATCTACAAATAAAAGGCCTCCCAGAGAAACATAGCAATGAGGAACTGATAAAAGTGATGCAGGAGCTGTTTAACCCTTTATTGGAGAGAGAAAAGACAGAGATATCGAAAGTGGATAGAGCCCATAGGATCACAAGCTATTCTACCCAAAGGACAGAGAGCCCAAGAGTTGTTATAGTGAGGTTTCACTATGTGGAAGAGAAATCTAAAATTATGGAAAAAATGTGTAACTCAACAGGAATTTCCTATGAAGGAGCTGAGCTACAGATTTTTTCAGATTTATGAACAGAGACTTTAATGAGAAAGAGACTCCTTAAACCTTAAACTGAGCTAATAAGGACATTGAATATATCTTATCAATGGGGTTTCCCAGCTTGTCTCAAAGGAAAGAAAGATGGCCGAACTGCAGTCTTGAGTTTCCCAGAACAGCTGATGGATTTTTGGCACAAAATGGACATCTTACCCCCACCACCAGGTTGGGGGGAGGTGGAAAGAGTATTACCCCCTCAAAGCAACTTGAGATGGATTGCAGGGGGCGGAAGTGGGGGGAGGGGACAGGGAGGGGGAGGATGTCCTATATAGCTGAAGCTCTCATTGCTGGGGGAAAGAGTGGGGAAACATTGAAGGTGGAAAGTAAACAAGAAGCAGGGATGGGGGTGAGCGGGGGTATGGGGGAGGGGCTGGGGGAACTGGCAGGGGGCCTAGAGATGTCAGAGGCAGGAACCCCTTGGAAGACATGGAGATGAGGTGACATCGGGATGATGCTGGCCGGGTCCATATACTGAACAGAAAGAGGGAATCTGTCCAGCCTTTTTTAGGTTTACTGTTCCAGAAGGAGAGGGGGTTCTTGGGATGGGGGGGTGGTATGGGGTGGGGTTTTTTTTATTTGTCTCTCTTCCTCTCTTCTATCTCGCTGCCTCCTCCAGACGAGCAGATGCTCCCTGTATTGAACCATGATTTTGGTAAACTTAGTCACTTACAATGTGAGGGGACTAAACACTCCTAAAAAAAGATATAAAGTAAATAAAGAACTGCATTTGTTGGGAGTGAATGTGGTGTGTCTGCAGGAAACATATATTACATATGCTTCAGGGTGTAGATTATCATCACACCGTTTCCTATGTGGTTCTATAGAGACACAACATCACATCACTCAAGAGGTGTGGCCATTGGGTTTGACAGGGCGATGGTATTTACAGTGGAGGAGGATCTGGCGGTTCCGAAGGGAAGGTTCCTTTTTATAAAGGGGAAACTGTTCAATATGGTGTGCATAATTGCAAATATTTACTCCCCAAATAAGGACCCTGATAAATTTTTAAAGGGAACACTGAAAAAATGTGACGCCTTTAAAGAGGGTAAATTAATAATTGCAGGGGATTTAAATTGGAGCATAGACCCAAGAGTAGATACTTCAGGGGGTTCCTCTTGATCCACAGCTCAAAGACAAAGGGCAATAAAAAAATTGCTGCTGGACTCTCAGCTGATGGATGCATGAGGATTAAACATCCAGGGAAACAAGATACACTTTTTACTCTTCTGTCCATCGGACATTTTCAAGGATTGACTATATTTTAATAGAACACCAACTGGTACCATGCCTTAAAGGAGCGGATATCAAAGCAATTACCCTCTCTAATCATGCCCCAGTGATAATCCAATTGGAAATATCAGGGGACATCTTGGTGGGGAAAAATTTGAAAAATTGGAAACTGAATGATTCCCTTATTCAAGACCCTGAGATTATCAAAAGGATTGAGCAGGAGCTAGAGGCCTTTTTTTAGGCCAATGACACTGTAAAAATTTCTAAGGCAACTTTGTGGGAAACACATTAGGCCTTTATAAGGGGAATCTTGATTGGGATTGGAGCGGGGAAAAAGAAAGAAAGGGGGAAAAAGATGGCCCTCTTATATAGAGAGATACAGGAATTAGAACAAAGAACGATACCCAAAGGTATTCCAGAAAGGCAAGAATTAATAGTAAAAAGAGAGGAGTTAGAGGAATTGTTAGAACAGGAGAGAAAATTTGCTTTTCATTCAGTGAATAGGGAAAGATACCAATAGGGTAACAAATCGGGGAAATGGATGGCTAGAAGAGTAAAGGAAAAAGAACAAGTCCGCTATTCTTAAGATTAGGGGTGATAAGGGGGAGATGGTGTATTTTTCCCCTGAAATTGTAAAAATATTTCATTCCTACTATAGTGCTTTATATAACATGAGTCAGAGAGGGGAAGACAGAGAATGTAGATATTTACTGCTCCAGAATGATTACCTCTCCTGAGCAGGGCTGTGTTTTGGCCTAGGCTGACAAGGCCTAGGCCTAGGGCGGCACTTTGCGGGGGGCGGCACGAGAGAAAGTCCCCCCACCCGATTCCCAGCTCCCGCGGCCGCCCCCCGCACACATGCAGCCCATGGCGGCCGCCTTGCTGTAGCGGCACTGTTGTGTATGGGCGTGCTTGGCAGAGGGTGGAGGGGCGTGTGTATGGGCGTGCTTAGCAGAGCTCACGCCCCTCCACCCTCTGACAAGCATGCCCATACACAGCAGCGCCGCCCGCTACAGCAAGGCGGCTGCCGTGGGCTGCATGTGTGCGGGGGCGGGCGCGGGAGCCGGGAATCAGGAAGACGGGTGGGGGGGACTTTCTCTCATGCGGGGGGCGGCGTGTGACTCACGCCCCCATAAGCGGCCGATGACTGGCGGAGGTGGAGCCTTATGCTCCGCCTACCCTCCTCCACACTGCTTGACCCTTCTCCTCGGCACAGCAGGTAAAGTTATTGAATAAATTATAAGAGTTTTATGGGAACAGTGTTGGCATTTGATGGCACAGTGGCTACAATTGATGGGGCACAGTGACAGCGTTTGATGGGGCACAATGGCTGCGTTTAAAGGTACAGTGGCTGCAAATGATGGGGCACAGTGACAGCGTTCAATGGGGCACAATGGCTGCAAATGATGGGCACAGTGACAGCGTTTGATGGGGCACAATGGCTGTGTGTAAAGGCACAGTGGCTGCAAATGATGGGCACAGTGACAGCGTTTGATGGGGCACAATGGCTGCTTTTAAAGGCACAGTGGCTGCAATTGATGGGGCACAGTGACAGCGTTTGATGGGGCACAATGGCTGCGTTTGATGGCACAGTGGCTGTAAATGATGGGCACAGTGGCTGCGTTTGGTGGGCACAGTGGCTGCGTTTGGTGGGCACAGTGGCTGCGTTTGGTGGGCACAGTGGCTGCGTTTGATGGCACAGTGGCTGCAATTGATGGGCACAGTGGCTGCATTTGATGGCACAGTGGCTGCAAATGATGGGCACAGTGACAGCGTTTGATGGGGCACAATGGCTGCGTTTAAAGGCACAGTGGCTGCAAATGATGGGGCACAGTGACAGCTTTGATGGGGCACAATCGCTGCATTTAAAGGCACAGTGGCTGCAAATGATGGGGCACAGTGACAGCGTTTGATGGGGCACAATAGCTGCGTTTAAAGGCACAGTGGCTGCAAATGATGGGGCACAGTGACAGCGTTTGATGGGGCACAATGGCTGCGTTTAAAGGCACAGTGGCTGCAATTGATGGGGCACAGTGACAGCGTTTGATGGGGCACAATGGCTGCATTTGATGGCACAGTGGCTGCATTTGGTGGGCACAGTGGCTGCGTTTGGTCAGCACAGTGGCTGCATTTGGTGGGCACAGTGGCTGCGTTTGGTGGGCACAGTGGCTGCGTTTGATGGCACAGTGGCTGCAATTGATGGGCACAGTGGCTGCGCTTGGTGAGGCACAGTGTCTGCGTTTGGTGGGCACAGTGGCTGCGTTTGATGGGGCACAGTGTCTGCGTTTGGTGGGCACAGTGGCTGCAATTGATGGGCACAGTGGTTGCGTTTGGTGGGCACAGTGGCTGTGTTTGGTGGGAATAGTGGCTGCGTTTGATGGAACAGTGGCTGCATTTGATGGGGCACAGTGAGGCTGCAATTGATGTCTTTTTTTTCTGAATTTTAGTTTGTTTGCACCCCCCAAAAATTTTGAGCACCAGCCGCCACTGGCATGTGCAAAGTGCTCCATGCATGCTAAAATCAATGCAAACCCTTTAAACAGTCCACATTTAGTTGCAGTCTCCAGGGAGTGGGGAAGGGTACCTGTCAAAAACAGGTACCTGTTCCCCCCTCCCCCCTGAAAGGTGCCAAATGAGCCTAAAGAGGAAGGGGTGTGGTTTACAGATGATAGGGTGGGTCTTAAACAGGAAGGGGTGTGGCCTCGGCAGCAAGGGGTGGGTCGTATTTAAATTAGGGGGGTGCATGAGTTTAGTCAGGCCTAGGGCAGCACAAAACCTAAATACACCACTGCTCCTGAGGTCAGCTGTCTCCACAGTTAAACAGGGTGCTGGCTCTATTTGCAACAGAGATAATGGAAAAAAATATAAGTCTGGATAGCCGCACTCCAAATATTCACCTTTATTGAAAAGTAAAATCAAGGCATCAAACGTAGGTACAGACTAACTGCACTGCTGCTGACCTGTTTCACACCAGGCACGGTGCTTAGTCATAGCTGAGGGGAAGACAGAGAGAAGTGGAAGATTGAAGCTCAGGAGTATCTGCAGGGCCCAGACCTTCCCAGGGCATCTACGGAGGAGTTTGAATATCTTGAAGCCCCAATTTTGCAAGAAGAGGTGGATAGAGCAATAAAGAATATGACCCTGGGAAAGAGCCCAGGCCCCAATGGATACTCCATTCTGTATTATAAAAGATTTTCAAAGTTTTTGGTCCCTAAGTTTTGCGATTATCTAAACACATTGACAGAAGGAAAGACACTGTGAGAGGAGTCATTATTGGGGCATATAACCCTTATTTTAAAAGAAGGGAAGGATCCAGCATCCCCAGGAAGTTATAGGCCAATATCGCTATTAAATACGGATATCAAGATTTTTGCCAAAATAATAGCAGAGAGATTGAAACCTCTGCTACCAAGGTGGATTCATAATAACCAGGTCGGGATCCTGACAGGGAGGGAGGAGAGGGATAATTCTCTGAAGTCCATCTTCCTGATACATGAATTAATGGGGAGGGCGACCCCTGTTGTTCTTATGTCAACAGATGCCACAAAGCCCTTTGACGGGGTAGAATGGGACTTCATGTTTGAAACATTGAAATATCTGGGGTTGGAGGAGAGGATGATGAGATGGATCTCGTCCTTTTACTATCACGCAATGGCTAGAATTAGAATAAATGGAAACTTGTCCTCTCCCCTTGAATTATTCAATGGGACAAGACAGGGGTGCCCCCTCTTTCCAATGTTTTTTATAATAGCATTGGAACCTCTATTATCTGCAATCCGTAAAAACACGGCTATTAAAGGAATCCGAGTAGGAGAAAAGGAGTATAGAGTAGCTGCGTATGCTGATGACTTGCTGTTCTATATTTCTAACCCCAGGACAACAATCCCAATAGTTTTAAAGGAGCTGAGTAGGTATGGGAAACTAACAAACTTTAAAATAAATATGGCTAAATCTGAGATCCTGAATATAACTACATCAAGGGAAGAGCAGCAGGCAATTCAACCTAAATTTCCTTTTGTATGGTGTAAGGAGGAGCTGGGGTATTTGGGTATAAAATTGACGTCATCCTTAGGCGCCATGTTTAAGGCTAATTATATCCCTATGCTTAATAAGATTAGGGATCAATTGAATATCTTGAGATATAAAACTCTCTCATGGATAGGGAGAATGAACGCAGTAAAAATGTTTATATTACCGATGTTGATATCAATTTTTCAAATGATTTTTCAAATAGCACTTCCCCAGGGGTATTTTAGGAACTTAAAATCAATGGTATTAAAATATATATGGGCACACAAATGTCCCAGGATTGCTGCTACATTAGTTAAAGAAAAAGAGAGGGGGGGACTAGCAGCACCAGATTTTAATAAATATTATCAAGTGATCTCTATAGTAAAACAGATATAGGGAAGATGGTTTGGATACCACCACAATTCCGAGACTTAGGTTCCAGCACTAACGAGAAACACTTTGAAGATATGGGATGGATTAGGTAGAAGATATCATTGGGAATATAACTCACCATTAATGTCATTATTAGATACAAATTATTTTAAGCCAGGGAAAGAAGAGCACATGTATTTCACTAGATGGGCAAAAAAGGAGGTAATACTACTGCAAGATGTGATGAAGGGAAATAGATTACAGTATATACTTATACAGAAATTACACGTGCATGGGGCAATAAACCACTAGATAGATGGAGATATATACAATTACAACATTTTACACAATCACTATCACAACCACTATGGGGAAAGGGACAAATGAGGTTAGATGAGAAACTGCTTGGATCCCCCTTAAGCTTAATTTGAAGCATATCCAAAATATATAAAATACTGATTAGGGAAGCAGAATATGAATATCCATCTTACCTGGGGAAATGGGAAGCGGAAATAGGACCCCTTGGAGATGAGGAATATAGGAATAAGATATTGAGAGTAGCTTGCGCTACCGCAAGAGACGCCCAGACATTGGAAATGTGTTATAAACTGTTGGCGAGGTGGTATGTGACCCCCCAAAGGGTGCATAGACATGGGGGAGAGAGCCCTCCAACTTGTTGGAGGGGCTGTGATGCCCCATGGACTTTTGCGCACCTTTGGTGGGACTGCATTAAAATACAATCTTACTGGGAAGTAATTATAGAGGCAATTTTTCATATAACAGGTGAATGGATCCAAAAATATCCCTGGGTATGTTTGTTTCATGATACTAGGGATGTGGTGCCCCATTACAGAAATACCCTACCCCCATATCTCCTGAATGCAGCTGATTCCTTGTTTATGGAGAACTTAGGAGGCCCCAAAGATGAAGGAGTGGGTATCAAGGGTGGAATGGGTGAGGTCCATGGAGGAATTAATACATACGACAGAAGACACAGGGATTTATCATAAGATTAGTATATGTTTATGATGGAGGTATAGAGGGAGGAGGGAGGAGGGGTGAAGAGGAAGGGAATAGCCTTATTTAATTATTAAATTAGGGGGGCGGGTTTTTTATTTTTGGAGGGGGGGGGGGGAATTGAGGGGAAGGGAGTAGCATGTGATTTAAATAAGGAATGTGACTGTTGCTTGTGATGATATTCTATCTCTATGAAATATTTATAATAAAATAAAGAATATAAAAAAAAAAAAACCTTCTTCTAAGGGACCTTGTTCGGGTGTCCACATCAGTGCCTGCATGATGTAAACACTTCCTATTGATTGTCAAATTTCTGTTTTGAATTGCTATCTCATTTCCTTTTTTTTATAGTGAGCCCTAAAAAAAAAAAAAACAATAACTCTCACAAAGACATGGAAATTTTAAAGTAATGACCTAATAGTACCTTTTTAAAAAGCTCTTCTGCTTTGGAAAAAAACTGTGTTTTGTGTATATATACACTGAGATACTACAATAAATGTATACTTTTAACTCACATTTGCATAGTAGTTGAGAATTAAATGATATTACATGCTATTTCCAAAATGAAAGATTAACAGTGAGCTCGCAGCAGGATATATGAAGAGTAAAGGAAAATCATCTGCAGATTAGCCCTTTTTTTCTCACAGAGGTTATCCTTATACAAAGGATTACTCCTGATATCTTTAATTCCCTTTCAGCAAAGCTGTTCTGACAGAAACATTATAAGCTTTTGTTATTTTCAAATACCTCATGCCAAGCTATGTACTGAGTAGCAGATGACAAAATCTATTAAGAGTGAAGTACATTTTATGCGCTCTGCAAATAACATATCTTCACAGAAGTTGGCTAATTTGTGCTCAAGAACCATTTACACTTAAAAAAATCCAAGTGTTCTTAATATGCATTGTTAGCACGTATGTATGTGTTTTTTTTATGTTAACATACCTAGGTTACTTTACTTTAATTGTTTTTAAAGCCCACCATTAATATTACTTCATACAGGTTTGCAGGCAAAAATGCAAATGCCTCCCTTTCCCAATGCACACACTACCAGAATCTGCTTTACTTAAGAGAAATCTATCAGAGGATATCTCGCAAGCATATTCTTCTCCAAGAAGTAAGGGTCCATCAACAGTACACCTTTAATCTGACTTATACAATTCTCCACTCCTCATCCCCAATCAGCAGTCATATATAAAGTTCTCTTCACACCAACCCACTCCTACAGCAGCCCTATATAGCTTACAGTTTACTCCTTCACTAATGCAGCCATATAAGGAGTTTTCTAATCCCCCCCCACACTTTACAGCAGCTATAGACTGTATACAGCACTCTTCGCACAAACCTCCGCACAAACCTTATACTCTTAAACCCCCTTCTGAAGTCAGCCATTTAAACAATCCTATTACCCCCCCCCCCCCCCCCCCCAATCCCTGACAGCAGCCATATGCACACTTCTCTTCAAACCACCCCCATAGCTTACTGTTAACCCTCCCATGCAAGCAATATATACATTTATCTTAATCTATCATCCCAATAGATATATATAACTGTTCTACTCCCTGTCCCCCAGTACTCATTTACACATTTCTTGTAATGCACTACACCACATATATATACTTTGCTTTTAAACCCCCCATACAGTATATTCACCACATATATACAGTTCCTTTTACCCCCCACACACAGAACATGGCAGGCATGAGAAGGCATGTTCAGTAAGATCTCACTTATGGATTTAGGACCTGTGTCAATAGGCTGTGGGCTTGCATCAATGGGGTTGATTGACTAAAGGCAAATAGGCAGTTCAATTTGCAAGGGGAGTCTTACTGCAAGTGATTTTCTACCCAGTGGATGGGGTAAAACTCTGCTGACTTCCACCACTCCATCTTGAATGCTTGAGTATAATTTGCAAAGTTAAATTTCACCTCATTCACTAAGCTCTGGGGCCAATTCCCTTTTAAAATGCAACTTCCCCTGCAAAGGGAATAGCCTACTAGTCTTTTGTAAACCAACCCCAATAACATCAGTTTGACATGAGTTACAGACTCTTATGAGATAATTCAAAATTCATTGACTGGTTCAATTGATCTGCATCTGACCACTTTCTGACCTGTAGTTGTTCTGCTGAAAGTGAGTGTTCATTCTTAAAAACCTGTAGGGGATTGAAAAATTGGTCTGATGTGCAAAAATCCATTGACACAAGCCCTATATCTGAATCCAATCGGTAAAATCTCATATAACAGATTTAAAATGTTAATGTAATTTTAAAAGTTGTTTTCAATCTTTTAATTTTAATTTTTTCATTAAAAAAAAACATGATGATCCTACCATGAAAGTCCTAGTTAGGTACTTCCATTTCTAGGGTGACAACTGTCTCCCAACTCAGCTCCTCCATTGTTGCTTTGTCACGTGAGACCTTGATTGAGACTACAAGCTGCCATGCTAACACACATTGCGCAGTCATGTAGGGCTGTTGTCACCATACAGATACTGGTTCAGAGAAATTATGTGCAGCCAACAGTGAAGCAAGAGCATGTGGAAGATAAGCAGAGGCTGGAGAAGATCAGAAGCAATGAAAGGCAAAAAAAGGATAAAAAAATGTTGATGAAATACAGACTCAAAAAGTAGACAATTAAAGCCAAACTCCAGCCAAAACCTTTATTTGCTGGAGAGATTGGAAAAGAAAGAATCTTTGCCAGGTTTTAAAAACTTTCCCCGCAAGGTAATGGCATAATGTGCTAGTATGCATTGCATACTAGCACATTATGAGAGACTTACCTTAAAACAAAGCCATTTTAGCAGCGTGCTGTGACCGTTGACAGAGCTTTCATCTTCATCTGGTCTTCCTTCTGAGTTTGCGAGTTCCGGCCATTTGAATGGTCAAGCTACAATGATGTCACTCTTACGTGTAGCAATATGGACTACAATTGCAACAAACAGTTAATCCCTGCCCTATCTGTATATTATAATATCCCTCTTGTGCCTGGTGTTACTGTACTGACATCATATTTGTGAGCCCAACCAAAGGGATTGTGGGATTAGTAGTTCCACCAGATGGCTATTCCTATTCCCCGCATGGCTTTACGCCCGGACCACATATCCAAGGGATCTTTTCTACCATTACGGAGCTTGCT
The DNA here is from genome assembly GCF_042186555.1 of Aquarana catesbeiana. Lineage (NCBI taxonomy): Eukaryota > Metazoa > Chordata > Amphibia > Anura > Ranidae > Aquarana > Aquarana catesbeiana. Next base: position 550,196,063 of record NC_133327.1, read on the forward strand.
GGGAAGGGCTATAAAAGAAACCAGAGACCCGTCCCAGCCTCTCTTCTGCCCGTGCCTCGTGTGTGATGGATCTCTCCATGCAGGGAGAGTGAGATCGTGGCCTCCCACGTGTGTGTATGACATTACTGCCCGCCTGAGAACGGGTTTCAGAGCTGCCTGCTGTTCATCGGACATCTAACCAGCACCAACTGGACCATACAGCAACCCATGCTTCGTGTTCCGGATTCAAAAGCGGGCCCGCAGCCGGGACGTCTATTCGGGAGTCGCTGTCTGGAAGGAGCTTGAATGGCCTGGTCGTTGGTGAGAGGGCAACTGCCCACCTATGCAAGTCTTTCCTTGGTTGTTTTACTGGGACACTGTGTACAGACAGCTTTACTTTATGAACACTTCACTGCACTTCTATTTGAATACTGTAAATAGGCATATTTAGCTGCAGTAAGCACAAGATATACTACCACTCTGTTACTACACCTTATTGGATACAGTTAATGAGCTCCGACTGCCAATGAAGACCATCAGATCTGCAACGGGGACATTCTGTCATTGCTGCTCAAAGGGCCTTTTTGCCATCCTTATTTATCTTTATCTCTCATTAGGAAAAACGTTTAAACAGGCCAGCCTGGGTTTCTCTTTCTAGAAGTACTGTCAGAATCTATGCTTAACTTTGCTTATCCTTTCAGGTTATGTTCAAGTTATATTCCATTGTACATATGTATATATATAAAGTATCCTGTTGTTGCCAACTGTCTTAACTGTTTTACTGGGGGAATCATTCTACTGAGCTGGTGCTGTTATCCAAAGCTCAAAAAACATTACCCCTCTTGTACAACTATATCTTATCTGAAGCATTCCAGTAAACATTAATAGAATATAAACATTATAATTGCTGTCTTATTACTCAAAGGCGTTGCAAGGATGTCTGAACCCAGAGTGTCAGGTGGGTTGGAATGTTTACGCAAAAGTGTGAACAAGATATGGTGAAAAATACTCCTGCGCTTGTGAGATCGTTTGCTGTAAAACAAAGGTAGTATTGTAGTCAGAGATAGGACTGGGGGAGATGATGGAGCGTGTCCCGCTGCCTTAGCTGACCAGGGGTGGTCTGGAAAGGACTGTTTAGTAGGAAGTGGATGGAAGGCGCGTGATCAGACGCTTACATCAAGAAATGTATGGTTTATTTATGTAAAAGAATACAGACATATAGTCATATAGATATAAAATCATACAAATACTACATAATATTATAAAAAAAGGAAAAACAGGTAACAAAATAAGTACTAGGAAGTTAAAATTGGGGTGTGCCCATATTGAGGCAGGTATTTAAGAAAGGCTGATGCGTTTCGAGGAAAACCTCTTCATCAGAGCCAGGAGAACTGGAGCACAGTCTGTATGGGCCGGTAGGCCGACATGTGTACATGGGGAGAGGTGGTGTGGCTAGTAGGAGGATGTGTCCTGTGATGGACAATTGATTATTCCAAGTTCCATACCCAGGTGTTCTAGATGGGGTATAAATAAGAACAATATATACCGTACACTACAGACTGGAGAGGTAAGATAAGTTTACATTGAAAAATGCATTCATAAAATGATAAAAAGCATATAATATAAATATATTAGAAATAAAAATTACCATATCAGTACAAAGAATTAATGATAGGTAGTGGGATTTTGAAGCACAGAACATGAGATTGTAGTCTAAATACATACAAATGAAAAAATCTACGCATACATAAGTGTACACACACATACTCGTGTACACATACATGCATATACATACACGTGCATAATACAAACGCATGTAAATGCATTAAAAAAAAAAAAAAAAATATATATATATATATATATATATATATATATATATATATATATATATATATGCATATGAGAGGGGGGGGAGGGGGGCGATGGTAAATGAAGTAAAAAGTGCACTGAGACACATTGAGAGATATTGTCTCTCCGCATGGTAAAACCGGTTGTGCTTTTGTCCAAAGGACATGCGCATGCGTGTATAAACTCTGCCAGCACGTAAAATGCTGTGCTGGAACAGATATGTGGAGGTATGCCCCTGTTCACGGAAAGCACAAATGGGGGCACAAAGATGGCCATGTGGTTTGTGCAAAAACAGAAATGTGTTCATTCAAATGGAAATCCACAAAAATATATACAAAAATGCATATATCAAATGTACATAAAAATCTAAAACGCATATGCATATATATATATAGATAAAGAAACAATATGCACAAAATAAATATATGTATATATTCACATAAATCTGTACACATATATATATATATATATATATACATATATACATACATATATATATATATATATATATATATATATATATATATATATATATAAATATATATATATATATATACATGCACATACACACATATACATGTCCACATGCATACACACACATATGGAGACCACCCCTACACAGCATGTATTGTGCCTATGTAGAACCAGTGTCATGGCGGTAGGGTGGGAATGTGTAGTTTGTGCAACGCAATAGCGGAGAGTGGCGGGAGTGGATACGTTAGGGGGATAATCTGGTGTTGGTGACCAAATATTGGAGGTGGCAGACAGGTGGGCTGATGACAGAACGCACCTACCTATGGATGAAATTAGAATGTAAATAGATTGTATTTTCTTTTTGCGGTGCTGTTAGGCTGTCAGATGTGCCTGTAGTGAAACATAAATTGAGCAGGGAAAGTAAGCAAGCTCTTATGGACACTGCTGGGTTTAACAGGATAAGGAAGTTACAAAGACCATTGTGGCTAACCTGTCTCAGGAGAAGTGTGTAGACACAGCTGCAAACTGTAGAGATCCTTTGGAGTGGAGAGCCGTGTGATCCTGGCAGCAGAAGGGGGGGAGGAGGAGGAGGTGTCCTTGAGGCAGCTGATGCCTGGATAGAAAGCGTCTTGCTGCCTAGGGATAGGAAAGGTTTTGTGATGAGGTTGTGCTGGGGGTTTAAAAGACTCTGGGGGGTGGGTCCGAGGGCATGAATGAAAAGGCTATTATTGAATCCAATTAAGCCATATAAAGTAATGTGATATGAAAAGTGTGACTATGATTTGAATAGTGAACCGGAGGGTTGGAATGTTCACAGGGTCATGGCAATGCAGATCAGCAGGTAAATCCAAGCAGTCCCCAAGGGGGACGTGCTACATATGCATGCGCATGGGATCCACGGCCATGGCACAGAGCACAGTACGCATGTGCCAGTGACGTTACCAGCTACAGAAGTAGTGAATATCTGCTAAATAGTGCACGTTTAGGAGATATTGCTTGCACCTACAGGTACACCATTATTATACACTTACTTGTAGGTACAAGTCAGCAAGCAGTGTGAACTACTGCTTTGAGTTGTGGTCTGTATTCCCACTTATGAGACTTCTATTCAAATCCTGTCATGATAGTAAGTGATGGGAAAACTCTACAGTAGGGACACCTCACTACACAAAACATTTTTTTCAGTAAAATGGGAAATTTTTAAAGGCTAAGTTCCCTGTTTGTGAAAAAAATAATAAATGCACATATTTTTAAAGAGAAAAGTTAATTTATTATTTTTTCCCACAGAAGCATGCAAAGCATTGCACCTGCAATCAGTGGATCACAGATACAATAGCAGACTCCGACAGACAAGCCCTACAGCTTTCAGACCATTAACCATCAGTGCCCTCGCAATTCAGAACTACAATCTGTCTGCCACAGGGGAAGATGGGTAGATTCCTGTGAATGAATGACAGGTGGAGGTGGAGTGGCGTTCCTCACCGGTGAACTGTCATCAGGATCATGGGAGGCCATGGCTTACTGATGCACATGGGGATCAAAGGCTGACCTGTGCAGTCCGATCCAATAGAAGAGCTACTGTAGCTCACATTGCTGAAAAAAGGTAACGCTGGTTCCCATAGAAAGGTGTCAGAACACACAGTACATTGCAGTTTGTTGTGTATGGGGCTGCGGAGCTGCAGACCGATCAGGGTGCCAATTCTGACCCATGTCCATAGCCTAAAGCACTTACAATGGGCACATAAACATCAGAACTGGACCACACAGCAATAGAGGAAGGTGGCCTGGTCTGATGAATCACATTTTCTTTTACATCATGTGGGTGGCCAGGTATGTGTGCGTCCCTAACCTGGTTGAGAAATGGCACCAGGATGCACTCTGGGAAGAAGACAAGCCAGAGGAGGCAGTGTGATTGTTTGGGAAATTTTCTGCCCTGCCATTTATGTGAATGTTACTTTGGAGTCCTTGCCTCATCAGGGATGTTTTGGCGGCAAAAGGGGGGACCTATTCAATATTACTGTAGGTAGGTGTTCATAATGTTATGGCTGATTGGTCTTCCTGCTCCAGTGACAATTGTTTACCTCATAATTTTCCTGCTATCATAGACGCGAGTAAGGTGAAATCACTACTGTGAGGCTACAGACAGCAACAAAAGCTTGACAGAAAAAAACACTCTTCCCAAGTCTACCCAAAGCTGCAAAAACAATTTTGTCTGATTTTGGGCTTTAAAGCTGAAGTTTAGGTATGGCATTTTTTACAGTTACACTGGTTCAGCTTAGGACACTGGCCTTCACTATGGAGTAACAACATTCTGATCTTCTTATTTATTTAAGAGGTCAATGACATCTGGTGAGTGCTGGTTGATTTTGGGTCACCATAAGGATCATATTTAAATCATGGATGTGAGGTGTGGCACAGTTTTTAAGCAAAGATCTATAGAAGATTACACTGTACATTTGTGTTTGGAGGTCTTTGTAGTTTGCACTTTGATAGCACATATGGTAGCTGACACAACACAGACGTACTTATTGTTTATTGCACTTAGCTATTGGTTATAATTTGTATCATTATTGCATTATTAGTTTATGTCAGTATTGTACAGAGCAAGTTGATTATCACTTTAAACAATGATTTAGGCAGCGCATAAATTATTTATTTTTTCTCTGATTCCCTCATTCACACACTTGATGTGGATGGGGGAACTCCTCCCGCAGCAATATTGTGTTCTGACAGCGGGGAGATTTACCTGCCGTCAGAATACAATGACCAGTGCTGCCGTCGGCACCGATTGATTGGGAAAAACCCAACAGGCTGGTTGTACAGAAGGAAATTGGTAGACCGACTTCTGTACAACCAGGGTGCCCATACATGAATCAAAATTTGTCCAGTCCCTGCTGAACCCGCTGAATTTCGATTCACGTATGGCTGGCTTTTGTTAGGATATTGGAATTGAGGAGATATTTGTGGTCACTAAAAGCTGCGCCATTTTTCACACATTTCTTAATTATTCTTTAATAGTTATTAATAATTTTGGTTTAGGTTTATGTTTATGTTCAGCTGCTCAGGGTTTGGACCATTCTATTGCAGTGGCTTCATGGGGAATATAGGGCTATGTGAATGCAGGGGTACAGTAGGGCAAAAAAGTATTTAGTCAGCCACCAATTGTGCAAGTTCTCCCACTTAAAAAGATGAGAGAGGTCTGTAATTGTCATCATAGGTATACTTCAACTATGATAACAAAATGTGGAAAAAAATCCAGACAATCACATTGTCTGATTTTTGAAAGAATTTATTTGCAAATTATGATGGAAAATAAGTATTTGGTCACCTACAAACAAGCAAGATTTCTGGCTCTCACAGACCTGTATCTTCTTCTTTAAGAGGCTCCTCTGTCCTCCACTCATTACCTGTATTAATGGCACCCGTTTGAACTTGTTATCAGTATAAAATACACCTGTCCACAACCTCAAACAGTCACACTCCAAACTCCACTATGGTGAAGACCAAAGAGCTGTCGAAGGACACCAGAAACAAAATTGTAGACCTGCACCAGGCTGGGAAGACTGAATCTGCAATAGGCAAGCAGCTTGGTGTGAAGAAATCAACTGTGGGAGCAATAATTAGAAAATGGAAGACATACAAGACCACTGATAATCTCCCTCGATCTGGGGCTCCACGCAAGATCTCACCCCGTGGGGTCAAAAAGAACAGTGAGCAAAAATCCCAGAACCACACGGGGGGACCTAGTGAATGACCTGCAGAGAGCTGGGACCAACGTAACAAAGGCTGCCATCAGTAACACACTACGCCGCCAGGGACTCAGATCCTGCAGTGCCAGATGTGTCCCCCTGCTTAAGCCAGTACATGTCCGGGCCTGTCTGAGGTTTGCTAGAGAGCATTTGGATGATCCAGAAGAGGATTGGGAGAATGTCATATGGTCAGATGAAACCAAAGTAGAACTGTTTGGTAGAAACACAACTCGTCGTGTTTGAAGGAGAGATAATGCTGAACCAACCAAAGAACATCATACCTACTGTGAAGCATGGGGGTGGCAACATCATGCTTTGGGGCTGTTTCTCTGCAAAGGGAACAAGATGACTGATCCGTGTACATGAACGAATGAATGGGGCCATGTATTTTGAGATTTTGAGTACAAACCTTCTCCCATCAGCAAGGGCATTGAAGATGAAACATGGCTGGGTCTTTCAGCATGACAATGATCCCAAACACACCGCCCGGGCAATGAAGGAGTGGCTTCGTAAGAAGCATTTTAAGGTCCTGGAGTGGCCTAGCCAGTCTCCAGATCTCAACCCCATAGAAAACCTTTGGAGGGAGTTAAAAGTCCGTGTTGCCCTGTGACAGCCCCAAAACATCACTGCTCTAGAGGAGATCTGCATGGAGGAATGGGCCAACATACCAGCAACAGTGTGTGACAACCTTGTGAAGACTTACAGAAAACATTTGACCTCTGTCATTGCCAACAAAGGATACCGTATTTATCAGCGTATAACACACACTTTTTTCCCCTTAAAATCTGGGGAAAATCGTGGGTGCGTGTTATACGCCGATCCCCGCTATTTTGTGATCTATCGAAGCGATCGCCGCGATCGCCGCCGACATTCACATAGCGTGTATTTTTAAATATGGCGCCGCGGAGTTCGGAGAGACTCGGCGACGCTCGTTCAGCTGAATGAGCGCCGCCGAGAACACAGTGACTGGGCGGAGCCGAGATACACATAGCCGAGGGTTCTCGGCTCTTCTCGGCGCCGTTCACAGTCCCACCCAGTCCCGCCATTGGACCTCTGTTATGTCCATCATAGGGACTGGGCGTGACTGTGAACGGCGCCGAGAAGAGCCGAGAACCCTCGGCTATGTGTATCTCGGCTCCGCCCAGTCACTGTGTTCTCGGCGGCGCTCGTTCAGCTGAACGAGCGCCGCCGAGTCCCTCCGAACTCCGCGGCGCCATATTTAAAAATATACACTAAACTTGTGTATGTCGGCGGCACTGGGGACAAGGCTGCACTGACCACTGGGGACAAGGCTGCACTGACCACTGGGGACAAGGCTGCACTGACCACTGGGGACAAGGCTGCACTGGGGGCAAGGCTGTACTGGGGACAAGGCTGCACTGGGGACAAGGCTGCACTGGGGCAAAGCTGCACTGACAAGGCTGCACTGGGGCAAAGCTGCACTGACAAGGCTGCACTGGATACTGGGGCAAGGCTGCACTGACAAGGCTGCAGATGGACACGATAACGCTGCATTGATGGGCATTTAAATGTAAGTTTTTTTTCCTTAAACTTCCCTCCTAAAAGTTTTTTTCCTTAAAATTCCCTCCTAAACTTGGGGTGCATGTTATAGGCCGGCGCGTGTTATATGCCGATAAACACGGTATATAACAAAGTATTGAGATGAACTTTTGATATTGACAAAATACTTATTTTCCACCATAATTTGCAAATAAATTCTTTCAAAAATCAGACAATGTGATTGTCTGGATTTGTTTCCAAATTTTGTCTCTCATAGTTGAGGTATACCTATGATGACAATTACAGGCCTCTCTCATCTTTTTAAGTGGGAGAACTTGCACAATTGGTGGCTGACTAAATACTTTTTTGCTCCACTGTATATCACTTTTTTCAATTCAGCCAGACTCACTCACTCTGACTTTGTTCAGAAATCCTTACAGTCTACAATGACACATTCTTCTAAGATATTCAAAAGGTAAGGTAATTATTATTGTTTTTTTGGAGGGTATGCTGTGTGAATGGTAACATATAGCAAACATATAGTGGGGTTTTCCCACATTTGACTACAAAAGTGGAAATATGCAAGTTTTTCTGATGATATATTTCTTCCCATTGTTCTTCAAAATTGCTAGTGCCTATCAAATCATTATGAACAGTACAGTAAATATATTTTTCATGATGGACACTGTGGGTGAATATTGCATTCAGTTTATGAAGGACACCTATAATGAAACTAACATAATATTATTGCAGAAGAAAACTATTTTGTCATCCATTGAAATGTTCTTTTCACCCTAATAATCAATGCTGTAATATTCATGGTCATAATAGCATCATATAATGAAGTGATGCTATAAACAGAAAATAAAATACAGATAGCATTACTGTTTTGCCACTTTATGCCAGCATTCAGAATTTTTATACAAGAAGTTTTTTCTTTGTTATCACTGACACACTCATTTATGAACTTGCCCCCTAAAAAAATAAGTCATTTAATGGAAAAGTTGGAAAGTAACAGTTAACAAGAACATTATTATAGCCACTGTCCAAATGGCTAATACAAGACCCTAGGGTGGAGGGTACAGTTGGGACTTACAAGGTTGCAAAACTAACAAAATAACCAAATGTAAAAGGGGCAGCAATAAGCATACCACTGGCCACCAATGTAAAATGTTGGGCTCTGAAGAGAGAGGTAATCAGTGCCAGCTCTTTGCATGCTATGAAACCCCATGATTTTTAGTAATGTTACAGAGTGCCCCTTTACTCGCTTTCCTCAGCCCTTAACTTTGTTCGCTGCAATCCTCAGGGCTTCCTTATACTCTTTTCTGAATATTCTGATTCATTGTTATATTTTAGTGTGCTGCCAACTAATGGTCAGATGTGGAAACTATTCCTTAGCATCCCTGTTACTGATATTGCTTCATCAACTTTAATTCTTTGTTCAACACTTGTGCATACCTTCTTACCATTCTAGCTGTATTGTTAATTTATCCTGCATTCATATAGTATCTATCAAGTTGCTCATCACTGTTTGCCTGATTTGGCTGATACTTTTACTTAACTGTAACATCCAAGACAGGTACAAATTCAGACCTTGACACGTTATTTCTGTTTATTCTTGTCCAAAGAGAGCTATTAGGCAATTAAAGGATTTCCTCTTATGCTCATCAACAGAACTGATTGTATGACCAATCCCTAAATATTTAAATCTTTGGCTAATAAAAGTTATGGAGAGCAAACAGTTTTCTTGGCACACATTCTTGACATTCCCAGGATTCTGATTACTTTTGGCTAAGATATTCTCCATTTTGTCTATACTTTATGATTCATCTATCTCCAAGTTGTCTGTTTGGTAATAAATGTGCAGTGACAATAAACTTTCTGCATAGACTTAATGGTAAAAGAAAAGGTAGCAGGAAAATCTTTTTAGCGTATACTATAGTTTCCAACAAAAACACATAAAACTATGATTTGTCAAAATTGGTATCCTTTTTAAGCAGATTTAGGCTCAGTCAGCTTAATCCTTTAACTTTTTAGCTGCAAGGCCGTGCAATCCACTTTTAACCTCAGGTGGCCGGATGATTTTTGCAATATTTCACTTTATTTACAGCTTTTAGAGATTGTAAAAAACTAAAAAACTAAACTAAAAGATTGAACTAAAAGATTGTGTTACTGATTTTGCTCTATTGTACAAGAACAAATGCTATGTGTGTATGCTGGTGTGAAGGGGTCCTTAGTGTACTGGTGAACCACAGTGCACCAACACACTAAAGGTGTATTACCACTAACTAGTGTAGTGCACATGTGTACTTTACATATGTGTAATTTGTGTGCATGGGGGCAGGTGATTAATCAGTTCCCGCTGGCCGTAAGTATATATGTGGTGGCAGGATGGGTGGGCCTTAATACTGAACCGCCACATTTATACATCAATGGGGAACTGATCTTCTGTGTTCCATTCTCCCAGCACACGCACCAAGCTGTCACAGTCAGGAGCTTCCAATCATGTGACTATGACAGCCAATCACAGCAGTCACATGATTGGGATGCTCACCTCCTCCTCCCGGTGCTTAGAACCTCTTAAAGGGCTACCAGGCAGCAGTGTCAAGGATTTAAGTCTAGGTACAAATCTATGAGCTGTGGCAACGCACATGTGCTGATGCACATTTTTTATATTTTTACAAGAATTAATGTGCACTTTGCCAAACACAGCTAATTTGCACCAAAAGGTGCATGTACAGTACCTTTCATTAAATGTAGCGCACCACAACACATAGTAATAAGTGATTGCACACATGTAAATAATTATTTCTTTTTTTTTTGTTAACATTGGGAGCTTTAGTGACGTATTAAGGTTTTGAACAAACCCTTGATATTTTACTTTTGAAAAGAGAAAGAGAGTCCTCAATCTCCTTTCCCTTTGCAGCTGCAGGGGCACCCAGACACTAAACAGAAGGTGCTTTGTACAGAACACTTCCTCTTCATTCACAAAAGTAGAGGTGGTAAACATGAATGTTTACTATGTCAGCATTTATGAATGAACAGCAAGTGATCAACACTGAACAGACTGGTGTTCATTAAGAACAAAGGATCGGTTAAAAAAAAGAACTGTCTCCCCTGCTATAAGTGGTGGCGAGCAGTGGGGGAATTAGAGGGCACAGCAGGGCAATGAGGCTGTGCAGGGGGGACAGAATGAAGTTTATTGCCTGCACCCAGTGGGGAGGATCCATGATGACATAGTGTCAGACCTTTGCGGTAGTGGCGAAAGTTACTATCAGCAGCTTGTCAGCTGCTGATAACAGCTATTCATTTAATCAGGACAGTGAAGAGGGCCATTCTGATATAAGGTCATGGTCCCTGAAGTGACCAAACGCTACCACAGAATTAAATCTGGCCATACTGGTCAGGCAGCATACTGGCCTGACCAGCTGGAAGCAGTTCTGTTCCACCATATGCCTTATGTGGATGACAGTAAAAGGATTAATTAGTGTGTGATAAATCAGTTGTGAATGACATAGCACCTTGCAACAGGCTTGCTACAATTGTTCTTAGCCCAGGCCCAATTTATCATCCCTTTTAGGGGGTTTCTGACCCAACCCCTCCGGTCACAATGTCAATGTAATTCATAAATCAGAAAGAGGAATGGGTGGCCCTTTAGCTCAGGAAGTCACACTGGCAGATATCGGTGTGGAGAGCTATAAGAACTTAAAGCAGAGAGCCTAAGGCGCTGATCTGTACAGCGGGGAGGTTCGGTTCTTGCAGAGGAGCACTGCCTAAGAGATGTCCCAATGCTCTCTGTAGGACATTCTATCTATCTATATACACACATACAGTATTAGGGCTGATATATTGACCAAGCCAGGGTCTGACCAAACCAGCTATATTCTACATAACAAAAGGATAGCTAATGACTCATTGCTGTGTTAATTTTATGCAAGACCACCTTGGCCCAATCTAATTAAACAGTTCAAACGGAGGTGATTTTGCAAAGGAGTGTGGAGTGCAGGTGGTCTGGTCAGACTTGAAAGGAATTGTGAGGTTTAAGGAAGACAAGTTAAAAAAAAAAATTGTCTTTGTTTAGGAATGAAATTAGGCCATTAACAATGAATGTGAGTATTTAATTATGATAACTGAACATTAAAAGGTGTTGTAAGAAAAATAGAGATTTTACAAAAAAAAAAAAAAGGGGGTCGTAAGTATTTATTGTTTATGGTAAATAGCAATTGTAACTTGTTCATCTAATTAGTAGTAAATTAATGCAAGTTAGGAAATTTCTGAACAACTTTGATTAGATTTTATGACTGCAGATCAGTGGCGGCTGGTGCTCCATTTTTTGGGGGGGCGGCAAACAAACCCCCCTGCTGCTGGGTCTGCACTTACTCCATCCATGGTCATGGCTTCCCCTCCTTCTCGGCCACTGTGAAGTCCTTGCACAGCAGATGGACAAAGCAGTAGGAGAGCAGCAAGGTGGACAGAGCCAGGCTGTGGCATGCTCCAACGTCAGACATCGCCATCTTTCTTCTCCCAGCTCAGGCTGCACAGCAACTCTGTCTCAGCACATGTCACCGCTGGAGACTGCTCGCTCATTGGCTGCCACCAGCTCCCGCCACCACCTCCTTCTCCTCCGCTCCTCTACTCCTCCTCTCCATTGCTTATCCGCTCCAACCACCACTGCACACATTGCACAAGTAGGTGGGCTTGGGGCCCAGTGCTCTCCACCCTTGTTGAAGCCAATTACAGCCTCAGGCTGTAATCATGTGCTTCTAAAAAAAAAAAAAAAAAATTGAAATCCATGCACCCGGCACCCTGCATGGAGATTCAGGGCCAGACGCCTGGGCGCCCCTAATGAGCGGGCTGCCACTGCTGCAGGTGTCCATGTCCAAGAGGCACTATCTGTCACCCAGAAGATCTAAGGGGCTAATAAAACTGGCCAATCAGATTGCTTGACCTTCTTACTGAATTAGGAAATTGTGTATATTAGCAAAGGTTCTTTTGGCTAAGTTATGACAGGAGAAACTGGGTTTTCTTAAGGTGTCTGATTGTTGAATGAATATTCCAAATACCCTGTCACCTACCTTGTCTGTACCTCTGTTGGCTGTTCTGAAGTCTAAATGAATGCATCTCTCTGGATGAACCAAGTTGCTGCAGGAATAATTCACTTTTGGATAGAGGAGTTTTGCATTCCATACCGGCTAGCGAACACTTGCCTCAACAAAAATAATTATAATAATAATTATCACTCCTCATCCTTACTATATGACAAGACTCTCCTGCTACTCTACTACCCAGCTGTGTTCTTCCTGTGTTAACATATGCATGCTACAAAACCCCAGGAGCTGTGCACCTGCTCTTCACTCAAGGTCAGCATCTACAGAAATCCCTGCTCCACCAATCTAAGGCTCTCTCCTTCCCGTCGCAGTGTTTTTCAGAAAGCATTTGACAGGCAGTGAGGAGGTGTTATATCACCTCCCCACTGCTTGATGTAACCTGATAATTCCGCACTACCATGCCTTAATTGCTTGCATCTCAACCATGCGATTTTACCACCCTCTGACTGTCCATTTGAAAGAGACCTATTTCATGACCTATTTTGTACCTGTTATTCCTATGTGTTTATTTTCTACATATTTGCATACTTACAGACCTTCCTAGGTCAAAATGTAAAATTGAGCAGAATTAAGTTCGGTCCTCCACAATAGTACAGTTTCTCATGTGATCCAATGGGAAAATGAATTGCCCACCCCAGGGCTCGAGGAATGATGGATACCAAGGAACTATCATCAACATATATAGAAATGCTCTACTGATTCTATTTGGGAATTTTATACTAAGGGTACATTTTTTACTGACTGCTTTGCCACATTGAATTCTGCTAATGAATACCTGTTAGACACAAATACATTTTAAGCACAAGTCTGCTATACAGTCTAGAAAACATGTGTCTGTGCTATTATTGTACTGTAACAAACTGTACATATTCAAATAGTGACTGCTCATCTTATTTGCCATTTGTCTTCAAGGTAAAAGACAAATAAAAAAGTAATCAGTTCTAAGAGGAAATATAAAGTATACTTGTCAGTATTAATAGAAAAAGACGAGGTGAGAAAAACACTTGCCAATACTTGAAGGCTCTCACTGGGTACATTTGCATCTGAATATCAAGAATCAATGTTTTGCCAGCACTGTATAGTCTAAAGGCAAGTGTTTCCTGGACAATAGCTATTAATAGTGCACACTCTCTTGAAAGCCTCACACACCAATAGGTGATGTTATAAAAGTGATTCACTTAAAGAGGACCCATAAATAAAGCAGAACTAAAGTTCAACTCTGAAAAAGCTAAGAGCTAGAGTTCTTTTGGCAAAAGAGACATGCAGAGTCCCTTTTTTTCCAAAAACCTTTGCCCCACACAATTTTTCTGTATCTACATACACTGCAAGGCACATATGCTGTATATTCCAAATCATTCTTGGCATGCTGAGAATACAGTGAAACAAAGAGTGAAAAATCTGCGCTCGGGAGAAAATTAATAAATAAATAACAGCTGCTAACACTATGCCTTTATACTTTGGCATAATAAGAGTTAATATACTAACAGGTGCAGCGTTCTATCAATTAGGAAAGTGACAAGAAATATATGCTTAATTCCTAATATCATTAGGATCTCATCCAAACAACACTCAGGCTCAGTTCACACTACTGCAACCCAAATGTTACGAGACTTACGGTGTGACTTTGCCAGGCACATTGATTTGCTGCAACTTAAGGACTACTTTGATGTGACTTGATGAGACTTTGAAGTGAGGGAGGGGCTACACCGCAGGGAATGCCTGTAATGTCAGATCCCAACCGAACAGGGGGGGGTGTCCGGCCCATCTCTTAATTAGTTACATAGTAGGCGAGGTTGAAAAAAGACACAAGTCCATCAAGTCCAACCAATGTGTGTGTTTTTATGTCAGTATTACATTGTATATCCCTGTATGTTGTAGTCGTTCAGGTGCTTATCTAATAGTTTTTTGAAAATATCAATGCTCCCTGCTGAAACCACTGCCTGTGGAAGGGAATTCTACATCCTAGCCGCTCTTACAGTAAAGGTGCGGCCCGACCAGAGTCTTGAAGAGCGGGAGAATTATCATTTTATCTCTGGAGTTAATCCCCTTTTTAATGCATGACAATATTCTGTTTGCTTTTCTTGCAGCAGCTTGGCATTGCCCCTAGTGAGTAGATTGCATTCATATTTTTGCCACCCAAATGCATTATTTTACATTTTTCCACATTGAACCTCATTTGCCATGTAGTTGCTCACCCCATTAATTTATTCAGATCTTCTTGCAAGGTTTCCACATCCTGTGGAGAAGTTATTGTCCTGCTTAGCTTAGTATTGTCTGCAAATACAGAGATTGAGCTGTTTATCCCATCCTCCAGGTCGTTTATGAATAAATTAAATAGGATTGGTCCCAGGACAGAACCCTGAGGGGCCCCACTTTCCACTCCTGCCCATTCTGAGTACTCCCTAATTATCACCACCCTCTGAACTCGCCCTTGTAGCCAGCTTTCAATCCATGTACTCACCCTATGGTCCATGCCAACGGACCTTACTTTGTACAGTAAACATTTATGGGGAACTGTATCAAATGCTTTTGCAAAATCCAGATACACCACGTCCAGCTCACCTCCTCATAGAAGCTTAATAGCAAGAACGATTCTTCACAAATCCATGCTGATTACTGCTAATGATACAGTTGTCATTGCTAAAATCTTGTATATAGTCCCTTATCATCCCCTCCAAGAGCTTGTATACAATTGATGTTAGGCTAACTGGTCTGTAATTCCCAGGGATGTATTTTGGGCCGTTTTTAAATATTTGTGCTACATTGGCTTTTCTCTAATCAGCTGGTACCATTCCAGTCAGTAGACTGTTCATAAAAATTAGGAACAATGGTATGGCAATTACTTAACTGAGTCCCTTAACCACTTCAATACAGGGCACTTTCGCCCCTTCCTGCCCAGGATAATTATGAGCTTTTAGTGCTGTTGCACTTTGAATGACAATTGCGCCGACGGACCAAGTTCGGCGGACAATCCGATCGTGTGTGGGCTTCCCCGGACTTTCAGTGGACTTTTCCAGCCGCAAATCTGACGGACTTTAGATTTGGAACATGATTCAAATCTTTACGTTGTAACTCCGCCGGACCCAGAAATCCGCTCGTCTGTATGCTAGTCCGACGGACAAAAACCCACGCTAGGGCAGCTATTGGCTATTGGCTACTGGCTATCAACTTCCTTATTTTAGTCCAGTGTATGTCATCACGTACGAATCCGTCGGACTTTTGTGTGATCATATGTAGCCAAGTCTGTTCGTTAGAAAGTCCGCCGCAAGTCCGTCAAAAGTCAGTTGAAAGTTTGTTGGACGGGCTGTCGGACTTTTGTAGCCGAAAAGTCCGACCGTGTGTACGCCCCATTAGAAGCAAAAAAATTAAAAAAAACAGAATTTTTTGCTTGCATGATTGGATTCTAAAAGTCAACAGCGCTTCACCTCATTCACTAAGCTTGGGGAAAATTTTGCTTGCAAAGTGAAATTGTATTTTGCTAAGGGAACAGCCTATTTACTTTTATTAAATCAAACCCATTGTGGCAGTATGGATTTTTCTTAAATGGTTCACACTAAAATGCATAGAACTGACCTCTCACTCAATATGAAGGGCATAATGCCCTTGAAAAAAATGAAACAACTGCTTACAAATATTGAAACTATACTATGACATGTCAACAGAAGTCACAATTGGGGTATGGCGGATCCAAAGAAGCACTTGGTGCTCTATTGTTACAATATTGGGCTATACCTCTATGTAACAGAAATTAATTATACCCAGTCAGAAAAATATATGCATAACATTGTTGCTGTATGAGAACATCAGTATAGCTACATATATAGGGGAAAAACTGGATCAGATCACAAGCCCTAGAAAGTAATAATGAAAAACAGTCTTACATTTGCCCCAGCTGCGCTACAAAAGATGATGCTTCATTTACAAAATGTAATATTGTAGTGCCACACAAGCTTGGAAATGTAATCTTGATTCCAGTCACCACACAATTCAAAGGGCAATGATGATGAAACAGATGAGGTTCAATTGCATTTAATTATATCCAGCCTTCATATTTCAGAAAACATAACATGATTTATGTTAATTACCTGCACTTGTTACCAGTGGTGGCCCGTCCATAGGGGGCGCATGGGCGCCGCCCCCCCCCCCTAACAGTCACAAAAAAAAAAAATGAAAAAAAAAATATATATATTTCTTAAAACTGGCCCTTTAAAAAAAAAATCGAAAGAAAGGTCCATAAGTGCACTGTGTTCGGGCGCCGTACACAGTGCACTATGGGAAGCGACACGTCTATGCAATCATGAGATTGCAGACGCGGCGCTTCATTTGCGGGCTTTTAACCCGCCTTGTGGCGCGATCCATCGTGCCGAGTAGCTTCCGCATTGCTATGCATATTATATGCATTACTATGGCCCGTGCTTTGAGTGACATTTGAGTTATGATGTCACTTCCGCTTTTATCTCCCAGTGCACCCGAGCAGAGGAAGCATGGGGAGTGGACTCCTCTACTGCCGTGTGACTACACAGTCACACTGAGAGAAGACATCCTACCCAGCCAGCCAGTGTATGGAAGGAAGGAGGCAGAGGAGGTGTCAGGACAGCTGTCATTAGCCATGGACTGCAGCCTGCTCAGGACGGAGCCTCAGAGATATGTAAGTCCTCACTATCAACTGTCTACCTGTCTCCCCCTCCCACGCAGTGTCTGTCTGTCTAATATGCAAGTGTCAGAGTGAGTCAAGCACCTCCACCAAAGATATTAGCAGCTGCTCACCTTCTTTGCTAATGTCTTTGGTGGAGGTGCTTGACTGACTCTGACACTTGCATGCCTGTTTGGACATACATCCTCACAGTGGCCGACATCCTGTTGATTCCTGAAATTATGAACTTTCTTGGAGAAATTTACTTTTTAACTATTTATTATTGATTGGTTTTGCACTGCACTGTTATGCTTTGAATTTTTATTGAGGTATGTGTATTGGCCTTGTAGTGTTCAGCTTGCAACTAACCATCTCACTCATTCTCCCCCTCCCACCCAATATCTATCTGTCTGTCTATCTCTCCCACCCAGTGTCTATCTATCTATCTGTAGGACCTATTGCGGGTGAGTGATGGGGGGGTATGGAGAATTTGGCACACTGGCAGCATTTGCCACACTGGCAGCATTTGGCACACTGGCAGCATTGGGCACACTGGCAGCATTTGATGGGCACACTGGCAGCATTTGGCACAGTGGCACACTGGCTGCAATTGATAACACAGTCGCTGCGTTTGATGGGCACAGTCGCAGCATTTGTTGGCACAATGGCAGCATTTGATGGCACAGTGGCAGGGTTTGATGGGCACAGTTGCAGCATTTGATGGCACAGTGACAGCGTTTGATGGGCACAGTCGCAGCCTTTGATGGGCACAGTCGCATCGTTTGAAGACACAGTGGCAGCATTTGATGGCACAGTGGCTGCATTTGATGGCACAGTGTCAGTGTTTGATGGCACAGTGGCTGTGTTTGATGGCACAGTGGCAGCATTTGATGGCACAGTGGCTGTGTTTGATGGCACAGTAGCAGCGTTTGATGGCAAGGTGGCTGCGTTTGATGTTTTTTTTTTTTCAATTTTTTTTCAGTTTGTTTGCGCCCCCCCCCCCAAATTTTTTAGAACCAGCCGCCACTGCTTGTTACCATTGAAAAATGCAATACTAACTGGCTGGCAAATGCCAAATACTAATACATGTACCAAGAGTGGCAGAGATCTGCAACTTTGAAGAGTTTGGTTATTTTGGAAGATCTGATATGCAAAACTGAAAGGCTAAATTTATCAGACAGTTGTACCAAGAGCCCATGGGAGTTGAGAAATGTAAAATTCAGTAAGAGCATGGAATATATTTCACTGGCCAGCAATGAATGCTTAAATTCTACAAATCGTCCTGCAACATCCACAGTTTCCAGCATGGAACATCTAACCAAAGGAAACCTATAAGTGATATCTCACAACCATGGTAAAAATTTGCATCATGCCTTGTTCTAAGAATTGTAAATTGTTCTCTGGTTGTGGACTATAGCAGAAAAGAAGCTTAATCTTTACAGGGATCCCTTAAAGGAAATACAGTATCTCACAAAAGTGAGTACACCCCTCACATTTTTGTAAATATTTTATTATATCTTTTCATGTGACAACACTGAAGAAATTACACTTTGCTACAATGTAAAGTAGTGAGTGTACAGCTTGTTTAACAGTGTACATTTTTTGTCCCCTCAAAATAACTCAACACACAGCCATTAATATCTAAACCACTGGCAACAAAAGTGAGTACACTCCTAAGTGAAAATGTCCAGATTGGGCCAAATTAGCCATTTTCCCTCCCCGGTGTCATGTGACTCGTTAGTGTTACAAGGTCTCAGGTGTGAATGGGGAGCAGGTGTGTTAAATTTGGTGTTATCGCTCTCACTCTCTCATACTGGTCACTGGAAGTTCAACATGGCACCTCATGGCAAAGAACTCTCTGAGGATCTGAAAAAAATAATTGTTGCTCTACATAAAGATGGTCTCGACTATAAGAAGATTGCCAAGACCCTGAAACTGAGCTGCAGCACTGTGGCCAAGACCATACAGTGGTTTACCAGGACAGGTTCCACCTAGAACAGGCCTCGCCATGGTCAGCCAAAGAAGTGTGCACAGCGTCATATCCAGAGGTTGTCTTTGGGAATAGACGTATGAGTGCTGCCAGCATTGCTGCAGAGGTTGAAGGGGTGGGGGGTCAGCCTGTCAGTGCTCAGACCATACGCCGTACGCTGCATCAAATTGGTCTGCATGGCTGTCATGCCAGGAGGAAGCCTCTTCCAAAGATGATGCACAAGAAAGCCTGCAGTTTGCTGAAGACTAGCAGACTAAGGACATGGATTACTGGAACCATGTCCTGTGGTCTAATGAGACCAAGATAAACTTATTTGGTTCAGATGGTGTCAAGCGTGTGTGGTGATAACCAGGTGAGGAGTACAAAGACAAGTGTGTCTTGCTTACAGTCAAGCATGGTGGTGTGAGTGTCATGGTCTGGGGCTGCATGAGTGCTGTCGGCACTGGGGAGCTACAGTTCATTGAGGGAACCATGAATGCCAACATGTACTGTGACATACTGAAGCAGAGCATGATCCCCTCCTTTCGGAGACTGCGCCGAAGGGCAGTATTTCAACATGTTAACAACCCCAATACATCTCCAAGAGGACCACTGCCTTGCTAAAGAAGCTGAGGGTAAAGGTGATAGACTGGCCAAGCATGTCTCCAGACCTAAACCCTATTGAGCATCTGTAGGGCAGCCTCAAACGGAAGGTGGAGGAGCGCAAGGTCTCTAACACCCACCAGCACCGTGATGTCATCACGGAGGAGTGGAAGAGGACTCCATTGGTAACCTGTGAAGCTCTGGTGAACTCCATGCCCAAGAGGGTTAAGGCAGTGCTGGCAAATAATGGTGGCCACACAAAATATTGACACTTTGGGCCCTATTTGGACATTTTTCCTTAGGGGTGTACTCACTTTTGTTGCCAGCAGTTTAGACATTAATGGCTGTGTTGAGTTATTTTGAGGAGACAGCAAACTTACACTGTAATACAATCTGTACACTCACTACTTTACATTGTAGCAAAGTGTCAATGCTTCAGTGTTGTCACATGAAAAGATATAATAAAATATTTACAAAAATGTGAGGGGTGTACTCACTTTTGTGAGATACTGTATATGGTCACAGCACATAATTTTATTTTATAACATCAGTGTTGTAATAGCAATACAAACAATAATAATATTTGACAATCCAGTATAGGCTTACTTGAAATATCTCCTTTCATGTTGTGAGAGTTCCCTGTTTGCTGGCCATCTCTTTACACAACTTCATGGATTCCATGCATGATTTACAGCTTCTCCTCTGCTGTTTACTTTCAGTTTCTAAGGACTACATATCCCATGGTACCTTGCTGCCTGCGAGTAGTGATTCCTGTACTGACTCCTGAAACTCCTCCTCCGAGGACGTCTGCAGTTCATAAGGCAGGCTTTGTGAAATATGTGACACAGCAGGGCCTACTCACACGACATAGTGAATACATGTCACAGAATTCAAGGACGTAAATGAGTAAGGATCTTCACAAAGTAGGTTTATAAACATCATGATCATTCAGGTTAATATATGGAAGTAGGCTAGAAATACAAATGTAAATTAAAATACAATGTGGAAATGAATATATGATTTCAAATTTTGACCATAGATATGCTTGATATGCTTTAACTGCTTGCCGACAGGCTCACACCGATCTACGTTGGCAGAAGGGCAGGGACAGGCAGATTAACGTACCTGTACGTTGCCCTTTAAGAAGCGGTTTGCATGCACCCGCTGCGACCTCTGTGAGTGTGATCGCGGGTCCTGCGGACTCGATGTCCGCGGGGATACCCACGATCGTCTCACAGAGAGGAATAACGGAGAAATGCTTATGTAAACAAGCATTTCCCCGTTCTGCCTAGTGACAGGACACTTATCACCTCTCCCTCTGGCATTGAAAAGGTGAAAGTTTTTATTTATAGAAATATAAAGACCAATTTATAAAGCAATGTGCCCTAACCCTGGCCATACCGCTACTTTTCTCACTCTGACACATTTAAAAAACACTGTGTGTACTTCATAAATGTGCTTTGTGCATTGCTTGCTTGGGACTCTGAAGCCAGGAAAGTCCCTTTAATTTTAATGAATGGAAGAAAAAAGTACAGGGAAAGAAGGACACCTTCCACAAAACTAAACAGCGGCTCTCATAATTCCAGAAGTGACTGTATTAGAGAATGGTCCTCAGTTTGATTCAATGGAATTTGAAAGTTTTACCAATGCATATAGTTCTCAAAATACAGCTATTCATAGCCAAAGCGATAGACTAAGGCCCTGTAAACACGATGGGACATTCCAACAACAAAATACATGGATTTTGTCAGACAGATGTTGGCTCAAACTTGTCTTGCATACACACGGTCACACAAAGTTGTCGAAATTTCCGAACAACAAGAACGCGGTGATGTACAACACGTACGACGAGCCGAGAAAAATGAAATTCAATAGCCAGTGCGGCTCCTCTGCTTGATTCCGAGCATGCGTGGCACTTTGTACATCGGAACTGTGTACACACGATCGGAATTTGCGCGAACGGACTTTGTTATCGTAAAATTTGAGAACCAGATCCCAAATTTTGTGCAACGGAAATTCTGATGGAAACTGTCCAATGGAGCCTACACACGGTCGGAATTACCGAAACAAGCTCCGATCGCACATTTTACGTCGGAAAGTCCGACCGTGTATACGCGGCATAAGAAAACTATACAAACTAACAAATGTTTACTTTCATTAGCAAAAGCAAAGTGGGGAAGATCCATCCAATGTCATGCTGAAGCACTGGAATACATCTATTGATGCCATGGTATTACCACCACAGCAGAAAACCAGTGAACGTACTCTACTTTGCCTGTGATAACAACCAGCCCTAGCCTGGTGAAAATAAAGTAGGAAGCAGCAAAGGCAGACTAGTTAGTAGAAAAACTCCAAGGCCAATAACCTATTTGGCAGCATGGAAATCATGTCTTGATGCAAAGACCTAAAGAACGTAATCAACCTTTGTCACTTTGAAATGATAAGTTCCCAGATCTTACACATTACAAACTGGTAGCATGTATACACAGAACAGTTCTCCAGATCGTAAACACAATATCACACAGTCAAAAACATGAAGTACAATATGGTAGATTTATGTAGTTTGCTCTGGTTTGTCTCTGCAGTATGTTGTTATTTTCTGAGCTAACTACTGATGCATGACAATCTTTGGAAGGTCACTGTGGAGTAAATTGCAAGAAATTGCAAAATGGCTTAACCTAATGTCATTTTAATCTTTAAATTGTTTCAGCGTAAACATGTGACTGAATGATGAAAGTTGCATTATAACTATATGCATATAATTAAAGCATATTACAGTTTCTATATTCCTTTCATATTTCAGAACAGAAATAGTGTGGAGCTCTTAGAATATTTGACCCATAAAGGATTTTCATATTTTGATAATGCAGAAGAACTTGTGATTAGCAGCCATGTCCAATATAATGGCCAAATTAAAGGGAGCCGGGGCCTCTTTAATGGATCACTGCTTTTAATCTGAGGAATAATGCAATTGCTACCTGAAAACTGTTCTTTGCTTGATATTTCAGCCTTAATATGGCATATGGTTCAGTGGCAAGTCACATTCTACAAGCCAAGCAAATTTCATTTACTAGCTTTATAGAATTCATTTAAGTATTGAAATATACATTGCATACACAAATTCTTAACATACTGTATATGGATACCCTTGATATTCTTGGAAGTGATCAGTATATTAATAACTTAAACAAGCTTTTTAAAAACATTGTTCAAAATTAAATTTTGACCAATGCTATTGGTAATTGTAGAGACATATAGAAATATTCTCCTATATATTAAAAGGAGAGCATAGTGGGACTTTGTATACTTATCTTGCAGTTATGATTCACACAACACAAAGACATGTTTGACAATTCCTCATCCATATACAAAATTTAGTGTAAATAATATAACATTGGTAACGAAAGTATCAACTAGATGTCCTATATTTCATATATATATATATATATATATATATATACATATTTCAACATGATCTGCAATAATGATAGACACATTGGTATGAGGTACATAGTTTAGAGATAACATAAATGATCATAAATTGATTGAAGAATAAAACAGAATAAAACATTGTGAATAAATGCGTAATCCAGGAGAATCTCAAACACATGCTTGCAATTGGTAGCATATAACGGCTCTACGCATTTTGTGGAGTTCATCCACTCATCAGAAGCAATCTAAAAGTTAAAAATATCTATAAAAATATTTTTGATGTGTGGATGAACTCCACGAAACGTGTAGAACCATTATATGCTACCAATTGCAAGCAAAATTGTGTTTGAGATTCTCCTGGATTATGCATTTATCCACAATGTTTTATTCTTCAATCAATTTAAGATCATTTATGTTATCTCTAAACTATGTACCTCATACCAATGTGTCTATCATTATTGTAGATCAGGGATATGCAATTAGTGGACCTCCAGCTGTTGCAGAACTCCAAGTCCCATGAGGAAAAGCAAGACTCTGACAGTCACAAGCATGACACCCAGAGGCAGAGGCATGATGGGACTTTTGCAACAGCCGGAGGTCCGCTAATTGAATATCTCTGTTGTATGTGTATATAAATATATATATATATATATATATATATATATATATATATATATATATATATATATATATATATGTGTGAAATATAGGACATCTAGTTGATACTTTCAGTACCAATGTTATATATATTAACCCTAAATTTTGTATATGGATGAGGAATCGTCATGCTTCACACAAAGTCCCACTGTGCTCTCCTTTTTAATACATTACTAGGGATGGAGGCAAATGAATCTACCCATTCATTGCCTCATTCAAAGTCCCATACTCCCCTCTCCCCCTCTTTTTTCAATGTTCTCCTATATGACTACATAGGAGGGTTTTGCTATTACCTACAAGCAAGGCATTTGTTTTATTTATTTATTTATTTATTTATTTATTTATTTATTTATTTTAAAGCATAACTCTAATTTTTTCAACTCCCTTCTTCTTTAAGAAGTCCATCACTGATACTTAGAAAAAAAAAGAATACCCTTTTACATACTTTAATTCCTGCAGTCTTCATGCCAGTCAAGCTAGTTACAAGTCCCTACTCTACTTACTCAGTGGCGTTCATGTAATGATGTGTGAGCATCAATCAGTCCAGGGGTACTTTGAGTCTAGGCTGCGTGATGATGTGTCCATGCCAGGGACCATGGAAAGTGGGTTTGATGATGCCAGACATCATGAAATCTCAAAGATAAGCGGCAATAGATTTCAGAGTGGTAAGTCTGCATGGGACACATATATATATATATATATATATATATATATATATATATATATATATATATATATATATATATATATATATATATATATATACATTTATTTATTTTAATTTTTTTGCTGTGCATGACAACATGACTTAGAGACTTAGAGGTAAATTTAATAAAACTGGCGCACACAGAATCTGGTGCAGCTGTGCCAATCAAGCAATCAGCATTTAACTTGTAAAATTCAGCTTGAGTGAATGTACAGCATATTCAAGCAGAGTGAATGTACCCTTCTGGCTGACAGAGACCAGTGTTCAAGAAGGACTGGAAAAACTTAATGTAAATAAATCACCAAGACTGGATAGCTTACACCCAATGGTTCTCAAAGAACTTAGCGATGTTATAGCCACACCTTATTTATAATTTATAAGGAATTATAAATAGTAGAGGTTACAGGGGATTGAAAGGTCAAAAGAGTTCATAGATTACTCATTTTCTTAAAGCATCTTTGAGCATGGCAGAAAAATTGTGATTTCAAGGCAGAGATGAAAGATAAGACATTATATAACTGTTAAAATGCAAATGTTCCCTTTAAGAATGTATCAAACAGTACACTGCAATTGAGCATCAGATGTCCCCAGATGACAATCGGCAAAATAATTATGTATGATGGCTTCCGGGCTTATACCAGGTAATAGTCCATTGTGGGTTTATCCAGTTCTTGGGGCCCTATCAAACTGCAGAACATTGAAATCACTAGCAATATAAAAGTGAAAACAATCACAAAATAGAAGCACATTGTTTTTATTCATATCTTTGTGTTTTGCTGACCATCTATGAAATACATAGAAAAAACATCTATCTCTGTGAACACAATCCAATCCCTTTCAGCTCTTCAAGCATTACAACGTTCATCAATGTTATCGAAAGCAGTGCCTGACATTAATAAAATCACTTCCTCCTTCACTCCTGCCTCAAACAAAATCAATACGATGGCAACAGAAATTCTATTCTTCTCGAGCAAGAAGATTACAGCATGCCAGGAATATTTACAGACAGACTCACACAGCATCCCTCTCTAAACATTCTAGTTTCCTTTGGCAATTATTTAGCCACACTAGACGCAATATATACTGTATATATATTGTAAGAGATCAGTATCATGGGGCAGATATAGCTGGATCAGTCTGCACACAAGAGACAATGCCACCAGTATCAAAGTAAAGCCAGGTCTTCACCTGTGCTTTATTGTGGACAATCCGCAGTTCCATGATACCACAGCAGCTTCAGGCTTGGTTAAACAGTTCAACAAAATGTTAGACAGGAAAGAATAAAAACAGTTCCTCTCAGCTTTTCCTATAGAGTTAGTTCTCCTAACTAATAAACAATATTTTTTACCTTCTGCTATAAAACACATCCAATAAAATAATTGAAAAAATGAAATATCTTCATAAGTTTAGACCTATATATTGGTATGTATTGGTTTGGTTTGCGCAAAAGTTATAGCGTCTACAAACTATGGGATATTTTAATAATTTTTTTAATAGTAATGGCAGTGATCAGCGACTTATAGCGGGACTGCAATATTGTGGTGGACAGTCTGACACTTATTGAAATTTTTTGGGGACCAATGACACTAATGCAGTGATTAGTGCTAAAAAATATGCACTGTCACTGTACTAATGACACTGGCTGGGAAGGGGTCAACATCGGGGGGTGATCAAAGGGTTAAATGTTTGCCTAGCCAGTGTTTTGATAAACTGTAGGAGGTGCTTTTACTAGGGAAGGACATAGATCCTAGTCCCTGCTTTGCAGAAACACAGGATCCATGCCTCTCCCCCTGTCAGAACGACGATCTGCCTTGTTTACATAGGCAGACCGCCGTTCGGCCTCTCTGCTCAAGAATCGGCGGGAGCGAGTCTCCGGTGGCGTGTATGTGCACCCTCTACCTGGATGCATACGTGATCCGACACTGCTATAGGGCGGACTTGAAGTAGTTAAAGTAGTTTTTTTTTTTTTTTTATGCAGACATTTTGCAAAAGATTGCAAGTTAAAAATAGCACGCATGCTCACTTGCAGAATTATGTGGTGTGCTTTTGCAGAGCTGTTTTTCTTGAGAAACTGCATATATATTTGTTCTGCGTGAATAGGGGAGACATTTGAATGTCACTAGGCTGTATTCGTTCCAAGTTAAATGTTATTAATTTATATACAATAAAGTAAATCAGGAAAACACTACATTGTGGCCATTATATGGAGCTGATGATCATAGGAAATAAATGTCTTGTTGTTTATTGAATAGGACTTCCAGCTGCTGTGCAGGCATCTGAGATTCCAGGTCAGAGGTCATAGGCTTTCCACTTATTCTTCTTAGTATGTTAGCCTTCCAACTGTGGCATACACAGTTAGATGACATCGCCTTACGACTGGAGTTGTGATGTGAAAAGTTTGTTCTTTTTGATTTTTGTTAGTATGTTTTTGTCTTTTGGATCCAATAAATATTAGTGGTGGTAATGAACTAGGCGTTTACCCCCTCCTGTGTATTTTTACAGTCACCATCGTATTTACATGGGATTTTGGACCATCACTACACAGAACAATGTGGACCCTCCCAATCTTGCCCTATATTCTACCTTAGCATCTGTTGACAGTTTTAAGTAAATCACCAAGAAATTACATACCCATTTCCTGGCAAAAGTATGAAAAAAGTTCCTACAGAGAAGGCCCCTTTCACACGGGGCTGTCCGTTTTGACAGACTCCGCTTGCTCAGCGGGGATCGCTCAGTTGACACCCGCTGAGCCGGCGGATGACAGGTTCGTCTCCGCTCACTGTGTAGAGACAGACCTGTCAGAGCTCCGCTTTCCTCTATGGGGGATCGGATGAAAACAGACGGAAAACGGATGGAAAATAGGGTTTCCATCCGTCTGGATTCAGTGGATCAGAGCAGATCGGATGTCAGCGGACATGTCACCGCTGACTGCTGATCTGTCGCTCCATAGACCTGCATGGAGCGTCCGTTCAGGTCAGCCTAAAAAACTGACAGTGTGAGAGGGGCCTAACGGAATAATTACCTCACATGTGGTACCACTCCTTCATAAACTTCCACTTGCTAACAAACGCAATGGCATATTGATCATTTAAAGTATAAAAATATAACACATGCCACAAACTGGAAACTATGCATGCATGCACAATTTTCAGTTTGAAATTTCAGAGTTTGCATTTTAAAAGTAAAAATACTTTAGTTCTGCTTTAAAAACTAATGTATTCTGATAACTGTATGGGGTTAATAACTGCAATTATAATATGTATTTTATCAATATCTGTTTTTATTTCACATCTTCAGATTTCTTTCCCTCCACATTTACATACAGACCAAACTGTCCAGAAAAAGTGAGTTACAGGAGTTGGGACAAACCATGTAATACAGACAGGGGTGTTTACAACAGTCCAGGTTTGGGTTTGCTGTTCTGACCTCGCTACACGTTTCCCTGTGTGTAACTCAACATGCAGCTAAACCCTCCTATTCTGCAATAAGCCAGACTGAATGTAATCTTGAAGCTTTATTAACAAAACAGGGTGGGGTGAAGTACATATAATCAGTATATGAAATATACAGAAAATACAATGAACAAGTAGGCTGTGAATGGCAGTAAGTAATTCTCACCAGTGATGCTGCCATTAGTGGATGTAAAGAGATGTAAGTTCCAATCCAACGTAGCTGGTTCCTTCTAGCTAGTCTTTAAGGTGGAGTCTGAGCTCTGAGGATGCACCTGATTTCTTTTCTTAGACTGAAGGATAATGGGAACTTTTATTAAAGCTGAACAGTTTCTAGAATCAGCAAAAACAGTAAATTTATCACCAGCTCCATCTTGCGGTCAAATCTGATATTGTAGGCAGAACAACTTAATCAATATCCTGCTGGAAGCAGAACATTCACTGCTATCATGGGTGTGAAAAAAAAAGTAAAACCATAGTGCATTGCATGGCCTGAACAATGGCCTGCAGGCTTAGAAGAGCCAATAAGGAAACTTTTGGATAAGCCACTCTACTCGTTATAAAAGAGTGGGCAGAGGCTTGGCAGCTCTCTTCCCTTCTTCTCTTTTGTTAGAGTGCAGTCATTGTGTCAGTGTATTGGAAAGAATAGGGAAAGATGAAAAACTGCACATAGAGAGAAAAAAATCAGTTAGGAACTTGATTTGTGCTTTAATTCTGAATGCTAGCTTTTTGGACAACCAACCTATTGGGGATCAAGGACCATCTGAGCAGCCTTCAAGATGATTGGCGGAAAACACAACCATTCAGGCTGCAGCTGACCAGGTGCTGAGTACAAGAGATGAGGATCTCTACTTCTCAACTACAAAAGGAGACCATGCACTAAGCTGCAGCCAGGAGAGGACACACTGCGCCCACATGCAATGTAAATGTCTGCTAGACTGCACATTATTGTGATATTCAGACCATCCAGCAAAAGGAGGTATGAGTGGCCACCAATTTTTCTGGAGAGAACCCCAAACAGCCACATCTGTAATGGGAGGAACTTCACCATTTCCAACAGAAGAAGCTCTGGTATGTACTATTTATTGGATTTAAAATTGCATATGAGGATTTTCTGAAAGTCATCCTGAAGACGAACTTACACTTTAAGACCCTTCCCACTGGGGCGCTTTTCAGGTGTTTCAGCGCTAAAATAGCACCTGTAAAGCACCAGAAAAGTGCCTCTCATGCCTCCCCAGTGTGAAAGCCTGAGTGCTTTCACACTAGGGTGGTGCGCTTGCAGGACGGGAAAAAAAGTCCTGCAAGCAGCATCCTTGGGGCGGTGCGGGAGCGGTGTATACACTGCTCCAAAACCGCTCCTGCCATTGAAATCAATGGACAGCACTGCAGAAGCGCATGCAAAACAATTAGGCAGCGACACTTTTCGGGCACTTTTAACCCTTTCCTCGGCCGCTAGCAGGGGTTAAAAGTGTCTTGCTAGCAGCCGAAAAGTGCAACTATAACAGCGGTAAAGCGCCGCTAAAACTAACGGCGCTTTACCACTAACATGCTCCATTGTGAAAGTTGCCTTACTCTAAACTGATGACCTTTTAAAGCATTTCCTATGGACAATATTGTGTAAAAAAAATTGAATAAACAGTTGAACTATTATCTGACATAAAACATTTAACTACCACTTTTCTCCAGGGTCTCTGCTTTAGAAAATACATAATGTTTGGAACTAATTTCCAGGCCTAAAATATGCATTTGACATGTGTGCAAAAAATGCAAAAATGGCTTTGGCAGTGAAAGGGCTAATACACCGTGTTCGAGGATTGCTTGGTACTCCTTTTATTTGAATTTATACTGTGCGTTGGCTGCACACCCTTCTATATTGATTGTGGGCAACAGTGCGGACAGGATGGTAAATGTTAGCAATAAAAACCTGACAAAGGGTTTTAATTCTTTCACACTGTAATCACAAGAAAATGAAGAAAGTTTTGGCTTTAGATACACTTTAACCATTACATGTCCAGGGGTGATGTGAAGCTCACTAGGCCATTATCCAAAGTGTCACTTTACTTTAATGGGGGGTTTTCAACTATATTGGAGAGAAATTATCATCTAGCCACTTCCGGTGTAGACATATCATCTACTGACAGAACACTGACATTAGTAGAACTAAATGGTATAATTACAACCTAACAATAAGAAGAAGACTATTTTTTATGTAGGGAAAAAATAATTTCAATTACAAGTTGGCCAAGTTTAACAAAATCTGATTGCTAAACATAGTATGAAAATGCAAGATGCATAATTATTTCATGTAACTGTCATGGTGCCTTCCATAACAGAGAAGTGTGTGTGCCAATACGCAGGCTAGAAATTTCCACTAGTATTCTGCGTGGGCACGCTCGTTTGTGCAAAAACATGCACTGATGTCTGCGCATACAGGCGCTTGTATGCGCACATCTAATTCCAGACCTGATGCCAAACACCCAAATTAAGGGTCATTTCACACCTGAACCTAAACCTGTGCAATTCAGTGTGGTGCAATTTTGCAGCCTATTCATTTGAATGGGTTGCAAATCACACAGCCAAACTTCAGCTCATACTTTGTAATCAGTTACAGTAACCGTTTTTGTTTCCCCTTTTGCGATAAAGGTTTTACATAAATAAAAGCTGATCATTGTAAGCATCGCTGCCAGTGTTAAATGGTGTGTCCCACCTCTGTAACCTGATACATCTGGAAGAGAGCTTGTTCTTTTGAAAAACAACAGACCTACTGGTTGGATCACCAGATGAAAATAAAAGAAAGAAAGACAAAAAAGAAAGCAAATGCACATAAAACATCTAAGGATTGGTAAGCTGCAATATAATAAATGTTTGCTTTTGGGTTTAATACTGTTTTAAGGTGTAGAAAGACTGCTGAGTCTTGGCCTGTAGAATTTGACCTCCTATACTGGACCATTCATTTGTTGATATGCTCTCTCCTCAATGAACAGTTCTTTTTACTCCTTATTAGACATGTGCATTCATTTTCGTCCGAATGCATTTTCCTCCGAATTTCGGGTATTTTCATTATCATTTTAACAAACGTGCAGAATCCGAAAACCGAAAGATCCGACATAAACAAATGCTTTATTTTCGTTTTCGTTGCGACAACAGTTCGATATAGATAGGAGATTCGACATGACGCTGACAATAGCGATCTGTGTCCACCAAACCTGTGGTCGAATGTGCCTAACCTTAGCTCTATTAGTCCAAGATTATTCTACATAGAGAGAAAAGAATCGACATAGAGAGAAAAGATCCGACATAGAGAGAAAAGATTCAACATTATAGAGACAATAGCAAAAAAGGTTGAATGTGCCTAACCTAACTCTATTAGGCCAAGATTATTCGACATAGAGAGAAAAGATTCGACATGAAGATTCGACGAAGCAGTCACAGCGAACGGACATTTATGGTCAAATGCTCCGCCCATAGGCTATAGAAGAATTCCAATGTTGGTTGACTAGTAATAATAATTAATAAATATAATTATTACTAGTGTCATACAACATTAGAATTCTACTATAGCTTGTAGGCGGAACATTCGACCAGAAATGTACGATTGCGGCGTAGTTGCTCCGTCAAATCTTCTTAGAACATTCGACAGACACCATAAACCTTCAATGACAGATTCAACCTTAATTATTTCAGATTTTCGGACGAATGCATTTTTTTAACAAAACTAAATAAAAACGAATTTCGGGAGTAACTAAATAAATGTATTTTTCGCACGAAAACGAAATTCCGAAACTAAATATTTCAGTGTGTACATGTCTACTCCTTATCATATTGTACTGCATATACCAAGTATGTAGTACAGTGTAGTGAGGAATGCAGCTAGTTATCCTGAAGTGCACATTTTCTACAGAGAGGACAACTGGTTCAAAAAAAGTAATCTATGTCAAAATAGGCCAGCCATCCCTGAACCGGGTGACGGTCTTTGTCACCATCTTTCTTCCCCATATAATGCCATTTAACAATCTCTACCCCCTGAAATGACAATAACTCAAACCATTAGCCATGTAAATTGAGGAACTAAGACCTACACAGGCTTCCTGACACCACAAAGTGGTTCTATAACTAGGATAGGATGGTACCACCACACCTCCCATCCTGCTCTTGGACATTCATAATGTTCCATGGTTTGGAGTAGGGTGTCATAAGGTGTAAATATACACTATATTGTCAAAAGTATTGGAATGCCTGCCTTTACACGTACATGAACTTTAATAGCATCCAAGTCTTAGTCCATAGGGTTCAAAATTGAGGTGGCCCACCCTTTGCAGCTATAACAGCTTGAACTCTTCTGGGAAGGCTGTCCACAAGGTTTAGGAGTGTGTCTATGAGAATGTTTGACCATTCTTCCAGAAGCGTATTTGTGAGGTCAGGCACTGATGTTGGACCATAAGGCCTGGCTCGCAGTCTCCGCTCTAATTCATCTCAAAGGTGTTCTATTGGGGTCAGGACTCTGTGCAGGCCAGTCAAGTTCCCCCACCCCAAACCCACTCATCTATGTCTTGATGGACCTTGCTTTGTACACTGGTGCACAGTCATGTTGAAACAGGAAGGGGCCATCCCCAAACTGTTCCCACAAAGTTGGGAGCATGCAATTGTCTAAAATGTCTTGGTATGCTGACACCTTAATGCCCCGTACACACGGTCGGATTTTCTGATGGACAATGTCCGATCGGAGCGTGTTGTCGGAAATTCCGACCGTGTGTGGGCGCCACAAAGTTGGACAGCAGGAGATAAAATTTTCCGACAACAAAATCCGATCGCGTCAATTCCGACCGTGTGTGGCCTGTTCCGACGCACAAAGTGCCACGCATGCTCAGAAGAAATTCCGACACGGGACAGCTCGTTCTGGTAAACGTAGCGTTCGGAATGGATACAGCACTTTCGTCACGCTGCAATGTTCAAAATGGTTTAATACAGCGCACTCTCTTCTTCTTTATAATGTGACAAGAATTAAGTAGTTTTGCTGCTCATATTCACACACACTTCTCACAAACTTATTTCGTTACTATTTATCGGGATTTCCTCAATATATTTTGATTTCTCACATCTGACAACAAAATTTTTTTTTTTTTGGACTTTAATGTAGATTCTTTTTTTGTGTTTCTCTTTTTTATTTTTTTTTTTTTTGGTGATTTTGATTTGTATTCCCGAAAATGTTTGTGTGTTTTTTGTGACAAGTTCCCACAACACCACTAATATGTTGTTCTATTTAATCTGTAGGAGATTGTTTGGTGTTGTTGTCCCTTGTTAATTTCACATTGTACTTTAGAAATGTACCTGAATCGTCACCAACAAACTGTCCTTTTTGGATGAAAACACACACAGGAGAGTAGAATTTACCCCAAAAAAATGTATTAAGGGCTCACAACTAAACAAAGAGGGAGGCAACGCTGGAGAAACTGCAGAAGTGGGCGAAGTCTTGGACCCCCGGGGCAGACATCAACTATTTAAAAGCAAAATTGGTGGCCTGAGGAGTCCATATCTAAGGGAGGGCAGTGTGGTCCAGAAGTCCCAGAGATCCGGAAAGCAGCAGATGACATCTGTGTCCCCAGGCTGTAGTCATACGAGAGACTGCAGCTTCTGTCAGACCAGACTGAACCCAGGGCAATCACTCTCAGGTCTTCTTTCCACGCTTCCTTCCAGCCTTTGGCTGTGGTGGTGGAGTTGTGGCAGCAGGAGGAGGAGGAGGAGGAGGATCGTCGATCTCAATGACATCCGTCTTGTGTGTCAGTTCCCCACTCTCCCCCTTACGAAGGACTTTATAAATCAGGTCCTCAGAGATCTTGCGTTGACCCTCCTGCATGCCCTGCAATTTTGTGGCAGCCATGCAGGCAAAGGCCTCTTCAGGACTGGGGAAGGCTCGGAGGGACGCCGAAGCCTCCTGGATCAGCCTGTACGCTGAATCCTGCACGGGACTCGGAGTGGCCTTCCTGGCTCGTTTATATGGCAGGCGGAGGGGAGGGACCTGAGACTCAGTCAGGCTGCGACT
Organism: Aquarana catesbeiana; assembly: GCF_042186555.1. Taxonomy (NCBI): domain Eukaryota; kingdom Metazoa; phylum Chordata; class Amphibia; order Anura; family Ranidae; genus Aquarana; species Aquarana catesbeiana. The sequence continues at coordinate 550,230,210 of NC_133327.1, forward strand.
TGTCCCTGGCTTCTCTTGGCTGACACTTAGCCCCGCCTCCTCCTGGCTGCCACTAATCCCCGCCTCCTCCTGACTGCCACATTCCACAACCTCCTCCTGGCTGAGGTCTTCCTGTGTATGAAAAAGGGACATAGTTTTAGTTTTTTATTCATCAATCACACACAATTTTCACCTCCTGACTGCTGCAAATTGAATGTTAACAAATATAACAGACTATCCTTCTGAGCCCAGCAGTTTTCATTCTTTTCCCAATTTTGGGTGCCCACTACTGTCTATTGATATGTAAAGCACTTTTTTTAATCAGCAATGAGTGATCAATAATAACATCTAATAAACATCATTTATTTATTGACCAGAAATCTGTAGAAGAATGCTATACCTGACTCCAGCTGGGCTCCTCCACTTCTTCCTGGCTGGAAGGCCCAGGTTGGACATCGGAAGCCTCAGCTGGGATGGAAGGAAGCGTGGAAGGAAGAGTGGAGAGGGATTCCCTGACTTCAGTGTGGTCTGACAGAAATCGCAGTCTCTCGTAGTACCACAGCCTGGGGACATAAATGTCATCTGCTGCAGCTCCGGACCTCTGGGAATCTGTGACCTTCTTGCGCTCCCTAAGATAAGTGCTCCTCAGGCCACCAATTTTAGCTTTCAAATAAGGGATGGTTGCTGTGGGGACCACCGGCTTCACCAACTCCAGCAGTTTCTCCAGCGCTGCCTGCCTCTTCTGTTTGTGATTATAGTGGGGGTGTCTCACTTGCCACAGACAGGGCAGCTCCCTGTACTTGTCTATGAACAGGGGCAGGAAATTGTGGTCGTTGAACCCATCCATTTTCTCTGTAAGACACAACACAAGACAAAGCCTAATGTCAGGCCAAACTCCCCTAATCTTGTTACAATATAGGCTTCCATTTCGAAGCAGTATAGGCCCAAGTTTAGATCCTACCTTCGTTAGCACGATCGGCGTCTCCGATGCTCCTTCCTCCGCTCACAGATCGTACGTAAGACGCGCGCGTTACGATTTATACACACTGTGCATGCGTATAACTCCGCCCGCCCCTGACGTTCTTTCTAGTCTATTCCCCGCCCCTTTTCGTTCGGCACAGTGGGGGAAGAGCACATGGCGGATAGACAGCAGGATCATGCTAATTGTAGCAACGAGGAGGAGGAGGAAAGGCCGGAGCCTGAAACGTCCCGATCCAGAAGGAGATTAAAGGACTCAAATATGTCCTTTGGGGAGATGTTGGAGATGGTGGACATCCTGAAGAAGGCCGACTATGATGGAAAGTATGGGCCTTACCCCAACCCCAATTTCCGAAAGGCCAAGATCATGGCGAAAGTGGTCAGGAGTCTGCACCGGAAATTTGGGGTACGACGATCGAACAATCAGCTCAGGAAGCGGTGGTCGGACCTGAAATTACGAGAACATGAGCAGTACAGAAAGATCCGGAGAGTGCTGCAAAAAAGTAAGTAGTTGTGCTGTGTTCCTATTCTTTATGTTTATTACGTTCGTGCTGCTCCATGTGCTTTTAGGAACTGTTGTACAGTTTAAAATGGCAACTTTCATGTTCATGGGCACATTATTCGTTCGGATCACACATTGTTATTTCGGACGATAAAATACCATTGTTTAGGCCATATGCATTTGGCCACCATTTTGACGCCCTATACTTGTCTTCAAAGAATTGGGTTGTGTAGATGGCTTTGTTACTAGAATGAAATGCAAACTAGATTCTGTGTAAGGAGAGGACACTGAGCAGCTGTTTTCACATCTGGACACTGGAGCACTAGTGTGGGACACAAGAACACCATTTTTATAAGGGGGCCACACAGGTGCTCCAGTGTATACTATAGGGGGGGCTACATCTGTGAAGCTTTTACCAAACAGGTAAAGTATTGCAGCTTGACAAAGGACACTAAAAAAGCTACATGTTGGAACTCTGCTAAAATAGATAATTGTACCCCACTTCCAAGCAATGTTTCATCTTTATAGTTCTGCCATCAAATATCTGTGTGCTAATTATACCATTTTTGTTTTACATAGGGGAGAAAAGACTCAGAGGACACCCCTCATCTGAGGAGACCAGAGCCCCCCCCCCCTCTGGAAGAAGGGGAAATCCCCCCAACACAAGCTGAGCAGGAGGATGAAGACGTGGTGGAAGTAGTTACCACAACAGGTGAGTGTCTGCAACCACAGGCTCCGATAAGAGATGGATTGCTGCATTTTTTTGAAACCTAATTTATTTTGGGGTCCCTCTCTTTTTAGGTGATCGTGAGGTTGTGGATCCAGATCCTTTCACATCCGAAAGTGCCCAGATCCTGATCGGGGAGATCATGGGGTGTAATTTACAATTGGAAAACTTAAAGCAAAACATCAATGATGTTATTCCAAAATATAAAAACATCATTGATGTTTTGGGGCGAGTTTAAAGCCCCTCCAAATCACTTTCTTCTTTTGTGTGCTACAATGTGCGAAATGTTTTTGTGATTTTTCCCAAAGCCAAATTTGGAAGATGCACACAGTGTGTCAACATGTGCTATCTGCCATCACGGGAGATCAATGGACGCGTTTTGGGGGTGCAACCCCTTCCTCAATAATAAAGTAGCGGTGAGGAAGGGCTTTCTCCCCCAAAACACATCCCTTGATCCCCCGTGATGGCAGCTAGCACATGTTGACATTGGGAAATTTGTGTGCATCTTCCAAATTTGGCTTTTCCAGGGGTGATTTCCCTCCATCTGAACGCTATATCAAACACAGTTCCTAAATACTCATGTCTGATATTGCCTTCCAGTTCTACCAAATGTGAACCTTGTAAGATCAAGATTTGTGTCTTTCTTGTTGGTTTTACACAGGCCTGTTTTCTATAAAATGCACATTTTGATTTTGGATAATGACACCACAAAAATTGTTATACAACAAACATGTCGGTTTGTCAGAAAAACCTTTGGTAAATGCACATGTGATTGTGCAGGTATTAAAAAGATTGTTCATCAAGAATGTGTGGATTATTGTCTCACGCTACAACACTTTTGGGGTGATGTAATTGTTGTTTTATGAGAAAATGGGGGTTATTTCCTAAGGGGAAATCCACTTTGCACTACAAGTGCAGTTTCAGTGCAGTTGCAAGTGCACTTGTAGTGAAAAGTGTCTTTGCATTTAGTAAATAACAGCCAACAGTGCTTTGTATAAGGTTACACAATCACGACATTTTCTGCACTCCACACATTTCTGTCAGGGTCAGCTCAAACGAACACAAGCAGTAAATGTCCACAAAGAAGAGCCTGGGGGGAGATGCCTGTCGAGAACTTGAGGTCCTGCAGGCTTCTCTCTGTGGCCAAATACCGCAAGGTAGCGACCAACCTCTGCTCCGGAGTGATGGTTTGCCTCATGCAGGTATCCTGCCTGCTGATATATGGGGTCAGCAAAGCCAACAAACGGTGAAACACGGGGTCCGTCATCCTGAGAAAGTTCCTGAAATCATCAGGATTATTCTCACGGATCTCACGGAGCAAAAGCATATGAGAGAACTGGTGACGCTGAAGCAACCAATTCTTGGTCCATGAACTCCTCCCCACCCTGTTCATGGACTGGACTTGTGTCAAGGTCAGGACCCCAACACCAAGCCCCCGCACAGCACGAACTGTACGAGGAGTACGCATACGAAACATGGCTAGAAAACGGTCGGCTGCTCAGAACGAAGTAACAGAACGCACTGAAGAACAGCAAGGCCTGTGAAGAGCGACCTGAAAAACAGCAACGAGCAGGCAAGATCACACAGAAAACTCTGATACGAACTGACTGCACGCACTGAAGAGCAGATACAAACCCACAAGCACAAACTAAACAGCAGAAAACGATCTGAAAGCCACGAGTCTGAAAAAGCGCGAATCGTCTCTCACCAAACTTTTACTAACACGAGATTAGCAAAAGGAGCCCAAAGGGTGCCGCGCTTGGTTCTGAACCGGCCTTTTCTAGTCTCGTCGTACGTGGTGTACGTGACCGCGTGGTTGTCGATCGGAAATTCCGACAACTTTGTGCGACCGTGTGTAAGCAAAACAAGTTTGAGCCAACATCCGTCGGAAAAAATCAGAGGATTTTGTTGTCGGAATGTCCGAACAAAGTCCGACCGTGTGTACGGGGCATAAGAGTTCCCTTCACTGTAACTAAGGGGCCAAGCCCAACCTTTGAAAAACAACCCCACGCCATAATCCCCACTCCACCAAATGATTTGGACCAGTGCACAAAGCAAGGTCCATAAAGACATGGATGAGCGAGTTTGGGGTGGAAGAACTTGACTGGTCTGCACAGAGTCCTGACCTCATACCTGATGGTCAAACATTCCCATAAACACACTCCTAAACCTTGTGCACAGCCTTCTCAGAAGAGTTGAAGCTGTTATAGTTGCAAAGAGTGGGCCAACTCAATATTGAACCCTACAGGCTAAGACTGGGATGTTATTAAAGTTCATATGCGTGTATAGGTAGGCATTCCAATTCTTTTGACAATATAGTGTAAATGCTGGCTTGATAAGCTATGAAACATCTTTAACATTACAGAACAAACTCAGCTGACTGTGACTAACTACTACTAGATATTCCGTGACCTGGATAAATGAAAACCTTCACAGCCACTTAGGATCAGTAGTTTGCCGTATATTTATTAAAGTGGTAGTAAAGTCCACTTTTTAACTTGTACCTACAAGTACGCCTATAATAAGGCTTACCTGTAGGTACACTGAATATCTCATAAACTTGCACTGTTTAGAAGATATTCACATGGGATACAGCCGGTGACGACACCGCCACATGCATTCTGCAGGGACGGCACACCCGTGCCGTACCTTCAGAACTCCATGCCGCGGCCATGACTCCTGCGCACATGTGCGGGAGTGACGTCATTACGGCTCAGCTATTTATACAGCCAGAGCTCACGAACCTGGAAGGAAGACCGGGTGAAGATGGAAGCCCTGGCAGTAGAGACAGTGCTCTGCTGGAGGACTTTGTTTTAAAGTAAGTATGCCATAATGTGCTAGTATACGATGCATACTAGCACATTATAACATTAACTTGCAGGTAGACATTTTTTTTTGGACTTTAATGACTTTACTAGTGCTTTAAATTTATTAAATCTTACTATATTGGGTACTAGCAGAACTTTCTGTGAGTGGTATATTTTTCAAGTAGGCATGTGCTAACCTTTCTAAATGTGCACAAGCAGTACTACAGACCTTGAAGTTGCACTAAAACTGATACATATTTTTTTTTCTTTTGTTTTTTTTTTCAATCCATTTTTATTGAGAATAAGAAGAAAGTACAATTGAACTTTGCAAATGAGGTAAAATCAAGAAATTAAACATACATGTAAGTCACTCTACAGAAAAAAGAAGAAACCAATAATACTTGGAACAAAGGAGTGTTCGAACGTACAATGAAGATACACCAGTTACATCAAGGGGGTAGATGAGATGGAAAGAAGGTCAAAACAGACTAAGAGGATTCTCATTAAATCTTAGAGATAGGATTATGCGACCAGATTGCCCAGTTATGCTTGAAGGATGCAGTAGTGAGACAATTGATAGCTAGCATGCGTTCAAAGGTATAATTTTGTTGGACCATAACCAGAACGTCTGAGATATTAATAGAGTCTTGTGATTTCCATCTTTTGAGAATGAGTGTGTGGGCTGCTAGTAGTATGAGTGTAACTACCTGCCTAAAAGATCGGGGATATGTGTCAATACCAATATGAAGTATGGCTAAACCCCATGTCAGGTGGCTTGAGAATACCCGTTAAGAAAGAAAGAACTTGGAAAACTTGATTCCAAAAGCTTGTCAAGCTTTGATAACCCCAAAAAGTATGGAGTAGGTTACCAACCTGACCGCAGCCTCTCCAGCATAGAGGGGAGTTAACTGGAAACATTTTAGCTAACCTGTAGGGTTTGAGATACCATTTATTAATTATCTTAAGCATCAACTCCCAATGGTTAACGCAATGGGAAGCTTTTTAAATCTCTTGGAAGGCTACTTGCTTGTCATTGGTTCTGTGTGAAAGAGGTGCTCAGATCGGATTCCCAGCGAATCGAGTTCATTTTATAAATTTTGGTTTGATACACCTTACATCTGCCTAAAGCATTTGCTAAAATATTTAGCTATATTGTAGCTCTAAGGAATAACTGAGTTATTGCTAGTTCAGTGAATCTACTGTATATCCTAGGTGCTACCAGTGCTCTTTGGCCAGGGATTAAAGTACCACAATACAAACACATGATAGAAAACTCACATCAACATCAAAGGATTCTGGAATACAGCAAATCTAGTTTGGCAATTTTATGATTAAAGCAACAGGGGGTGCCACAGGGATTAAAGGAATGATGTCCCACAGAGATTGTAATAGTTTTCTGGAGTAATCGACCAAAGATGAAATTGTACTTATATGATATTAATTCATAGACTTTGCCTCTAGGAAACAAATGTCATTTATTTTTGAGATCCAAAGGAGAAGCCTATACACATTTACATGATAAAGCACCTACAGTATATAGGGTTAAAGACATGCATACCTTTCATCTACACTACTTCATTTACTAAAGTGATTTATGTACAGCACTAAGTTTAGCTATAACATATGACGGGTATTCTGGGAGGAAAACTGTCAACAGATTTAAATGTATATAGAAGTTTAATTTACCCCCTTTAAGGTGCAGTTTTAGGAAACACAAGCAATCACACAAAAGTACAATGTGCAAAAGTAAAGTCATTTTTACATAATGCATTTCTTTGTCCAGTAACACATGGCCAATAATATATCTGAAATATTGTTTTTTTATGGGAAATACTGTTACTTGATTCAAATGTTTCTGGGAACAATAATTATAGCAATATTGCATTTTACTTCATGGTGCCTTTTCTTCCTTGTTCTACAGGATTAAACTAAATTATGTTTTTTTTTTTTCTTCTTAGCTAGATGGAAACATTTTAGTCTTTGTACACTTGTACAAGACTAAATTCTATTGATTCTACTAACATGTAAAGAAATGAAACAAAGCTGAACTCCAGGCAAACAGCCAAATTACGCAGATGAAAAAGATATGAAAACTGTTTTACCCTCCATAGAAATTGTATTGGTGCTCATCTATTCCTGATATGTACACAGTCCAGCCCTGTCTACAGGGCTGGATTTGCCATAAGGCCACCGAGGCCAGGCCTCGGGGCGGCAGTGGTGCAGGGGCGGCGCCGCTCCTGCGGCGACTTCGCGGCCGCCCCCCCCTTTTGGGCTGCTCGTTAAAGTTGATTAAGGGCACCGATGCCCTTAGAAAAGATGGCCGCAAGCCGCCCACTACTGCGCATGTGCAGTTCTGAAGCGGCCGCGCTCGGGAAAACTCGTATGCGCTCGGCCAGGCGGAGCATGCGCAGTAGCGTGATTTCGCCGCCCGGCGCCATTTTTGAAAAAAATTAAGAAGTAATGTCAGCGGTGCGGCGGCGGGGGGAGAGAGATGACATCTCTCATTGCCAGCACCGCTGTTCCGCCCTCCTTCATCTGGTGGCAGACAGGCAGCATGGCAAGTGACATCAACATCTGGTGGCAGCGTGGCAAGTGACATCAACATCTGGTGGCAGCATGGCAAGTGATGTCTCCATCTGGTGGCAGCGTGGCAAGTGACATCCCCATCTGGTGGCAGCGTGGCAAGTGACATCCCCATCTGGTGGCAGCGTGGCAAGTGACATCAACATCTGGTGGCAGCGTGGCAAGTGACGTCTCCATCTGGTGGCAGCGTGGCAAGTGACGTCTCCATCTGGTGGCAGCGTGGCAAGTGACATCCTCATCTGGTGGCAGCGTGGCAAGTGACATCTCCATCTGGTGGCAGTGTGGCAAGTGATGTCTCCATCTGGTGGCAGTGTGGCAAGTGACATCCTCATCTGGTGGCAGTGTGGCAAGTGACATCTCCATCTGGTGGCAGCGTGGCAAGTGACATCTCCATCTGGTGGCAGCCAGGCAGTGTGTCAAGTGACATCTCCATCTGGTGGCAGCATGGCAAGTGACATCCCCATCTGGTGGCAGGCAGAGTGGCAAGTGACATCTCCATCTGGTGGCAGCCAGGCAGTGTGGCAAGTGACATCAACATCTGGTGGCAGCGTGGCAAGTGACATCAACATCTGGTGGCAGCGTGGCAAGTGACATCAACATCTGGTGGCAGCGTGGCAAGTGACATCAACATCTGGTGGCAGTGTGGCAAGTGACGTCTCCATCTGGTGGCAGCATGGCAAGTGATATCCCCATCTGGTGGTAGCGTGGCAAGTGACATCCCCATCTGGTGGCAGCGTGGCAAGTGACATCAACATCTGGTGGCAGCGTGGCAAGTGACATCAACATCTGGTGGCAGTGTGGCAAGTGACGTCTCCATCTGGTGGCAGTGTGGCAAGTGACATCAACATCTGGTGGCAGCGTGGCAAGTGACGTCTCCATCTGGTGGCAGCGTGGCAAGTGACGTCTCCATCTGGTGGCAGCGTGGCAAGTGACATCCTCATCTGGTGGCAGCGTGGCAAGTGACATCTCCATCTGGTGGCAGTGTGGCAAGTGACGTCTCCATCTGGTGGCAGCATGGCAAGTGACATCCCCATCTGGTGGCAGCGTGGCAAGTGACATCCCCATCTGGTGGCAGCGTGGCAAGTGACATCCCCATCTGGTGGCAGCATGGCAAGTGACATCCCCATCTGGTGGCAGCCAGGCAGTGCGGCAAGTGACATCTCCATCTGGTGGCAGCGTGGCAAGTGACATCTCCATCTGGTGGCAGCCAGGCAGTGTGTCAAGTGACATCTCCATCTGGTGGCAGCATGGCAAGTGACATCCCCATCTGGTGGCAGGCAGAGTGGCAAGTGACATCTCCATCTGGTGGCAGCCAGGCAGTGTGGCAAGTGACATCTCCATCTGGTGGCAGCATGGCAAGTGACATCCCCATCTGGTGGCAGGCAGAGTGGCAAGTGACATCTCCATCTGGTGGCAGCGTGGCAAGTGACATCTCCATCTGGTGGCAGCGTGGCAAGTGACATCCCCATCTGGTGGCAGCGTGGCAAGTGACATCTCCATCTGGTGGCAGCGTGGCAAGTGACATCCCCATCTGGTGGCAGCGTGGCAAGTGACATCCCCATCTGGTGGCAGCCAGGCAGTGTGGCAGGTGACATCTCCATCTGGTGGCAGCGTGGCAAGTGACATCTCCATCTGGTGGCAGCGTGGCAAGAGACATCCCCATCTGGTGGCAGGCAGCGTGGCAAGTGACATCTCCATCTGGTGGCAGGCATAGTGTCAAGTGACAAGCGATGGTGGCAAGTGACACTCTCAGGACTCCCAATGATTCTGCATTATGGTGAGTTGAACTATTTCATTTTACATTACAATGTAATGATAGAAATAATGTGCTTCAATCATCCTGACACCATACCAACCATGGTGCCGGGGATGATTGAGGCACTAACACCAGCAATTGCCCTGAAAAATTGCCCGCGAAAAATTGTTACCCCGCGCGCTTACCCTGAAGTACAATTAAAGCCAGTTATTTTCAGTGTTCTCGTGTGTGGAGATATGTTTTTAATTGATCTATTGTAGCAGTCATCGATAAAGGACGAGAATGGTGGTGTGTGTGTGTGTGTGTGGGGGGGGGGGCGGCATTGAAGGACCCGGCCTTGGGGTGGCAAAGGGAGTAAATCCGGGCCTGCCTGTCTAGCAGGGAAGGGGGCTTCATTTGCTCTGCTGCAGTTTCATTTTCACTTTTAGGTCTCCTCCCCACCCTTATGCCACGTACACACAACCGGTTTTGCCGTCGAAATAAACTCCGAAGGTTTCTCCGACGGAATTCCTCTCAAGTGGTCTTGCATACACACGGTCACACCAAAGTCTGACCGTCCAGAACGCGGTGACGTACAACACGTACGACGGGACTAGGAAAAAGGAAGTTCAATAGCCAGTAGCCAATAGCTTCCGTCTCGTAATTGCTTCAGAGCATGTGTCATTTTTGGTCCATCGGAACAGCATACAGACGAGTGGTTTTCCCGATAGGAATTGGTTCCGTGGGAAATATTTAGAACATGTTCCATTTCTAGGTCCGTCAGAATTTTCGAAAAAAAGGTCAGATGAGGCATACACACAATCGGAATAGATGATGAAAAGCTTCCGTCGGACTTTTTCTGTCGGACATTCCGCTCGTGTGTACGCGGCTTTAGGCTTCATGTACACTAGCAGCTTTTTTTGCAAAAGCTCCTAAACTCAACTCCATAAAAGTCTATGTGTCAATGTACACATAGGGGTTGATTTACTAAAACTAGAGAGTGCAAAATCTGGTGCAGCTCTGCACAGAAACCAATCAGCTTCCAGGTTTTATTGTCAAAGTTTAATTGAATAAGCTGAGGTTAGAAGCTGATTGGCTACCATGCACAGCTGCACCAGATTCTGAGTGCACCAGTTTTAGTATATCTCCCCCATAGGCTTTTAACAGAGTTTAGGAGCTGCTGCGGTTAGGTGAGGTTCAACCTCCCTCTCCTGAATGCAGAAGAATCACGTTTAGGAGAGGAACGTTTTGACCGCCGGCAGTGGGAAAACACAAACCGCAGCAAAATCACGACACATTTTGCATTTTCCCGCGGTGGCGGAAAATGACAGCCAAGTGTACACGAAGCCTTATCCTGTAACAGTGAAAAAAGAAGCAGCGCTCTGGTGAGCTTATTTCTCTGTGACTCTGCTCTCCATTCCTGTCAGGATGCTCCTTGCACTGTGGCACAACTGATTGGCTCCTTGTGCTGCTTCTCCCTCCCCTGTTACATCATCTACATAGAATGAAAGAGGATGATACCAAGCCAAATTCAGATACTTACCCTGCTAGTATTTAAAATATTGTTTATGATGTATTAATGATTACAGGGCTGTATTCATTTGTAGCTTTTATATCTGCATGGAGTTCAACTTTAAAATTGACTTTGATTACAAATAGCAAAAATAAGTATTTTTATATCCCCCCACAAGTGAGCAAAAAGATAACTTTAAAGTGATATTAAACCCTCAGTTTTTAAAGTGTAATTCCAGTCAATAAGAAGTAAGCCTAAACCTAATCCTACTCCCATTCTAAGCCTATTCTATCTACCCTGTAAAGGTAAGAAGTCTATACTTACCTGTGCTGAGGTCACTCCGGTCCAGACACACGATCGGGTCCCAGCATTGGCTTCGGTGTAGAGGAGCGGTAGCAACAACGGCTACAGAGGCTGGGCAATGACATCACTCATAGGCTTACTATGGGGCATCTGCAGTCAGCTGTCCCTCCTCTACACTGAAACTGGCGCTTGGATCCGATCATGTGACAAGACTGGAGCGGCCTCATCATAGGTAAGTGTAGACTTTTTTTACAGGGTAAATAGAATAGGCTTAGAATGGGGGTGGGAGTAAGTTTAGGCTTAGTTAGCATTTGATTGAAATTACACTTTAAGCACTTTCATCAGCTGATTTAATTAACTTAGTTAGTATGCAGCTTCTTCATCTTTTAATTCTTAACTATGTTTTAGTTAAAGCCGGTGCCATGACTACTGTCCCAGGTTTCCTGTTTCAAGGTGACTGCTTTCTCTTGCAGTGTCCTATGGAGTCACCCTTGCATGCAGGGACTAGATTTTTGTCTCCCTACATAGTGTGCATCAATAGAAACACACAGTCAGATAACCTGGGATAGCAAGACACTTCCCCGCACCTCTCTACTCCCCCTTCCAAAACTAACAGACTTACTGGAGACTACATTGTCCACTATTGCCTCCTTCCACAAAGACCAGAAGCTCAGGGAAGCAACATTGTGAGAGCAGGACCTTAATGCAACTCCACTCAGGCTTCCCAAGTCCCATTCGATGGGCTCCGCTGAAGGGTACAGACTGGAACCGAGTCCTTCCCTACTCAAATCATACTATAGAGTCATAGAGAGCCTTCTGGTACCCGCACACCATACCAAGCCGTATGTCAGAGAGATGGTAGCAACTTCAGCTCACTCCATCTAGGGCAAGCCCCAACATGTTTCTCCACCCCCGGGGCTTAGTCATGGAGGGGACCTCCATGACTAAGTCCCGGGGGCAGGATGAAACATGTTGGAGCCACGGCCTAGGCAAAGTGTGTTGAAGCTGCTATCATCTCTCTGACTTACAGCTTGTTATGGTGTACAGTCACCAGAAAGCTCTCTACCCGTGGCAGCCGGTCAACAAGGGGCGCAGGGGTGCCGCCCCCCCGAGCCTGCACCATCTCTGTGGCCATGCACTGCGTGGGACGCTGGACCAACAGGTTTCTACCTGGTCTGTCACCCCCTTACAGGCACATGACCACAGCCAAAGCCCCAATCGGACAATTTTTTTGTTGTCCTTGGGGTGCAGGGCACTGCCACCTTCCCACCCTGTGATCCCAGGGAATCGGCTTCCTGGCCCGGCCAATCAGGACAGGAGGCCAAAGATCGGGTCAATGCAGAAGCCATGGAGCCGAGCACCAGGGGAGCCACCTGTCTATCCTGGCTGTCCAGATCCACTCAGCTTTAGGGAGGACAGCAGGACCGTACTACTCGCAGGAGCTGACACCCTTACAGATGTGCCGCCAGCAGATCGTATTGGCCACCGAGGAGGAAGAGACTCAGGGGAAGCCTCCGAGGAGGAATTGCTGTCTGCGACCTAGATGGGGTACGTTCCAGGCTGGTGGGCAGACGATCGAGCGATGGGGGGAGGCTGGTTTGACCGATCTGCAGGGGTTCGACTGAGCAACCGATCGATTGTATTCTCAAAAAATGGAGCACCATCCGCCACTGTTCTTTATGCCTCTATACTGCAGGAGCTGGAGCCAGCAGCAATGAAAGTTGTAAAGTGCTGTTATAAGAATTTTAACAAATTGTTTACTAGGATTTTTTTTTTATTGTTCTTAATGTGTTCAACTAAAAAACTGAGGACTAATTACTACTTTAAGGTTGTTACTATAGCCAATACAATCTCTTGTGACAATATTTACAAAATCCATGATAAATATCTATTCATTCTAGAAAATCATTAAAATGGTTTATTCACCAATGCATATGTACAAAGTACTATAATCAAAATATCTGATTTAACTGCTAGCCATCAATATCATTTTAATCATTCTAGTAAAACAAATAGTTTGATGTGATAGTCATGTCAAAAAAGTGCATATACAGTAAGTTCAGATCTGAGTGACCTTGTGATATGCAGGATGAAAAGGATAGTATATATATTATGACTAATGTATCATTACATGATCTAACATAAGACATTGCTCGTGCCCTTGAAACAGATTCTGGCTGAATGAATCTCATTATTAATACACCAGTGAACATTTCACTAAAATGATTTCTATGTTAATTTAATCAAATGTAATATATCTGCCAAGTTTTTGGGGATAGCCAAAATCTGCTAATCACCCACACTTTATAACTAAATTATCCTTGTCAAATCATCTAAAATCAGTCTATTTTTTGAAAGTGACCTAACAACCATATAACTTAAAGTGGAGTCAAATCTATGTCCACACACATTGTAAGACTATTCTATCTACCCTGTAAAAGAAAAGATGTCTATACCTACCTATTCTGAAGCCACTCCGGTCCGGCCACATGATCGGGTTCCAGCGCCAGCTTCAGTGTAGAGGAGAGGCAGCAACAACAGCTGCAGAGCCTGCGTGATGATGTCACTATTAGGCTTGCTATCAGGCATCCATTTTTGACTGTGCCTCCTCTACACGGAAGCCAGAACTGGAAGCCAGTCATGTGAGCGGACCGGAGCGGCTTCGGAATAGGTAAGTATACACATCTTTCCTTTTACACTGTAGGTTCTACAGGGTTTTTTGTAATATTACTCAGTCAAGCAGAGACCACATGGTTTGCAGAATATTGTTATTTTGATCATTTATACTGTATGTGTATATTCTGCAAAATCATATATTTAGATAGCAAGAGATGCAATTTAAAGCCAAACTCCAGCCAAAATAACAGAATGTAAAATGAAGTGCCCATTAACCACTTGCCGACCGGCCTCGGTACATATATTGTGGCAGGTCAGCTCTATTGCGCAAAATGACGTACCTGTACAACATTTTGTGCAATAGACAGCATGGGCGTGCGCTGATTGGGCAGGTAAAGCAACACAGTGCCATATCGCAAAAAATGGCCTGGTCATTAGGGTGGTAAAACCTTCCAGGGCTGAAGTGGTTAAGATACAATAACAAAAGCAGCATTTACTGCAATATTCACCTTTAGTTCAGAAATTTCCCCTGCAATACTTTTTTTCTGCCACTAGATGTCCTCATTCAGATAGCCAGCATCATTCAACCCACTTCCTCTGATCTCAGATTGTCCTGGACCCGCCCTAGCCTGTAACCGGACAATGTTACTCTGCTCTCTCTCCCTATCAGAATGCTTCTTGTCACCACATGAGCTGATTGGCTCTTTGCCCTGCTTCTTCCTGTTATACTCTAGCCCTGTTTTTACAAGTACTGATGTGGCTTATATTATTAAAAAAAAATACATTTACATTTAAACAACTATCGTTACAATTTTTAAAACATTTTACCAACCTAGAAGACCAAGTGCTGCATGTTCCCCAAAATGCATATCTATATCTTGGATGTAGCTCTACCCCCTTTTACAGCCCAAATTATGGGTGTTCCTGTGGGGGACGGTACAGTCATCAAAAAGTCCCACCCACTCCTAAGCTGAGTGATCTGTCACTTTTATGAATGAACAAGCATTATTAATGATCACTGAGTGCTGCGGCTCTGTGTAATGTATCTGCCAATGCCCTGTATGAAGTAAAAGCCTCTACTAGGCTTGATGAACACCTTAATGAATAATGAATAGACAAAAAACTTTTTGAGGTGTATTTCTATTGGTGTAACTGTATTAAAAAAAACAACCAATGTGTCTTGGGAGTTCTCCCCCTTTATCAGGCTTCTGAAATGATGTAAGAAAATATAAAATATTATTTGGTGGTTGCTGGAGGCTGGACACAGTGCTGAGGGTACTATGCACTGTGAGGCTGTGATTGCATTCCAAAGCAAATCTGTTGGTTTGCACTTTTTACTAAAACTTTATGGCTAATCATAGTCAAAGTTTAAAGGCTGGTTCCCTCTTAACTTTTATAAATTGTAATTTGAGGTATGCACACTAGTTTAAAAAAAATGCTCCTAGCAACAGCTTTTGAGCATTTTTTTCTCTGCTTCTAGAAGCAAATAGTATTATCATATGTGTCCATGCATGCTATTTTAGTCTAAAGGTGTTTTTTAAGCTTCAGCTTCTAGAAGCAGAACAAAAAAAAATCTTTTTTTTTTGCGTTTTTGGGGGTGATTTGCCAGCAGAAAAAAAAGCTGACAACTCCTAGAAGCTCCTTAACACTGCTAAGCACTGCAAAGCACCAGTTTGCAGCATCTTTTTTTCTTAGTGGGCATCCCTAGCAACCAGTGTATAGCTGGTTGTTAAGGAATGGGCTGGCAAGATGGTCGCTTTGTCCTTAACAATGGATGACGCATCAGCTGTCATCCGTTGTTAAGGACGTGGCTTTACTGCCAGCTCCTTAACAACCAGCTATTCAATGGTTGAATACATTACCGCTCATAAACACTGCTGAAAACACTGCTAGACACCGGCAAAAAACATACATTATTAGCATTTTTATCCAGTGTTTTTCCTGCAGTTTTTTAAGCTCGTAGCGTACATGCAGTAAAAATGTCCAACACATACATCTGACAGGAATAAGCAGAAAAAAATAGATATTGAGGAAATGCGGGTTTTGGGGGAGAACAAAAAAATAGGACACTTGAGTCACTTTGGGAACTTATTGTGTAATTATAATGTGAGAAGTTTAAGAGTAAGAGGAAGCTGAAGAGCATTGTTAACTTTTATGTACATATAAAGATGGGAGTTTCAGGAGATTTGTTAATCATTTACTAAGTGTAAATCAAAATCTGGAAAATGATTTCTCTTTAAAGTATAACTAAAGGAAAAAAGTTTTATTTAGTTTTGGATAGCGTGGAGATGTAATAGAACACCTATTAGGTTTCTTATTGCTGTCTGTGTCCCTGTTTCTCCTGTTCACTCTTATCACTGAAAGTGAAAGCAAAAGAAAATCTTACATTTTGTCCCCAAAAAAGTAATAGAGGGGAAAACTTCCAATGGAAACACTAGTTCTGGTGACCTGGGGGGGGGGGGGGGCAAGGTATTCCCTTAATTTGCAGGTATTTACTCTCTCTTCCTGTTTTGAAACAGACACAGCATTACATATGACATCTAAAATATGTCATTAACATCTACAATATGTCTCACTTCCTGTTTTGGCTATGGGACAGGAAGTGAAGGTAAATCTCCCCGATGAGACAAACACAGCAAAAGAAAAAAACTGACAGGAGTTATAACCCTCCCGTACTCCATCCAAAACGGAAGTAAAAAAGGTTTGCCTTTAACTCTACTCTAAATGTTTGATTACAATGTGGGCTCCCATTAAATAGTATGGCTTATTTGGGGTCTTGGTCTTGAAAAGATTAAGCAGCACACGTTTAGAAGAGACAGCAAGCATGAGCATTCAGCCTCAGTGGGGTTGAAAAAAAAAAAACCTCACAGATCCCCTCATCCACACAAGCGATGTTGATGCAGAGTTCTCTCCCACTGTGTCTTTATATTCTTACAGTGGGGACCCCCCTCCCCCACCCACCCACATTAGAATACACTAATTGGCACTGCAGCCATTGGCTGCCAGCAGTGATGAATGCTGGTCTTCCAGCAACACTGTTTGACAGAA
Source organism: Aquarana catesbeiana (assembly GCF_042186555.1). Lineage (NCBI taxonomy): Eukaryota > Metazoa > Chordata > Amphibia > Anura > Ranidae > Aquarana > Aquarana catesbeiana. The sequence continues at coordinate 550,247,001 of NC_133327.1, forward strand.
GCTGGTTGAACAGAGAGATGTACACAGACCAAGATTCAATATGTGTATACGCAGTTAAACAGACATTAAATAATATAAAAAAAAAAACTATTTTCTTTAGTACTGCCACAACAATGGATAGTAAAGTATTTGGAAAGGTACATCCTTGAACTGCACACAGTGATGTTTTAACACAGCATTACAAATGACATCTAAACAAGTGTTAAAGTGATTGCAAAGTATCCTTTTTTTTTTTTTTTTTAAATAACAAACATGTTATACTTACCTGCTCTGTGCAGTTGGTTTTGCACAGAACAGCCCAGATCCTCCTCTTCTCAGGTCCCTCTTCTGTGCTCCTGGCCCCTCCCTCCTGTTGAGTGCCCCCACAGCAAGCAGCTTGCTATGGGGGTACCCAAACCACATCACAGCTCCTTGTGTCGATTAAGACACAGAACCGAGACCCAGACCCAATACCTCTCTCTATTGAATGGCTGACTGATTTTGATTGACAGCATTGGGAGTCAATCGTGCCGCACTGCTGTCTCAGCCAGTAAGGAGGGGAGTCCTGGGCAGTTGAGACACTCCTGCAACATCGCAAAGATTGGCTCAGGTAAGTATTACAGAGTTTGGGGGCGGGGGGCGGGGGGGGGGGCTGCTGCACATTGAATGCATAAAGAGAAAAAACCTTCTGCCTTTACAATCCCTTTCATTTTAAAAGCTTCCAAAACAAAAAACATGTAATACATCTTATCTATCTATCTATCTATCTATCTATCTATCTATCTATCTATCTATCTATCTGAATCCAGTGCTGTCTTGGGCATTAAGTCTTATACATTTAGAGAAAAAAAGGTTGATTATATATTTTTACTTTGTTATCAAATCTTGATGTACACTGCACATACACTGATCAGCCATGACCACGGACAGGTAAAGTAAATAACATTGATTATCTCTTTACAATGGCACTTGAAAGTGGGTAGGATGTATTAGGCAGCAAGCGAACATATTTATCTGAAGCTGATGTGTTGAAAGCAGAAAAAATGGGCAAGCAAAAGGATTTGAGTGACTTTGACAAGGGCCAAATTGTATTGGCTAGACAACTGGGTCAGGGCATCTCCAAAACTGCAGCACTTTCAGAATGTTCCCAGTCTGCAGTGGTCAGGACCTACCAAAAGTGTTCCAAGGAAGGAAAACTGGTGACAGGGTCATTGGTGGCCAAGGCCCAATCTTGCATGTGGTGGGGTAAGGTTGGTCTGTGTAGTCTGATCATACAGAAGAGGTATTGTAGCTCATACTGCTGAAAAAGTTAATGCTGGTTCCAACAGAAAGATGTCAGAACACACAGTGCATGGCAGTTTGTTGTGTATGGGCTACATAGCCCCAGACCAGACAGGGTTGCCCATGCTGACCCATGTCCACAGCCAAAAGTGCCTACATTGGGCATGTGAGCATCAGAACTGGACCACAGAGCAATGGAAGAAGGTGGCCTAGTCTGATGAATTCAAGAATGGTTTGAGGAATACAACAATGAGTTTGAGGTGTTGGCTTGGCCTCCAGATTCTCCAGATCTCAGTCCAACTGTGCTGGAAAAACAAGCCATACCTCACAAATTACAGGACATAAAGGGGGTCATTTACTATAGCGTTGCGTGCTAATTAGTGCTAATCACGCTAATTAGCACAAAATATTGACTATATTCACTATAGCCCTGGTGCAAAAATATTTTCAAACATTTTTTTACTATAGCTCCTTGAAAACAAATAGCGCCCAAACCCTTACTCACATTAGGACCACAACTATTGCACATGGAAATAATGTTTAGAGCATGATATAATTGCCTAAATGGTACTGAAATATGCAATATATTGTTTAAAGATAATCTTATTTTAAACTGTGAAAAAGTGATTTCTCCACTGAAATAACTTTAAATGTCTGAGAAGAGATAAATTCCCCGTCTCTTTACAACTGGGTGCCAACACAACTGAGCATGCTCAGACCTGCAAACTACTCTCATTTTAACTCCCATGACTTTGTTACCAAGAATTATAAATACCAAAATGAGTGCTGGGTTAAAGAGCATTTTTTTGGGAGTGAAAATGAGAGTTATGTAGCCCAATGCAAGTTTCAGCCATTGATTCCAATGGTACAATTGTAACTTCCCCAAATAAATCCTTTTCATGTTGATATGAAATGTATCTTTCTCTCAAAGAAATCGTCTTTGCAACAATGTTGCTTCTTTTTCATCTATTTTGTTTTTAAGCCTCGGTTCATACCAGAGGCGGCACGACTTGCAGGTCGCCTCACCGAGGCGACCTGCACACGACTGCCGGGGCGACTCGCAAAACGACTTCTGTATAGAAGTCTATGCAAGTCGCCCCAAGTCGCCCCCAAAGTCGTACAGGAACCTTTTTCTAAGTCGGAGCGACTTGCGGAACGGTTCCATTGTACTGAACGGGACGCTACTTGTCAGGCGACCTAGGTCGCCTGACAAGACGTCCCAGTGTGAACCGAGGCTGAGAATGCTAGAATGTGTAATCTTTTCATGTTTTGGTAAAATATATTTTTCTGTCACTTTCACTTGTTGCTCTCCATCTCCAATCTTTACTCAAACTCACACAACAAACAATACCATTGCTGATGCAAATTTAATTTTGTGTATTTTTTATTATTTCCAAATAATCATAATTTGAGCCCAAAAAATGTGATATGTGTACCAACATCAGAAATTAAAATGGCATTCCCAAAAATCAGAGGGTAACATCATTATTATTCTACACTCACACACCAAGAACCACCAAATATCACCAAATAAATCAAGAAGAAAAACTCCTGACTAATGAAATTCCACCACCGATATGTCCAAAGAAATGCAGTATTTATGTGTATGCAATGTGTAGGAGGGATCCACATGTGACAGCTCAGTGTTTTAGAGGTTTGCATTTCCGCCTACCAGCACTGAGTTTCTGGTTTTGCATGCCACTTTATGTAGATAAGTCCTGTGCTTCCTATATTGTTAAACATAACTCCTGACTTATCTACATTATGTCTAAATGTAGTATTGATGTGTAGGAGAGTTCCACCACCATTGCAAATTGTGTCATATGTTTTCCATGGGCAAGGACTATAATCAGCCTTAACATTTCCCCACCACCACTAATTGCAGCATCTTAGAAATCCAAAACCCACAAAATGACAGCTGTTTATCTCTCAGCATGCTGACAATAATCAGCCATACCCAACCTTCAAAACAGATAGCATATACCAGAAACAGGTTGTTTACTGGCTCTATGACCTTCCACAGTACGTCTGCATTGATTAACATCTTGCACCCCCGGGACTTAGGACAGTTTGACACCACAGAGATCTAGCCTAATAACATGGAACAGCATGGTGGCTCACAGCCTAGAGTTTCATCCTTGCAGCACTGAGTTTCTTGGTTCAATTTCAAATCCTGCTAGCTAACTAGAGGTTTATATGTTGTGGTGTTAAACTTTCTTTTTCACCAGTGCTAACATTTTTGATGGGTTTCATATAATGGAATCCCAAGAAATCACATTATAAATTAAGCAAGTGTGGGTTTTCACCAAATCTAGAACTGGGGTGTTTTGTGTTGTCCCCTGCTGTGTGGCGTCTCTTACACAGCCATGGGGTGGGCTCTCCGGATGATGTCATCGGATGGCCACGCCTCATAGCTATGTAAGAGATGCTACACAGTGGAGGACAACACAGCGGAGGAAGACAGGCACAGAAGAGCTGCTTTTTTTATTAGCGCATAACCGGCAGGAGAGACGGCTTGGGGAGAAGATGGCGGATGGAAAAGACAGCGGCAGGAGAGATGGCTCGGGGAGAAGACGGCGGATGGAGAAGACAGCGGCAGGAGAAGATGGCGGCAGGAGAGACGGTTCAGGGAAGAAGATGGCTCCAAGCTATTTTCAATAAAGGACTTGTCAAAAACCAGCTATTGTTTTTTTTTTTACATTTCACAACTTTTTTAGTGAATGGGTAGGGGTACGATGTACCTGATACCCATTCACATAGGGGTCAGGATCTGGGGGCCACCTTGTTAAAGGACCCCAAAAGCACCCTCCCCATGTTGAGGGCATGTGGCCTGGTACGGTTCAGGAGGGGGGTCAGACCTTTGGGTCTGGTATGGACTTTAAGGGAACCCCATGCCAAAATTAAAAAACAAATTGACGTGGGGTCCCCCCCAAAATCCATACCAGACCCTAATCCGAGCAAGCAGCCTGGCAGGCCAGGAAAAGGGATGAGCGAGCACCCCCCCTCCTCCTGAACCATACCAGGCCATATGCCCTCAACACGGGGAGGGTACTTTGGGGTCCCCCAAAGCACCTTGTTCCCATATTGATGGGGACAAGAGCCTATTCCCGACAACCCTAGCCATTGGTTATCCGTGTATGCGGGCGGGGGGCTTATCGGAATCTGGAAGCCCCCTTTAACAAGGGGACCCCCAGATCCCTTCCCCCATGTGAATGAGTATGGGGTACATTGTACCCCTACCCATTCACCAAAAAAGTAGTGTAATGTGACAAAAGACAATAGCCAGTTTTTGACAATTCCTTTATTAAAAATGTCTTCTTCTTCCCTGCTTCTTCTCCTGGTCTTCGCCTTCTTCCTCCAATCCACCTCCGGTTTCTCCTTCCCCGCTTCTTCCTCTGGTCTTCTCCTTCTTCCTTCAGTCTTTCTCTGGCTTTTTCTTCCCCCGCTTCTTCTTCCGGTCTTCTTCTTCTTCCTCCGTGGCCGCTTCCATCACTGACCCACTAAACATGAAAAAACTACCCTCCTCTGACGCTGCGGCCAGACAACCCGTTCGCTTCCATAGAGCACATTTCATATATAACTATGAGGCGTGGCCACCGGATGACATCATCCTGAGACCCCACCCCTTGGGACATCATGGACCCATCATGCCCGGGCGGTGAAGTCACAATGGGTGGGGTCTCGGAATGATGTCATCTGCCCCATCGCAGCATCAAGGAAGATTTGTTTTTTGAATCTTCAGCAGGAGGGGCGGTGGAGGAAGAGGAACGAAGGATGAAGCGGGGGGAAGAAGAAGCTGGAGGAAGAAGGAGAAGACCGGAGGAAGACAGGAGGAAGAAAAAGAAGACGAGGAGAAGAAGACATTTTTAATAAAGGGATTGTCAAATTCGGCTATTGTCTTTTGTCACATTACACAACTTTTTTTGGTGAATGGGTAGGGGTACAGTATACCCGATACCCATTCACATAAGGGGGTTGGGATCTGGGGGTCCCCTTGTCAAAGGGGGCCTCCAGATTCAGATAAGACCCCCGCCTGCAGACCCTGACAACCACCGGGCAAGGGTTGTCGGGAAGAGGCTCTTGTCCCCATCAACATGGGGACAAGGTGGTTTGGGGGGCAGCCCAAAGCACCCTCCCAATGTTAAGGGCATGTGGCCTGGTATGGTTCAGGAGGGGGGAGCGCTCACTTGTCCCCCCATCTTGTCCTCCAGGCTGCATGCTCGGACAAGGGTCTGGTATGGATTTTGGGGGGGACCCTACATAAATTTTTTTTTTTTTGGCGTGGGCCTGGTATGGACTGGGCAGGCCATTTTTTTCATTGATTTTTATCTATATTGCCAGGAGGAAAAATGAATTTTTTTCCTTTAGAAATGTCATTGGCTGCGGCATTGTTATACACACATCGGCCAAATGTGCTACTTTACAGGCAGACTAAGGGGGTACCCCATGCATGATATTTAAAGGAATTTTTCATTTTTATTGTTTCACTTTAAGCATTATTAAAATCACTGCTCCTGAAAAAACGGTTGTTTTTAAAAGAAAAATTTTAATTGATACATGTTCCCTAGGAAAAATACCCATAAACGCTTTATGGCAAATAACGTGCATACAAGCCTTCAGTGAGGACTTTGGATTTTGCAGGTTCGAGTTCCATTGACTTTAACTATTCCCGCATATGATTATCTGACAGGCATGTTCACCGTCAATAGCGCAATTCTATTTGCATGTCTGCCCAGTTTCTGAGAGTTGAAGTCCTAATTGGCTTTAATTGGGCGGTACTTTCATGGACTGCAGGATCGCATATTGGTGCTATGGTGGTAAATGACCCCCAAAGTATCTGATTTTGACAGCTTTATGCCAGATACCACAACATACCTTTAGAGATCTAGTGGAGTCCATGCCTAGGAGGGTAACAAGCCTCCTATGTGAAAGCATTGGTCAGATGATAGGTACTCTTTATGAAGATATCAGAGGTGTCCTAGATACCTAATGCCTCCCCTGCCCTCTGCTGTAGCAGATCAAGCATATGGATTTGCTGGCTCCTCTGTGCACCTGTGTGTGAGCGCTTCTGGGTTCACACACATCCCCAATCTCCTCCATCTTGCTATCCTGATAGTGCTTCTGGTTGGAGGGGGAAAGCCCAGGACCATGGATCGGTGAGGTCTGGGTGGAGGGGTAAAGGAGATGGTGGAGGTTTTACCCTGGAGTATGGTACAAGACAGTTTGTATATAAAAACCCTGAATCTGCTGATAGAAACAGCACTGCTGCTACTGCCTGCCATGAGCTTGTTTTACCCTCTTCAGACTTTGAACATACTAGACATGTATAAATAGCGGAATGCTTTCCTTGCTCTCACTCCTTTTCTGTATTTCCAGTCCAAATGGATTTGTACTAAATTAGAACACAGCAATGTTTGCACTGGCATAAACCTGCAATGACATCTCAAAAACTGGGAAAGAAAAGTCAAAGGTAAAATGTATGTAAAGGGTTCAAATCCGAGTCTTTTTGCTGTCTGTGTACTTTTGGAGAAATTTTCCTTCACGTCCTGTCCAGGAGACGCAATGGGAAGTAAAAGGAAATATCTGAAAGTGAGAAGAATTCCCCTTTAATGCCGCGTACACACGATTGGATTTTCCAAAAACAAATGTTTGTTGGGAGCTTGTTGTCGAAAATTCCGACTGTGTGTAGGCTCCATCGGGCATTTTTCGTTGGAATTTCCGATAAAAACAAAATTTGAAATCTGGATCTCAAATTTTTCGACAACAAAATCTGTTCTTGTAAATTCTGATCGTGTGTACACAATTCCGATGCACAAAGTTCCATGCATGCTTTAAATCAAGTACGAGACGAAAGCGCTTGTTCTGGTAAAACTAGCATTTGTAATGGAAATAGCACATTCGTCACGCTGCAAATTTTAAAATCTTTTAATGCAGCGCATTCTCTTCTTCTTTATAATGCTAGAATAGTTGTTTTGCTGCTGATATTCAAACAGAGTTCTGACAACCTGATTTCTTTATTATTTCTCATGATCTCATGAATATTTTTTCGTCAAATCTCCATAATAATATTTAGAATTTTGGTTTATAATCATATATATTTTTTTATCCTGATCTCCTATTTTTTATTTTTTTATAGTGATCTCCATAATTTTTTCTTTCGTTTTGTGTCAAGTTACCACAACACCATTATTATCTTGTATTTTTTTAACCTCAAGGAGGTTGGTGTTGGTGTCCCTTGTTAATTTGAGATTGTATTTTTGAAATGTACCTGCCTACTCACAAACAAACTGTCCTTTTTGAAGTAAAACACAAAGACAAGTATTTGTGAAAAATAAATAGCCATTTATTATGGGTCATAACAAAATAAGGATGAAGGCAACGCTGGAGAAACTGGTGAAATTTGCAAAGCCTTTGTACCCCAAAGCAGACATCAATTATTTTACAATCAGGTGGCCTGAGGAGTCCTTATAATAGTGAGCACAATCCGGTCCAGAACTACAAGAGATCAGGAACAGCAGCAGATGACATATCTGTCACCAGGCTGTGGTATTATAACAGCCTGCGTCTTTTGTCAGACCTGACTGAACCCAGGCCATCACTTTCTTGTCTTCCTTCCACGCTTCCTTCCATGCTTGCTTCCAGGCTTTGGCTCTGGTGTTGTAGTTGTGGCAGGAGGTGGAGGAGGAGGAAGACCATGGTTGAACTCACAAACGTGGCTATGGCTTGCGAGTTCGCCCCTCAACCCCTTATTTAGGGCTTGTAAGATAACTTCCTCACATAAGAGGTGTTGGCCCTCCTCCATTTCCTGCATTTTGCAGGCTGCTATGTAGGCATAGTCGTCTTGATTATCGGGGGGTTCTGAGAGTCACAGTAGCCTTCCGAAATAAGCCAAGTGCTGCCTCCTCCAGGTTACTCCTCTTCCTGGGACTTTTTTTTGGAAGGTGGAGGGGAGGGACCTGGGATTCAGGCAGGCTACTGGGCCTGGCCACCTCCTGGTTACCACTTACCCCCGCCACCTCCTGGCTGCCACTTTCCACAGCCTCCTCCTGGCTGAGACTTTCCTGTGTATGAAAAGGGGACATAGTTTTAGTTTTTGGCTCATCAATCACACACAATTTTCAGCTCATGACTGTTGCAAATTGAATGTTAATAAATAGAAAAGACTATCATTCTGACCCCAGCATTTTTCATTCTTGTCCCAATCATTTGTGGCCACTACTGTCTATTGATATGTCAAACACTTTGTAAAATCAGAAATTACTGATCAATAATAACATCTAGTTAACATCATTAATTATTTGACTAGAAATATGTTGAACAATGCTATACCTGGCTCAAGCTGGGCTCCTCCACTTCTTCCTGGCTGGAAGGCCCAGGTTGGACGTCGGAAGCCTTAGCTGAGGTGGAAGGAAGCCTTGAAAGAAAGACTGGAGAGTGCTGGCCTGGGTTCAGTCTGGCCTGCCAAAAAATGAAGTCTGTCATAGTACCACAGCCTGGGTACATAAATGTCATCTGCTGCAGCTCCTGATCTTTGGGAATCCTGAACCTTCTTGCGCTCCCTATTATAAGTGTTCCTCATGCTACCAATTAGGGCCTTCAAATAGGGGATGTCTGCCGTGGGGATCACTGGCTTCAAAAAATCCAGCAATTGATCCAGCGCTGCCTTCCTCTTGGTTTTATTGTTATAAAAGGGGTGGTTTACCTGCCACAGACAGGACAGCTCCCTGTACATATCAATGAATATGGGGATAAAGTCCTCCTCATTGAATAGATCCATTTTCTCTGCAAGACACAACACAAGACAAACCCTAATGTCAGGCTAAACTTGTACCTTTGTTCTAACAATTGTTGATTCCGATATTCCTTTGTCCTCTCACAGATCGTACGTACGACACACGCATGTTACGCTTTATATACACTGCGCATGCGTAAACTCCTCCCGCCCCTGACGTTCTTTCTAGTCTATTCCCCGCCCCTTGTCTTTTGGCGCAGTGGGAGAGCACATGGCGGAGAAAGAGCAAGTGCATGCAGAGGTGAGCAGCAACAATGAAAGCCCGGAGCCACGAACGTCCCGATCCCGGAGGAGATTTAAGGCCTCAAATGCCCTTTATAGAGATGCTGGAAATGGTGGACATCTTGAAGAGGGCCGACTATGATGGGGAGCATGGACCTTACCCAAACCCAAATGTTAGAAATGCCAAGATCATGGCTGAAGTTGTGAGAAGTCTGCACAGGAATTTTGGAGTACGACGATCCAAGGATCAATTGAGGAAACACTGGTCAGACCTGAAATTGAGGGAGCAGGATCAGTACAGAAAGATCAAGAGAGTTCTTCAAAAAAGTAAGTAGTTGTCGTGTAATCCTATTATTATTATTACTTGCATACTGCTCCATGTGCTTTTCTTTACTGATGTCCAGTTTAAAATGGTAACTTTCAGGTTCGTGGGCACAGTAATCGTTCATGGTAAACATTGTTCGTTCGCCCACAAATACAATGTTTTTGGCAGATACTGGTTAACTACATTTGTTCAGGCGTATTTGTATTAAAAAGAAGTTTATGACATTCTGTCTAGATGGGATTGTACTAGAATGAAATGCAAACTTGATTCAGTGTAAGGGAAAAAAATAATGTCTTCAGATTGGAACTCTGCCAAAAAAGACAATTATACGACACTTCCAAGCAATGTTTCATATTACTATTTCTCGCCTCAATTATCTGTGTGCCAAGTATACCTTTTTTTATTCACATAGGGGAGAAAAGACTCGGGACATCTGAGGACACCAGGGACCCCCGCCTCCTAAAGAAAAGCAAATCCCCACACCACAACCAGAAGATGTGGAGGAAGGAGAGGTTTATGACCTGGGCGAAATAGTGACCACAACAGGTGAGTGTCTGAGGCAACAGCTTCAGGTAATAGATGTATGCCTGCATATTGATAATACATGGTGTGTGTTTTTTTCTTTTTAGGTGATGTGGATGTTGTGGAAGAAGAATCTCATTTCACAAGTGCAAGTGCACACATCCTCATCGGGGAGATCATGGTGTGCAATTGTGATTTACAGAAGATCAAGGAAGACATCAATGATGTGGAAAAAAGACTCAAAAACATCATTGATGTTTTAGGCAGAATCTAAAACACCCCAAAAGTCTTCCAGTTTGTTTGTATTTTTATTATTTTCACACATTTTATATATTTTTTAGAAAGCCACATTTTGAAGATGCACACAGTGTGTCAACATGTGCTATCTGCCATCACGGGATATCAAGGTACGCGTTTTGGGGGTGCAACCCCTTTCTTGCAACTAAAGTAGATGAGAGGAAGGGGTTGCACCCCCGAAACACGACCATTGATCCCCCATGATGGGAGCTAACACATGTTGACATTAGGCATGGGATCAGGAGGGAAATCCCCATTTTGACTCTCAATTTGTGTACATCTTCAAAATTTGGCTTTCACAGGGGTGACATCGCCCCATCTAATGAAGGCAATATCAACACAGTTTGGACATACTAATGTCTGATATTGCCTTCACTTTGTCAAAGTTGAACTTTGTAAGTTCCTGAGTTGTGTATTGTTTTATGGTTTTAAACATGCCTGTTTTAACACAAAAAAGGCTATTTGTACTGTCAAAAACAAAAATGTTAATACTAAAATATATTGGTTTGTTCAAAAACCATTTTCTAACGCACATGTGAATGTGCACAGAGTAAAACGTTTTCTACTCAGCAATGGGGTTGATTTACTAAAGGCAAATCCACTGTACAATATACTACAAGTGCACTTGGAAGTGCAGTTGCTTTAGATCTGAGAGGAAGATCTGAAAAGAGGGGAAGCTGTGCTGATTTTATCATCGAATCATGTACAAGCAAAAATGCTGTTTTTTATTTTCCTTGCATGTCCCCCTCAGATCTACGGCAGCTGCACATCTTAGTGCACTTGCAGTGCAAAGTGGATTTGCCTTTAGTAAATAACCCCCTATGTGTGGCTTCTTCTTTCAATGCGCAATATCATTTTTTGGACTAAGTTTGTGTTTACACTGAAATAGGGGTTATTTACTGAAGGCAAATCCATTTTGCACTACAAGTGCGCTTTCAGTGCAGTTTCAAGTGCACTTTTGCAGTGCACTTGTAGTGCAAAGTGGATTTTCCTTTAGTAAATAACTCCCACAGTGCTTTATAATTTGCCACAATCAGGCCATTTTCATGACTCACCAAAATTAATTAATGGTGCTGAAAATCGTGTATATTTTTAACAGTAATTCATTACATACATTAACAACAAAAACAAGGTGTGTGTGTAGCAGACCCACAACATAATAATAGTTTGCTGAAGAAGAGATTGTCACCTCATGTATCAAATAAATTACGTTTGCACTATTAAAAAAAAATGGCCAAAAAAAAGCCTATTGGAGAACCTAGGAGACAGCTAAAAGAAACACAAGCAGTAAATCAAAGGAAATATTATTTCAGTTTAACTAAAAAAATTTATTTTTAACCAGATGCCAACCGCCGCACGCCGATGTACGTCGGCACAATGGCACGGGCAGGCATAAGGGCTTACCTGTACGATCGGACCCCCCCCTTGCCTGCAGCGGTCAGATTAGCTCCAGGAGCGATCCGTGTTGAGGGGGAGGCCACTGATTCATGGCCACCCCCTCACGATCGCTCCTGGCAAATGAGGATCTTCCTCCGCTTCTAAACTGTAAACAGAAGCGGAGGAAGTAATGTCATTGCTCCTCATGAAGCCTTTTCATTCCGGCTTTCAAGTAAGTTTGCACCAACACTACACATTACAGTAGAACACACAGGTACAGTATTCACCCCCCAATCACCCCCCGATCACCCCCCCTGCATCCCCTGTCACAGTGACACCAGTAGCAGTTTTTTTTTTTTTTTTTTTACTGATTACTGCATTGGTGTCATTTGTGACTGTTATAAGTGGTAGGGCAGTTAGTAGTAGGCCCCTTTAGGTCTAGGGTACCCCCCTAACCCTCTCTAATAAAGGTTTAACCCCTTGATCACCCCCCAGTTAACCCCTGTCACCAGTGTCGCAAAGCGATCTTTTTTCTGATCGCCGTATTATGATCAACATGTTTAAATATATAAGGGGTCCATATAGTGAACTTGGTGTTGAGTTATTCACTTTACGGTCAACACAGAGGACAAGGGGGCACTCTTTACGACTGGAGGAAAAGAGATTTCATCTCCAAATACGGAAAGGTTTCTTCACAGTAAGAGCTGTGAAAATGTGGAATAGACTCCCTCCAGAGGTGGTTCTGGCCAGCTCAGTAGATTGCTTTAAGAAAGTCCTGGATACTTTCCTAAATGTACATAATATAACTGGGTACTGACATTTATAGGTAAAGTTGATCCAGGGAAAATCCGATTGCCTCTCTGGGATCAGGAAGGAATTTTTTCCCCTGCTGTAGCAAATTGGAGCATGCTCTGCTGGGGTTTTTTGCCTTCCTCTGGATCAACTGTGGGTATAGTATTGGGTATATTGGATTGTACGTTTTTTTTTTTTTTTTTTTTTTTTTTTTTTTTTTAATGGTTGGACTGGATGGACTTGTGTCTTTTTTCAACCTGACTAACTATGTAACTATGTAACTATGTATTAGTGTCACAGGTGACGCTAGTTAGCCAGGTAAGTATTTAGGTTCAGCGTCAGGTTTTTATAGGGTCAGGTACCCCCATATACTACCTAGTAAAGATTTTAACCCCCTGATTGCCCCCTAGTTAACCCTTTCACCAGTGATCACCGTATAACTGTTACTGGTGACGCTGGTTAGTTAGTTTGTTTTTTATAGTGTCAGGGCACTCGCCATTTACTGCCTAATAAAGGTTTAACCCCCTGATAACCCGGTGGGTAATATAAGTTACGTTTTAAGATCAGATAGGATCTGCATCACCCCAGGCAACGTCAGGTTAGTGCCAGTTAGTACGCAGCATACACCTCCCTTAGTGGTATAGTATCTGAACGGATCAATATCTGATCTGATCAGATCTATACTAGCATCCCCAGCAGTTTAGGGTTCCCAAAAATGCAGTGTTAGTGGGATCAGCCCAGATACCCACTAGCACCTGGTTTTGCTCCTCCGCCCAGCCCAGCCCAGCCCACCCAAGTGCAGTATCGATCGATCACTGTCACTTACAAAACACTAAACACATAACTGCAGCATTCGCAGAGTCAGGCCTGATCCCTGCGATTGCTAACAGTTTTTTTGGTAGCATTTTGATACAGTCGCTGACAGTCAGGAGCTTTTTTACCTGTGAGTCTTACTACTGTACCACTAAATTTAGAGCCCAAAATCGCAAATCGAAGGTACAGTAGTGAAGAGGCCTACACGTTTCTGAGCATGACAGATAGTGAAGAGGAAGTCACTCATCTGTCAGATTCAGGCTCAGAATACGAACCTGTAGACAGCAGCGGCTCCATGACAGATAGCTCTGATGACGAAGTTGTGGTCCTTGCCAAGGTCAGGCGTACCAGACCCCAATCTTCTTCTGCTGTTGAGGTGCTAGAACCGCAGGGCTCTCGTATGGAGCAGAGAAGTACTAGCACTGCTTTTCCTTCTGGTGATCTGGCAAGCACCAGCGGCCTAGTACACCCTGGTCATACATCCAGCACTGCAGTAACACTTGGTGACGTGGTTAGTCCCATAAGTTCAGTTCAAGCTGGCGAGGTGGCAAGCACACATAGTGTCCCACTGCCACCAAGAAGACAGGCCCGTCGAGCCCATAGTGCCCTTCCTGCCGCATTCGCCAATCCTAATTGGGAACCCACCAATTCTGCAGCACCCGTACTTCCTCCATTCACTGGCCAACCCGGCATTCAGGTGGAAACAATTGATTTTACGTCACTTGATTTTTATTCGCTGTTTTTCACTGAAGATCTCTATAGATCTATTGTGGACCAAAGCAATTCGTATGCTGGTCAATACATCGCCACTAATCCCCAGTCCTCCCTTGCCAGAGATTGAAAACCAATTACGGTTTCCGAATTTAAGATCTTTCTGGGCCTATCCCTCCACTGCCCCAATTCACCGTATGCCCAGGTTCTTTGCTTCCATGGCCAGGGCACGATACGAGCAGATTTTGTGGTTCATGCACTTCAACAACAATGAACTCTGTCGTCTTCGTGGAGACCCTGGATACGATCAGCTCTACAAAATTCGGCCCCTCATAAACCACTTCAACCAACGTTTTGCAGACTTGTTTACTCTCCATCAAGTTTTCTGTGTTGATGAGTCCCTGATTAAGTTTTCTGGCCGCTTGTCATTCAAACAGTATCTTCCCAGCAAGCGTGCCAGATACGGGGTCAAGATGTATAAGCTCTGTGACAAGGCCACAGGCTATACACAGGGCTGGCCCTGCCATGGGACCCGATGCAGCCATGGTTCCAGGCAGCACATTCAGGGGGGCGGCAAATTGCCGCCCGCCAGCCAGCCCGTTCCGCCCGCCCCACTGCGGATCCCACTGGGAGGATCCGCCGAGAAAGGTCCCCCATCGGATACTGTCCGCCCTGTACTGCCCAGGCGCTTGCGCAGTATGGAGGACAAAGGAGACGCAGAAAATCTCCGAACATGAACAGCTGTTCATGAGCTCTACACGGCGCCTGCACTTCAGAGTACATTGTGCCACACCCTCCCACTGTTCATGTTCGGAGACTTTCGGTGTCTCCTTTGTCCTCCGTACAGGGCGGACACTATGCAATGGGGGACCTTTTTCGGCAGAACACCAAGCTCCTCACAGTAGGATCAGCAGCAGTGGCAAGTGACAATCCACAATGTGTGCCTGGTGATGTGGCAAGTGACAATCCGGTACATGTAGCAGGTGACATGGCAAGCGACAATCCGGTACGTGTGGCAGGTGAAGTCGTGGCAAGTGACAATCCGCAATTTGTGGCTGGTGGAGTCATGGCAAATGACAATCCGCAATGTGTAGCAGGTGGAGTCGTGGCAAGTGACAATCCGCAATGTGTGGCGGGTGGCACCGTGGCAAATGACAATCTGAAATGTGAGGCAGGTGGCGTCGTGGCAATCTGCAACGTGTGGCAGGTCACGCCGTGGCAAGTGAGAATCCGCAATGTGTGGCAGGTGGCGTCGTGACAATCCGCAATGTGTGGCAGGTGGCGTCGTGACAATCCGCAATGTGTGGCAGGTGGCACCGTGGCAGGTGACAATCCGCAATGTGAGGCAGGTGGCACCGTGGCAAGTGAAAAAAAAGATTACAATATATGACCAACAAAGACCAGCAACGTACTGGTATGTTGCTGGACTTTGAGTGGTTATACCAGAATGATGCCTGCAGGTTTAGGTATCATCTTGGTATCATTCTTTTCAGCCAGTGGTCGGCTTTCATGTAAAAGCAATCCTAGCAGCTAATTAGCCTCTAGACTGCTTTTACAAGCAGTGGGAGGGAATGTCCCCCCCCGTCTTCCATGTTTTTCTCTGGCTTTCCTGTCCCAACAGGGAACCTGAGAATGCCGCCAGTGATTCATCCAGCTGACCATAGAGCTGATCAGAGACCAGAATGGCTCCAATCATCTCTATGGCCTAAGAAACTGGAAGCTACAAGCATTTCATGACTTAGATTTCGCCGGATGTAAACAGCGCCATTGGGAAATTGGGAAAGCATTTTATCACACTGATCTTGGTGTGGTCAGATGCTTTGAGGGCAGAGGAGAGATCTAGGGTCTAATAGACCCCAATTTTTTCCAAAAAGAGTACCTGTCGCTATCTATTGCTATCATAGGGGATATTTACATTCCCTGAGATAACAATAAAAATGATTAAAAAAATGAAAGGAACAGTTTAAAAATAAGATAAAAAGCAAAAAAAAAAAAAAAAAAGCAAAAAAAAAAAGCACCCCTGTCCCCCCCCTGCTTTTGCGCAAAGGCGAACGCAAGCGTCGGTCTGGCGTCAAATGTAAAAATGTAAACAGCAATTGCACCATGCATGTGAGATATCACCGCGAAGGTCAGATCGAGGGCAGTAATTTTAGCAGTAGACCTCCTCTGTAAATCTAAAGTGGTAACCTGTAAAGGCTTTTAAAGGCTTTTAAAAATATATGTAGTTTGTCTCCACTGCACGTTTGTGCACAATTTTAAAGCATGTCGTGCTTGGTATCCATGTACTCGGCCTAAGATCATCTTTATTTCATCAAACATTTGGGCAATATAGTGTGTTTTAGTGCATTAAAATTTTAAAAAGTGTGTTTTTTCCCAAAAAAATGCGTTTGAAAAATCGCTGCGCAAATACTGTGTGAAAAAAAAATCAAACACCCACCATTTTAATCTGTAGGGCTTTTGCTTTAAAAAAATATATGATGTTTGGGGGTTCAACGTAATTTTCTTGCAAAAAAAAATAATTTTTTCATGTAAACAAAAAGTGTCAGAAAGGGCTTTGTCTTCAAGTAGTTAGAAGAGTGTGTGATGTGTGACATAAGCTTCTAAATGTTGTGCATAAAAATGCCAGGACAGTTTAAACCCCCCTCCAAATAACCCCATTTTGGAAAGTAGACACCCAAGCTATTTGCTGAGAGGCATGTCGAGTCCATGGAATATTTTATATTGTGATACAAGTTGCACAAAGTTGTCACTAAATGATATATTGCTCAAACATGCCATGGGCATATGTGAAATGAAACACCAAAATACATTCTGTTGCTTCTCCTGAAGTCTGCTCTCTGCTGAAAATGGGTAACAGGAGTGCAAAACGAACTGCACTCCTGTGATCCGTAGGAGAAGCCCAGCCAAACGAGCTTTAGCTGGACTTTTCCTTTAACAGAATTTTCAATCTGTATGATTTTATCACATGTATGAACTTTATATAGATAATTTTTCACGTTGTTTTTAACTTTTGTGGAGTTTGTACTTTTTTCTCCTTAGATGGACATATCTCTTTTCACGTTTTATTTTTATTTGTTTTTTTTTTTTTTTATTTAGTTTGCTCACATATGTTTTCTTCAGCACTACACTTCTTTATGAATGTTTGTATAGGATTTTGTATCAAAATCTATAAATGTTGGCAGCTATTTTATTCACTATACTTCTGAGCACTTCTGAGTTTCTTCTTTTAAATTATTTTTTACCTAAAACCAAAGTAGAATTTTTTGTTACTATTAATCAAACGAATCAAAGAAAATAACTAAAAAAAACCCTAAATTCCTTTCCTTCTCCACACAAGTTAATCTGAAGCCAAAAATGGTTTGAAGCACACTAGAAGCAACTCAAAGAACTCAAATGCAGCTCAGTAGCTTAAAGTGATTGTAAAGTCTCGGTTTCTTTTCTATAAAAATAACAAACATGTTATACTTACCTGCTGGTTTTGCACAGGGCAGCCCAGATCCTCCTCTTCTCAGGTCCCTCATTGGCTCTCATGGCCCCTCCCTCCTGTCGAGTGCCCCCACAGCAAGCAGCTTGCTATGGGGCACCTGAGCTCAACTGCAGCTCCGTGTGTCTATTCAAACATAGAGCCCTGGTCCTGCCCTGCCCCCTCTCCCTCCTGATTGGCTAACTGACTTTGATTCACAGCAGCGGGCGCCAATGGCACTACTGCTGTGTCCCAGCCAATCAGGAGGGAGAGTCACGGATGGCCGAGGCTTTTGTGGACATCGCTGATAGAGAGTGGGCTCAGGTAAATATTAGGGGGGCTAAGGGGGGGCTGCTGTACACAGAAGGCTTTTTTTCTTAATGCAAAGATTGAATTAAGATGAAAAACCTTTTGCCTTTACAACCTCTTAAACAATTAACAACAAACTGAAGAAACTTGCTAATCATAAGAAGCCCAGAGTCATGTCAATAGCAGGTCAAAGTAACTAAAATACGAATCAAAGTAACACAAAAGTGCACCGCCTTTGATTTGCTGCTGAACCTCAGGCCAATGTGCATGAGCCATTATTGTGGCAGCTGTGAAAATTTAAGGTGAGGAGGCACAAGGATAAGAACTAGTAAGACAGAATGAGACAAAATGAGACACCTTTAACGTAATAATTAGTATATGAATCATCACAGCATTAAAGTAAAACTCCAGAAACTTGTTTTTTTACATTTGGAATGTGGGCAATTTAAAGCCCACATTAAAGTGTTTGTAAGTAACCTTAAAAAAAAAACATGCTCCTGTCCCTATAAGGCACGAGATATAGCACAGTGCTTTTGCCATGCCAATTGTCCCTTTCTATGCTGTACAATACCTGGCTGATTCTGTCTGTTCCAGTCTACCCTCTGTAAACTGACCACATTTATCATGGCTGCTGATCTCTGATAGCGTGGTTTGTTTACATGCCTCCGTTAAGCAGCTCTCTCCTCAGTGTCTCTGCATCTCTCCCACTCCCTTCCCCTCTCTCCCTGTCTCTTCCCTAGTCTGTGTGAGAGCCAATCTCCTCCTCACCCCTCCCCTTCACCCTCCTCTCCTCACCTCTCCTCTCATGTCTGTGTAATTCTATTCCCTGCAGCTGTTCCAGTGCAGGTAAATTAAAGAAACCTATATTATTTACTTTGATCCTCTCTGTTTAGGTCCTTGTTCAGTACATTGTGTATGTTTTTCTAAAATTATACTGCTAAATACCTTCTTTGCAGAGCCCTGCTGTGCAGACACGTGAGAGAAAAAATGCAGCGCTAAAAAATAATAAAAAATTGAAATGTAGTGAAGCAATTAAGTGGGAGATGCTGTACTAAACAGTAAGGCATATATTCGAAAAAAACATAAGTAGAATAAAATAAACAAATATATATAAAGTGTCCACATATAGTGAATAGACAATTCCAAACTCAAATTAATAAGAGGAACTAGTATGAACCAATAAAAGTAATGTGAAACTTGAAAAATTAAAGTCAATAGTGCACGATATGGATCTGTGAATGTGGATCAACAACAGGGTACAGAACTTCCGTAGCTGTAAACCAATATCACGATATGGGACATCAAAGTGGAAACATCAGGAAGTAAGGTAGGGTGGATACTCTTACCAGATGACGTGGACTCCACTGTCATATGACATGGAGTCAATGGTGCATGGAGCCAAACTTAGGCTGAAAAGCGATATCCAGAAAGATGGAACCTCTGTCTCACTTCTCGATCTCTCTGGTGGGATGAAGAAACATCAGGAAGGACCGCCAACTGGATATCTGCCAATAGACTTCAAAGATGTATTCCAAGGAGAAAGCCGGGGGCACACTTGATCCAGACCCCGTGATGGAAGTGGGCTACTGGAAAGCAGTTTCTTTTGTAATTGTGAAGAAATCGCTGTTTGTTTCTCTGTGTCCATATGTGGAGTGACTTTATAATTGTCAATCAGTTGCTGCACCAGATGAAAATTCCTTGCACTCTCATGCTTGGCGTATAAGAAATGTTTATACGCCAAGCATGAGAGTGCAAGGAATTTTCATCTGGTGCAGCAGCTGATTGATAATTATAAAGTCACTCCACATATGGACACAGAGAAACAAACAGCGATTTCTTCACAATTACAAAAGAAACTGCTTTCCAGTAGCCCACTTCCATCACGGGGTCTGGATCAAGTGTGCCCCCGGCTTTCTCCTTGGAATACATCTTTGAGGTCTATTGGCAGATATCCAGTTGGCGGTCCTTCCTGATGTTTCTCCATGCCACCAGAGAGATCGAGAAGTGAGACAGAGGTTCCATCGTTCTGGATATCGCTTTTCAGCCTAAGTTTGGCTCCATGCACCATTGACTCCATGTCATACGACAGTGGAGTCCACGTCATCTGGTAAGAGTATCCACCCTACCTTACTTCCTGATGTTTCCACTTTGATGTCCCATATCGTGATGTTGGTTTACAGCTACGGACGTTCTGTACCCTGTTGTTGATCCACATTCACAGATCCATATCGTGCACTATTGACTTTAATTTTTCAAGTTTCACATTACTTTTATTGGTTCATACTAGTTCCTCTTATTAATTTGAGTTTGGAATTGTCTATTCACTATATGTGGACACTATATATAATTGTTTATTTTATTCTACTTATGTTTTTTTCGAATATATGCCTTACTGTTTAGTACAGCATCTCCCACTTAATTGCTTCACTACATTTCAATTTTTTATTATTTTTTAGGGCTGCATTTTTCTCTCATTTACCAGTTATTGTTTGTCACAATGTATGCAGCTGCTGGCTCACGTATATTTTATTTCCTATATTAGAGCGCAGTGTTTTTGTAATTTCTTGTGCAGACACGTGACCTCCCTCTGCTAGCTTGCATTCATTAAAGGGAAATCTCAGCCCCTCCCACTCTACTCACTCAGGAAGGGAGGTCACATGACAGCACAGCAGAGCTGTGTATTTAGCATGATAATTTTAGGAAAACACACACTGTACTGAACAGGAACCTAAAAAAAGAGGGAATCAAAGTAATTAATACATGTGACTTTACAACCACTTTAAGTCACAGAAATATATTTTCATTTAGAAAGACATTCAAAGTCATACCTGAACTGCTGTTATAACAGTTGCACATTATGTCTAAATTTGAGCACACAGTCAACAAGGCGCTGCAGCACTACCAAGTGCACTCCATAATCTTGCAGACTCGTCCAGACACACCCCCAGCATTACAAGGAAGGTTTTAATAAGGGATGTGGCCATTACTCACCTATGGCAGCATAGAGCACTAGACTGGAAGAACACATTTCTACTTAGAGCTATTTTAAGTACAAAAAAAATTAAGAATCAAGGCCTAAATCCAATACTACAGGACTAAGAGGAATAAAGAAGGTTTGAGACTATAATTGGGTTATACTGTATGTACATTCCTTTACCACATTTTTGAACCACTCCTTTACATGACTCAACCAAAACTTTTAAAGCTGTATTTATACTACAGTGTTATAATGCTGCATTTTAGCATGCATTTTGCAGTACTTTGCTATTTCTTGCCTAATTTCAGCAAGCATATTTTTGTTTTTTTGTATAGTTTAATATGTTCTAATGCATGTTAACACGCATGTTATAAACACACCAAAGCACACAACAACGTATGCAGCAAGATGAGGCAATACTTAACAATAAATGGATTTTATATGTTGGCTGTATTTCATGTTATGCATATAACCCAATGTCTAAAGCAATATCAGTCATTGTCACATTAAATGTTTTGTAACAAAACTGACTTTCAAAAAAGAAGATTTTTTGGGGGACAGTCATTGTTATTGCAATCAGGAGCACAGTGATTTTAAATCCTGTCGCAGAAGAATAGTTCAACCATTAAATCAATACCACTCCTCTTTAGTCAATGTCCTCTGTTTCCATTCAAATTATCCTGTATTGCTAAAATAATGAGAAAGTGAAAGGACGTAAAAGCATCAGTAGGATACTGAATTTTCAAATTAGGCCGCTGTGGAAAAGACACAGTAATTACCCACAATGGCAAAGAACCTTAACTAGATTTATGTTCAGCTCTGCATATATAAAATGACCAGTGCACATAATATAGATTCTTTTTTTATTCTAGAATGTAAATTTTGGCGTTGAACATAATTGTGATTATTTACGGTTATGTCTATGCTCAGAATGACATGATTAAGTTAAACGGCAATGGTGCATTTAATAAAAGTATCCTCCTAACCCCCTCTGCTTTCATAGACCTCCTGATCTATTTTATCCATTAAACTTCAACCCAAGCTGCTTATTTTTTTAGGACAGCTATGGCCTACTCTGAACAGTGGTTTTGCTTCTTTGTTTATGTCTTCAATGCTGCCCACCCTTGTGCAGTAAACCCCTGTAAACTTCTATGAAGCTGTCTCTCTACTGTCTCCGTTCTCAGCGGTCAAAGTTTCGCCAATATATAAAAAGGAGCTTCGCCTCTTTTTTTTTTTCTATAAATTCTTCTACACTTACAGTATTGGCAACACAAATCTGGCAGAATAAATAATCCTAAAAGTTTTGAATCTCTAGGTAAGAGAGCCGTGTGTGTGGCATGTGTGGCGGCATCCAGGTGAGGAGTACAAAGACAAGTTTTTCTTGCCTACAGTCAATCATGGTGGTGGGAGTGTTATGGTCTGGGGCTGCATAAATGCTGCCGGCACTAAGGAGCTACAGTTCATTGAGGGAACTATGAATGCCAACATGTACTATGACATACTGAAGCAGAGCATGATCCCCTCCTTTTGGAGACTGAGCCGTAGGGCAGAATTCCAACATAAAGAACCCAAACACACCTCCAAGACGACCACTGCCTTACTACAGAAGCTGAGGGCAAAGGTGATGGACTGGCCATGCATGTCTCCAGACCTAAACCCTATTGAGCATCTGTGGGGCATCCTCAAATGGAAGGTGGAGGAGCGCAAGGTCTCTAACATCCACCAGCTCGGTGATGTCATCATGGAGAAGTGGAAGAGGACTCCAGTGGCAACCTGTGAAGCTCTGGTGAACTCCATGCCCAAGAGGGCTAAGGCAGTGCTGGAAAATAATGGTGGCCACACAAAATATTGACACTTTGGGCCCAATTTGGGACATTTTCACTTAGGGGTGTACTCACTTTTGTTGCCAGACATTAATGGCTGTGTGTTGAGTTATTTTGAGGGGACAGCAAATTTAGACAGTTATGCAAGCTGTACACTCACTACTTTACATTGTAGCAAAGTTTAATTTCTTCAGTGTTGTCACATGAAAAGATATAATAAAATATTTACAAAAATGTGAGGCGTGCACTCACTTTTGTGAGATACTGTATATCTAAAACATTACAATAAACACTTTTCACTTAAGGTTTGGAATTTTCTCTCTTCATTTTGTTACAAGCCTAACAACGGGGATGAAGGTCATGTCCAAAATCAGACGAGAAGGCTGACAGATGGCTAATACAAACTGTCCAAAACCAACGTTCCTCAACTTAAATGCAGATGGCTACTTGGCAATAAACTGATTAAAATCTGGAAAGACATAAGGATTCTATATATCAAACATAAGAAAAAAACTAATCTAACAGCAGTGAGTATAGGTAGTTTCCAAGCTGTTGCACACATTGATAACCCTTTCACTGATATGGTATTGTAACCTGTAAAGCAAAAATAAATAGCCTTCTAGCAGCGGAATTGGTCTTTAAATTGACTACTGTTGTAGATTGCTCTCTGGGGAGATGCATATTAGGCATAATTTGCATGATTAATGATTGCTTTGCTTTGAGTTTGTAAACAGCGATCATGACTATAACGACTGTGACAAACCCAAAAATTCCAGAAATACAAGTAACGTACTGTATATATCTTTCACAACTGGATACATGAACAAAAAAACATGTACTGCATGTTTTGTTGGTAGAAAATAAAATAAATAAAAGCAAGTTTTAAAATGCTGCATTAAATACCATCTGGTGCAATGTTGTATTTCAGTAAGGTGATTGTTTCCCAGCATATAGATAGCATTAATTTTTGTTCTTGTTAAATGAAACCAATATTTCCCCTTATAGTTTCTAAACGTAGTTTTGTTGATAGGGTGGGAAGTTTTGCTGTCTCAAAATGCCTGAGTCATCAAAAAGATAAGTGCAATGTGCACATACCCCTGAGAGGCCTAATTAAGAACTTACGAAGCATGTATAATATGAAGGAGAGGGGTGTGGCCTGGTTCCATTTCAAGAGGGACACTTAATCCCAGAGCTCCTGTTCCACGAGATCCTGCTTACTGCCTACAGAAGCCAGCACACAAATCCACCATGGGGAGCACACGCCGGATTGCCTCGGCAACACAGTCGCGATCTCCCAGAGACCAAGATACACAGCTAAGCCACCATATCCCGAGATATTCCCAGACGTGGCCCAGAAACAACATGCTTGCATCGCAAGCCTCATCCCACGAGTCCCTCTCCTCTAGCAGAGATGCACAACACATCCGGACCCGCAGCCCTCCCTCGCCAGTTACCCGCTCGGCCTCTGCACTGAGCCTAGCCGACCTCCGAACTGTGGCAGCGGACATAAAAAGTACAGTCTCGGCGGCCATTTCGGACCTACGCTCAGACATCCAGGCCATAGTACTGAGAGTGGAGGAAGTTGAGGAGACGCAAGCCCGTCATAACACCTCACTGTGCCAAGTCTAGCAGGTTACAGAGTCTCATGCCATCCACCTCAGAGAGATCAACTGCCACATGGAGGATCTGGATAACCGCAGGAGACGCTGCAATCTTCAGGTAAGAGGCCTCCCAGAGTCCATAGATCCTAGCCAGCTCTCCCGCTCTGTCACTGCCCTATTCAACGACCTCCTGGAGAGGCCCCCTGACGCACCAATTACCTTGAAATGCATACACAGAGCATTACACCCGAGGGGAAGACACAGACCCCCCCAGAGTTGTGATCTGCTGTCTCACTGACTTCCTCTTAAAAGAAGAAATTCTTCGTAAAGCTAGAAGTTGGATACACTTCTCATTCCAGGGCTCTGAATTAAAGATTTTCCAAGACCTCTCCCATATTACACTACAAAGGAGAAGAGAACTGAGGCCGCTACTTGATGTACTAAGAGCAAGATCCAGCATTTACCACTGGAAATTTCCCTTTTGCTTGTCAGCATCTGCACACGGACACAAAGCAAATCTTAGAGTACCCGAGGATTTGGAGCATTTCTGTACCGCCTTGAACATTCAATGATCGATCTACCTGACTGGTACAGTGGTTATTTTACTTTCACTGCATTCAACATGACACAAAAACTTTTGCCTTCTCTTTCTCTATGCAAGCAAATGCAAGAGCTCCGCACCAACTTTCACTATACTCTATATGTGTTACTAGCGGGAACTCAGTTTCTTTAGTACAGAAGAATGAGACTTTCGCTACCCCGGATTACTCACATCACCTGTATCTTATCCCAGACAGAAGCAACCATATATATCCCACTCGGACCTACTTTAATAATTTATCCCAAAATCAGTCTTGGACTGCTGATCGTCACGGTTAAACCATTATGTCCAACTAGAAACGAACACACCCTTTTAAAAAAGACCATTCCCTAATGTGAGCAATACCCTCTCATCTTTGCAAGACCCACAGAGCTACTCTACAGACCCGACTCCACAAAATTCACCTCAATATCCCCGAATACTTAGATGAAAAGAGACCCATCCCTTATCACCCCTCGCAATGCAAGAGTACCTACCTTATCCAAGGCTGTCAACTACACCCCGGCTCACAGAAAGACTACTCCAATATTTCCCATTGGATAATCCCAAGCCTTTCTGTTCTGGACTACACCTATGGGACCTCCACCACCACAAGACGAGAATAAACACACCTTACTAACTATTCTTCACATCTTACAGCATATAATCTTGCTTTCCTAACTATTAACAGTGGAAAGACTATAGCTTCAGGGAGACAGAAGTAATATACAGGTAGCCTGCTGGGTCGCAGCCCCACATTTATGCATCAATAATACTCATTATTTTATTTTATTCTATGTATTTTTTTTTCTTTTCTCCTCTCTACTGCCATCATCTGTGATTCAGCAGGCGGTGCTTGTGTTGCCACCTACTGCTTTATAGCAGTATCTAACCCAATCCAGCTAGTAGGTGGCTACACCATATCTTGTCAGGGGTCCATTATTGCTAATGTTTAGGCCTTACGGTCTGATATCTGAGGATGACACATACTACATTCAGTCACAAAACCAGATCAAATCTGCACACAGACAAGTTCAATACCAATTTATTATAAGCCACACCATTATTATACCCCAACACAATTATTATTTTTGAAACAGAAACTGGATGGCTAGATTACTACCCACTGGCATATACTTTGATATGCTCCAATGTGTCCCCCTCAGATCCATCTGACCTACTTATATACATTATGCTTGCTGTTTGTTATTGTTGTTACTACTCAATTTGTGTCATGTACAGTTATATAGTTATATAGTTGTAAATTCAGTCGTTTGCTGCTGCCTTTTGATATTACTAGACTAGTCAGGTGAACCACTTCTTATGTTGATACCTCACAAGTTATTAGGTATATGGCTTAATTCTTGTTCTTTAATGCTCAAGGTACACCCTACTTACTAAGTTTTATATCCTATTCTCCAAAATGGCTAACCCTCACATTATCCAAACTACTTATCCCCACAACACACTGCTACGCACCCAAACATTCAGAAGGGAGATCAGATGGGGACACTTCCTACCTTTAACCCCCACCTGTATCTGCCCTTAACACCTTTCTAAACCAATCAGACCTCATAGGAAGACGAGCTTGACTCCTTCTAGGAACCGTAACCAACTACCCTCACCCACAGTGGACTCAGGAAGTTCCAGCTGATCCTTTCTGAACTCCTAATTCACAGGTGGTACTGCAGGTTCATACCCACATCCGGCTACTGTAACCACTTTCATCACAACTCCCCAAACACACCCACCTCCCCCTTCACCTCATCCCTCTCACAAGCACCCCCCTTTTTTTTCTTCTTTTTTCTCTCTTCCCTCCCCCAACTATCCAGGTCACCCTCCCTTCCTTCCCTCCCCAAACAAGTAACTACCCTCGACATACCAATCCTAATTCACCATGGCCTTACCTAAAATCAAGTATAAAAACACCACCCTCAAGCTGATCTCTTTAAATGCCAAAGGCCTAAACATACCAGAGTCCTGTCCAGTATACGGAGCATAAAGGCAGATATAGTCTTCTTACAAGAGACTCACTTTTGCTCAAAAGCTGTCCCCAAACTATCAAACAATTACTACCCCCAAAGCTACCATGCTACTTCTCCAATTTCTAAATCTACAGGAGTTTTACTTCCCCTATCCAAAAACGTACCCTTCCATGTAACCGACACCCTCATCGATGACCAAGGAAGATACATTTTTAAAAAAGGAACCTTAAAAGACAAACCAATCACACTGGCTAACATTTATAGCCCCAACACATCTCATTCTTTTGTACTATAATGCAACACCTATCCACTTTACAAAAGGGGATATTAATCTTTGGACGAGATTTCAGTGTCCCTCTAGATCCTCTCTTCAACACATCTTCAGGCACTTCATACCTACTTTATAGGGCATTATGCCAAATCAGACTATGCCTCCAAAACATTTTACTCCAGGACACATGGCATACACTCCACCCTAAAGAAAAAGACTTCACCTTCTTCTCGGCACCACACAATAGGTACTCCCGCTTAGAGTACTTTTTTTAACACAACAAGACCTCTCCTACCCGAAAAAGACTACGATAGAACCTCTGACCCTATATGACCACTACCCTATCTCAATCACACTCACTTTCCCAGACAAGGCCCCACATGTTCAGATCTGGAGACTGGATCCCACCATTTTGACAGATAAAACCCGCACAACAGAGATACGTAAATGTCTTGATGACTACTTCAGAGAGGACAATACACCCAACACATCAAGCTTAACTCAATGGGAAGCACACAAATGTGTAGTACGAGGGAAACTCTTTTCATTGGCAGTTAGGATTAAAAAGAAAAAACAAGCTTGGCTTAAAGTGGATGTAAACCCAATGTCATCCTTTCTAAACAACTGCTATAGGGGTTATCTATAAGGATATACATGCCTCCTGCATGTATCTTTACCTGTCAAATGTCTCCCCTCTGTCTGTTATGAGAGCCGAAAAACTGCATATTCTGTGGGTGGGTCTGTTGTCTGGAGCTCGGTGGGTGGAGTCGTGATGTCAGTAGACTCCCCGCCCACCTCTACACTCCCCTGTGTATTTCTAACACTGAACTTCTGCTATGATCTCTAACATCCAGTGAAAAGACAGGAAAGTAACCACATGACTTCAGCATGCCAAATAATGCTGAGGTGTGAAACAGCCAATCCTTGCAGAGCTGCTGAAGAAAGGAGTAGGGGAGGTAATTAAAAAATACTGCATGTGTCTTAGGCTAGTGCATGAGATGTAAATCACCTGTGACTCACAGCAAGGGGGAGTATTTTTCTAACTTTGTCAAGATTTTTCTCACTGAACAATAAAAGAGGATTGCTCAGAAATTGATTAACTCTGTGTGGCAAGACTGGGCTCAAATGATAGGAAATCTTATACTCTACAGTATGATATAAAAAAAAAAAAATTTCGGGTTTACATCCACTTTAAAGAATTGTTTACCAAACTCAAGACACTAGAAACTCTTCACAAATGCACCCTAGCCCAACAATCCTATCAGGAATTTATTGAAGTCCGCACACTAATACAAGATGAGCTATGATGCAACCTCAGGAAAAAATTCACACTATCGCAAAAGCTCTTTTATGAATTTGGTAATAAATGTGGACACCCTCTGGCCCAAGCATTGCGCTCGAAAAAAGCTAAAGCGACAGTACATAAACCACACTCCCCTACCAGTGAAACATTTACAAAAAATAGTGACATTGCCCAATTAAACCCCTCCACCCCCACAGGCTGCATTGGGGACACAGGCTGCATTGGTGAAACAGGCTGCATTGGTGACACAGCCTGCATTGGTGACACAGGCTGCACTGGCAGACACAGGATGCATTGGTGACAAAGGCTGCATTGGTGACACAGGCTGCATTGGTGGACACAGGCTGCACTGGCATACACAGGCTGCATTGGTGACACAGGCTGCCTTGGTGACACGGGCTGCATTGGCAGACACAGGCTGCACTGGCGGACACAACTGGTGGGGAGTAACCCTTGAGGCCTGGCAAGTAGCTCAGGACTTGAAATTTTGAGCCCTGCTATAGACCGATATCACTTCTCAATGTTGACATCAAAATTTTCTCCAAAATTCTGGCCAACAGACTCTTGCCACTCCTCCTCTCCATCATTCCCCGAGATCAAGTTGGTTTTATCCCTAGACGTGAGGCTAGGGACAACACCATAAAAGCCATCAATCTACATCACCGGATGACATAGTCAGACCAAAAAGGCTTCATTCTTTCCCTAGATGTAGAGAAGGCATTTGACAGGGTGGCGTGGGACTACATAAAAGCTTATGCTCTTACAGACCATGGGCATAGGTCCATATATGCTAAACCTCATTCTATCCTTATACACCAATCCCTCAGCCAGGATTCAAGTTAATAACACCCTGTCAAGTGCTTTCCCCATCCACATTGGGACAAGAAAATGCTGCCCCCTATCCCCCATTCTTTTTGTACTTACCCTTGAACTTTTTCTCTGCTGCCTAAGACACAACCCTGACATTCAAGGGATCCAAGCCAGCAATAAAGAATTCAAACTCACTGTCTTTGCTGATGATATTTTATTATTCCTCACAAAACCACTTACCACACTACCAGTCCTACTAGAGGAATTCAAGCAACTACTTTCCACTCTCAAAATAAACTTTTCTAAGTCCTTTGCCCTTAATATATCTTTACCACCACACCTGGTTGACCAATGCAAAGATAACTTCCCATTCCACTGGAAGTCAGATACAATCACATACCTAGGCATGCAACTTCCTGCCAAACTATTGGACTTATACGTGAAAAACTACATACCAATGATGTATAAAATTCTATACATCATGCAGACAGTACCTATACACATACCACTGGCCTTTTTCAAAACCTATAGAAGCCTCTGCTCAAAATTTCTCTGGGGAGAACATAAACCTAGGATCAGCTACGCACAACTCTCTTTACCCAAACACCTAGGCGGAATAGGTCTCCCAGATCTTCTAAACTACTACAAAGCCATGCACTTGACCAGAATAATTGATTGGAATATACACGCATCCAACAAAGACTGGGTTGGTCTGGAAGCATCTTTTACAGGCCCTCCCCTTAAGTCTTTACCATGGACACCAGAACACCATATCCCTCCAGAGATATGCCCCCACCCTCTAATTGGGCCTACTATACAATGCTTCCGCAAAGTGTGTAAACATACCTCCTTATCATCTATACCATGCCCATTGACCCCGATAAAACTGAACCCAGATTTTCCCCCAGGTATGAACAATAGCTTTTTAATAGAGAACTGGTCGAATGATCAAATCTTAGCCAACCACTTTTACGATCGAAGGAAGCTTCGACCCGCCTCTCACCTATCCACCCTAATGGACAAACCCCCTATCCCCCTGTGGACATACCTGTTGATCTCACATTACCTAGGATCCTTAGACAAAACCTCTTCCTGTTCAAGACAGCTCACACCTTTCGAAATGCTCTATACACAAAAATCACCTCATATCCACCATTCATTCTCTTCTCTTCACGGAATACCACCCCAACGACACCACAGCCTGTAAGGCATGGGAAAGGGACATATCCTTATCCTTAACACCAGAAGATTGGGAACAAATTTACCTTAATATCCATAAGGGCTCTATTAATGTTTCCACACAAGAAAATGGATACAAAGTCCAATTGAGTTGGTATCGCACACCAGCCCTACTACATCAATTTATCCAAACCTTCTGGAAGGAAGTACACCGCATTACCACTCAGGTAACATCCTATGACTTGGACCTATCTCCAGCTCAGTTTCTTCTACACCATTCACCTCTACCACACAAATCCTACCACAAATTACTAGCAATGCACCTGATTAATTTAGTAAAGCAATGTATCCCGATACATTGTAAATCTCCCAACACTCCATCAATTAAGAAATGTTTGGTAGAATTAAAAGAATTGCTGAAATGGAAGAATTGATTCACATTGCATGTGATAATCCTAAAAAATTTGGGACCAAATGGGTGTGCTGGATACACTTCCAGACAGCAGCGGACTTCTCCCGACTAAATACTCTAACTACTTAAATATTAGAGTTACCGTACTCTGTAACCAATTTTCCAGAAGAGACATACACCCCTCTCATAATCTAAAACTGGAGACCTACAATCCCAATCCTTTAAGGCCCCCCCGTGCAACAATTTAGTTCCTGATGGTTACTATATGCAAATAATCAATGCCTGGAGAGGGAAGTAAGAGACGGCTAACCTCAATACCCTACACCACCCCACTTCTTCCCCCCTTCTTCATCCCCCTTTTTTAAAATGTATTTTTTTTTTTTTCCCCTCCTTCTCTCTCGCTCATCCTCTTTTTCTCTCCTCTTCCCCCTCCCACCACTTTCTCTTCCCTTACCTGTCCGATATCTCATGATCTCACCAAGCTATCATTTATAAAAAACCTTGCATACTCCATATAAGATTCTCTCACCGTCATACACCACATATACCCTGACAACCGAAAAAAACCTCCTCCTAGCAAGATCCACCTCGCGCTTCATTAGACTTCCACATACACCTTACTCTCTCAAAGATAATGGGCTATAACATATCCTATTACACTTAAGTAAGACAACATAACTGTACCACCCAGGATGCTTGACCCAAATATTGCCCTGTAGACAGGAGCCACTTACTCTAGGACAGGACTGAGACTAGATCTACTTTGTTAAGGTTTATGCATGGTCAATTGGATTATGACTGTACTTTTGCCTTGTTCTAACTATTGTCATTGGACCATTTCTTTTTGAACTACTTGTACAATACTTTATGTTATTTCATAAATAAAAAACATTTGTGAAAAAAAATAAAAAATCTAGCAATCTCTAGTCTGTTACGGGTTACATAGCTGTGTGCTGTACCAAAACTTTCTACATCATCCTGTTCTTGTGCCTGCAGTTTAAAGTGGAACATCAGTCATTTTTTCATCTTAAATCTTCTGCCCATTTTTTTTTAACTTTGGATACTAAAACCTTTTTTTATCTGACATCAAATACCTTATACAGCACACCTCTTGATTCTTATCTGGTAAAAAGCTTAGGCTTATTACATCATGCACTGCTTTCTCTCACTCTCCTGAGAGTTTTCCAGGAAGGGGGGGGGGGGGTGAGTCATAAGAGGGCCAATGAGAGCTGCAGAGTTGGAGGTGTGCCTCTATGTGTCTGTGTAAATCCAGGAAGTGAACATGCAGCAGCCTCAGCTGCCTACAGTTAAAATGGTTGCAGTCAGACTCAGTGGAGGGAGATTTCTGCAGCATATTTGGCAAGTACAGAATTACAGTATATATAAAATAATATACAAAGTGGTTGGAGGGAAGCTTCAGGATGGCAAAGATGTTTTTATTACAAATCATGTGAGCAGACTTCAGTTCCTCTTTAATCTCTGTCCTGATATATGACTACATTGGAGATATTAACTTCTGCCAACATTCCAATAATTCCTTTATTTCCTAAAAAAACAAAACTCACATTTCCAGATAGCCTATTAATTCTACAGTGATGTACAATACAGTATATTCTTCCAGAATATAATATGCTAATCTGAAATATACTACGATATCAGAAGATTGGTTGACTTAAGCACATAGTATTTTTAGGTAGATTTCAACATGCAGCCAGGTATTTAATGGAAAATGTCTGAACTCTAAGTAAGCTGAGGAGATTATACTTTTTTATTAAAAAGAAAATTTGCAAACAAAAAGATATCAGATACATGAAGTTGTATCTTTTAATCAGAGCACAGAATCTGCCAAAGATAAGCATGTTACAAACAGTAGTAGTAGTAGTAGTAGTAGTATCAAAGTTAACAGAAAACCACAAGTGAATAAAACAAGAGTGGACATAAGTACAATTTACCTAACCATTCAACTTCTAGTGAAACATGCTCTAAGTGTGATGGACAAACAAGGAAAAGGCGCAAAAAACAAGTGATTGCTGGTAGAGTAGAAAAAAAAATCAGCATTAATAGTCTCAATTGTTATAAAAAAGTCCATCCTTCAGTGGGGACTGTAGAATGTAGGTGTCCATCCACTTAGGGAAAGCCTCACATAAGGAGTGGAAGCAGTCTCCAGTATATGTACAAAGAAAGAGAAAAACATAGAGGTGCCTCTAAGTGTAGATGTTATAGTAAAATTATTATAACAGCAGTAACAATTAGCAACTCACATAGTCAGATTCCTTGAGAACGTGCACGCAATGCGTCAGGAGAGACCTACGCACTGACGTCATCGCTGCCGCGTCCTCGTGGTAAGAACCTAGTCACAAAATACCAACCTAATCGTTCTCTTCGCTCCTCCCAAGACCTCCTGCTCTCAAACTCCCTTGTCACCTCATCCCATGCTCGCCTTCAGGACTTCTCCAGAGCCTCCCCCATCCTCTGGAATGCTCTACCCCAATCCGTCCGATTTTCTCCTACTTTATCCACTTTCAGACGATCCCTGAAAACTCATCTCTTCAAAGAAGCCTATCTGGCCCCCACCTAACAACTGTACATTTATCTTCTCAATCAGCACATCACCCATAGTTATTACCTCTTGTATCTCTTGACCTTCCCTCTTAGATTGTAAGCTCTAAGGAGCAGGGCCCTCTGATTCCTACTGTATCAAATTGTATTGTATTTGTACTCTTTACCCTCAAGTTGTAAAGCGCTACGTAAACTGCTGGCGCTATATAAATACTGTATAATAATAATAATAATAATAATAATAATCTTTTGTGAGTTTTGTTTGGCTTTGGCTTTTGTTTTGTTCATTTGTATGCTGCAGAATTTTATGTACCTTTTTATTTAAATAATTACTACACTATATGATCATCATCTGACTCCCGGTGGTGAGCTTTTTTGCACAGTATTTGTCCCCATTTGGAGTCCATCAAGCCATCTCTATACCTGAACCTTATGTTACCATGCTTCATTCTAGCGGTTCAAGGCCTGTTATGATTTGCCATCTGGTGAGTGTTTAGATTGGTGGAGGGACACCACTGCGGAAGAAAACTTTGTAACACTTCAGGGCATAAGTGTATATATATTTTTTGCTGGATTTTGGACAAATCAGTTAGTCCATTATACATGGCTCTATAAATGTCACAATTGATAATATAAAGCAAATACTGGCAAAGCACACAATGGGTAAAATGTCTTCATAAATCAAAATGGAAATCTCAGGGGCTGAAAAACTAACTATTCACAGATAGGTTGAACACCACAGACTTCAGCCCCATGCAGCAGTTCCAATTTACAGGCACCAAGTAAGTGAAACTGCCATACAAAGTGGCAGCATAGGAATCAGCTTAAAATATAATTTATTTTAGGGTTGTCCCAATACCACTTTTTTAGGACTGAGTACAAGTACCGATACTTTTTTTCAAGTACTCGCCGATACCGATTACCGATACTTTTTTTTTAATGTCACGTGACAGTTTTTTTTTTTTTTTTTAACAGTGCTTGCTTTTTTTGGAGGGGGGGGGAGGGGGTGAACGTTGTATGTGTGTGTTGTTTTTTTTTTTTTACAATTTTTATTTTTTACAATAATATTTTTTTATTCTTTATTGTTTTTTTTTTTTTAATCAGCCCTTTTGGGGGGCTTTGGTGAGATATCAGGGGTCTTAAAAGACCTCTGATATCTCCCCCTTGAGACAGAGAAAGAGACAGAGGATAGAGATTCCCCAGTCCCTTTCTGTGCAGCCTCAGCTGCACTGAGAATGAATGGAGAGAAGACAGCGGCTCCTCTCCATTCATAAACTGACACATAGTAATTACAGAAGATTACAATGTTTCAGTTATGTGAATGGACAGAGTCAGCTGACTCTATCCATACACAAAGGAAGGAGGAGGGGGACGGAGGAACGGAGGGGGAGAACGGAGGGAACAGATAAGGAGAGAGGAACTGAGGGGACAGTGGAGGGGGACAGAAAAGGAGAGAGGAACGGAGGGGGAGAACGGAGAGGCACAGGTAAGGAGAGAGGAACGGAGGGGACAGCGGAGAGACACAGATAAGGAGAGAGGAACGGAGGGGGACAGCGGAGAGGCACAGATAAGGAGAGAGGAACGGAGGGGGACAGCGGAGAGGCACAGATAAGGAGAGAGGAACGGAGGGGACAGCGGAGAGACACAGATAAGGAGAGAGGAACGGAGGGGGACAGCGGAGAGGCACAGAGGAACGGAGGGGGCATGGAGGAGGATGCAGTGACATACAGCAGTGAGCGATCACCGCTGTATGTCACTAAAGCTGGTGAAAGCCGCTGGGGGAGAATCTTGTAACTCCCCCACACGCCGATCACAGCTGTCCTCTAGGTATCGGGGGAAGCATCGGGAGCATTTGCCTGAGTACAAGTACTTGGGCAAATGCTCGGTATCGGTGCCGATACCGATACTAGTATCGGTATCGGGACAACCCTAATTTATTTAGTCCTTAGCTTCATAAATCCAGGTGGTCACAGTAGTATATATGGCTCCCAGTTTGACCAAGCTTTAAAGTGCATATCAAGCTAATTTTTTTTTCTAGTTTTGGAGACAGTTTGAAAGTATTATAGGGCGTACACACGGTCGGACTTTGTTCGGACATTCCAACAACAAAATCCATGGATTTTTTCCGACGGATGTTGGCTCAAACTTGTCTTGCATACACATGGTCACACAAAGTTGTCGGAAAATCCGATCGTTCTGAACACGGTGACATAAAACACGTACGTCGGGACTATAAACAGGACAGTGGCCAATAGCTTTCATCTCTTTATTTATTCTGAGCATGCGTGGCACTTTGTCCGTCGGATTTGTGTACACACGATCGGAATTTCTGACAACGGATTTTGTTGTCGGAAAATTTTATCTCCTGCTCTCCAACTTTGTGTGTCGGAAAATCCGATGGAAAATGTCCGATGGAGCCCACACACGGTCAGAATTTCCGACAACACGCTCCGATCGGACATTTTCCATCGGAAAATCCGACCGTGTGTACGGGCCATTAGAACCCCGGTTTCCTGTTAGAGAGATGTTCTCTCAATTCTAGTACTGTATACAATGGTTTTACCTAACAGAAAGTGAGAAAAAATCTGCAAGAGGAACACAGACCAAAATAAAAATTTGATAGAAGTTTGATAGAAGTTCCAACCTTCATCTACTATACTAAGTATCTATACTATATCTGTCTGTATTACCGTTGGAGAGTTCTCTGTCAGCAGGACAGGACTGCTCTAACGGAGTCCCAGACATCGGTAAAAACCTGACAATAGTTCCACGCCTTTCCCCTCTCTATCCAAAACATTTATCTTCACTTACAGTTATGTTTAAAAAAGACCTCTTTGCCGGGGGGCAGGAGGCGGAGCCTAGCGGAGCAGACATGCATTGTTAGAGCTCCACACCGCTGAGGAGAGAAGAGAAGGACAAAGCGGAGCCTGCAGGCTCAAAAGGTATCCATTTGAACCTTTTTGCCCCAGGGAACAAACTGTGAAAGTTTGGGCAGGAAAAATGGTACTGGGAGGAAACCGTGGCAGAAATAAAAATCACATCACAAAGAGCTCACAGGCACTTACTGCAGCTGAAGCAGCTCCAGTCACCTCACAAGATACAGCATCAGGGCGCTCTCACAGACAGAAAATGTCACAGCAAGACTCTCCATTTGAGTCAGATACAGAACAAATCCTCTCACAAACTTCTCCACAAGCCTCCTCAGTATCCCCAGTAATATTATTACAATTTGAAAAGATGCTTCATAAGGCTTTAAAACAAACCTCAGACCAAATAACAAAAAGCCTAACCAAAGAAATAAGAGAGCTGGGAAACCGCACCGCAGCCTTAGAAATAAAAATGGATGAAATTGAAATTACAACCCAAGAAAATATAACAGAATTGGAACAATTAAAAAAAGAGAATTTAATACTTCAAACTAAGCTCGAAGATTACGAAAATAGAGCCAGACGTTCAAACTTGCGCATAAGGGGAACACCTGAAACTGTGACAGACCTGCAATCTACTATTACTGCTCTATTACAAGAACTAAAGCCAGATATCCCTATTGAACGTTTAGAACTGGACAGAGTACACAGAGCCCTCACAGCCAAAAAGAAAGATGGACCCCCACGTGATATAATCACAAAATTTCATTATTACAGAACGAAAGAACAAATACTAATTGCTGCAAGAGAAAAAAAGGAACTTAATTTTCAAGGACACAATTATCAAATTTTTGCTGACCTATCCCAACTTACTATTACTAAAAGACGATCCATGAAACCCCAACTAATGGAACTGCAACGCCACAACATTATGTATCAATGGGGCTTCCCCTTTTCAGTCAGATTTAACTACCAAGGTACAATTTACAGAAGCAGATTAGCAGATGAACTACAACAAACCCTTTTAAAATTAAATCTGACAGAACCCACAAGCAGCAACTCTCCCACACGCAGAAGAATGACATCATCTTCACCTTCAGGCAGCACTCAGAAAATTTCAGAACAAAATGGGAATCATCATTCTCACAAAAGAGGCCGTTATGCCACATCATCCATGGACCAAGAAGATTCAATGGACTGACATCCTAATTCCTGATATCTCTTCATTTATTATACTAAGAGATGGTTCTCTATAAAAAACCTGTATTTATAACTGAATGTAACTGCATTCTGATAGTCACACACTGTGTGGGATCATGTTACATTCCAGTTATATTTCTTATTACTTCTGATTCATATAGCCTTAGAATATATAAGTGAAATAAGGAAATTCTTGTTCAGTTATATATTATCAGGTAATAACAATAGATTTATTACTTTTTAGGACAAATATGTTCAATAATCCAGAAGTAATGGAAGCTTTTTCTTTCTTTTCTTAAAACAAATATATTATTACCTAACTAGTTCCTAGAATTATGTTTTTGTTTATTCTAATCTGAAGCAATACAACCTCAATTTTTTGAGTTAACATATCTAAACAGTTACATATGAATAAAATATGTAATTGTTTACTCTAAAAGGGTTAAAATCCCAAAATAATTCAAACTATCTTCATCAATACCAAAGTTATTAACAGTACCTTTCTAACTGATTTATTTAGCCTAGGGCAAGACTAACCATATACAACCACCCTGGAATAAATAATTTCAACAAAAACTATATTCTGCACTCCAATTAATGAAACATCATTTTGATGTCTTTTGACATAGCACTTCTCTCCTGTAAGCGGAAGATCCGTTACCCCCATTAGCCCTCCTCATTCTCCCAACCATATTATGTGGGAGTGTGACGAAGGCACTTATTCCCCTGAGAGAGATATTTATTCTCTTTCACGGGTAAATTGTGATTACTTGCAAAAAATAATTTTTACAATGTATCATCTAATCTCATATGTTTTTTGTTTACTCTTTACTCCAGAATTCACTGGTTTCTTTTCTATCTATTCATCTCTTCAGTCCACACAGGTTGATCTGCGCAGTCAGCTCTGCATAACAAAAAGTAAGTCAAAACTATTTGATCTATTGCCATGGCACCACTGAATGTACTTTCCCTGAATGTTCAGGGAATAAATGTCCCTCAAAAAAGGACCAAAGCCTTCCGTACTTTCCATAACAAGAAGGCTCACATAGTATGCCTCCAAGAAACACACTTCACCAAAGATTCTACTCCAAAATATATTTCTCCTTTTTATCAACAAATTTACACGGCTTCTGCCTGTACCAAGCAAAGGGGAACTCTAATTGTATTTCACCGATCCACACCATTCACCTTATCATCAGAAATTAAAGACCCAGAAGGTAGATACCTGATACTCATGGGTTATATAATGGATACAGCAATCACGGTGATTTCCTACTACGCTCCTAACAAACAACCTACACCATTCCTCTCACATATATTACAAGTGATTAATACACACAAAATAGGAACAGTGATAATGTGTGGGGATTCGAACCAGGTCCTCCTCCCATTTCTAGATAAATCACCTTTTACACCATCCAAAATAACCTCTAGATTACCTTTTTCTCAACTTCTTTCCAAATACAATCTGGTAGATTCATGGAGAGAAAGTAACCCAATGAAAAAGAAATTCACTTATTTCTCGCACCCTCATCAAACCTTCACCAGAATAGATCATATTTTTTTAACAATAGGAATGATACCAGAAATTATTGCATCAGATATAATTCCGATTCTGTGGTCTGACCATAATGCAGTATACACTACTATAGCCTCAGCCATACCAAAAGCGCATGACCCAACGTGGTACTTACCGGACATAATGCTCAAACACCCACTACATCAGATGGCCATTGAACAAGCTTTAAAGGAATACATATCAATTAATAATACAACAGACATCTCCCCAATAACACTGTGGGAAGCTCATAAGCCTGTCTTGCGTGGTACAATACAAAGACAAATGGCACTATTTAAACGGGAACGCAAAAATCTAGCAAAAAAACTAGAACTCAATTTTAATGCAGCCTACATATCATTTCAAGATAATCCATCTCAGAGTACAAAATCTCATCTGGAAAAATCTAGATTGGAATACGATCTATTTCTCACTGAGTCAGTTGATAAATCCCTCAAACGCTCCAAACACAATTTCTACATGAATACAAACAAACCAGGTACATATTTGGCTCGGGCATTAAATTCAACTAACAAATCTTTCAAACCAATACGTTTGAAATTATCAAAAAATGTTTACACTTGTAATCCAGTTAAAATAGTCCATAAATTTCACTCACATCTCGCAACTTTATACAAGACAAACAATGAATTTAATCCTACAGAGGCCGAATCCTTCTTGTCAAAAATAACCTTACCTGAGTTATCTCAGAATCAAAAAAGCAGTTTGGATGAGCCTATAACTATAGATGAAGTTGCTAACACCATAAAAGACCTAAAACTTAACAAAAGACCAGGCCCAGACGGCTACTCGGCTTTATACTATAAAACATTCTCAGAAATACTCTCTCCCATTCTCACTGAAACTTTTAACAAACTTCTAGATGGACATTCTTTTCGGCAAGAAACACTAATGGCAATTGTTTGTATGATCCCAAAACCCCTTTCTGATGATACTTCCTGTGTGAATTATCGGCCTATCTCTCTGTTAAACCTCGATATTAAATTATTAGCAAAAATAATAGCAAAACGCCCCAATAGCATTATAGGAAAATTAATACATAGAGATCATGTAGGCTTCATGCCAAATAGACAGGCAGGCGATAATATACGCAGAGCAGTGTTATTGGCACATATTGCTAAAAAACGGAAAATCCCTTTATGTTTTCTATCTCTCGATATTAAGAGGGCATTTGACACAGTATCCTGGCAATATATGCAATATTCATTACAAAAATGGGGTTTTGGACCCCACTTTTTAACATGGATCAAAGCATTATATAATAAACCCAAAGCCTATATAAAATATGCTGGATACAAATCTGAAGCCTTTAATATCGAAAGAGGTACCCGACAGGGTTGCCCATTATCTCCCTTATTATTTGCCCTTATACTCGAACCCATGGCCCAATACATCAGAACAAACCAAACTATAACTGGCATTGAAGTAGGAGGTATTACACACAAATTATGTATATTTGCAGACGATATATTACTTTTTCTATCATCACCACAGGTCTCTGGTCCTAACTTAATACCAGCTCTTGATGGATTTGCAGCCCTATCCGGCCTTATGATTAATCCTAAGAAATGCCTAGTGCTTAATATTTCACTCACAAACATGGAATTGATCCCGGCTAGGGCTGCACTCCCATTCACATGGGCAGAAAAATCAATCCCATATCTTGGAATTCATTTAACAGCATCTCATTCTGACTTATTCTCAACCAATTATCCTCCTGTATTAAGACAGATCACAAATCTAATAAAACAATGGTCGCAACTTCCTTTATCCTGGATAGGGAAGATTAATGCAATCAAAATGACTATTCTACCCAAATTGCTTTATCTATTCAGAGTCCTCCCTATTCCAATTCCTTCCTATTTTTTGAGAATGGTACAAAAAAGAGCAACTTCGTTTATTTGGGGCTCTTCTAAACCATGTATACCTATACACACACTACATCTTCCCAAAAATAAAGGAGGCCTGGGATACCCTAATTTTACTAACTACTACAGAGCAGCACATTTGGCCAGTCTGTCCAAATACCATGCAAAACAGGAAATCCCATGATGGGTATTTATAGAGGCTTCAGAAAATGACCCTCTATTAATATCAAATTTATTATGGCTTGATCCTAAAGACCGCTTTAAAATTCATAATCCCATAACTAAACACTTCTTATCTCTCTGGGATAAACTAAAAACCAAATATCAGTTACAATCTCCACACAATCCTCTCCTTTCTTTTATCAGAAATCCGGCCTTTTATCCGGCATGGATCTACCCAAATTCTTTTAAAGCTTGGACAACATCAGGCATTCAGACACTAAATGACTTCATAGCATCGAAATCATTCCTTTCATTCCCATCGCTTAGAGAAAAATATGATCTACCAAACTCTGAGATATTTAGATATCTCCAAATCAAAAATTTCTATACACCATTCCTAAAGGGGGATACACCATTATCCCAATTATCCATTTTTGAATCAATCTGTACAAAAGATCCATTTGCTAAAGGTACAATTTCATCACTTTATAATCAATTATATGGAGTAGCAAATCTTAATAGACCCTCTTACGTTCAGAGGTGGGAGGAGGACCTGGGACGAACTTTAGAAGACACGGACTGGTCTAACATATGGCTCACATCTAAGTCATCTTCACCCAACATCTTAGCACTGGAGACAAATTATAAAGTCCTAACTCGCTGGTACCTTGTACCCGCTAGAGTGGCAAAATATTCACCTAATACCTCAGCTCTTTGTTTTCGAGGATGCCCAGAAATAGGCACATATTTACACATATGGTGGACGTGCCCAGTAATCCAAACCTTCTGGAAGGAAGTCTTCGTGATTGCATTTAAAATATTTTAAAAAATAATACAACCAGATCCATATTTAACTTTACTTAATCTAAAACCGGAATGGTTAACACTCTCTCAATTCAAACTTATGATCCAACTAATAACGGCTGCAAAACAAACAGTGGCCAAGGCATGGAAATCTCCTACATTGGTACTAGCAGAAACAATTCACAGAATGAATAATACAATGTCCCATGCTAAAATGGTAGCCATCGATCAAAATCAAATTCCAAAATTTGAAAAACTTTGGCATCCTTGGATAAAACAACAGTTCCTGTCAAACTTCAATGACTCTGTCCTGTTGCCATGGTAACAAATTAAATGACTTACAGAGACACCCATTCTAAGGCTTCAAAGAGAACTAAAAAGAATAATAAACTGACGAGCGGGACAACCTTGTGGACCATACCTCTACCTTTCAACCCTTTTTCTTCTTTCTCTTTCCTTTTCTCCACCTTACGAATAAAGCTCATTATCAGAATTTATTTGACCTATATACACTCTACTTGTATAGTAGGTATAAATCATTTAAATACCTACAAAAGTAACTAAGGAAATGATATATATCTTTAATTTAGGTTTACGTCAACCCAATGTTTAATATTTGAAATTTCTTGATATTTACCTATATAAACCCTACTGTAAAACAATGAGCTTACTTTATAGATCCTTGTAAACTTACTTTATGTATCTTTATAACATTGTATACTCAATAAACTTCTTTTGACAAGGAAAAAGACCTCTTTGCCAGTACTTAGTTGAATAATTACATAGTCATGTTTTAAAAAGACACCTTTCTAGCAAATGTACCAAAATTTGACAAAAATAAGTTTATTAAAAACCCACATCTTTAGAACCCGAATCCAGCATATAATTCAGAGGAAGGCAAAAAAATGATTAAACTGTCCTCCAATTTGCCCCAAAAGGAAAAAATGTCTTTCCTGATCCCTTAAGGTAATATGATGATCCCCGGATTAACAGTCTACAGTATTTTTTAGGAAAGTGATTTTAAATAGATCAAAGGACAGTATTTTCTGAGGACGTGTAATCCAAACTGCAAACAAATCTTTGCAATTTTAGATGAAAACATTGGCTGCTGGCAAGTCAGTCTAGTTTCTACAATTTGGAATTATATCTGACAGGGAAGTTTTTCTGAAAAAAATTCAGATTATTTAGAGATATTAAAAGCATCCATACAACAGCAAATGACACGATTAGAGCTGCATTACAAAAACAGGAGCATGATGAAATTCTGTGCAAAATTGTGGAATGTGCCCCCCCCCCCAAAAAAAAAATCAATATCAAGGTACATTGGTCAAAGGCCAGCAGTAATATAAAATAATCAATCTGTGATTTCCTGTAATAACCCACTTAGTATTATAAACATATAACTCTAATAAATTATATTGTATTTATTTTTTAGTCCACATGCAACTATAGAATATTATTTTGCTATGGTTCAAATATAAAGAAATGCCATAATTATTAACCAAAGAAATCTAGTAAACTTTAACAAATAAGACATGCAAAAATGTGAATGAATTTTAAATTTTACCTTATGATCAACTCAATAATGCTCTATAAGTTATTAATATTAATATCAGGGCTTTTTTTCTTAGAGAATAGGTGCAGGAACTCCCCCTTTCTGAGTCACCTCTTTTCTCCGCCCCTACCCACCTACGAGCACCATTCCTTGGTTTCACCTCCTACCCATCTCCCAGTACTGCCTTTTTTAGTGAATACAGAACCAAGTTTCATTTTGTAATTTGTATGGAATTTTTATGGAATTTGGTAATGATAACAAGAAAAGCACTAAAATAGATCCCCTGCAGCCAGTAACAATAAAGCCCCTCCCCCTATCAACAATAGATTCCCCCATCAACAATGGACTATCCGCAACAAAATTCCCCCCAAGCAACAATAGACTTGTGGCATCAACAACAGATCTCTCACAGCCAGCATCAATAGACTTTACGGCAGCCAACAACAATAGACCCCTCCCTCAACAGTAGATCTCTCCCAGCAACAACTGACCCCCAGCAATATAAGACCTACCCCAAGCAACAATAGATCCCCCACCAGAAACAGTAGACCTCCTCAGCAACAATAAACCCCTAGTGCTGGAGATGCCGGAACTGCGTTCCCCCGCGTTCCCGCTGAAAAAAGCCCTGATTAATATAATGAATTTTGAAGGAGCCAGCCATTGGGTGGCAGACTCAAATGACAAGTATCTGGGACATGCAAATGGCCATTAAATGAATATA
The DNA here is from genome assembly GCF_042186555.1 of Aquarana catesbeiana. NCBI lineage: Eukaryota > Metazoa > Chordata > Amphibia > Anura > Ranidae > Aquarana > Aquarana catesbeiana. The sequence continues at coordinate 550,291,140 of NC_133327.1, forward strand.
CAATATATCATGTATTCGCTGTAAGGGCAATTGATATTTGAATAATAAGATACTGGTCTCAGCACTGGAAAAATTAAAATGTTATCTGGCAGTTAGAGTTATGGTAAATAAACCTTATCTAATTAAAATAACAGTGTGCCATGCTATTTTTGATATAACTGTTTAAAAATATTACACAGTTAAAGAGAAATGTAGGCAATAGATTCAAGCAATCAACATGTCACTATCAAATTAACACAGCAACTGTCATAAAATCAAAAGGTTCACTTAAATTGTCTTAATTTGAGTTCTACATAATCAGCGGCACCATCTAAAAAGGTCAATAGGAGAGCAACAGGAGTGTATTTCTTGAAGATTGTGCTTCACAACTTCTTCCTTTTCTGCTTCCTTCATTACCAATCACATTCGGGCTTTTGATACAGGTCTGAATTTTACTGGTGGCCTTGAGACACATGTATAATTATAAAAATGGTATCAATATCCTTAAGGCAAATAGGCTATTCACTTTGCAAGAGAATTTTCCCCTAGCTTAGTAAATTTTATAAATTTTCACCAGATTCACTAAGCGAAATTAAAATTTCCTTGCAAAGTGATCAGCCTATTTGCCTTCAGTAAATCAACTCTAATGTGTCTGAAAGGTGGAGACGTGCTTTAAACTTGTTTGAGAACTTGTCAAATGTAAACTAAAGCTGGCCATAGACGGATCGAAAATAGTCCGGTTCAGCAGGAACCAGCGGAAATTTGACGCATACATGGCCATTCATGTTCAAGAGGATCGATCTAATGATTAACTCCTCCTGAACGGGACTGCTGGTAAATTTTCATTTGATCAGCACAAGCAGCCAATCGACTGCAGACCTGATCAGTGTTTTCTGACAGCGAAGGAAATCTAACTGGCAGAGTAGAATAGAGCAGTGGGCAGGATTCCTGCATTCACCTCGATTGTGTGGATGGGGAATCTGTTTTTTTTTTTTAAATCATCCTGCTGCCTGATCAAAGAAAAATGATCCATGTATGGCCAGTTTAACATGTGAAATATGTGTAAAATAAGTACAGCGCTAATGAGTGGTCTCAGTATAAACTGAGGCTGAAAAATGTGCCAAGTTTACACTGTGATATGCAGCGCAAACAGTGGGGAAACAAAATCAACACATGTAGTTACAAACACATTGATTGTAGTTACTAGTGTGAAAAAATAAAACTTAAAAGGACACTTTGTACTCAAATATAGTGGGTACATAACATAACACCAAAGAGTGAAACAGTCTATTGCAGCCAACAAAGCAAATAGGCAATATAACAGTGAAATACAATGTCCAAAAGTGAATCAAAATCCATCGGAGAATAAACTACACATCATGTGACTTGAAGTGAAGAAAAATTGCTGATAGATGATCCACCACCAATAAGTAGAAGGCTTACCAAAACGATTGAACTCAAACAGGCATACCCCTAATGAGTCAATCAAACTTGTGGTGTAACACACCGTAAAAGAACAGCCACAGCAAACATGACCTCTGGTTTGGGGATATGCTCCAATGGTCCCTCTCAGTGACTCTCCAGATGGGTAGCCCACAATAGGGTTTTTTTGAGGGGGGAACCAGAAGAGTGGTTGCTCCCAATAGTGTGGTTATAAGAAAAGAAGAAGAAAGGGGCACATAGTGTAATTCCGTTTAAAAAAAAGAGTATTTAATGGATAAAAGGAACACTCACATTTTTTAAAATAAAAAATGCTTGATATAAAATATGATGCAGTGGCATCAGCAGAGCTCGTGCCAACGCATTTCATCTAATAAGACATCATCTGAGGGTGTAAATAGTCAATGTAGATAATTTCCTTTGCTCTGGCTGATTTAAATTATTAGGCCATTTATTTTCTCACTTAGTGAGTTTACACGTAGTGCATCTATTACAGCTAAAAAACTCTGACCATTATATCAGTGTGTTTTAACCCCATGAAGAAAACTCTCATAGGACTGGCACTAAAAGCCACTGCATAGTAAGGTCAGAGGGCTCTCTAGCTGACACTCTCAGAAGTGTACATTTTGAAGGATTGCCACAAAAAAATGACTGATGACTGCAGTTACATCACTGAAGTGGGCAGTGTTTCTGTAAATACTGCTACAACAGATTCCCTGTCTGCTTTTACTTTGATTACAAGGTGGTGACAGGGTCTCTTTAATCACTTCATATAATCACTTCCTTAGGCCATTTTAAAATGCCATGAACTTGAAGTAGTTAAACAAGATGGAACTGATGACCTGTTGGTTTAACTTCTATAATCAGGATGATACTGGAGAGTAATAAATAATAATAAAAGACCACGTAGATGGGTTCCTGCTGCAATAAAATATTTTAAGCAACAGACAGTATGGCTTCATGAAAGACAGAAGTTGTCAAACAAATCTGATTTCTTTTTATGAGGTAAGTAAAACCTTGGACAGAGGGGTGGCTGTGGACGTGGTAGACTTGGGTTTTGAAAAAGCATTTGACACAGTTCCCCACAGTTCCCCACACAGGGCTAATGTGTAGGGTAAAGTCTACCGACTTGGAAAGATCAGTTTGTAAATGGATAGAAAACTGGCTAAAAAGACAGAATTCAGAGAGTAGTGATTAATGATTCTTACTCTGAATGGTCTAAGGTTATCACTGGTGTACAGTGTCAGTGTTGGGACCCTAACTTTTTAATATATTTCTAAATGAAATAGGGTCTGGGATTAAAAGATCATTTCAGTCTTTGCAGATGACACCAGATATGCAGTAGATTAACGTCCTTACAGGATGTCTCCAACCTACAAGCACTGCAGACCTCAATGCACTGTTTAATTGGGCTACTATGTGGCAAATGAGGTTCAGGCTGGGTTCAAACCGCAGCACGGAGCGGCTCACAGCAGGGGTCCGGTGCGTCCCTGTTCACCACTTCAGGTCTGATTTCAGCCCGAATTTCTGGCTGAATTCGGACCTGAAATGAACCAGAAGAAGCACAGGACTCCTGTGCAATTTTCACCAGAGCCGCTCTGGAGATGTGTGAACCAGCTCCATAGAGAGCCGGTCACAATCTCCTAACATGCAAATTGGATGCGGAGAAATCCGCATCCAATTTGCAATAGTGTGAACCCAGCCTTAATGTTAATAAATGTAAAGCTATGCACTTGGGGGCTAAGAATATGCATGCATCATACATACTATCTGCCTGCATCCGACCTCGGCCTGTTTGTGACTATTCTCCTGCCTGCCTTTCTGTACCTTTGCTGCCCACCTGATATCCGACCCGGCCTGTCTGACTATCCCTAAGCTGTTCCAGTCTGCTGAGCTGATCCAGTCTGCTAAGCTGTTCCAGTCTGCTGAGCTGTTCCAGTCTGCTGAGCTGATCCAGTCTGCTGAGCTGTTCCAGTCTGCTGAGCTGTTCCAGTCTGCTGAGCTGTTCCAGTCTGCTGAGCTGTTCCAGTCTGCTGAGCTGATCCAGTCTGCTGAGCTGTTCCAGTCTGCTGAGCTGTTCCAGTCTGCTGAGCTGATCCAGTCTGCTGAGCTGTTCCAGTCTGCTGAGCTGTTCCAGTCTGCTGAGCTGATCCAGTCTGCTGAGCTGTTCCAGTCTGCTGAGCTGATCCAGTCTGCTGAGCTGATCCAGTCTTCTGAGCTGATCCAGTCTGCTGATCCTGCCAGGCACCCGTGCCACTCCTTAGTAATGCGCCTTCTGTTACCTTACCAGGGGGCCGCGAGTGGGAGCCGTAAGGGAGGTCTTCCTCTGAAATTCGGGCTCAAAACCATCAGGTACGTAACATCACCTGTGTTCGTTGTCCATAACATATGCCTGCCCATACCATAACCCCACCGTCACCATGGGCCTCTAGATCCACATCGTTGACATCAGCAAACTGCTCACCCACATGATGTCATACACACTGTCTGCATCTGCCCTGTACAGTGAAAACGTGGTCTGCGGTTGTGAGGCCGGTTGGATGTACTGCCAAATTCTCTGAAACACCTTTGGAGACGGCTTATGGTAGAGAAATGAACATGCAGTTCAAGGGCAACAGCTCTGGTGGACATTCCTGCAGTCAGCATGCCAATCGCAGGATCCCTCAAAACTTACAACATCTGTGGAATTGTGCTGTATGATAAAACTGCACATTTTAGAGTGGCCTTTTATTGTGGCCAGCCTAAGGCACACGTTTGCAATAATCATGCTGTCTAATCAGCATCTGGATATGCCACACCTGTAAGGTGGATGGATTATCTCGGCAAAGGAGAAGTGCTCACTAACACAGATTTAGACAGATTTGTGAACAATATTTGAGAGAAATAGGCCTTTTGTGTACATAGAAAAAAATCATATCAGCTCATGATAAATAGGGGCAAACACAAAAGTGTTGTGTTTATAATTTTGCTCAGTGTAATATAACCGGGTACTAACATTTATAGGTAAAGTTGACCCAGGGAATATCTGACTGCCCCTTGGGGGATCAGGAAGGAATTTTTTCCCCTGCTGTAGCAAATTGGATCATGCTTTGCTCTGGTTTTTCGCCTCCATCTGGATCAAATGTGGGTATAGGATTTGGTATATGGGATTGTATGATTTTTTTCCTCTTTTGTTGGTTTAACTAGATGGACTTGTGTCTTTTTCAACCTGACTATGTAACTAACTATGTAAATATGATGGCATGTTAATTTTAAGAATGTTATGCTGTGCTTAATATGCAATTAAATCTAGTTTAAAGTGATTGCAAAGGTATTTTCTTTTTATTAAAATAACAAACATGTTATACTTCCCTGCTTTGGTATTGCACAGAGCAGCCCTAAACCTCCTTTGCTTGGGTCCCCTGCCAGCACTTTGGGATCCTCCTCTTTTGAGTGTGCTCCAATAGCAATCCACTTGCTATTGGGGCACACTTGTGGGCCAGCTCCCAAGCTGGGCTATGTGTGTCCACTGAGACACAAAAAGTGCATCTCAGCCCGGTCTCCCGCTCTCCACTCACAGGTTTGATTGACAACAGCAAGAGCCAATGGCTCCCGCTGCTGCCAAGCCTCCTGTTAGAAGAGAGGAGAGAGGAGGAGCACTGCAGACAGGCACAGCATTGGATCAAGAGAGAGCTCTGATAACTAAGCATTTAATGGGGGTTTGTGGAGAGCTGACATAGATAGGTTTTTTACCTTAATGCAGAGAATGCAAAAAAAAAACTTTTGTCTTTAGAACCACTTTACAGAAAAATTGCCTTTTTCAATACAGCAGTGCAAAAAGTCAAGCACTTCCAAAGTGCAACTGGACAACTTCAGTAAAATAATATCTAATTGGCCGTTACAGGTTACTTATATTTGGCAAATTACTTACTACACTGTCTGAATGTTAATAAATAAAGTCACTTCATCCTTGGTACACAAAATACTGTTCTATATATACTAAGCTTTGGGCCACTGGCTTTGAATAATTGTCTAACTTTGTCTAAAGAAGATAATGCAACAAACCAGATCCATCACTGCAGTCATTGCTAATAAAGAAAGCCTTGTCTTCAAAGCTGATGTACAGAAGCTAATCATAATACTTTACTAGTCATTAAATGTAAATGAGCAATAAGGCTGTGGAGGTGGAGAAAAAAACAGTCCGATTATCTTTTTCAGCAAGCGTTATAGAAGTTGTTTGACATATATAATTTCTAAGTAGATTCTAAAACAGAGAATGATGCACTCTGCAGTAAATTCAGACTGCTGTATATTGCTGCAACATCTTCATCCATCATTTTTATTGCCCTCCTGCAGCACTATCTGTAGACAGATGCAGAGAAGTGGAATACACTTCTCTCCAGTCACACTCCACTAAGAACCAATCACACCAAGTTCAGTGACACATAAAATTATAGGAAATCTATTGCTGAATGGATAATGAAAACTTATGTAGGAAGTTCATCAATTTCCTTGACTGAGGGCTTTATTACGGCCTTACCCAACTGTACTTGAAAGTTCTATACACTATGCATAAGTTACATCTAGTTTAATTTCACATTTAACAACATACTTGCCAACCATTATTTAGATGAATTAATCATCTACAACGAGGGGCATTCAAGTCAAACTGGGACTTTTAATTTTACAGATATAAAAATGGATGCTAGCGTGGCAGTACTACATTCAGTACTAAGTGGCAAGTGTGTCCTATTACTGATAGGTGGCGCACATGCCAGTCCAGAGACAATTAATCAAGATGGCAGACAACAGTATTAGTGCATGCATGGAATAGCGTGTGGTGATGAAGTTTCTTGTGAACGAAGGCAAAAAACTCGTAAATATCTACAGAAGACTTCAAGCACAGTACAGTGATATGGTGATGAGACGCTCAACTGCAGTAAGACATTTGAATGGTGTAAAAGTTTCAAAGATGCCCATAAGTCCATCACTGACGATCCTGGCTGTGGTGGTTCCCAGTCCACAGCAGTCATTTCTGTGAACATTCAGCACGTGGAACGCCTGATCCTGGATAACCTGTCGTGAAATTGCACAAGAGACTAATCTTTCTGTGGGAACAGTGAACACAATCATTCATGAACATTTGCATTTTCAAAAAGTTAGTGCAACCTGAGTACCAAGACAGCTTTCTGCTTTTAAATGGCACAGAAGAATTGAAGTCTGCAGTGAATTGAAGAAGCGTTTTGACAGGGAAGGTCAGGATTTTCTGGATTGCATTATTATATATGACAAAACAAAAATGGAATGAGCATCAAAGCATTGAAAGCACCACCAAAAAAATTTTGAATAATTGCGTCTGCAGGTAAAGTGATGGCAAGTGTTTTCTGGGACAAACGTGACTTTATTCATGGATTTTCTACCCAGTGGTGCCACTATCAACAGTGAATATTATTGTCATGTTCTGAGTAATGTGCATACGTGTCTGTGGAAAAAATGGCCTGGTTTGATCACAGGGAATCCTGTTTCTCGAGGACAACCCACACGCTCATATTGCTCATGTGCACATTACAGCAACTCAACTGGAAGGTATCGCCACATCCACCTTACAGCCCAGGCCTTGCTCCGAGTGATTTCCACCTGTTTGGACCCATAAAAGTGTTCCTCGGAGGTCAGCATTTCAGCACTGATGACGAAGTGAAGCAGGCTGTCCTAGGATGGTTCAGGCATACTGACAAATCTTTCTATGCCGAAGCTTTCCAGGCATTAGTTAAAAACTGGGATAAGTGTATAAATGTAGCAGGGGAGTATGTCGAAAAATAAATGCACTTATCACTCCTTGAAACTTGTGCTTTTATTATATAAACTCAAAAGCCCTGGTTTGGCTTGAGCCCCCCTTGTAGATACAATATATTTGGTATATAGCCACAATCATTTACAGTAGCAGACTAACATGAGGATTTCAGGAAAAACACAGCTCAACAAAGCTCTTAAACTCCCCTCTCTGTAGACACCGGGTGCCAGTTCAAGGAGTCACACACATGTAACAAACACAAAAGTTCAAACTCCAATTACATCAATGGTGTGTTAAGCACATGATCAGAATATCGTACAAAAAATACCCTTTTCGAAGCAATCGTACGATAATCTGATCATTAGTACACAGCTGTTGTCCAAAATTTTTCGAAGGGACAAACGCAAAAAATAATTCTCGTACGATACCAGATTTTTTAATCAGTACAGTTTTTGTCCGAAAATACAATACAAATACACCACAACACATTACATCACTTCTGAATTTTTATTCTGTCATCAGAGAATTTTCATACTTTAGAAACCTATTCATTTTCGATATGGAGATTAGCATTCAAAAAAAAAAAAGAAAAAAAAAGGGCTATCATTCGTCCAATAATCTCATTGTGTATACTAGTCTTTAGTATATTTAACCATAACTGGTAAGCAACATAACCCTGCCTAAAGGCAACTCCTCCCTAACACATTTTCCCTAGAAGGGCTTAATCATAGATTCTATGATTAGATCTATCCTTCCTGGTAAAACATGCTAGAGAGGAGCGGTCTTTAGGCGAGGTTATGGTGCTTGCCAGTTATGACTAAATAAAATGACACATCATACTAACAAGGTCAGACATCAGATAGACAAAACATGTCAAGGCTGAGGGCAGAGAGGTTGAAAGAGACAATGGGGTTGATTCACTAAAAGCATACAGTATATACAGTTCACTGTGCAAGGAAAATTGCATTTTGCAAGGGAATTTTCCCCAGTGCTTAGTGAATAAGGAGAAGCCCCACTGACTTCCATCATCCAATGATGTTTTTTTTTCCTTAGATGTGATTGAGTATTCTTTGCAACATATTCACTACGTTCTGGTGAAAGTAAACTATTTTCCTTTAGTAAATCCTTTAGTAAATCAACCCCTGCTCTGTGAAACAATTGCTAGAAGAGTAGAACAGTCAACGCGCTTCAAGGCGGGGCGGATCCAGGGGGGGCAACGGGGCAATTGCCCACCTCCCCCGAGAAAATAGTGAGCAGGCTGTCAAGTGACGTAGCGGGCTGGCGGGTGACTGGACGGGCAGACTGCTGAGCGGGCCAGCACCTTAGGTGAGTGAGTAGGCTATCAGGTGGGTAAGTGAGCAGATAGGCGGGTGACTCGGTGGGCCGGTGGGTGAAGGAGCAGGCTGGCAGGCTGCTGAGCAGGCAGGCGAGCAGAGAAATTACATCATCTCTCACCACCCCCCTGCATCACCGAAGTTCTGCATCTAGAAGAAGACTGCCATTACTGTGCAGGTGCAGGCAGCAGAGAGATTACATAATCTCTCACTGCCCGCCCTCACTCTGGGACTACAGGGACACTGTCACTGGCCACTAGCACGTGACAATCCGCATCTGATGACAGGTGATGGTGGCAAGTGACAAGCTGCATCTGATGACAGGTGACATGACAAGTGACAATCTGCTTCTGATGACAGGCGACATGGCAAGTGACAATCCACATCTGATGACAGGCGACATGGCAAGTGACAATCCGCATCTGATGACAGGCAACGTGGTAAGTGACAATCTGCATCTGATGACAGGCAACGTGGCAAGTAACAATCTGCATCTGATGGCAGGCGACGTGGTAAGTGACAATCTGCATCTGGTGGCAGGTAATGGTGGCAAGTGACAATCCACATCTGGTGGCAGGCAACAGTGGCAAATGACACGCTGCATCTGGTTAGAGGCGACTGTGGCAAGTGACACACTGCATCTGTAGGCAGGTGACGTGGCAAGTGACAAGCTGCATCTGGTGGCAGGGACATAGCAAGTGACAATCTGCATCTGGTGGCAAGGGACAGTGGCAAGTGACACGCTGCATCTGGCAGCAGGCGACGGTGGCAAGTGACACGCTGCATCTGGTGGCAGGCGACAGTGGTAAGTGACATGCTCAGGGCTCCCACTTATATCGCAATATGGTAAGTTGAGCAATTTCATTTCATATTACAATGTAATAATAAAAAATATGTGCTTCAATCATCATGACACCATATCAACCATGGTGCCGTGATAACTGACTTGTCAACACCAGCCATTACTCCGACAAATTGCCCGCAAAAATTTTGACAATGCCCCTCCCGAGATTAGACTCTGGATCTGCCCCTGCTTCGGGGGTTCACAAACTCCTTCTTTATCAGGGCTAGACTATTGTGTACCTTCAACAATGCCTGGACTCAAAGAGATTTGAAAGTGTATATAGTTCTCTTATCAACTATTAACATCTTTGGGTAGTGCAGCCCATGCATATTCCCCACAATACACTTGCAGGAAGGGCAGAAGTCTAGAACCTTTTTATTATACATGGGAAGACAACGGTCCTCAATAGCATTGGTCAGCAATGTTATGTGTGGATGTCTTTGTGGCATTGATAGCTCTAGGTCACAGCCTTGGTTGGATATGTAAGAATTAGGTCACTCACAATTCTCCTTTGTTTATGACAGTTTGGATAGATGCCCAAGCTATCACTGTCAGCTGTGATGCAAAAAAATTATGAAATATTTTGGCAATTGATTGGTAACTGGAAAATGATAATTCATCCAACAGTAAGTAACATATCACAATCTACTGCTGAACTGTTAAAAGTTTAAAAAAAGATGGTCAGTGAGCACAACACTTTACGAAACAAGGCTTTCAGTATTAATGTTTCATAATATATATGCATACCAATTTTGTGAGAAGGGAACAAGGGACACCTATTAGCAAAAGTACGGAGGCATAGGACATTCTCCCTGCCATACCCCCTTAAAATAGAATTATACAAAAAAAGTGATTAGTTAAACCCACAAGTGTTTTTTTTTTACCTCTACTATTCCTTTATACTGGCTTTTGAAATTTCCAAATGCAGCAATTTAGAAATTGGGTGAAGGGTTTAACACTGGGAAACACTTTTGAAAAGATAAATAGTGCCTTTTATATACAACTACATAGATCAGACCAAAATGAGGGGGAAAGACGGACGGAGGGACTTTGTTCCAAAATCAGGGACAGTCTCTCTAATTCAGGGACCGTTGGGAACTATGTATTAGCTATGATTTCTGTTATTATCTAAATCCGGCCATACACTGTGCCAATTTTGTCCAATTCTTGAGGAAACGGTTGAAATTTGCTCGGTGGGTGGCCTACTATCATTTAATTACTTTTGGTGGAGAAACCTGCTGGAAAATGTTGGACTGAACAGTGGCTGCATCCAATCAGATTCAGCCACTATTCGGGTATGCTGACATCTGGCGAGGCCAGCTGTCCAACTGCATTAACCGCATTGGGTGGTTCATTCATCTGTGTTGTATAGTGGGCTGAAAAAAAAAAAACCTCAAAATGTATTTCCAGGTTTACTTGAAAACAATCCAATAAAGTTATGTTATCTACATGCATGCTAAGTACTGCACACTAGTAACACTTGTATGTATTTATTACCCGTCATAGGGATCACAGTACGCCCCTTGGCAAGTCTTATGCTGGCCATACACTATACAAAAAATCGTCTGAAATTCGCTCATTTAGACAGTTTTTCGGCCAGTTAATGGGCACAAAATCAATAATCGTTGGGACGTTTTTAAACCGAAAAATGAAAGACAAGTTTGGAAATTTCCTGCCAAACGAACGATAAATTGAAAGGTTAATGTGTTTCCCGTCCGAACTGTCTGCACTAGGTATATGTAAAAAAACAAACAAAAAATCCTTTCATGTCCATTGAACAATTTATCGGTCATTACATGATGGCGCTAACGTTTGCACTCACGACCGAATGTTTGTTTTTCAAAAATGGGTTCGGACGATTTTTCGTATAGTGTATGGCCAGCATAAATCTGCTTTTCTCCCCAGAAAGATGGAGCTGTCTTTGCACTGAGCTGCAGACTCAGAGATGAAACAATCATGCAAACCCTGGTGCCTGTGCAGTTCTTTCTACAAAGTAGTAGAGTGTGTGTGTGCCTATGAATAAATTCTTCATCCTGCTTGCAGTAGACTGATGACATTATCTAAGCCTGGCAAAGTCACTTGTCTGGAGCTCCATGGCTGCTGTCTATGACAAAAGTACAACACTTTTAGTAAAAAAATATATATACTGTTGCTGTATTTTTGAAGAATTTATTCATGCAGATTTGTAAGGTTACTGAAAGGTCCACTTTATCAATGCAGTTGCCGGCTTTTTTTAAAAGATGCATTTTTCAAAACCAACCTTAGAATTTTTTTTTTTTTCTCCCAAGAGTAGTTGATACTTGAAACAGACTTCCAGCAGATGTAGTGAGTCAGTCAACAGTAAGTGAATTTAAAGTGGTTGTAAACCAAAGACATGAAATAATAACAAAGCATATGCCTCTATAGTGTGTACTTGCCTGAATTTAGAGCACTCAATTAAGTGTCACATTTGCCTGCTGCTTCGTTCCTCTATTATCAGCATAAATCACTTCTGACAGGTTTTCCTGATACCAAGAGAAAAATGGTGACAGGGGAGGGACCTCCAGCTGATTGACAGTCTCAGCTCTGTTCCTGAGTGCTGTGTGGAGGGGGTGTGTCCCTTCCCTTACAATCAGCTGTCAAATCTCTCCTCACTAAGCTCTGCAGAGCCCCTCTCCACCCCATTTTTTCTGAGCTCTCAGACAAGTTTTAACATTCAGCACTTTGAACGGATGTAGAGAAGAAAGGGTGGCAAATAGACAGGTACAACTTATGTAGGAGGATTTGTTTAATCTCACCTGAGGCCAGTCACTTCACTGGGTATATGGAAGGCTTTACAACCACTTTAAATGTGCTTGAGACAAAAATTTATCCTCAGACATAAAAGGCTAAAAAAACTAAACAAAAAAAAAAAAAAAACACGATGGACCACTTGGTCTTTTTTTTACCATTACTCTTCTATGTTACTTCTTCTATGAAAATTAAAATTACAATAGGGTCAGTAGAATACAAGTGAACTGTATTGTCCAGACAAATGTACTAGATGTATTTGCTGATCAATCTTTAGTATTTTTGTAGCGATTCTTATTGCAATTTGCATTTTCATTTTACAGCTCGGAGAGAGGTAAACATTTAGTCTTTCATGCTCGGCTGGATGCTGAAGTGTACACTGTACCATTGTTGCATGGGAGGTCACCTACCCTAGAGCTAAGTTCCAAAATATATGGCGCTTGAGATAGACAGCTATAAAAATATCTGTAAGACAACATGAACTGTACAAAAATGTATTTTCAGTGACTCTTTATTATACAGTATAGCCAATCTACACATACATTGCAGCATTAATTTCATAAAGCTGAACAAAACTTGGCTGAGAAGTTTATGTAAACCCTAAGAATTCATATGTGCCCCCTTGTGGTCTGTTAAATAAACCACAGAATCTGTTTCGTGCAAAGTGCAAACAAAAAAAAAAAACTTAATTTTGCCAGAAATCCAGTGATCTTGTATATTTCTGCGCAGTGTTATCTTTAGCGGTGTTATCGGCACCTCTGTGAACTACAAAACTCCACCCTACTATGTTATGGAGGTGGGGGGGTTCTGTAGTCCTAACACATTTCCTGTGCTAGAGTGACAAGCCTGTTCTTCCATAGGTATACTACAGTGAGTGCATGTTGTCACCCTATCACAGTGAATGTTTTACTGGCAGGACCACCAAGATGAAGGAAAAAACCCAAAGTAAATTTATCGGAGGTGAGAAATATTGTTATTCGTTTTTTGTGTTGTTTTGTTGAAATTAAGCTTGTCTGCTGAATTAATCTATGAGTTCTTGTGCCCCACAGGTGGTGGGAGATGAGGTTGATCACCGCAGGAAGTGCAGACAACATGGTGTCCTGTAGCTTGAGAAGCCAGACGTTCTGGCACTGGGTGTTGTATGCTAGTCTTAGCTGAATTCAAACTACAATTTAATTTTCCTATGCTGGCATAAAGGGTCAGACTGTTGAGAGTCTCTTCAGTGATGGACGGAGGACCTCATGGCTGCAGGTCTCACTAGGGGGCTAGAAGATGCATGGAATCGTGGAGACAGATTGTTCCACATGGGCTGTGCTTGCTTTTTGCACTGCTGGGACTTGTAGTTCTGCATTGTCTGTGTGGTCCAGACGCTGTGCCCGGGACACAAAGCCCCTGAGGACCCGTAATGTGCCTATGAAGGACCTCTGCCCGCCAGACCTCCTTTTCCCTGCTAATCTGCCTGGAAATCTTCTGCTGAGGCCACTGTTGGCAGGTGAATCCCTGAATTGTTGCCCTGTGCCCCTGGACTTTGCTGTACTGGATTGTGGCCTGCTACTCACTGTGCCCAGATTGTGCCCTATGATTCTGGACTAAGTCTCTGCTGTACTAGATTGCTGCCCTGTGACCCTGGACTTTCCTGTACTGGATTGTGGCCTGCTACTCACTGTGCCCAGATTGTTGCCCTGTGACCTTGGACTGTGATTGTGGCCAGCTACTTACTGTACCTGGATTATACCCTGTGATTCTGGACTAAGTCCCTGCTATACTAGATTGTTGCCCTGTGCCTCTGGACATACCTCTTGATGTGCCCTATTACCACCGTGTTATATTTCTGCATGTTCCTCACGGTGTTGGAATTATTGCCCTGTGGCCTTCCCTGTACCTGACTCCCTGTTTTTTAACCACCAAAATAAAGAGCCAGTTGGTCAGGAGCCCTAAATTCCCACTTGGTCTGTGTGTTCTGTTCCCTCCACGCCTCCGTCACAGTAGAATTCCAGTAAAATACTAACTATACCTCAACCTGCTCCTACCCCCATTCTAAGCCTCTAACTACCATGTGAAGGAAAGATGTCTATACTATTCTGAGGGCGCTCCGGTCTTGTCACATAATCAGCTCTCAGTGCCGACTTCAATGTAGAGGAGAGACAGCCGACGATGGTTGTCTCATAATAAGAATATAGGTGATGTCATCACCCAGGGTCTGCAACTGTTGCTGGCGATCTCTTGTCTTCCCTGTAGCTGGCCACTGGAGAGATCATCTGACCGGTCCGAAGCACCCTCAGCATAGGTAAGAATAGACATCTTTTCTTTACATGGTGGTTAGAATAGGCTTAGAATTGGGGTGGAAGCAAGTTTAATTATAAATAGTATTTGATTGGAATTAAGTATATGTAAACCATAACAATGAACTTTTATTTGCTCTCTTTGGTCTGTTAAATATGCAAATGAAAGCCTTTTGTCATATCTGTTTGATAAGTGCAAAAAAATCCTTTTGATTCTGACAGAAATCTAGTGAGCTGATAAATTCCAGTGCTCTCTGCCTGTGCACAAGAAGAGGTTATGGAGATGAGGAGGAGGGGAAGATGTCTCTTTTCTCTATATTTCATCAGAAATGGACCAGGCAGGGCTGACAAAACATGGTTTAAAATTCAAAGCTGAAATTACTCAATAAAACTGCTGTAAGGGAATTCAATAAAGCTGCTGTAACACTTTTCTGGCATAAATCCCTCTTGTTAATGTGTTACACCAAATTTATGAAGCATCTGCAATACTTTTTGGTTCCAAAAACACACTCGAGACACAAAGGGGTTGATTTACTAAAAGCAAATAGACTGTGCACTTTGCAAAATGCAGTTGCGCTCTGCAAGAGCAGTTGCTCCAGGGCTTAGTAAATGAGCAGAAGCTCTGCTGATTTCTATCATCCAATCATGTGCAAGCAAAAATGCTGTTTTTTTTTATTTCCCTTGCATGTGATTGGGTACTCTTTGCAACATGAAGCCTTACCTCATTTACCAAGCTCTGGAGCAACTGCACTTGCAGAGGGCAACTGCACTTTTCAAAGTGCACAGTCTTTTTGCCTTTAGTAAATCAACCCCAAAATCTGTCTGCACCGGTTTTTATAAATTCCGGGTAGTGTATTGTCATGTCAAAAAAAGGAGGTAAGGGCACACTAACAGCCCTAATGACACTTTTCTGGTAGTAGTTCCCTTAAAAACCACCTGCAGCCTAATTCAGGCAAGCATTTTTGCCAGTGTCAGTAACATTACTAACACAGTAAATTCAGGTAGTTCTTACTACCACCACTTTACAAATTTGTCGGTATGGCAGCAACAAATTCTTAAAGGGTAACTCCACTCTACTTTTAAAAATATACAGTATATTTTTGGATTTAGCTACTGCATTTTATCAGGCTAAATTTTTGAGACAATAAGCTGTAGCTCTTCAACTTCAGAATAAAGCAGGCATGTGTCTAAACAAATGAATAAATGCAAGAACCCTCCGGAGTAAAACTAAATTTTTAGCATAAACAGATTTTTTATCTATATATATATATTATTGTGTACTACTACTTACTTTTTTTAAAGTGGTTGTAAACCTTAGATTTTTTATTTTTTTTGAATAACAATCATGCCTATACTTACCTGCTCTGTGCAATCGTTTTGCACAGAGCAGCCCCAGTCCTCTTTTTCTGGGGTCCCCCTTCCTCGTCATTGGGTGCCCCCACAGAAAGCCTCTTTCCTTGGCAGCACCCATGCAGACTTGCTCCCGAGTCCTGTTGCTGCGTCCATTGACACAGACAACAGGACTCGGCTCCACCCCCCACTCCCGTGTCAAAGGAATTGATTTACAGCAGCGGGAGCCAATGGCCAATGAGGTGAAAGACAACCACTGTGCTCGTGCACATTGCTGGATCGGTTCGGGCTCAGGTAAGAAAAAGGGGGGGGCTGTGGGGAAGCTGCAGCACAGAAGGTTTTTCACCTTAAGACATAGAATGCATTAAGGTGAATATCTTTTGGCCTTAGATCCAATTTAATTACTTCTGTACTGAAATTAACATACAATGAATGCTCTTGTTTGCAAATCTGAGAAACCTTGGTGCTAAAACTGATTTAAAGCACAACTACAGGCAAACTCCAATGAATGCAGTTATATATTCTGTAAGATGTAAGAATCATTAAATGCAACAAGTACCTGAATTTAATTTTGAATTGACCTCCTGTACAGTGGCCCCGAGCCCACCCTTTTTGAAGCCAATTAGAGTTTTCCCTTCCATGCTAATCCAATAAATATTCTTTAAGAAACATATACGCTCTAAATGATGATATCATACATTTTTATTCATATCAAGGCATAACATATTCAAGTTTTCAAATCTATGGAGACAGAAAGGGTGTTAACACAAACATAGAAATTCAATTCAACAACATATGCTACATCAAAATCTCATCTTCATTTAGAAATAATTGAAGCTCTAAGCCTAATCATTTGTTAACCTCCCTGGCGGTATGATTATTTCACATTTTTTGTGCTGAAAGCGGTACCATTATTTTGCATGGAAATTTGGCGTTTTATATTGTAGGCCTATTGTGATTCTTATGCCGCGTACACACGGTCGGACTTTTCATCTACAAAAGTCCAACGGACGCCGACGGACTAAAGCTGGCTGGTAATCCGATCGTGTGTGGGCTTCTCCGGACTTTCAGCAGACTTTTTCAGCCTCAAATCCGACGGACTTTAGATTTGAAACATGCTTCAAATCTTTACGTCGTAACTACGACGGACCCCGAAATCCGCTCGTCTGTGTGCTAGTCCGACGGACAAAAACCCATGCTAGGGCAGCTATTGGCTACTGGCTATGAACTTCCTTATTTTAGTCCGGTGTACGTCATCACGTACGAATCCGTCGGACTTTTGTGTGGTCGTGTGTAGGCAAGTCCGTTCGTTAGAAAGTCTGCTGCAAGTCCGCCGAAAGTCCGCCGGAAGTCCGCCGGAAGTCTGTCGGACAGGCTGTCGGACTTTTGTAGACGAAAAGTCCGACCGTGTGTACGCGGCATTAGGAATAACACACTTAAATCTGTCCAAACAAGAATCTAGTAGACATCCCGGGTATGATAAAGTTTGAAACACTAAATCATAAATTATAATATAATAAATAACTATAAATAATTATATGAAATAATAATATAATAATATTCTTAAAAATGATTCAATAATGTAATCAAATCAAAAACACTGAAATTTGCTCAGTTGCAGAATTGTCGCTGTCGTTACTTTCAGTGTTTTATGACGGATTTCCCCACAAAACGCTATCACTTAATTCTGCAAGTGATTCTAATTTATTATCGCTGTTTTCTAGCTGGTCTAAACCTGCTTTTGATGTAAAGGGATGGTTTTGGTTGCTTGGTTTGGTTACGGGTTTGGCAAATAGAACAGTTTTTATAATATAAAACTGCATGCAGGGCACTGGAGAAACCACTAGGGACAAAAGGGAGTTGAAATAAATTGATACAGTAATGTAACCTGTAAGATTACAGTGTACTGTATATGTAGTGTGTGTTTTACTTTTTGAATTTGGCGCCGTTCTCCGTCCCCGTGCGTCGCAACGCTCGCAGGGAACGGAGCCTGGGCACTGTGATAGATCGAGCGGAGGATGGCTCGCTCACACTGCGGGGAGACATTGCAGGATCCTGGGGACAAGGTAAGTAAGCTCTTCCTGGATCCTGCAATGCGATCCTGAGTCTGGCTCTGGGTTACCGCTTTTGGTACTGTAAATCCAACCCGAGCCAGACTCGGGAATACCGCCAGGGAGGTTAAGACTTTAAAAACAAAGTACTCTCTAGCAATTATTTTTGTCCTTATGAAAATGCACTACCACTCCAGTGCTTTCTGCTGGCATCCACACCCCTTATCGGGGGGCATCCCTACAATGCTGAGGAACATGGAGGATGTGTCTGACTAGTTCTGTTAGGTTACTGGGTGCACAGGGCAGTGTGGTCACACTTTAGGGCCTTTTGGTCATATTCGGGCACACACCACAAGTGCTATAACTTGAAAATGGAGGTAAAACTATGAAACTGGAGGCAGTTAGTACAATATATATATATATATATATATATATATATATATATAT
This sequence comes from Aquarana catesbeiana, assembly GCF_042186555.1. Lineage (NCBI taxonomy): Eukaryota > Metazoa > Chordata > Amphibia > Anura > Ranidae > Aquarana > Aquarana catesbeiana. The sequence goes on from NC_133327.1 coordinate 550,309,406, forward strand.
ATATATATATATATATATATATACATATATATATATATATATTTCTTAAAGCGGAACTTTAATCTTCTAATCAACATTAACTATTTTGAATCTTTATGCTGCTAGCCTTAGTAAATAGATAGAAGGTAAACTATATTTACTTGTTTAAACTTTTTTTTTACATTTCTTTAGTTTCCTGGTTTCTGACCTAGGCCAAAATTATGTCATACATCCCAGGAGTCTTCATGGGCATTTTTTTCTTTTATCTAGAGGAGGGGAGGAAGGGTTTTTATCAGCTAAGCACACCCTCCAGCCTCCAGCCCAACACAAAATCTTAAACTTACTTAAAATTTTTTTTTGGTTTTTATTTGTAAAAATGCATTTACACTTAGCGAACACATGTGGCTGAAGAAATATTTGATAGTATCTCTTTACTGGACTGGCAAGCCAGAGGAGCACGTTTTAAAGGCACAGTAGGAGCACGTTTTAAAGGCACAGTAGGAGCACGTTTTAAAGGCACAGTCACGTAAGCACACTGGAATAAGAAGATTGTTTTTCACAATATTGTTTTACCAAGAGGAAAAAGTTTGCAGGCACAGCATAACCTGGGCCTTTCGAATTTGGACTATGTAAAACAATATTTGTTTTTTTTTGTTTTTTGGATCACCACCTGTTTTTGAGCACAAGTCACTTTATCACTGCCTGGACCTCATATTCCTTCTTCTACCTTCCCCTCCATTTTTCCTCCACCCCCCCCCCCCCCCTCCTTCCATCCCCTCCCCTTCCCCCCTCCCTCATGGACATTTTGATGAATGTATGTAACAATTGTACACTTTGCTAAGTAGTACCACTTGGTAGATGGTGAGCAGGATTAGTCAGCCACTATCTAAAGGAAATCATTAACGCAATATTTTCATATATTTTTTATTAATATTATTTATGGTTTTGTTTTTTCGGGATAAAGTGTTTTGGGAATTCTAGTCATCCCAAAAACCTCACACTGGTCTATTAGCAGGTGATAAGCACAGAGGTATGGTACCTTGCCTGATACCAGAATAGAGCCACACCCACATCTGACTTTCTTCCAAAGAAAAATATCTTCACAATCTGGCCTTATTCATGTCATCAGTTTTCAGCAGCACTATTATTTGTGAGCAGCTATTTTTAAGGATGAAGCACATGAAGGGCAAAATTAGAATCAAGATATCTGATAAGCACCTTGAGAATTAATTGAGAATTGCTACTACATCCATCCAACCAGATATTGATGTGTTAATTTATCAAAAAACATTGTCAAATATTGCACTAGTTTTATATTGTCCTCTTTTACTTTTATAATAAAAACACAATACACAAAAATTAAGTTTTATTACTCAGGTACATTATCCATATCAGCAATCGTTAAACTGTTATCTGTCTGACTTTTTCTGCTCATCAGTTTCCTTATTGTTAGTGTATTTTATTTGTGACCCAAGACAATTCCTCTTCTTCCAAGAGGATAGGGCCGCTCTGTGAAAAAAACTTGCACGTGAACAGGTAAGTATAAGCATGTTTGTTATTAAAAAAAAAAATGAGCCTTTACAATCACTTTAAGTTATTATCTGTTTCTCTACAAGTACATAATTTATTTGTATATTTAGCTGTTTGCCTTGAGCTCAGCATTAAACTTGACCCTGAATAGACAATGCCATGCAGATCTTTCTTTTCCAAAAGAATTTCATAATCTGATAACCCTATTATGTTCCTACCACAGTCCACAGTCCATAGAGTCAAACACACACACACACACTTTCCCTAGGATAAACTGAAGCCCCGTCTCCCCGTTGGGAATCATCAATAAAAAAAAAACCAGCCAACATTCGGCCGCGTGTATGCCACTCTGTCATAGCGTGTACCAGGTTTTAGTCAGAGACTAATTAGTCCATTGTATATTCTATATATTGTATGGGAACATAACTGAAGACAGATTTATTTGTAGTGGGAACTAAAGTGAAAGCCAGCAACAGCAAGAAAACGGTGCTTGCATGTGGATTGTGTCTTATATCTAAAATTATTATTTTTATTTATGATAATAGATATCTTAGGAATTATTACTAAAAGCTGAAGTTTGGGTGTGGCAATTTTTACATGGTTACATTGGTCCATCTTGGATATTTGTAGGTATGTATGTGCCTTAGATGTGGGATCCCTGGGGAAGTTGGAAATCACTGTAGTAGACACTGCTTCTACAGTGATTGCTGCTAGCTTCCAGGTCCTGTGCCAAACGGCTGCCCTGCTGCTTACTGAACACATGAGGTTTCTTGCTCAGCACAAGCCCCATGTTCAGAGAACACTACTACTGTATAAAACAAGCAGGTTAATGCTGTTGAGAGATATTTGCTCACATCTTTGCCACTGGTCTTATCTTAGAAAAAAAACAATATTGGTTTAAAAAAATCTTGATGTTCTGCCTCTCCACCTCATCCAATCATAGAATGCTATGCATTCATAGAGAAAATGCAAACTGTTCCCTGAAGGACACCCATGCCAAGCAAGTGACCTCCTCTGTTCACAATACAGCAAGGCAGCCACTCGGCATGGGAACCGGAAGCTGCCCACTACAGTGATTTCCAGCTTCTACAGGGATTCCACAGGTACTGGACCAACGTAATTATGTAAAAATCTCCCTAGTTATACTTCAGCTTTTAGTCCAACAGCTATCATTATGTTGATGAACACCAGATAGAACAATTAACAAATGCATCTTTTTGGGACTACAAGAACAGGTGCAGAGTCAAAATAGTGGAATTCAAGAGTTTATCTGAGCAAAATATTTAAAATGATTCATTTGAATTGGTTGCTGCTAGCCAATCAAACCAGGTATAGCCAAGAGGAATGAGAACATTGTATTAAGAAAGGCCCAACAATGCACAACTAGGTCGGTGGGTAGGCACAGCTGACCAGACCCACTGACAAAACTGTAGCAGAGGAGCGTATCCTGAGTGGACGCCGACAACTTCTGCAAGGGAAAGTGGGAATGAGGCCAGGCTGGTCCACACCCAAATTGGAGGCTTCTTAAGTGGAGATAGCGTAGCTCCTGCACTTTCCCTACTCCTCTGGAACCTCTCCCCTGCCGTATGCACTGTCCCTGACAGATGGGGTACCTGGCCCCACACTAGCCACTTGCACAAAGCGTGCCAAATGCAAGAGCCAGAGTCCTAAATAGACACTGCCCTGACCCAAGATAGCTGCCGAGGTCACGTGGGACACCAGCGTCCAATCGGACAGCTGTCCCCCTGGTGAATAAATAAATAACATATGCCTTTTACTACTAGCAGTGAAAATACTATTCTACGCTGCAATAAAATCTAAAGTTTAGTTTTGCTTGTAGAAATAAACCACCAGTAAACTGGTAATAAATTACTAAATATGAGTCTTGCCCTCAAAATATTTAGACATTTAGAAGTCATTCTTTTGATCTCCTGCTTCCTTTATTTATTCATTTATTTATTTATTTATTTATTTATTTATTAGCTCTGAGATGCTATCCTGCACACAAATTATAGTTAACAATTGTACAATATTAAAGTGTGAATATGGACAATATTAAAAATATTAGCTACAAATGAGCATTCATTTTATGTATTTTTAAATGAAAGTCTATTTATTAATATATGTTCATCTAAGACTACCCTTTGTAAAGTGGGACAACAATGCACTGCAGAAGATACAGCATTTTCACACCAGTTACAGGAATTATTTTAGGGGGGACATTGAAAAACAAAGCTTGCTGTATTAGTAGCAGAATGCATCACATATGACATTTTTAAGCAGTTACAGCAACATTTTTTTTTCTTTTGGAAAAAATGTATAAGCTTAAAAAAAAAAACTACAAAGGGGATGGGGAAGGGGAAAAACAAAAATGGCTGTGTTTAAACATATCTGAACTCAAAACCAAAAATGTACAACGTACTATATTGCAACTTACCAGATCTTATATGTTATTACATTTCCAGTCCTAAGCTGACAACATTCTCTCATGTTTCTCTATCAGGACAACAGAAACAAGATAGGACTGCCCTAGAGAGACAGGGTCCTGAGGTCTGCAGAGAACAATGTCATTGATAACAGTGAGCACAGGCAGAGAACACACAAAGCTATTAGCTCACAAGATTTCCAATAAGATCAACAAGTACTTTTTTGAACTTATAAAACAGAGATAATAAAACACTTTCAATTGTATAGTTAACAATCCAAAAAGTACTAAATAAGAGAAGTTCATCATTAGGGTTTATATACACTTTAATACTAGTGAATCAAACTGCAACATATATGCCAATTTTTATTTTTCCCATTAACAGAGGCAGTAAAATAGGAAAAAAAGTGCAAATACAATCAATATTCAATCTGATTGCCAACTCTATTTCCATATACTCATTTCTAAATGGCCAGTGCTTTTTCTAAGTACTTTGATAGCCTTATGTCATGGTTTCTAGTACATACTATGTTATGCAAAGGAGCTAAAATAATCTGTATCAGATGACAATCTCCCTCTGTTTGGACACAGTCAGGATAATTTATTCTCGAAAATGTTATCACCAACAGCGACTGGTAATCAGCCAATTTAGTTCAATACAGAAACACTTAGTTAATAATGTTTCCATAGAGGTAATTTTGTAAATATCTACCATGCTGATTCTTTTTATCCCAACAGCCCACATTTTTTCTCTGTTCTCAAACAATGGATGGCAGTATTAAATTATTAAAGAATGAATCATACATTTTCTACAAGAAGGCTAGAATTTTCAATGCGTCTTTCAATAGTAATTTAATTTGTCCTGATTTTCTTGTACTCTGCCATTTGTAGGTTGGTATAGAAAGTGCTGAGAATATAAATATACAATTGTAGTCTTGTGGAAAAAAAATTATATTTGATGTAAAAAGTACAGAAAAATAAAAAATGTAAAATACATACAGAATAAATGTACAGTATGCGCAGTATGCTCAGAGGTGCTGCTCTAGTTCATCAGACATCTGTAAAGACAGAGGTATTAGATCCTGCTGCTCTTTCTGAATTTGTTACAGCATGTTCACATTGGTTATACAGCGTCTCTACTGTAGGTTGTGGCTCAAAAATCAAGCATGGTAGCCCAAGTTCATCTTGGGCTTAAATGTAATTTAAAAAAGTCTCCCTAGCACAGAATAAAAACACAGCTCTAGATGCTATAGCCATCCAATCTATGTAACTGTCTTTCGCTGTCACCCAGTCACTGATTCAGTGAATGACACCCAGCATCATCAACCTAATTCCTGTGAGCCCAGGTTCTCATGGTTCCGCCCTGTGCCCTGGTCATTACGAGGTCTCTATATTTAACATCTGCCCACCAGTGAAAGAAGAAGGCAAAGAGAACCTGTAATCTCATCATCTATGATGTCATCAGATTTAAGAGATTATTAAGCTACCAGTATGAAGTTGGATAATGGGATCAACTCCATGAAACAAATGGGTACTTAACTCATACCCCAGATTTGAAAAGCTAAAATCCTGACCACTAAGCCAGTGTTTCTCCACCTTTTTCAGTCCAGGCACCCTTTAAAATTATAGACAATCTCAAGGCACCCTTTAAAATAATAGACAGTCTTGAGCAGGGCCGGACTGGCCTACCGGGATACCAGGAAATTTCCCAGTGGGCCGCCTGCCCTGGGGCCACTTTGAGAGGCAGTTGCAGCGCTCCTCTTCCTCTGTCCTCCGGCTCTCGTTTGTCACGGAGCTGGGTCTGTGTGTGCAAGGTCCTCCCCCCTAGACAGGCTCGTCTGATAGTCTTATAGATGGAACACTGATTGAATCAGTGTACGCCTATCACACGAGCCAGTCTAGGGGGCGGGATCTTGCACACACAGACCCAGCACCATGACATACGAGAGCCGGAGGACAGAGGGAAGCGCTGTGTGATATCCTGGAAATAGTGAGGCTGCAATTAGTGGGCACAGAGGCTGCAATTAGTGGGTGCAGAGGCTGCAATTGGTGGGCACACAGGGGCAGGACCGTCTTTAATATTGATTGGACCCTGGGCAAAATTTTTCTTGGCGCCCCCTCCATGCAGTTTTGCTCTCCACCTGCTCTGAGACAAACAAATAGCAGGTAGACTTAAAATCAGTTTGCTCAATCAGATCAGGCAGCGATTGTGATTTGATACCAGAGGTTACAGTGTATCATTACCATTCACTGACTGGTTGCTAGAGGTTATAGCACACATTACGGCTCACTGATTAGTTGCTAGAGGTTACAGCACATGATTTCTGCTTGTTGATTGGTTGCTAGAGACTACTGTACATCAATACTGCTTACTGATTGGTTGCTAGAGGTTACTGCACATCATTACTGCTTACTGATTGGTTGCTAGAGGTTACAGCACATCATCTCTTCACTGCCTGCACACCATGCACTGGGGAGGTGAGGGGCCCATTAATAGACAGAAAACTCCTAGGGATCCTAGGACTCCTGGGATCAGTGGCGGTGCTGGGGGAGGAGAGGGTGTGATCAATGGCAATGCTGATTTTTTTTTTTTAACCGACTACCAATATAAAGAGGAGTTTCAACACTGGCCACCAATGTAATAGGGGTTTACACTGACCACTAATATAATAGGGGTTTACACTGAGCACTAATGTAATAGAAGCATTCACAGTAACCACCAATGTAAAGAGGGATTTACACTGACCACCAATGTAAGGAGGACATTCACACTGGCCACTAGTGTGAATAAGAGGATTCTACACCAAGCACCATTGTAATGAGAGGATTTACACTGACCACCAATGTAACTGAGATATTTAACCTGCGTTCACATTTGTGTGTGTCGGGAACGCATGCAAAATCACTTTCCTGACATCACAGAACGTGCTGCCCTTTAGCAGATACACAGCAGTGCCATTAATTGTTAATGACACCCTCACACATCTGCTGACATGTGCCCTGGCACCGTGTGATTTTGAAAAAGGGTTTGGGACTTTCTTCTGCATTTGTAGCGAAGAAGCTCACTGAAATGAATGAGCTTCCTTACACGTGACCTACATCTTTATTCCCCCTGTCAGTACACCTTTGCATACAAAAACCCTAAAACCTCCTAACATCTGCACCCCAAACCTCCACCATCCTCTCCACTACAATCCCCCTGCCCTTTAACTCTGCTTCCTCTGCTCATCTTTGCACCCACCTTCCTTACCTCCATACATCCCCTCCTTGCTCACCTGTGCACACCAAACTGTAATTCCTTCTCTGCCTACCTCTGCACATCCCACACTACCCTCCCCCCACTAATTTGCTTACCTTTGTAGAACAAGCTGATGGTAGGCTTAATGATCACAGTTGTAGGCAGGACTTTCAAGCATGCCCCTTAGCTCCCCAGTGGGCAGCATTCAGTATAGGTGATGGTGGATATAACCTCAGGGGGGCATGATATAGATATGAATGCTGCCTCTATTTACATATGAATGCACCTGCTATTTACATATCAATGCCAGTATTTACATGTAAACACAGGGTCTGCAGGTGAGTCATCTGTACAAAACAATAGGACAGGGCTGGGCAGCATTAGTAACAGAACTTCACACTGAGATATTTGGACACGGGACTAAAACCTCAAGGAAAGAGGAAATTTAAACTGGGATAGTTGGCAAGTATGAGGCAGCTGCTTTGGCTCCCACAACAATGACAGGACCCAGGGCAGCTGCCCCTTTGGCCCTGCCTTAAAGACAGCCCTGCACAGGGGCTGCAATTGGTGGGCACAGAGGCTGCAATTGGTGGGCACAGAGGATGAAATTGGTGGGCACAGAGAGGCTGCAATTGGTGGGCACAGAGAGGCTGCAATTGGTGGGCACAGAGGCTGCAATTGGTGCGCACACAGAGACTGCAGTGGTGGGCACAGAGAGACTGTATTGATGGGCATGGTAAGGCTGCATTGATGGGCACAGTGAGGCTTCAATGATGGGCACAGAGAGCCTGCAATGATGGGCACAGAGAGGCTGCATTGGTGGGCACAGTGAGGCTGCATTGATGGGCACAGTGAGGCTGCAATGATGGGCATAGAGAGGCTGCAATGATGGTCACAAAGAGGCTGCATTGATGGGCACAGTGAGGCTGCAATGATGGGCACAGTGAGGCTGCAATGATGGGCACAGTGTGACTGCAATGATGGGCACAGTGAGGCTGCATTGGTGGGCACGGGGAGGCTGCATTGATGGGCACAGCGAGGCTGCATTGATGGGCATGGCAAGGCTGCATTGATGGATACAGCAAGGCTGCATTGATGGCCACAGTGAGGCTGCAATGATGGGCACAGAGAGGCTACATTGATGAGCACCATAAAGCTGCATTTGATGGGCACAGTGAGGCTGAAATGATGGGCACAGTGAGGCTGCATGGATGGGCACAGAGAGGCTGCATTGATGGGCACAGTGAGGCTGCATTGATGAGCACAGTGAGACTGCATTTGATGGGCACTGATGAGGCTGCGCTGATCTCTTGTTTCATGTCTGTAGTCTCTGGCCATCTCTTGTACTATGTCTGCAGTATCTGACCATCTTTAGTATGATGTTCTCAGTCTCTAACCATCTCCTGTACCATGCCCGCAGCCTCTGACACCTCTTGTATCATGTCTGCAGCCTCTGACATCTACTGTATCATGCCTGCAGCCTCTGACCATCTCTTGTATCATGTCTGCAACCTCTTACCATCTCTTGTATCATGTCCGCAGCCTCTGACCATCTCTTGTATAATGTTCTCAGTCTCTATGCATCTCTTGTATCCTGTCCTCAGTCTCTAACCATCTCTTGTGTCATGTCCTCAGTCCCTAGCCATCTCTTGTATCCTGTCCTCAGTCTCTAACCATCTCTTGTATCATCAATATAAAATATGTTAGTGCGCTTATCAAACTATCCCCATCTGTTGGAATGGTGCTTATATATAAATCCTAAACCTTAAAAATACCCTGATATCATAATCTTAATATCATAATATATATAAAGCCCTATGTGATTTCATATCTGCCTTCTATGTATATATATAATACACTCTTTAAATGTGCTTTAAAATGCATGGTTTTTCTTTTCATGAACAAGGAAATAATGACGTTATGATGATTATGATGTTGGGCTGGTATAATAATGCTATGGGCTGGTATGACATTTTTTCCAAGGCTGGTTTTTATTCCCAGTCCAGCCCTGGTCTTGAGGCACCCCATTCTAAAATGTAAAAATGATTCTAGTCGCTTTACATAATGCAGCAACAGCCACACGTAGGACATCCAACGTTAGAGGTGATTAATTCTTCCAAATACTGGTACTGACTAGTATTCCAATGTTTTTCTTCTCCCTCAATTTCTCTCCATTAGTCAGCTAATATTACCACAGTGCTGAGAAGAGGGGCATAGGAAGGTTAAACAAGGATGCTTTGGAGGCAACAGGCATCCTCCTTATTAACTGATGACGTCATTGGTTGTTAGGATGCCAGTGTCTAGAAAGTTGTAATGGTGCATAAATCAAACTCGTGGCTTTGTGTAACTAAAAGGCAGGCTTCATCCACCTGCCGACTTGTATACAATTTTTGATACATTTTTAGGCATTTTGCCAATGCACCCATGAAGAAATCTCAGGGCACCCCAGGGTGCCCTGGTTGAAAAAGGCTGCATTAGGTTACCCAATACAGGTTATACAGAGAACATTTGGAGGGTTAAAGAGCTTTGCTTTACTAACTGAGATTATTATTATTTTTTCTTTTACAAATGAAGACAGGTAAACAAACACAAAACAGTTTTTATTTTATGTGATAATTTTGTCTAAAGAGATATAAGAAGTCCCCAGCCCCAGAACCATAAAGAAGGAGAATGGAGAGGGTGAGTATTGTTTGGCACTTTTTTAACAGGGGAGGGAAGAGGGAAATGGACTTTAAATGGGCTTTTTATGCAGTCTATGCCTAAAGATACCTGCCCAGCAACCCAAGAATTTTGGGCATGGGCTGAAATGTAGTATTATAAAAATATAAAAGCACAAGAGTTCCTACATATAGTATAAATATGGAGTAGGAAACTTTCTGTGCATTTTAAAGTTGATAAAAATGCCACAGTGCTGCATTAGGATTAACAGCGATCATAAAAGAAAGTAACTGTCACTTCTCCTTGATTGGCATGACCGGCTAAATTTCAGCAAAGAGTGAAGAAACCAAATTGTTCTCCTCCTACCTTTCATGTTTCTTTTTTAAGTATTTTTCTTTTCTCAGCACAGGCATGTCTTACTTTTCTTATGACCTGTCACATCTATCTTTCCTCTTCAAATAACACTGCTGTCATCTTCACAGACTATATATGAACTCAAACTTTTCTTCTTTTTTATAAGGCCAGAGCTGACAATTTTGATGATTAATTACATTCACAGTTTTCCTTTGTGGTATAAGGCCTTTTTTGATTCATATTTGTTGTAAAGCTTGCCGTTTGCAATTTGTATGACATGGAACTTTTCATGTTAGGTCATATCATGGGAACTTCTCATCCCAAAGGTGTTAGACCTCCATTTTAAGTAAACTTGTCTTTGAAGATATATAAGGGCTGGCATTGCTGACCTGCTTTTGAAAATGCTGCTTGCCTGGTATTTATACTGATTCTCTGACTTCCTTACTTTTTGAACTACTGACCCAAAACAAGTCCTTACTGCTTGCTTGTTATTGTCGTACATGATTAGGGTACTAAGCCAAGAGGGCAATCATGGGAGTCAAACAACTAGCGTTTTCAGGGAAAAGACTGGCATTGGCAACCTTCATGTTTCCCTCACAACAGGGTTGCTTTAAAGCTTGTAATTTTTTAATGCCAGAACTGCTTTTCTCCCATTACAAGTCAAAGGGGGTTCAAAGACAGCTCAGAAGAAGGTCGGAAGACCCAGAGAAGGAACACACAAGGATCTCACAGGCATCTCAAAATGGTCTCAAATGTAATATGCATGCACCTAAGAGCATGAAGGCATTAAGGACATTTCCCCTTTTAGACAGTTGTAACCAGAGCAGGTGCTCCCCTCACTTCTTGTTCAGGTGAACTTTAAAATGTTAAAATGTTAGATTTGCCCTCACTTTCTGTCTTGGTGACAATGAATTCCAGGACTAACAGAGAGGGTGAATCTCCCCAGCAAGGAAACACATAGTAAAACAAACTTGACAGGGGTTCTAAACCTTCCCCACTCCGAGTAAAACTTAAATAAAATGTTTTAATGGAAAATGTCTGATTTATCAGACTTAATCCTTGCGATGTAATCTCATTCACTTGAATTCAGAAATAAAGGCAAAGCACAAACTTATCTCAAACTGACCTTAACTAATTTTAAATGCCTTTGTACCCTTACCAAATGACATAATAAAAAATTTTACAAAAGAGAACAATTTCAAATGTCTATCGTGTTGATTTAAAAACCTCTTCAAAGAGAAAAAGTCATTTTAGTATCAGGAAGGCTGAAGTAAGTAGGTTAAATGAGAGAAAGGGGGGTATTTTTAGCTCAAACTCTGTTAAACATTTGATATACCCTATATAATTGCTTTACAAGCTGCTCTAATTTAGGGATATAGTTATCAAGTGACACTCGCTAAATTTTGTAAAACATTTGTAAAACTTCACCCAAACATTGGTAACATTTATCCAGTTCCTAAAGCACAGGCTACACCTGTGCTGTACACTGTTTACCACTTCTAATGCCGCGTACACACGGTCGGACTTTCTATCCTACTTGGTCCGGCACACTTTCCGACGGACTTTGTCCGCCAGGTGCGCCGGACTTTAAAACGGACGGACTTGCCCACACACACCCGGACTTTCCGGCGGGCTAAGTCCGCCCGTCTTTCCGACGGACTTTCGCCGGAGTTCCGGCGGACTTTCAGAATGAACGGACTTGCCCACACACGGACAAGTCCGTTCATTTTGAACGTGACTCAGGTGCGACGGGACTAGAAAAGGATGTCAATCTTGCCGCTTTTATCGGCGAGATTGACACCTTGCGAGCCCCGTCGCGGGGCATACCAGGCCCTTAGGTCTGGTATGGATTATAAAGGGAACCCCCTACGCCGAAAAAACGGCGTGGGGTCCCCCCTAAAATCCATACCAGACCCCGATCCGAGCACGCAGCCTGGCCGGTCAGGAAAGGGGGTGGGGACGAGCGAGCGCCCCCCCCCTCCTGAACTGTACCAGGCCGCATGCCCTCAACATGGGGGGTGGGTGCTTTGGGGGAGGGGGGCGCCCTGCGACGCCCCCCCCCCAAAGCACCTTGTCCCCATGTTGATGAGGACAAGGGCCTCTTCCCGACAACCCTGGCCGTTGGTTGTCGGGGTCTGCGGGCGGGGGCTTATCGGAATCTGGGAGCCCCCTTTAATAAGGGGGCCCCCAGATCCCGGCCCCCCACCCTATGTGAATGAGTATGGGGTACATGGTACCCCTACCCATTCACCTAGGGAAAAAGTGTAAGTAATAAAACACACTACACAGGTTTTTAAAATATTTTATTAAACAGCTCGGGGGGGGGATCTTCCTCCGGCTTCGGGGGTCTTCTTCCGGCTTCGGGGATCCCTCCGTTTCATCTTCTCCCGGCGTCCGGTTGGTTCTTCTCCGCTCTCTTCTCCCGGTGTTCCTGTTCTTCGGCCGGCTCCTCTGCTGTCTTCAAGTAGCTCTCTTGCCAGCAGAGGTCCGGACTTCTGGGCTTCTGGGCTTCTGGGCTTCTCCTCCCCAGATGTTAACACGACGCTCTCTCCTGCTGGACTGCTCTCCGAGGGCTGCGTTGTGACTTATATAGGCGGAGACCCCGCCCCCTTTTGATGTCACAGTCCCTGGGCATGCTGGGACTGTGACGTTTTAGGGGGCGTGGTCAACATCACCCAGTGACCACGCCCCCTAAAACGTCACAGTCCCAGCATGCCCAGGGACTGTGACATCAAAAGGGGGCGGGGTCTCCACCTATATAAGTCACAACGCAGCCCTCGGAGAGCAGTCCAGCAGGAGAGAGCGTCGTGTCAACATCTGGGGAAGAGAAGCCCAGAAGCCCAGAAGCCCAGAAGCCCAGAAGTCCGGACCTCTGCTGGCAAGAGAGCTACTTGAAGACAGCAGAGGAGCCGGCCGAAGAACAGGAACACCGGGAGAAGAGAGCGGAGAAGAACCAACCGGACGCCGGGAGAAGATGAAGCGGAGGGACCCCCGAAGCCGGAAGAAGACCCCCGAAGCCGGAGGAAGATCCCCCCCCCCCGAGCTGTTTAATAAAATATTTTAAAAACCTGTGTAGTGTGTTTTATTACTTACACTTTTTCCCTAGGTGAATGGGTAGGGGTACCATGTACCCCATACTCATTCACATAGGGTGGGGGGCCGGGATCTGGGGGCCCCCTTATTAAAGGGGGCTCCCAGATTCCGATAAGCCCCCGCCCGCAGACCCCGACAACCAACGGCCAGGGTTGTCGGGAAGAGGCCCTTGTCCTCATCAACATGGGGACAAAGGTGCTTTGGGGGGGGCCCCGCGGTGCCCCCCCCTTCCCCCAAAGCACCCACCCCCCATGTTGAGGGCATGCGGCCTGGTACGGTTCAGGAGGGGGGGCGCTCGCTCGTCCCCACCCCCTTTCCTGACCGGCCAGGCTGCGTGCTCGGATCGGGGTCTGGTATGGATTTTAGGGGGGACCCCACGCCGTTTTTTCGGCGAAGGGGGTTCCCTTTATAATCCATACCAGACCTAAGGGCCTGGCATGCACCGCGCTCACCGCAATAGGAAAATTTGTTTTTCCTATTGCAGAGAGCGCGAGATGCAATACCCTGCCCTCGCGTCGTATCTGGTCCGTCGGACCAGCCTACACACGAGCGGGCTTTCCGTCGGACCAGCACACACACGAGCGGACTTTCCGCCTGAAACTGAGTCCTACGGAAAGATTTAAAACTTGTTTCAAATCTAGGTCCGGCGGGCTTTTGGGAAGAAGTCCGCCGGAAAAGTCCGCCGCCGCCCACACACGGGCGGATTGTCCGGCACACTCTGGTCCGCCGGACCAAGTATGCCGGAAAGTCCGACCGTGTGTACGCGGCATAAGGCTATTTTCTATTTTAATAAATTGCAAATAAAAAGTGTAGCTATCCTTTCACATGCCAGGCACCAGGCTCTTTAACATACCAAGCGCCCAGAACAGTTTGCTGAAAAAGAGGGCAAGGGCTTATGTGCAATCTACCTACCTCCCATGAAGGAAAATTTGATTTCCCCAACACCAGTAAACAAGTTTCCCCTATGTATAGCTTTGAAGTTTAAAAGTACATCAATATAAAAAGTTGGAGGGAGCCTTTCTTCTTTTCTGTCTTTGGATTCTCATAATGGAGGAGACACAACACTGGATGTTTTGGATGCCAAAGGAATCTGGAAGGTAATGGTTAGTAGATTTGACATTAAAATAATTTCACTTTGCGGGGCAATTTATAACATAGAGCAGATATCACTATCCACTTTCTGTTATACTCCAGTGTGCAGGTCTTCATCCTGGCACGCATTTTATATCTCATTAATGAAATGAGGGCTGTGGTGTAGAGCATATCCCATGGAGTTCACTATGCTTATTGCAGCAGAGAGATTGGTGACTTTAACAGGTCATAATATTTAAACACATTAGAGAATTTGACGGGTCATAACATTAAAATGAATGGCGCTGCTTTCCTAAAGCATCCTACAGATCTAAAAAAGTCCAATGCATGCCTTGAAAAAAGCATGTCATAAACATGAAACAGCTGTTGGTAAGGCTTTTTCTCTCATCCCAGTTTTTTCAACCCTTTTGCTAAACATATCATTAAAAGACAGCAATTTCCCAATTCTTTTTGGATCTCATACAGTGATCAACCTTTAACTCTAGTCTGCAAGTGTTGGTTGTAGCTATAAAGCCCAGCTTGGGTTAGATAAAGCTCATTTTGTCTAGAGGGGTGTCAGGTCTAGAGGGGTGTCAGGCTTTCAGCCCTCCCTTCTCAGTGCTCAGGTTGCGTGCCATCAGTTAATTACCATTACTCATCGTTCTACAGTGGCTCACCTGGTGATCATTTCCTGCTCGTCAGTCCAGCCTACAGCCAGCCCCTTCTGGCTATTTAAACTGCCTGGTTCATTTCTTCAGTGCCTTCGTCTTGCACAAACATATCTGGAGACTCTCTGCTGTGTCCCTGTTAAAGACTTGACTGGCTTACGTCCCTTCTGGTTCCTGATCCTGTCTGCTGCCTCCGACTACGCTGATCTCTGGCTTCCTGATTTACTGGCTTGTTCTGACTACCCGCTTTGGCTACTGTACCCTGGCTATGTTTTGACTACGTACCATTTTTACCATTATATCAAAAGGTGTGATTTTAACTGCATTTTCTGTCTCTATCTGATTCATGGTTCCTGACAGTAGGCGAAGGCCATGAATTCAGAAGATGCAGGCAATCCACCGACTGGTAATATTTTTTCCAGATTGAATGAGCAGGACCACCACATGGATCGGTTTGTCATAGGGTTACAGACGTTCCTGATTTGCACTGCTCACCTGGATCCTCCCACTGTGGCTGTTCCAGTACAAGCTGTGTTGTAGGTCATCCCTGCTGCTGCTCCAGTCTCTGGGCAGGCACCCGCCTCGAATATTACCTCTGTAAGAGGTATGCCTGGTTCTGCTCTGCGATTTGAGGGGTGATCCAGTTCAATGCAGAGGGTTTCTTAACCAGGTTAAGATGCTGCCCCAGGCGTTCCCCCCGGACAGATGCGAAGTAGGCTTCATTACTTCTTTGCTTTTTGATAGAGCCTTGGCCTGGGCAAACCCTCTATGGGAGATGCAAAAATCCTTTGTCCTGAGTTACCCTGAGTTTGTGGCTTCCTTTAAAAGGGTATGTGATGTTCCCGCATGTTCCACTTCTGCTGCCAAGAGCCTCATGTCCATCAAACTGAGTACGAGAACTGTTGCCGATTACACCAATGAATTCCATATTCTGGTAGCAGATGTCCCTTGGAACAATGAGGCCCTCATGGCTGCTTTTTCACATGGTCTCTTGGATAACATCAAAGATGAGATAGCAGAAGAGAAGTTGATCACGTTTGCCATTCTCATTGACTTCGGACTCCGAGAGAGACCTTCCTTTAAGGAGCGCTTGTGGAAGCCTCCTGTACAGTTGGCTCCAAGCTTTGCAGTCCCACCCTTGCCTCCCTCACCTCCCTTGCCTCCTGGTACCGAGTCTGCCAGTGAAGTAGAACCTATGCAGTTAGACTTTATGCGTCTCTCTGCAGCTGAGAGGGACTTTAGGAGGAGAGTGAGATTGTGCCTTTATTATGGCCAGGCAGGTCACTTTTTGAAGTCTTGTCCTAGCCATCTGGGAAATGCATTGCACCTGAGGTCCTGTAGGGGACAGACTTTAGGTGGCATTGTTACGTCCCTAGTTATCCTGAAGGATAAGCCTTTAGTTCCAGTTACCATTTCTTGGTCTGAGTTGTCCATCGAGACACAGGCTATAATCGACTATGGGGCTGCAGGCCTGTTAATAGATAGTGCCTTTGTGTCTAAGCACTCAATTTTGCTGCAGCTTCGTGCCACTCCACTATGAGGCTATTGATGGGAGACCTCTACAGCCTGCCCATGTGACTCATGAGATTGCTTCGTTGACCATGGCCGTAGGGCAGTGTTTCTCAACTCAGTCCTCGGGACCCACTAACAGGCCAGGCTTGCAAGATAACTGAAATACATCACAGGTGATATCATTTGCTGCTCAGTGATTGCAGTATTCTAGTCTGCATCTCCCCAAGGTAATACTTAAGATCTGACCTGTTAGTGGGTCCTGAGGACAGGGGTTAAGAACCACTGCCGTAGGGGCTTTTCACCATAAGATAATCCAATTCCAAGTAATTTCCTCACCTCATTTCCCAGTGGTTATTGGTTATCCTAGATTACAGAGGCACAACCCCTCTTTTGATTGGCTTCATGCTGAGGTTCTTTCCTGATCGCCACAATACAGTAAAACATGCTTTCAAAAAGTGGCTAAGGTCTTATGCGCCTCTTCACTCTCCTCCTTGCTAGAGGAGTACAGGGAATTTAGCGATGTCTTTGACAAAGGCAGTGGCGGCTGGTGAAGTTTTAGGATGGGGGCGCCAGACCCCACCCCTTCCCAGTTGGCCCATCCCATTTCTCATAAGCCACACCCCTTATAGAATCCACACTCTCTGTCCCCTGTATTCCACTTGCTTCCACTCATAGTGTCAGGAGTATACAGCTTAGCATCATAGGACAGAATATATAGCCCCAGCATCACAGGACAGAGTATATAGCACATTCTCACAGATCATGGTATGGTCTCACAAAGCCTGGTATATAGCATTTCTCACAAAGTCTGGCATATAGCATTTCTCACAAAGCCTGGTATATAACATTTCTCACAAGCCTGGTATATAACATTTCTCACAAAGCCTGGCAGATAGCATTTCTCACAAAGCCTGGTATATAGCTCTGTACATGTCTTGTACCCAGGACTGTCCTTTTATAATGAGCTCTGTACATGTCTTGTACCAAGGACTGGTCTTATATAATGAGCTCTGTACATGTCTTATACCAAGGACTGGCCTTATATAATGAGCTCTGTACATGTTCTGTACCCAGGACTGTCCTTATATAATGAGCTCTGTACATGTTCTGTACCAAGGACTGCCCTTATATAATGAGCTCTGTACATTATCTGTACCCAGGACTGTCCTTATATAATGAGCTCTGTACATGTCTAGTACCCAGGACTGGCCTTATATAATGAGCTCTGTACATGTTCTGTACCCAGGACAAGGGATGAGCCGAACACCCCCCAGTTCGGTTTGCATCCAGAACATGCGAACAGGCAAAAAATTTGTTCGAACATGCGAACAGCGTTAAAGTCTATGGGACACAAACATGGATAATCAAAAGTACTCATTTTAAAGGCTTATATGCAAGTTATTGTCATAAAAAGTGTTTGGAGACTTGGGTCCTGCCCCAGGGGACATGTATCAGTGCAAAAAAAAGTTTTAAAAATGGCTGTTTTTTCGTGAGCAGTGATTTTAAAAATGCTTAAAGTGAAACAATAAAAGTGTAATATTCCTTTAAATTTTGTACCTGGGGGGTGTCTATAGTATGCCTGTAAAGGGGTGCATGTTTCCCGTATTTAGAAGAGTCTGACAGCAAAATGTCATTTCTAAAGGAAATAAAGTAATTTAAAACTACTCAGGCTATAATGAATTGTCGGTCTGACAATACACATAAAAGTTCATTGATAAAAACGGCATGGAATTTCCCCACAGAGGAACCCCGAACCAAAATTAAAAAAAAATGCGTGGGGGTCCCCCTAAATTCCATACCAGGCCCTTCAGGTCTGGTATGGATATTAAGGGGAACCCCGTGCCAAATTTTTTTAAAAAATGGTGTGGGGGTCCCCCTCAAAATCCATACTAGACCCTTCAGGATTTTATTGTGGAGTTACCCAACACCCAGGGCAACACAGTTATTCTTATGGTGGTTGACTGGTTCTCGAAAATGTCTCATTGTATTCCACTGGAGAAGTTGCCTACATCCAAAGAACTGGCATCCATTTTTGCTCGGGAGATCTTTCGGTTACATGGGCTACCCAAGATTATAATCTCGGACAAGGGTAGTCAGTTTGTCTCCAGGTTTTGGCAAGCCTTTTGTGCACAGTTAGGAACTCAGCTTTCCTTCTCCTCTGTGTATCACCCGCAGTCCAATGGGGCCGCAGAACAAGCTAACCAAGCCTTGGAGCACTTTCTACATTGCTATATTTCTGACCACCATAACAACTGGTCTGACCTCTTACCTTGGGCAGAGTTTTCTCACAATAGTGTCACAGCAATTATGCATTACCATGTGATTTTTATCTCCCAGAATCATGAATCAATTATACATTACCATGGCCTTATATTATCATGGTAATCATGTTTGTAGATACTTGGGTCTATTACTATTTTTATTATGTAAATATTTGGGTACATTGATGCATATTATGGAATTATTATTATTATTCATTAATTATTATGTTATATCATGTGATTTACTAATCATGTTCATTATATTCTTATGCTACTTATTGTGATGAATTTTTCATTACCCAGTATGCTCATTTGTAACAAATAAATGTCATTTAAATTAAGTGATTCATCATATTCTTTTGGTGTGTTTCCCCTATTCCCCTTCTTTTACAAGTAACAGGGATGAAGACAATGGTATTTTAATAGCCGTTGGTGGCGTGGTCAAGATGGTGACCGGATAGGACATGGGGAAAGAGAGCTCCGCACTCGGATTATATCGGAGCAGGCTGAGACACCTCCGCTCGGCACAGATCAGTTCCAGGCGCTCATGCAGGCCATCACGGGTTGCCAAACCACCTTGACTACTAAAATCGAGCAAATACAACTCGAGATGGGACTTATAAGGCGCGATATGGATAGACACCGAGAGAGGCTGACGGAGTCGGAGCGGAGGGTAGGGGAGACTGAAGATACAGTCCAAGAACATGCTGTCTCCCTCCGCACGCTGCAGGTGAAAATGAAAGTGCTGGAATCCCGCGGCGAAGATCAAGAAAATAGAAATCGCAGGAACAATTTGTGACTGGTGGGCCTCCCTGAGGGAGTTGAAGGGAGAGATCCGGAGGCTTATACAGAGCAACTCTTACGTACACTCCTCTCTCAGGCAATATTCTCCCAACACTTTGCGGTCGAGCGGACTCATAGAATGCCATATGCCCAAGGCCCGCCTGGTGCCCCGCCACGCACGTTTATTTTCCATCTCTTAAATTTTAAGGATCAGGATCCTTATCATCCTGCGTGAGCCAAGAAAGATGGGAGAACTGCAATTTGAGAATGCAAAGATTATGCTATTCCCAGACTACTCAGTGCAGACACAGAGGCAACGCAGGACATTTGATCCAGTCAAGACCCAGCTGCGAGCCAAGGGGCTCAAATACAGCATGATGTTCCCAGAGTAATTGATGGCGAAGCTACCAAGTTCTTCAATTCCCCAAGGAGGTGTCCAGATGGGTGGAATCCCTTCACAGACCCCACTGAACTCTTTTAGTCCTGTCTCCTACTACTATCCTGATATGACAATGGACATATCCAGTGGTGAGCATGAGGGCCCTAGTTCCCCCCTCCCCTGTTGCACCCTATTGTTTGGCGAAATGTGGCTGTTCGGTGCTGGGGCTTACCCCCCTTCCCACCTTTCCCTTTTTATCCTGGACATAGTGAGCTTGTATCCATCCCCGGTGCAGACCTCCCCGGAGTCTGGTGGGGGGTGGGTTTTGCATCATTGGTTGCCTGTGCGGTTGGGGGGGTGGGGTACCTCTTACGATCCCCTTTATGCCACGTTGGCTGACTTTTGGGTCTGCTGGATATTTTTCTTCTCCCTTTTGGATATGTTCGTGACTGTACCTTTATAATATAACACTTATGGAGACTTCAGACTCATGGGGTGAGGTGCGAGTGGGTGGTTTTACCCTCTCCTCCCCCCATCGGCCATGTTAAGAATTCTTTTTTTTTTCTCAGGTTTGATCTCTCTTCTTAAGTTGTAACCAAGACTGGGCCCTTAGAGTTTTCTAAGTGTTAAAGCGCAGCTCAAAATTCATGTTGTGCCTTGTTCCCCTTATATTTCCTTAGTCTTCTGCTGCCTACCGGAGCTATCATGACATCCCTGCAACTTATGTAAGACTGGTGTCCTAGGTGTGCTGTTTGTTACACACCGTCCCCAAAGGAGTATTCTCCTATTTTTGGGTTTTATCAGGTTTGGTTTGGGTAATCAAACACCCCAAGGTTTACTTTATGGGGGTGTGGGGTGGGATGGGGGGGATGTTCTGTGGGGTTTTTTTATGTTTTGGTTCCTTTATTATTTGTTCACATGCTTTGTACAACAGACAGTCCTATTGCAGCGGGTGTGTCACTTATGCCATAGTGGTCTTTAAACTATTACCTATTTGCACGTTCTTGAAGTCTAAGGTGTCCGGTAGTCCCTTCTGGCCTCCAGTGATATGGCCCCGATAAAACTTCTATCCTGGAACGTCAAGGGGCTCAACCAAACAATTAAACGCTCCTTGGTCTTCAACTACCTTAAGAAATATGCCCCGCATATTTGCATTCTCCAAGAGACACACTTGGTAGGGGGGAGGATATTGGGCCTCAAGAGACCATGGGTTGGCCGCCATTACCATGCTACACATACTAACTATGCCCGGGGGTCAGTGTATTGGTTCACAAATCGCTTAATTTTGAGCCCCTGGACATTGTCACAGACCCTGAGGGTCGGTATGTCCTGGTACGTGCAAAGATAGATATGCTAGATGGTCCTGGTGGGTCTTTACTTGCCGCTCCCTGCCAATGTCTCCCTCCTGCATAAACTGACTGCCCTGGTTGCCCAGTTCCATACGGATAATGTAATTCTAGCTGGGGACTTTAACATTCCTCCCAATCCGTCCCTTGATAAACTGTCCCCTGATCCAGCATTGGATTCAGTTCTGTCCCGTTGGGCTGAGGTTTTTGGGCTAAAAGATGTATAGAGGTGGAAACACCAGACAGACCATATGTACACCTGCCACTCTACTTCCCACAACACACTATCCCGCATTGACTTTATTTATGCTAGTGCAAGTATGCTTCCTAAGATTACAGAGATGGAGATGCTCCCTCGGGGCATCTCTGATCACTCCCCCTTGTTATGTACATTCCAGTCCGCTACCCCCCAACCCAATAGAATCTGGCGCTTATTAGGGATGAGCTTCGAGTTTGAGTCGAACTCATGTTCGACTCGAACATTAGCTGTTCGCAAGTTTGCCGAACAGCGAACAATTTGGGGTGTTCGCGGCAAATTCGAATGCCGCAGAACACCCTTTAAAAGTCTATGGGAGAAATCAAAAGTGCTCATTTTAAAAGGCTTATGTGCAAGTTATTGTCATAAAAAGTGTTTGGGGACCCGGGTCCTGCCCCAGGGGACATGGATCAATGCAAAAAAAAGTTTTAAAAACGGCCGTTTTTTCAGGAGCAGTGATTTTAATAATGCTTAAAGTCAAACAATAAAAGTGTAATATCCCTTTAAATTTCATACCTGGGGGTGTCTATAGTATGCCTGTAAAGGGGCGCATGTTTCCCGTGTTTAGAACAGCCTGACAGCAAAATGACATTTGGAAGGAAAAAACCCATTTAAAATTACCTGCGGCTATTGCATTGCCGACAATACAAATAGAAGTTAATTGATAAAAACGGCATGGGAATTCCCCACAGGGAAACCCGAACCAAAATTAAAAAAAAAAAATTACGTGGGAGTCCCCCTAAATTCCATACCAGGCCCTTCAGGTCTGGTATGAATATTAAGGGGAACCCCGGCCAAAATTTAAAAAAAAAAATGACGTGGGGTTCCCCCTAAATTCCATACCAGACCCTTATCCGAGCACGCAACCTGGCAGGCCGCAGGAAAAGAGGGCCCCCCCCCTCTTGAACCGTACCAGGCCACATGCCCTCAACATTGGGAGGGTGCTTTGGGGTAGCCCCCCAAAACACCTTGTCCCCATGTTGATGAGGACAAGGGCCTCATCCCCACAACCCTGGCCGGTGGTTGTGGGGGTCTGCGGGCGGGGGGCTTATCGGAATCTGGAAGCCCCCTTTAACAAGGGGACCCCCAGATCCCGGCCCCCCCCCCCTGTGTGAAATGGTAAGGGGGTACTTACCCCTACCATTTCACTAAAAAACTGTCAAAAATGTTAAAAATGACAAGAGACAGTTTTTGACAAAGGGAAGACCCCGGGTATAGATGGAATCCCCCCTGAAGTTTATAAAAGTTACATGGATGATGTGGCCACTAAAATGCATGATATGTTCTTGAAGAATTTACGGGATGACGACCTCCCACCATCTATGGCGCAAGCCATAATAGTAGTCATTCCCAAATCTGGGAAAGACCCCCAATTATGCTCTTCTTACTGACCCATTTCCCTTCTTAATTCGGACTAAAATACTTGCCATATGGCTAAATGAAGTAATACTTACCCTAATTCATGACGACCAATCTGACTTTATGCCAGGCAAGGGGACTGATATTAATATCCGCAGGTTGTATACGATCCTGGCCTCTGGAGACGAAGAGGGAGAGGAGGAAGTGGTGGCCTCCCTGGATGCGGAGAAGGCCTTTGACTCCGTAGAGTGGGCCTACCTCTGGGAGGTCCTCCACAAATTTGGGTTCGGCCCGGTTTTTGTCTCCTGGGTAAGGGCAATCCCCGACGGCTAGAATACGTACCAGAACGGTCCTCTCCCAGCCCTTCTCTTTAAATAGGGGTACCAGGCAGGGGTGTCCCCTGTCACCGGGACTCTTCGCACTAGCTATTGAGCCCATGGCAGCTCTCCTCCAATTAGAGGGATCTCCAGGGGATCACTTCAGGAAAAAGTGTCGTTATATGCAGACGACACTTTGCTGTACCTTAGAGATGATGGGGTCTCACTGCAGGAAGCTCTCGCTGTTATTAACAAATTTGGACACTTCTCCGGAATATGTGTAAACTGGGGGAAATCGGTTTTGTTCCCTCTACACTCTCGT
Source organism: Aquarana catesbeiana (assembly GCF_042186555.1). Lineage (NCBI taxonomy): Eukaryota > Metazoa > Chordata > Amphibia > Anura > Ranidae > Aquarana > Aquarana catesbeiana. Next base: position 550,332,957 of record NC_133327.1, read on the forward strand.
GCTGGTCCCACGCATGCGGATGGGCAGCTACGCAGAGTATCCCAGTTTAGTTATCTAAGAGTGGAGATACAACGAGATCTGAAGCAATATATTCCCCATAATCTAACCCCGGTAGTCAACCAACTATCCCAAAAATGCACCACATGGAAATCTTTGCCCCTAACTCCAGTGGGTAGGGTTAATTTAGTAAAGATGTCAGTTTGCCTAAGTTCACCTATCTTTTTCGTCAATCCCCTGTGCCCATTCCAAAAAAGTTTCTTTAATAGACTAGACGCAATTATTACCTCCTTTGTTTGGAATGGGAAGATCCCTAGAATAGCGAAATCGACACTTTAACTACCTCTTACACTAGGGGGACTACCCTGCTTCTTAAAATATTACTGGGCTGCGGTCCTTGTGACTGTTAAGTGGTGGCTTGCAGAAGACTCAGCTAACCCTGCTTCCTTGTTGGAGGCGGCAATCCTGGGTTCATATATGGAACTGAGGAATTTGATTCATAGAGGTCCCAGGTCTAATCCTAAGATAACCCTACCTATGAAAAGGACACTTAAATTATGGGATGCCGTTAACAAGCAGTTGGTTAAGCCAGATGTGTGGTTACCAGCAACCCCCTATGGGGAAATCCTTGTTTGCCCCACTTCCGCACTATCCCTGATCCACTGGCTTGGGCTAAATATGGGATCATAACACTGGGAGATATAGTCTTCCAGGGACGCCTGCTCTCTTTTGATGTCCTCAAGAGGGAGCGGGGCCTACCGAATCATATGTTTTTCAGGTTTCTCCAACTACGACATGCCTTTGGTTCTCAATTCCCCTCTCTGGTGGTCCTGGATATGTCAGTCGTGGAGGTTGAGCTTAGATCCCCGGATGGTGCCAAAACATTATCCACTTTATATAATATTTTATCTACTCTTGATACATCTAGAATTTCTCGCCTATTCAATCTGTGGCAAAGTGATATTCCGGAGTTAGCAGACGATGACTGGGAAGAGGGCATTCAGCAGTACTTGCCCCTGGTAATTTCAGCAAGGGATAGATTTATACAGTTGAAGTTTATACACCGAGCATACTACTCCCCGGCATGCTTGGCCAAATATTACCCTGATCGCAAGGCAGATTGTCCCAGATGTGGCCCAGATGGGGCGGACTTCTTCCACTTGGTTTGGTCGTGCCCAGGAGTAGTCACTTTCTCGAAAGAGGTCCTAACTGACATCAATGAAGTGGGAAAACTGACAGTCCCCTATAGCCCGATCCCTCTTTTGTTGGGTATTTGCGATTTTCTGGAAATCCCCTGGGGAAAAAAGCTGTTTATTTTTTATACCACATTTTATGCCAGGAAGGCAATATTATTGCAATGGAGCCAGCCCGCTCCACCTACCAGACAATTATGGCAATCTCTAGTCAATGCGGCATTGCCATTATATAAATTAACATATTTAGGCAGGAACTGCCCCCCCCCAAAAAAAAAAAAAATAAATAAAAAAAAAATTTTGAAATTTTAATAGCCGTTGCCTCATATAAAGTCCCAATATTCTTTTTTCTTTTATATTCTCACAATAGTGCTGTCAATACCGCTTCTGGATTGTCTCCATTTATGGCGAATTATGGTTTCCAACCATCCATGTTGCCTGACTCAAATAATTCCTATGTTAGGATCATCTCCATGAACTTCATTCCACTTGGGTGCAGGTCCACGAGTCCTTGCGATGTGCCAGTGACAGGTACAGTCTCCATGCTGACTGCAGACCTACCTGCGCCTTCCTACCAGGTTGGGGAGAGGGTCTGGATGTCATCTCGTAACCTCAGACTCTGTGTTCTCTCACCGAAACTGGCACCACGGTTTATTGGGCCTTTCCGTATTCTCTGTAGAATCAAACCAGTGGCTTACACATTAGACCTTTCTCCTAACATGTGTATTCGGAATGTGTTCCATGTCTCCTTATTAAAACCTTTGGTGTGCAACTGTTCCACCACCTCAGTACCCAGTCCTCAGCCAGTTCAGGTTAAGAACCATGAAAGTATGTAATACAATCAATCAATCATTGACTCACGTAGGTTCCGTGGACGCATACAGTACCTGGTTCATTGGAAAGGGTTTGGTCTGGAGGAATGCTCTTGGGTCTTATCCTCCGACGTACATGCTCCTATCCTCCTCTGTGCTTTCCATAGACATTTTCCCCTTAAACCTGGTGGCCCTCTGAGGGGGAGGGATCATTGAGGAGGGGGTACTGTCAGGGCTGGGCTCCCAGTCCTCCCTTCTCAATGCTCAGGTTGCTCAGCTGTCGGTTAATTTCCAGTACTCATCATTCCACAGTGGCTCACCTGGTGATCATTTCTTGCTTGTCAGTCCAGCCAGCCCCTTCTGGCTATTTAAATTGCCTGGTTAATTTCTTCCATGCCTTCGCCTTTGTCAAACATATCTGGAGACTCTCTGCTGTGTTCCTTTTAAAGACTTGCCTGGCTGACGTCCCTTCTGGTTCCTGATCCTGTCTACTGCCTCTGACTATGCTGATCTCAGGCTTCCTAATTTACTGGCTTGTTCTGACTACCCGCTTTGGCTACTGTACCCTGGCTATATTTTGACTATGTTTTATATTTGTACCATTTTTACCATTATATTAAAAGGTGTGATTTGTACTGCATTTTCTGTCTCCGTCTGATTCATAGTTCCCGACAAGAGGAAGATAAAGTGTTTTACTTACCTGATCCTCTGTTCCCCCATGATCTGGCATTGGATTATCCCTCACCATCCTCACATCCAAAGCTGGTCTAAGAACCCTGCTATGGTAACAAAGACCCTAGACCGCTAGAGCATGGTGGTGCAAAAGCTGCAGGGACCGGTCTAGCTGCAAGGAGGAATGGAGGATCAGATAAGTATATTTCCTTTTATTGCTCTGAGCAATTACCCTTGCAGTGGGGCTTTTTATTTGCCCAGGAGTTGAGCTTTAGCAGACACATAGGATGCTTTGGGAAGTGACTAGTCTGAGCTTTTGCAGATGATAACTAGTGCCTGATAAACTACATTCCTCTTCATTTACAGTACAGTACACTATCTTATGCAGCTCTCTATCAGACATAATACATTTACCATTTATCATAGTAAATCATTACAAATCAGACACACCACTGCACCACTGTTTGACTCCCATTCTACAAAAAAAAAAATCAGCAGCTCACATTGCAGTAAATAAATAAATAAGTAAATAAAGTGGAATAAAATGCATGCATGGTAATCTACAAACCATGGTGCCATTAATTTTAATGTACCCCCTGGACGCAAACTGTGTGCATTCAGGGGCCTACATCCATCCTCTAAATGCAGGTAATTGCTCCAGGTGCAATTACATACAAACATCTGCAGGTAGTATCAGCCTGTCATTGATTTATTCAGGCTTCCAGTCTGTAGCTGATTAGACACAACCGGTCATACCCACTGCAGTAATATGATGATCTGGGTGGTATGCAGCCCTAATCAGCCATGTGAAAGAGCCCTAAAGCAGCCATGTCCTGAGTAGAAAAGCCTGTTACCTCACAGCAGCTGCAGAAAAGGATCCTTGTTATCTGTAGGGAAGCAGCAGTCTCATTGCAGATGTCTGAAAGACCCTCTGAGCTTACTGCAATCAGTAAAACTCATGCTTCCCACTGATTGGAGACATCTAGCTCTGCCTCAGCTGTGCAGATGTTGGACCTCTGTAGAGACCACTGCTTCCACACATAGCTAATTCTGCAGCATGCTGGTAGTCTCATGTTGTGGCTGTTTTAGAAAGAAGACAGACTGAAAGACATTAAACACCTTTTGGAGATTTAATAAAACTAGAGCAGACAGAATTTGGGGCAGTTATGCATGGCAACCAATCAGCTTCTAGCTTAACAGAGCAACCTGAAAATTGAAGCTGACTGCTCCAGATTCTGTATGTTCCAGTTTTAGTAAATCACCCCCCCCCCCCCCATGTTCCTTCTTTTGAATAGGATAACAGGTTTCAGTTCTTCTAACACAATTACAAAGGATTTTGCAATAACAGATTATCATTTAAACATGATTCATGAAAGCCCTTAGGGTTAGTATTGCTATCTATGTATGTCTTTCTTTCCTAGTTGCAGCTGTCTCCCCGATTCTTGTTGTGTGGTAGCAGGATGTCACAGGGACAAAACATGAGGGGAATTCCCCCAATAGGACTACAGACAGCAATAAAAACCTGCACAAAGTCCAATGAGAGCACCAAACAAATAGTCTAAGAGACCAAAAACCTTTCATAACAGTATTGGTTTACAAACAAGGACACAGAACAGCTAACACGTTTTCAGGGGCTCAGTGATTTTCCCTATCTTCAGGGCTATAACCAGAAATGAACACAAATTAATTTCTATATTGGTTCATGTAAAACTAGAATATACAGTAGAGTGGATATAGAAAAAAATCACCTCCTATTAAAATAATCACATTTTGTTGCTTTGCAGCCTAAAATGAAGACAGACACAGTTTTTGTTTTATCCAACTGTATTTACTCAGTGCATCTTAAACATCCAAGTGAAAGATATAACACCAACATGTCAGAAAAAAAAATAAAAAAAATAAAAAACAGAATAACTGAGTTGGAAAGAGGATCTCCCCCTTCTAAAATGACTTGTAAACTCAATCAGGTGTACCTAAGCACCTTCTCAATGGCACAAAAAGCCATTTGACTTTCACCTGTGATCAGCTGTGGTCACTTTGATTAGCTCAGCATGAAAAGAGCTTTCCTGAAGCATTTCAGTCCCTGGTAGTGCAACTGAAGCAAACAGTCAACTATGGGTGGCAAGGCACTGTCAAAAGATCTCCGTAATAAAGTTGTGGACAAGTACAAGTCAGGAGATGGATACACATTTTTTTCTAAGGGTTAGAAATGCCTAGAAGCACAGTGCAGTCTATTATTAAGAAGTGGAAGGTATTTGGGGCAGCACAGACCCTCCCTGGATCAGGACTTTGCTCCAAACAGGATGAAAGAGCCAGGAGGAAACTGGTCAGAGAGACTACAGAGAGGCCTGCAGCTACTCTGAAGCAGTTGCAGAAATTAATGACAAAGTCAATGTGTGCATAAGATAACAATATCACAAACTCTTCACAAATGTGGCTTGTATGGGAGGGTTGCAAGAAAAAAGCCATTCCTCAAGAAAGGCCACATGCAGTCATGTTTGAGTTTTGCCAAATTGCACCTTGAAGATTCTGAGGCCACATGCAAAAAGGTGTTATGGTCAGATGAAACTAAAATTGAATCAATTGGCCCCAACACCAAACACCAAACAAATGATCATCATCATATTTAATTTGAGCTTGAGCAGTTCTGCAAAGAAGAGTGCGCAAATATTGCATTGTCTAGATGTGAAAAGTTAGTAGAGACATATCTCAACAGGTAATTAAAGCAAAAGGTAGTTCAACAAAATACTGACAAACGGGAGTGATCCTTTTTCCAAGTCAGTGATTCTGTTTTTGAATGTATGGTATTTTTTTTCTGACATGTTGGTGTTATATTTTTCACTTGGATGTTACAAGTTGCACTGAGTAAATACAGCTGGATAAAACAAAAACTGAGTGTGTCTTTATTTAAGGCTGCAAATCAACAAAATGTAATTCTTTTAAAGGTGGGTGATTCTTTTCTATACCCACTGTAGTTTTAAAATAATTTATATAGAAATTCATATGTGTTCATGTCTGTGTTGTTGTCCTGAAGAAGGGAATGTCTCATAGGTTTTGGACTCCCTGACTGTTTGATTGGCTTTCCCATTGGATTTTGTATGAGTGAATTTTCGAAGTGGGACTCCTTGTTTGAGGGATACTCCATTTTGGCTGAGAGCTGCCTCACCAGAGACACTGTCCGGTTGATTTACTAAAACTGGAGTGTGCAAATTCTGATGCAGTTGTGCATGGTAGCCAAACAGCTTTGAACGTCAGCAAGTACAATTAAGCTATGACAAAAACCTGGAAGATGATTGGTTTCTATGCAGAGCTGCACTCTCCAGTTTTAGTAAATCAACCTCTGTGTCTTGTTACATCTGATCAATCTTCTAAAGATTTTAATCCAGCACCTCATTTTAACTTGTTCCAGCAATAAAACCTGATAGATGTATTTACTCTTCCAAAGTCTACCCAAAACTAAAAAGTCCTGCCTGAATTTGGGCTTTAAAGCGCACCCAAAGCCAACATATCATTTTTACAGTTATGAGGAGTAATAATTCCTGTCAGTGTTTTATTGTTGCATGCATCTAAGGGAGATTTACTCTCTTTGTTTGTCCTGATGACCATTGTCAATGAGGAAAAAAGTATGGAAAAATTCAAAATGATAACTGGAATAGTAATAGAAGGGAACCTTTCCAATGGGGTTACTTGTTTCAGGAACAACTATTGTGTCTACAGGTCAGGGAATGAAGGGAAATTTCCCAAAGGGACACATTTGGCTGATAGGGGTTTTACCATTCCCTACTCTTTTTTAAATGTTCTAAAAGTTTTTCATGATTGTGCTGTCGACCACAGGAGTGTACTGCAAAACATTGCAGCTTGAAAAAACTCAGTACTTTTTTTTTACTGATCTAAAATGCAACCCATTATTTACAAAGTGTTTACAATGTGCCTGTATACATAGGCACATAAACAAGCGCTGCTTATTCTTGAGTAAAAAGAAAACTAGAAAAATCTGCTTTCCCAGTCAGTATTTTGCACCGATACATGCAAATACGCTGAAATGTGTGCAAATACGCGCAAATGAGTATAACTATTAATTAATATTTCCTAGGAATATATTGTGTGCGCAAATACGCAAACGCTTATATACACGCAAATGCGCGCATAAATATGCTTAAATACGCGCAAAATATATGACTGAAATTACATCCAAAAAAACAGATGCTCCGACATCACTACCGTGTGCAAAAGGCCTTAGAAATATGATATTTCAATAAAAATAAACTAACATTACTTTCTAACAAGAATGTAGCAATTTGATAAGATATGTTGATAACTTAGAACTCATGGGTACATTAAAAAATTTTTCATGTTAACTCAATATGAATCATGATATAATTTGTCTTCTTCGGCATAACATCCACTTTAATAGCACTTGCATTGTTGTATGCAAATGAAGGCAGAACAATAACCAAATGGAATTCACGTACAAACAGTAAATCAAATGATAAAGTGCACGTCTCAGTTACCATAGCAGTCTTTGTAGCACAGGAGACAGAAAGTGGGCTTTGAATATTTATCAGAATGTTCTTTTCCCTTCACATTTGCATTTAGTAGCAGTGGCATACTTTAAAAGAGCATATATTACACAGTAGCATCAAAAGACATTACATCTAATAGAGTGCTTTAAAACATGTGGGAATGTAAAGAAAATGCCATTTATACCACAGTTAAACAAGTTGTTTGTAGAAAATAATCATCATATTTTATAGCAGAAATGAGTAGCGCACAATGAGTAGTAAATTCCCTATATTATTATGTATACAAACTTTTCTGCTTCTGGTATTATGTGGGTGTGATGTGATGTAAACTGTATTCTTTCCTGCATCCACTGCTTATTTCCTGAGGTCGCAGTGTGCATGACTGGCATTTTTTTTCTCCATCTGGAATGATCCTATTATTCTGTACACAGGCCTTGTAGTAAGTACTGGTCACACACAGCACCCAATAAAATAGAAAAAGTGATCAAGGTCAGAAGAACACTAATAAACACGGGGAAAAACTGTTTCAAAGGGTTAAATAAAAAATGATTTAAAAAATAAATTTCACTACAGTATGAGCCCATTGGGCTAGGCGAGATATGGTTATCAGGAACAATGACAATACTTTGTTACTCTTTCACCATATGTTTCTTTTTATTTGAGTATAAGCAATATATAATAAGTACTGATAAGCAATATATGTACAACATTGTTTGTTATCAATAAAGCTGTATTTTCTCAATGGAAAAACAAATAAAAATTTTAAGTTAAAAAAATAAATAAAAAATGAATTTCACTAAACAGGTTTCTACAGCATGTGATCTGTATGTAACAGCTGCAACCAATTTTAATGTAACATGGTTTCTATCAATGATCAATATCAATGATAGGCAGCTGTTAAAGTGATATCTAAAGCTTTCAGTTAGCAGCTCCATCACACGTGATGATATTTTGGCTATCAAACTTGGTTTGCCAACTGGGGATTTAGTAGAAGCAAGGGTGAGACATTGTGGGACTTAGTAATTATGTCTTGGAGGATTAACTGAAGTCCTGCAGGGCAAATTTAATACGTCTATTGACTAATTACAGAATTTTCTAATTTGCACAACAGGTAGCCAAGTGATATATTTGCGACAAATATGTGGATAACCTTAAAATGTCATTTTATTTTTCTTATTCACTACAGGCAGCTAATAATAGATACAGCTGTCTTCTACAAAAATAGAAGGTGAATACAATCCCAGTACTAAACGTGTCTGTGAAAAAAAAAAAATATGATTAAAACAATATACCGGTAGTAGGAAAAAAGAAGAACAGACAGAAAACGGTAGCTAAATATTTTTTTCTGATTATTATTGTGAATATATTCTCTTTATTTGTTATGTCAATGCTAAGAAACAAAAATGTATTTTTAATTTATTTTTAACTTGGTAACTACAACTGTGCTCATAAGTTTACATACCCTGGCAGAATTTATGATTTCTTGGCCATTTTTCAGAGAATATGAATGATAACACAAAAACTTTTCTTTCACTCATGGTTAGTGTTTGGCTGAAGCCATTTATTATCAATCAATTGTGTTTACCCTTTTTAAATCATAGTGACAACAGAAACTACCCAAATGACCCTGATCAAAAGTTTACATACCCTGGTGATGTTGGCCTGATAACATGCACACAAGCACAAAGGGGTTTTAATGGCTATTAAAGGTAACCATCCTCACCTGTGATCTGTTTGCTTGTAATTAGTGTGTGTGTGTATAAAGGGTCAATGAGTTTCTGGACTCCTGACAGACCCTTTCATCCAGTGCTGCACTGACGTTTCTGGATTCTGAGTCATAGGGAAAGCAAAAGAATTGTCAAAGGATCTGCTGGAAAAGGTAGTTTAACTGTATAAAATAGGAAAGGGATATAAAAAGATATCCAAGGAATTGAGAATGCCAATCAGCAGTGTTCAAACTCTAATCAAGAAGTGGAAAATGAGGGGTTCTGTTGAAACCAAACCACGGTCAGGTAGGCCAACTAAAATTTCAGCTATAACTGCCAGGAAAATTGTTCGAGATGCAAAGAAAAACCCACAACTAACTTCAGGTGAAATACAGGATTCTCTGAAAACATGTGGTGTGGCTGTTTCAAGATGCGCAATAAGGAGGCACTTGAAGAAAGATGGGCTGCATGGTCGAGTCACCAGAAGAAAGCCATTACTACACAAATGGCACAAAGTATCCCACTCACAATACGCCAAACAGCACAGAGACAAGCCTTAAACTTTCTGGCACAAAGTCATTGATGGCAAGATGAATGCAGTATGTTATCAAAAATACTGGAGGAACATTTGCATTCATCAGCCAGGAAGCTGCGCATGGGACGTACTTGGACATTCCAACATGACAATGATCCATGACAATGATCATTGACTACAGCAGAATAAAGTTAAGGTTCTGGAGTGGCCATCCCAGTTTTCTAACCTCAATATCATTGAGCCACTCTCGGGAAATCTCAAACGTGCAGTTCATGCAAGACAGCCCAATAAATTACAGGAACTGGAGGCTTTTTGCCAAGAGGAATGGACAGCTTTACCATCTGAGAAGATAAAGAGCCTCATCCACAAATACCACAAAAGACTTCAAGCTGTCATTGATGTTAAAGGGGGCAATGCACAGGCAACTGGGGTATGTAAGCTTTTGATCAGGGTCATTTGGGTAGTTTCTATTATTCTTTAAAAATAGTAAATACAGTTGATTGATAATAAATGGCTTCAGCCAAACACTAACCATGAGTGAAAGAAAAGTTTTTGTGTTATCTTTCATATTCTCTGAAAAATGCCCAAGAAATCATAAATTCTGCCAGCGTATGTAAACTTATGAGCACAACTGTATATATATAAAACCAAAACTTTTTATAATATTTTAAACAGAGTCGGGAGTTGTTAAAATCCTTTAATAAAGCAGTAAGAAAAATTCAAAAGCAAGCATTTATTATATTGCAGCTTACCAATTGTTTGATGTAGTGGCTGCATTATTTTTTTTTAGGCTTTCTTTCCTTTCTTTTACCTTGTGATCAGGCCAGTAAGGTCTGTTGTTTTTCAAAAGAACAAGCTGTCCTGCAGATGTAGTATCTAAAGGAATGAGACAAACCATTTACCACTGACAGGGTTGTTTACAAGAATCTGCTTTTATTTATTTATATAAAACCTTTATACCAAAAGGAAAAAAATGTAGCTGCAATTGTTTATAAAGTGTGAGCTAGTGTTTGGCTTCAATTGGTTAGTGTATCTAAATCTGCTAGTACATTTAACACTGCCCTCCCCCCAGATTAACAAGGCTGCTGTCCAACAGTGCCCCCTGTGCTCCGTCATTCAGTGGGGTGCTCTAATACAGGAAGTGTGTTACTGGCCAGATCACCGGGTGAAAACAGAGATAACAAAGCATAAAAAAAGAAAATGAATGTAGCCACCACATCTAATGATTGGTAAGCTGCAATATATACATTTTTTGGTTTTGGGTTTAATACCATTTTAATCCCTGCTCAGGTGACAACTGTGATACTTTGCATTTCTCCTACCTTTTGCTTCCAGAGATAGTGGTCACTATGACAAATAGAGGTGGTGATCTTTACATAGGGGACATAGAGGACAGTAAAAATTGACAGAGTTTCTTAAGTTTCCCACTATATCTATAACTGAAACAAACATTTTTTTTGCTGTAGACACATTTTAAATAATGCAATATATTTTTGTTGTATTTACGATTCACAGTCATTCTTAAATCAGAGTTCCACTCAAAAGTGGAACTTCTGCTTATCCGTCTCCCCCCCCCCTCCGGTGCCACATTCCCACTTTCGGCCCCCTCCTTCTTCCACTGCCGCTGGACCAATTAGAAAGTGCAGCCACTTCGCTTTCAATTAGAAAGCACAGTAGGGTTTCCTTACCAGGAATGGAGGCGGCTGCACACGACAGCCGATCCGAAGATCGGCTTGGGTGCCAACATCACGGGCTCCATGGACAGGTAATGGTTCATATATTAAAAGTCAGCAGCTGCAGTCTTTGTAGTTGCTGACTTTTATTTTTTCATGGGGGGGCTGGAACTCCTCTTTAGCCCTGGTTCACACTGGAGTGTTTTGACATGTGATTTGACATGTCAAATCACATATCAGATCGGCATCAATGGCACCGTCCTAATCGGTGCGACGCCACATCTGCGGCGCTGCACCGATTTTAAAAAGTAGTTTCTGTACTACTTTTTGCGATTTCGGGCTGCAATTTACATTGACATCTGTGCAGAAACCTGCACAGATGTCTATGAAATCGTGGCCAAAATCGGGACTGACATGTGGGAGTGAAATCGTGCGAGTTCAGCTGAACTCGCACAGCTTCATTCCCGCAGCTCAGTGTGAACCTGGGCTTAAATAGGGAATTAATACTGCCAAAAAGCATTAATGTAGTGCAGTTTTTCAAAGTTTCACAAAAGCATTGCATTATAGTTACATAGATAGTCAGGTTGAAAAAAGACACAGGTTCATCCAGTTCAACCAATATTAAAAAAAGAAAAAAAACACACAAATATAATCCCTCCATATACACTATTCAATACCCATAGATTTTAACGGTGCTCCGCGGCTTTCCAATTTGCTGTGAACACCGCATAATGTTCGCTGTTCGGCGAACACCTGATGTTCAAATTGAACTTACGTTCAAACATGGGGCTCATCCCTACCCATCAGTACAGCATATAAGTGCCTCATCATCAGTGCCCATCATTGCCACCTCATCAGTGCCAATAAGTACTGCCTCATCAGTATCCATCAGTGAAGGAGAAAACTTACTTATTTACAAAGTTTTTTAAAGAAATTAAGAAAAACTTTATTTTTTCAAAATTTTCGGTGCAAAAATTTCGGTGCAAAAAATTTGTAGTGCAAAAAATAAAAACCCCAGTGGTGATCAAATACCACCAAAAGAAATCTGTATTTGTGGGGGAAAAAATAATAAAAAGTTTGTTTGAGTACAGTGTTCCATGACCACGCAATTGTCATTCAAAATGCGACAGCGCTGAAAGCTAAAAATAGTACTGAGCGGGAAGGGGATGAAAGTGCCCAGTATTGAAGTGGTTAAAATACTTCCTTCTTTCTGTGAGGACTTTTGACAATGCTGCAACCCATATGAAGGTTATCTGGAGGCATCTACTAAAACAGCAATTAATGCAACAGGCATGTGGTGTTGATGTGACTCCAGGAAACTACAACCCAGATAACAAGCAATTGTGCTGCAAGTTTGAAAATAACTTGCTAAGCTATTGCTAGACTTGCCAGGCTTCACAAGTTTGTTGCACCATTGCAGCAAGTCCACATTGCATGACTCCAGATCAACTTTCTTTGGAAACATTCTGCAAGTCTGCTGCAAGTTTTGGTTTAGGTATGCTGTGTAATAGTCATCCCACCACAGGGGTCACTGTGGCTGAATTTTCATGCTGTAGACTTGCAGAGCTTTTGCTGTAGATTCACCACTGCAACTTTGCTCTCGCTAGAGACTTGCCATGCAAATTTTCTACAAATTGGAAAAGTGTCAACTTGAACTTGTACTTTAAGTGCTCTGCAAGTGTACAACTTGCCAGTGAAAATGTGCAGCACGTTAACAAGACTTACAATTTAACACTGCCACAAATTTGTGTCACGTTATCCTTGCTATCTGGGAAATCCCAGGGATCTCTGTCCTCCGTTTTTTACCCCGTTTCACCAGCTTGTCTCTGATTGATGTTAGCAGAGGAGATATAAAAAAGAAGCATATGTACTGCACAGAGGAAACCATAGTCATGGAGTGCTTTTGATTTAGAAATCAGATTTTATAACTTTATTGGTAGTTTTGCTTTAAAAAAGGCTTGAAATTTGAAAGCTGTGCCCCCCCCCCCAAAAAAAAAAAAAACACTAACAGAGACACAAAGGACAAGTCAACAGTGTTGCCTGTATGGTTATCACGACTGATCTTTATCCTATTATTGAGTTCCCATGCCTTGTTCTGCATTGTGTCTCTCTGGAAAGGAGGCCATCTTGGTGGAGGGGAGAAGAGCAGGGCTTTTCTTTTTCGCATGTCAAAAATTCCTCCCCCTCTCCTTGATGACTGATATAGGCAGGAGAGGTTATAGAAGAACATATTTACAAAATGAATGAAGCAGAAGACATAGATCCTTATGTTACAGCTCCTCGTGTACAGCTTTCTCTCCAGCAAAAGGAACAGACAGGTGCACAGAACTGGCATACCAAATCTCACTATAAATCTAACGAGACTAGCAGGCAACGGCAGCAGTGCCTTTGATAATTTCATACTGCAGATATTCAGCTATAAAGCGTTGAAGTTAAGAAAACGTGACACACTGATTTAACTATGAAATGTATACTTAAAAAAAGTAATTTATCTAAATATTCAATTATCCATAAAAATATATGGTACTCTGAAACAAATAAACTTCAAGTCATCATCAATTACATGTAATAAAAGAAAAAAAAAGTTTCACAAATAAAATTACTCATTGTGCTCAGTGCAACAGATTATTCTATGGTCAACTTCAAACAATGCGTAAAAATATCCTGTGATACCATGAAACCTCCAGTGGACAGGACCTCACCTTCTAAAATGGACCTTATATGAAAAAAGGTCTTAGAAGACTTTTCCTATTAATAGGGGTATTTGGTATTGCACATTCAAAACCAGGCAGCTGTATTCACTGTTTGCTCCACAATGATAAACAATGTCATTGTCAATGTCAACAGAGATCCCATAACACTTTCCATAAAGTAGGTACCATATTTATTAAAATATGTAATATAACTACTCACAGGGGTCTTTGCACCAGATCATGTACCAAATACTTAACAGCATAAAAAAAATCAGAAGGTTCACTCTACAGAGAGACATCACCACTACTGGTATGTTAGTGTCTGAAAGTCCCAAGTACTGTCACACCTCGCTCTGCCCTACACATTGCATCACTACTTCATCAGGGGCTTGGAGGAGAAACAAGGAAGACATGTGCAGCAACTATTGTTTACCTTACACCATGTCAACCAGACCAGAATATACTCTCTGACCTCTAAAAGTGTTACTAAACCCAGTAATATGAAAATAGTTTATCCACCCCGCAGTGCCCACAGCTTTTAAATCTTCTTTTTCACATTAAAATACTGCCACTATATACTTTTACGGCTGATCTGTATACCACGGTCACGTGATAAACTGCAGGGCCTGCCTGAGTGCTGAGTGTTCAAGTAGGAGGAGATTTCCACTACAGCACCTCATGCTGTTATGGGAGGCGGATCATCCATGAATCAAGATGTAACATCCCACCCACTGTGTTCTTTTTTAGTTACTGGGCATGAAGGAGGAGGGAGAGACTGGGCTGTCATTTAGGATCTGTATACACACCCACATGTATGATATCAATACCATGTGATCTGAAAAGCTCAGCTCATTAAGGAAATATTCTCTCCAGCAATAAAGACCAAACTGAGCAGGTGCAGCTTTACAACTATGACTGTGTCTTATTCAGCCTTGCCAAGAGAGACCCTGCAGGAGGGGGAGGATCTGTGCATACAGGATCAAAGAGCCTTTTTACACAATACAGAGGATTAACCCCTTAAGTTCCACAGTGAGTATAACAAATATGCTATTCTGCATATACAGACAGATTTTACTGTTGTGGGTTTAGTAACACTTGAAGCACTGGAGTGTTTAGCCACATGAAGTGCAATGCTAATTATCAAAACAATATGGTAATTTTTTACTGCCGAGGTACAATAAAACTTCCAGATGTTTCCTATAACATAGAAAAACGTTATTTTTTGAGTTCAGGTGACAAAGTCACACCGGCAATTGACATGGGCTTAAAAGCCAGCCACGCATCAGTAGCAAGGTATATTGCTTTGTCACTCACTGACAAAGAGTTTGAAAGTGAGTACAGTAGAGATGAGCACTCAGGGGTCTGTACTTCAGCTGTACTGACCCTGGTGACCTGCAGTATATACTGATACCAAAGGTTCTCATTGTACTCTCCTAGGTCTCAGAGGTACACATTTCGGAATGACAGCAAATGAAGTCTGGGAGAGTATACTGACTATGGAAAATGAATTCTATTTTCTTTAGTATGAGAAGTTTGCATCCCTTCTAAACAGGTTTTGGAATACTGCAGTATAAGCATATGTGACTGGCTATATTACAGAATAAGTATAAGTAACTGGCATCGTGGCTTCCGCTATTTTTTGCAATATATAAGAATTTGGCATTACTATACATATTTACTGGCACTAGGGATCACAATACCTTCTTGCTGATGCTAGAAGATTAGCATTATATTTTTACAGGCACCAGAGGTTGACTTTATGCATTTACTGACATCAGGGCTGGCAATGGGATTTTACAGACTCAGCCGGCTAGCATAATTTCCACTGACACCACAAGCTGGCAACACACAGTGAAATAAAAACTGCATTCAGGCTGCAGACCTCACTTCTCATAGAGATAGTCCTGAGAATAAAAAAAAAACAGTTTGCTTACTTGTATGCACTAAGTACCACATAACTACTCTAACATGTCAACAGATAACACTGACCAGTATTAGAGCTGCGGCACACAGGTGTTTTTTGTAGGTAATGAACAAATATGTGACTTGTGTGTGGTCTTTAATGATCAATTTTAAACCCATACTTGACTTAAAGTATATGTATAAACGTAATCACTAAAATCTCATGGGGGTCAATACAAGAATAAATTTACTCTCAGCCATTGAGCAGGCGTGTTAAAATGATAAAGCCTTATCAAATATTACTTTAACCCCAATTGCATTTACTGCTTAAATCACCTAAATACATGCCAGGCACATCAAAGTAAAATGTGTTTAAAGTTTTTGCAGTTCATTTTGTCTAGAGAAGAACATGCACTAATGGAAAGAATGCCTGACAAAAGGATAAAAGAGTGCAAAATAATTTGTTTATACAAAAAAACCCCCAAAAAAACAACCAACGCAATTCAGCGTCAGAGAAACCCCCTTCATCAGCGCTTCAGTTAAAAAAAGAACCTTGAATGGACTCAAAACAGAGCTTTCCTGTGTGGAAGCCAATTGCTGGATCAGGATAATTGCTGATCAGCAGTATCTGGACTCTTTAACCTCTACAACCCTGGAAGATTTTACCCCCTTCCTGACCAGAGCACTTTTTACAATTTGGCACTGCATCGCTTTAACTGACAATTGTGCGGTCATGCAATGCTGTACCCAAATTAAATTTGCGTCCTTTTTTTCCCACTTTCTTTTGGTGGAATTTGATCACCTCTGTGGTCTTTATTTTTTGCTCTATAAACAAAAAAAAGAGCATCAATTTTGAAAAAAAAACAATATTTTTTACTTTTTGCTATAATAAATATCCCCAAAAATGTTTTTAAAAAACGAATTTCTTCATCAGTTAAGGGCCAATATACAGTGGGGACGGAAAGTATTCAGACCCCCTAAATTTTTCACTCTTTGTTATATTGCAGCCATTTGCTAAAATCATTTAAGTTCATTTTTTTTCCTCATTAATGTACACACAACACCCCATATTGACAGAAAAACACAGAATTGTTGACATTTTTGCAGATTTATTAAAAAAGAAAAACTGAAATATCACATGGTCCTAAGTATTCAGACCCTTTGCTCGGCATTTAGTAGAAGCACCCTTTTGATCTAATACAGCCATGAGTCTTTTTGGGAAAGATGCAACAAGTTTTTCACAGATGGATTTGGGGATCCTCTGCCATTCTTCCTTGCAGATCCTCTCCAGTTCTGTCAGGATGGATGGAAAACGTTGGTGGACAGCCATTTTTAGGTCTCTCCAGAGATGCTCAATTGGGTTTAAGTCAGGGCTCTGGCTGGGCCATTCAAGAACAGTCATGGAGTTAATGTGAAGCCACTCCTTCATTATTTTAGCTGTGTGCTTAGGGTCATTGTCTTGTTGGAAGGTAAACCTTTGACCCAGTCTGAGGTCCTGAGCACTCTGGAGAAGGTTTTCATCGATTTCCCTCGATTGCAACCAGTCGTCCTGTCCCCGCAGCTGAAAAACACCCCCACAGCATGATGCTGCCACCACCATGCTTCACTGTTGGGACTGTATTGGATAGGTGATGAGCAGTGCCTGGTTTTCTCCACACATACCGCTTAGAATTAAGGCCAAAAAGTTCTATCTTGGTCTCATCAGACCAGAGAATCTTATTTCTCACCATCTTGGAGTCCTTCAGGTGTTTTTTAGCAAACTCCATGCAGGCTTTCATGTATCTTGCACTGAGGAGAGGCTTCCGTCGGGCCACTCTGCCATAAAGCCCCGACTGGTGGAGGGCTGCAGTGATGGTTGACATTCTACAACTTGCTCCCATCTAACGACTGCATCTCTGGAGCTCAGCCACAGTGATCTTTGGGTTCTTCTTTACCTCTCTCACCAAGGCTCTTCTCCCCCGATAGCTTAGTTTGGCCGGACAGCCAGCTCTAGGAAGGGTTCTGGTCGTCCCAAACGTCTTCCATTTAAGAATATGGAGGCTATTGTGCTCTTAGGAACCTTAAGTGCAGCAGAAATTTTTTGTAACCTTGGCCAGATCTGTGTCTTGCCACAATTCTATCTCTGAGCTCTTCAGGCAGTTCCTTTGACCTCATGATTCTCATTTGCTCTGACATGCACTGTGAGCTGTAAGGTCTTATATAGACAGGTGTGTGGCTTTCCTAATCAAGTCCAATCAGTATAATCAATCACAGTTGGACTCAAATGAAGGTGTAGAACCATCTCAAGGATGATCAGAAGAAATGGACAGCACCTGAGTTAAATATATGAGTGTCACAGCAAAGGGTCTGAATACTTAGGACACTGTGATATATCAGTTTTTCTCTTTTAGTAAATCTGCAAAAATGTCAACAATCCTGTGTTTTTATGTCAATATGGGGTGCTGTGTATACATTAATGAGGGACAAAAATGAACTTAAATGATTTTAGCAAATGGCTGCAATATAACAAAGTAAAAAATTTAAGGGGGTCTGAATACTTTCCGTCCGCACTGTATATTCTTCTAAATATTTTTGGGAAAAAAAATCGCAATAAGTGTATATTGATTGGTCTGCGCAAAAATTATAGCGTCTACAAACTATTTTTTTTTTTTACTAGTAATGGCAGTGATCTGTGATTTTTAGCAACACTGCGACATTGTGGCGGACAGATCGGACACTTTTGATACATTTTTGGGACCATTAACATTTATACAGTGATCAGAGCTATAAAAATGCACTGATTACTGTGTAAATGTCACTGGCAGGGAAGGGGTTAACAATAGAGGGCAATTAAGGGGTTAACTGTGTTCCCTAGTTAGTGTTGCTAACTGTAAGGAGGTTAGGACTGACTGGGGGAGGAGACATATCACTGTTCCTACTTAGTAGGAACAAACGATATGTCTCCTCTCCCTTGACAGAACAGAGGCTCTCGTGCAAAACATGCTGGCTCTCGTAGCCGGTGGCAATCGCGCCTGCCAGCCACGTGCGTCAGATCCCCAGCCGCACAGCGGGTGGCTCTTGAAGGGGACAACATACCCATACAGGGTTTCACACAGCAGAGCCATTTTGCCAACGTATATCGGCGTGAGCCAGTCGGCAAGTGGTTAAATTTGGATTCTGTTATCCTTTGGTCTGACGCTCCTTCCATTTGTGCATGTTCTTTTATGGTAACCTGTGGGGTACCTACTGGAGGGTAGCCCTGTCTGTTGTGAGCAGCTTAACCTGGCCAGTGAACTCTCCAAATTATTTTTGTCCTCTCACTATTTTGTATGATCTCACTCTTGGATGCTTTTTTATTGATTTTGTTTAGAGGGCAGCAACAGGCTGCATAGAAAAGCCTGTCCCCTGCCAGCATTCTTCAGAAAAGGGCCTTTGGTCTCAGGCAGACTTATAGCAATACAATCAAAAAAGCTCATGTCTCCTAACGATTGTAAAGCACTAGCTCTGCCTGAGCAGGGGCCATGCTGGTCCTCTGCAGAGAGCTAACTCCTTTTAATAGAGAGATTCCTTTTTTACAGCATGCTGACAGGAGACAGGTTTTTTCAGCTGCTTTGTATAATAATTAACTGTACTACTTTGAACGCCATTTGTTTTGATGTACTTAAATTGTATGTAGCTGATTAATACTGAATTTAGCTGGGATTTAAAGTACATAAAATAACAATTTCTCATAATATGTACTCAATTTAAACATTTTACTTTCTCTTTAGAACACTATAGGCAAGAGCTTGGCTAGCATGAAAAACAGAATAAAAGTTGTGCTAAAAGTGGTTGTAAAGGCAGAAGGATCTTTATCTTAATGCATTCTATGCATACAGGGGTATTCAACCTCACGCCCTCCAGCTGTGGTGAAACTACAAATCCCATCATGCCTCTGCTTCTAGGAGTCATGCCTGTGATTTTCAGGGTCTTGCAATGTCTCATGGGACTTGCAGTTTCACCACAGCTGGCGGGACGAGGTTGCCTACCCTTGCATTAAGATAAAAACCCTACTGTATGCAGCAGCTCCCCTCAGCCCCCCTAACACTTACCTGAGCCCCATCTCAATTCAGTAATGTTGAACGAAAGACTCAGCTGTCTGGGACTCTCTCTCCTCATTGGCTGAGACAGTAGCAAAGCACCATTGGCACTCGCTGCTGTCAATCAGTTAATGAGCCAATGAGGAGAGAGAGGGGGCGGGGCCGGGCCACGGCTCCATGTCTGGACAGACACAGGGTGCTGTGGCTCAGCTCAGGAGCCCCCATTGCAAGCTGCTTGCTGTGGGGTCACTCAACAGGAGGGAGGGGCCACAACCCCTGAAGAGGGACCAGAGAAGAGGAGGATCTGGGCTGCGCTGTGCAAAACCATTATACAGAGCAGGTAAGTATGAGGCCTCATGCACACTGGACGTTTATACGGCTGCTGTTTTTTTGGCTTCAGGCATTTTTTTCTAGAGCCAGTAAACTCCCCAGCATGTTATCTTATGTGTCCATGCATAGGCTTTTATCAGAGTTTTTTAGCAGGGGTGTTTTCTGGCTTGAAATAAAAACAGAACTAGTAGGTTTAAGAGGAGTTTTTCAGCTGTAAAAATGCTCTTACTCTGATAAAAGCTTAAAAACGCCAAAAAACATGGCTATTCAGCATTTATCAGCAATTTTGAGCCATAAGCTTTTGTGGGAGTATAGTTTTGCTAAAAAAAAAAAATAAAAAACGCTACAGCTAAAAAACGCTGAAAAATGCTGCTGCAAAACTCATTCTACAGCTACAGCTTTCTACAGCTAACGCTACTGGCATTTTTATAATGTCCAGTGTGCATGAGGCTTTACATGTTTGTTATTTAAAAAAAAATAAAAAAAAATGAAGACTTTAGTATCACTTTAAATGTGCATTACTAAATGTCTTCTATAATATAGGACAGCGGCCTACATACTCATTGCTATATGAAGAAACATTAGTCATGATAAAATATACAGTATATATCACAAAGGTTCAAAGTAAATTTTCAGTAAACTGCCAAACAGTGTAATAAAAACTGTACACTGAACCCTGAAGTCATTTTTCTTCAGGATCTTTACTGTGTGTTTTTCCTTTAATGCATGGGTCAAGTGTTGCCTGGTTATTCATAAAGAAATATGATTATAGCATTGCCAAAGACATATCGCAGGGAAAATGTTGCAGAAATGATATGATATAGAGAAGATAGCTTGAAGCATAAGCAGAACAAATGACATTCCAATGTACGAAATTTGGAGATGTCAGAGGTCTATTCGTTTTTACTATCTCTTCTAAAGAAGCAATATATTTATCTTTACTTTCTGTAATACAAGCATTAAATTCTTTGGAGGCTCATAAAATAATATAGGCAACAGTGATCTCTCAATTTAGCTATCATGAGTTATCCCAAGTGTTTGTCCTGGTGTTGTTTATTAGGAAAACATGTTACAGTGTATCTTTAGTCAAAACCTAGTAGGTCAGATATGTATTGCTGTTTGTATGCACCATAAGGAGACTCACCCTCTCTATTTGTCCCGGTGACTTTTATAAAGATAAAACTGCCAGCAGGTATAAAAAGGAGCCCCCAAGATGCCTGCAAACACCTGTAGTAACTCCCACTCCCTTCTGTTATGATCAAATGCTAGACAGTTAAGAACAGACAAAGCTCCAGCACTTTCTGGCAATCCCAAAGCTTGCTCATCACCTACACACATTCCTACTAGCCAACAAGGTAGCTCATCATAGCAGAGCCGTCGTAATATCATCATTGGCCCCTGGGCAGCGTAATGCACTGGGGCCCCTACCGGCCTGCCCCAATTTACACACCTGCTCCCAAGAATTAAAGTATAAATAGCTGATATAATTAAACATATATTATTAGTACTTTCAATAAAATCTAATTTAAGCAATAAGAAAACATGCAATAGATCAAAGACTAACCAACACGAAGGGCATGGTACAGAGTAGAGCTGCACGATTAATCGTTAAGAATCGTTATCGTGATTTTTTCCCTGTTGCGATCTTGACAAAGTATCTCCCGATTCTTTCTATGCAGAGAATTCAAACGTCAAAGGAAAGGAAAAAAAGAAAAAAAAGGGGAAGTATGCCAAGAATCACAACATTCTTTAGCAGTGGAACTTAAGTATAAACATTGTAACGATATGTCCTTTATATCAAAGGAATACACTTTGATGTGTAAATGAGGGAAGTTTAAACACTTAAACACTAAACCTTTTTCTGACATTTGTTGGTTTCAAGTTAATATCAATTTTTTTTTTTTTGCTATCTTGCTAGAAAATTACTTAGGACCCCCAAACATTTTATATATATATATATATATATATATATATATATATATATATATATATATATATATATATATATATATATTTTTTTTTTGTAGAGACCCTAGAGAATAAAATGTTGGTTGTTGCAATATTTTATGTCACACTGTGTTTGCACAGCAGTCGTTCAAATGCAATTTTTGATGAAGCAATCACACTTTAATGAATTAAAAAAAAAACTAACAAGTAAAGTTAGCCCAATTTTTTTTTGTATAATGAGAAAGATTTTACGCCGCGATAATCGTGATCTTTTTATTTTTAGCAAAAAAATTGTGATTCTCATTTTGGCCAGAATTGTGCAGCTCTAGTACAGAGGGGGAAGCAAAAGGGTTCAGTATGGGAGGGGGGGTAGGGATGATGAGGGCACAATACTGGGATCAGGACTGCACAGTACAGGTTCCGAGACAATGCCTGGGACACGGCCATCCCAGGACAGCTTAATAAAAACCGTGACTGTCCCAGCAAATCCAGGATGATTGGCAAATATGGTGTAATGCAAGATTATCATGGAACCCCCATGCCCATGTTGCCACTTGGTAGTGCCTAGGGGTGCCCATGCATCAAAATGGCCTTGCATCATAGTGATGGGCAGACCAGTGGGAATGGTCTGAACTTTGCCCATTCAGAACAGCTCAGCATTTGGACATAGCAGAGGGCAATGAGAGCTGCTGACTCTAGGTGTGTGCACTTTATTTTTGCTAGCAGCTCTCTTTTTTTAAAGTGACAACTTCTCTTTAAATGTTACAGCAATCCTTTCAGCAATATCATCCCTGGTGAGGACATTTGATTAACTAGATTAGCAGAAGCCAATTCCTGTAATATTTGAGATGCTGGTTTTCTATATAATAATCTGTGTTCAAGTGACAGATGTCTCCTATGTGAAAGCACAAAATAAGCCTTTCTTAAACACAGAAGATCTCTGTGTTAGTCAGGGCTTATTATGGAAATTCTACAAGACTGTTTCAATATGGCAATAATTTATAAAGAAAATACACAAGCAAGCTCATTTCATATAAAAAGTACACATGTTCATAGGGTATTATACTACTGAATATCCGGTGTGAACACAAAATATAGAACTGAATAACTTGGGGTTCTCTGATTTTTGTATACTCCTTTCTCTTACATTATTTGAAGGTGTCTCGTGTTGTAATCACTCATTTGATAAGTCACATTATTAAGTTACTTCCATTAAAAAAGCAGCTCCTAAAAAAAATGTAGGCAGCCATTACTGAACTGCCCTGAATATGTTAGTTGCTTACCTGTCATGTAGATATTCTGACTAGTTTTGCATTCAGTAAGACTTCCCTTGCTGCATGCTTATTTGAAGAAGTAACATAAAAGGTACTTAAACTGTGTCTAAACAAAAGATTTAATATATTGAAGCTTACGTCTTTTTGGACGTGGGGACTACATTTTTTTTTTTTTTAATTCTCCCTTATATTCACCTCAGTACCTTCAGGCATTGTAGATAAATTCATCTTCAAAGTTTGTAACAAAGGCAATTTGATTTTAACATCTTTTTCCCTTACTTTCTGTACAGAGCAAAAACGTGGCAGCCCTCTAATGTAAAACATACAGTAGGCATTGTAAGCTGTTTGGAAGTGACTAGTGAAACTAGACACCTAAAGCTGCGTGCACATGATCGGACTTTCCGACAACAAAACCGTGGAATTTTGTTTGAAGGGTATTGGATTCTACTTGTCTTGCATACACCTGGTCACACAAATGTTGGCCAACAATTACGAATGTAGTGATGTATAAGACGTACGGCGAGCCGATGTGATATCTCCATTACGAGCGCTAGTTTTACAGGACCGAATGCTTCCGTCTCGTCCTTGATTCTGAGCATGCGTGTTTGTACTTTGCACTTTTGTCCGACGGACTTGTGTATACACAATCTGAAAGTCCAACTTACATTTGTTGGCGGAAAATTTGAGAACATGCTAGCCAACATGTGTTGGTGGAAAGTCCAACAACAATTGTCCGATGGAGCATACACATGGTCGGACTTTCCACCAACAGCCTGACATCCAACATTTCCCGTCGGAAAATCCGATCGTGTGTACGCGGCATAAGTCTTTGTTGTGATCTTTGAGGATACATTACTTCACTGTACATGCAGCTGGAGTTGTTAGGGATGGCTTGTTTTAAAGCCCCTTTAACCTCTTCCTGACCATATAATGCATTAATGTGGCGATAGGAAAAGTGGGTCTTAACGCCCAGCCACACGTTAATGCGTCCATGTTGGTCTCAGTTGTGTGACTGGCCGAATCCTTGGCTTTTGATCAGGAGGCAGCGAGACTGACTCCCAATCATGTGACTACTGTGAGAGCCAATAACAGAAGTCATAGGTTCAGGAAGTCATTCCGCCTCCCAACTTTAGGTTCCACTTAAAGGACCACTGGGAGGCAGCGCAAAGGGGTTGAAGCCCATCTCCAGGCAAGGTGAACCCCTCTCCCTGCTCTCTTCCAAATTCCTCTCATCCACCCAGCATGTTTTTTTTACTTTGTGAAGAAAGTTTTCCTTTCCCTTTCCTATGCCCAACAATGAATTTAAAAAGGTTGTGGCTTTACATCAGTTTATAGTAGTTTATTTATAGTTCAAGTGATAATAAAGCCTGTTTTTTAAAAATAACAAACATGTTATACTTACCTAGTCTGTGCAGTGGTTTTGCACAGAGCAGCCCCGATCCTCCTCTTCTCGGGTCCCTCGCCGGCGCTCCTGACTCCTCCCTCCTACCTGGTGCCCCCACAGCAAGCAGCTAGCTCTGGGGGCACCCAAGCAGGCACGCTCCCGACCCACGGCTCTGTGTGTCCATTCAAACTGGAGCTGTGGCTCGGCCCCACCTCCTCCATCTCCTGATTGGCTCACTGGCTGTGACCAATGGCTCCAGCTGCTGCCAAAAGCCAATCAGAAGTGTGAGTCCCCAGAGGGGCAAGGCTCTTGTGGACATCACTGGATCCAGAGGGGGTTAAGTAAGTATTGGGGGGGCTGAGGGGTCAGCATGAATGCATGAAGGTAAAAAACCTTGAGCCTTTACAAACACTTTAAAGTTTAGGACAGTAATGCCCCTGTCCTTATAAAACCTGCCCCAACTGAATATATTTCACAGACTTTACTAAATAGGCTACTGTTTACTACTGCACATTTTATGTTTTAATTAATAACAAGTCACTTTTAAAGACTTTTCATAATGCCATATGTAAATATTAATGAAAAAGCTGTAAATATAAATCACAAACCTTGGAGTAGGTCAGATATGATCCGTCCCTTTATATAGAAAGACCTTGAAAGGTTCATTCAGCCCTTGGGCTGCTCATTATTTTATTTTATTTTTTGTTGTTGTTTTTAGTTATCTACCTACGGATTCAGGCAGTAGATAGTAAGACAGAAGATGAATTGAATTTATTGAAAGCAATGTCACTATGTAAAAAGAATAGCAGGTAAATCTTGGCCTCCGGACAGTTCCATCTTCTAAAATGACTGCATAGTAAGATAGGTATATACATTTAAAAAAAAATAACAGACAAAATCCAAAAACTGCATCTATTGTACTGTTAAAATGGCACTGATTAAATGTCAGAGCTGTGTGGGACAGTTAAGATTTAATGTATTAAAGCACACCTTGCAAAATGATATAAACGACATTACCCGTTCAGCTTTGTAAATTTATTTAAAGTGTAACTCCACTTTTATTGATCACCATCTAGGTGATCTATGTACATTACAAGGATTTTAAAAAACTTTGTTGCAGATTCCTGAAGAAATCCCTGTGTGTTTGTCTGTGTCCATGTCGAAAGCGTATCTTATGGGAGTGGTTTCATAATTATTAATCAGCTGCTGCACCTGCAGGGCTCTAATAAGGAAAATTGCATGGTCTGCATCTCTTTAGATGAGATTTCCTATTGGGAGTATCTCACCAAAAATTACATTTTTGTTGCAGGGGATACCAAAAATCTGACTTGTATCTTAGTGTAGACTTCTGGGAAAATCAGTATGTCAATCACACAAGCAGTTAATTAGGTTTCTGGGGGGCTTCCTGTACACATTCTGTGTTCAGAACACCTCCAGGTAGTCATATTGCATTGCATTTTACCAAAAATTGGTTGAAAAGGAAAGATCATTTTTAATAACATTCAATTACAATATTACTTGGTTCACAATTGTATATGCTATATTATTATTTTTTTTATTTGTTATTTATTTTTCCCACAAAAGTGGAGTTACACTTTAAATGCATATACAAGTAATATATGCTGTGTTTGTTAATGTAAGACTTTACCTTTAACGTTACCTATTCTATTCTACTGACTTATTCAACAATGTCAAACTGTCAACTTCAGTTAAAACATAGTTGTCAAGAGTTAGCTAGTGTAGCTCTCTACATTCTATAGTAGATTTCTCAACTGAGTTTTTTTGAAACTGTAGGGTTCCTTCAGCAGATGCCTATCAGTTCCGGCACCAATGTCACTTGTCAAAGTCGGTGGCATGGAAACAGTTTAGCTTTTTTTCTTATCTCTCAGGTAAGTAACAAATGACACTAATGATCTTGTTAGCTAACTTTAAGATGGACATCCTTCTCACTACCCAGCAACATAAGAGGGTCCTTCATCTACTGACCACCGATGTAACAGTGAATTCTTTCCAATCATCGTTAATGGTAGAGGTTCCTTCCTGATTGACCAACAATGTAAGGGGGTCTTCCTCCCACTGGCTGATAACGAAAGAGGCCTTTTACAACTGAACACTAATGTAAGGGGGCCTTTCACCCAATGACCTACATGAGGGGGGCCCTCCCCTAAGGACCACCCATGTAATTGGGGTCCCTTTTCCCACTGACCAAAAATGTAGTCCAAATGACAACCAATATAATTGGATCCTTCTTTAATTGACCACAAAGTAGAGGGTTTTGAAAAAGTATCTTCTCTGTATGGTAAATACTGTAAGCCAAATATTTTATTACTAATGACACTATTGTATCATGATCAGTGGATATAGTCATTTTTGACACACACACACACACACACACACACATACATATATATATATATATATATATATATATATATATATATATATATATATATATATATATATATATATATATACATATACATATACATAGATATACAGTATCTCACAAAAGTGAGTACTCCCCTCACATTTTTGTAAGTATTTTATTATATATTTTCATGTGACAACACTGAAGAAATGACACTTTGCTACAATGTAAAGTAGTGTACAGCTTGTATAACAGTGTAAATTTGCTGTTCCCTCAAAATAACGCAACACACGGCCATTATTGTCTAAACCGCTGGCAACAAAAGTGCGTACACCCTAAGTGAAAATGTCCAAATTGGGCCCAAAGGGGAGGATGAAGCCAAGAGGTAGGTGGAATAACTAGTAGAGGTGGAGCCTGGCAGTGGAACTTTGTTCGCTACAAGTGAGACCTGTTTGGATTTTGTATTTATGCTTATTACTTTTAAATAAATGTGAGTTTAATATTAGCTGGGGTGGTGAGGTTCTGGTCATTTAACACTGAGGATACTGCACTATTGGAGGAAATGTTGTTTTTTCCATGTCATTTTAATTTGCTGGAGACTAATGTGGAGCCAACTCTGAAGCAAATACATACAGATCTATATCTATATAGATATATAGATATATAATATAATATAATATAATATAATATAATATAATATAATATAATACAATATATAATTATTATATATTATTTAAAAATACAACTGATAATGACTTCAGTAGCTTATATCTCTGGAACGATGAAGTACTTGCAATGTTGTCACTGAAGTTAACCCTTCCATAAAGTTAACTTTTTGATAACTTTGCAAGACTGCACAAATAAATTCCAGACATGTTACAAAATACAACTGCAGCAGCCTTTTTTTTAAAAAAAGCCTAACTTTTTATTCCTAAAATGTCATTTGTGCACAGCCACTTTAACTATTCTGCACCCCTTAGGTTTAAAAATCAGGACTGTGGTGGCAAAACAGGGCAGGTTAGTGATAATGAAATACAAAGTAAATTTATGTGACTTGATACACCTGAAATAAATGATTTAAGTAATAAAAATGCAAAATTGTTTCCTCTTAAAATGATGCATCAGTGGATAAAGCTTCACTGAGTTAATAAATATATTTTGAATAGTGCAGAATGCAAAGATAATGGAATATCAGTATTATCGAAAGGTAGAAATCTGACATTAACCTTTCATATTATTAAAATACCTGTATCAAATATCAAGCATCATAATTTACTCCTTTTGGCAGCTTTGCAGAGTCCAGAAATGAGTCATATAATGTTTTTTAGGAACTGATTTGTCAAAGGTTATGTCTAACTCACAAACAAGCAAATAATCCTCAGCCACAAATTTAGATATACATCTAAATCTACTGTGTGTATATCAGAATAAAGATGATATCCAAGCTCCATTTGTTTCACAAATACAGAAAAAATATTTCTTTTATTTTCTAATCTACATTATATTGGAAAAATGCCAGGAACAATCTGGATGGCGATTATGGACAAACTCAATTATTAATCCTAAATCTAGGAAGCCCATTATCCTGTCAACATAGTATTCAGATAATTTAACTTTTTTATGTTTACTAATGAAAGCTATACTATATTTTCAATAATTATTAATATCATTTGTAAGAAATGAACTATGGAATGTGGGAATAACCTGTTGCTTAGGTCTTATACATGGCAGAATGGCACACTTATAGTAACATTCCAAAGCCAACTACAGATGACTGTAGATGGATAAAGACCATGATGACAAATAGAAAAATTAAAATTCCCTATGAACACAAAGGATAATGAAAGAGCCTGTGTATACCAAGTAGTGAGTATTAAAAAAAGTTATAAAGCATTTAAAAAGATTATGATTTAAATGTCCTATTTTATATCGTAATTTCCAAAAAGATGAAAAGGTAGAGTATGCTTGGACACTTTTGACTTTAAAGAAAGTCACCAAATACCTTGATCTAAAATTTATGAAACATATATTTCTTTCACAGCTGAGACCCTGGTATCACACTTCATATGTGTCTCTCTACTCTACCTGTGGCACCTTCCTTGATGCCATTTTTACGTCCGGTATCATTTCAAACATGTGTTGAAGTGCCACCCTTTCCCACAGAGTCCCTTTACTGCAATGCAACGCTGGCACAAAATTCTGTATCGCAACATATATACATATGCCACTATTCCCCCTCCTACCTTCTCTAAGTAAAAAAAGGCAGTTTAATTTGAACAAAATTGTAGAGTTAAACCCTGGGGTCCCTCCAGAGAGAGGTTCCCTGAGCAATGAGCAATTTCTACCTTTTAGATAAGTTCCCATTGATGCCATTGATCTTTTTAGCTATCTGTAAGAGGGCAATTCTTCCCAATGACCACAAATGTAAGGAGCATGCTTCCCATGTAATGTATTACGAGTTGTAGATATAGTGTTTTTTAGCAGGGGTCCCCTGTTCCCAGAAAGTGTATTCCTCTGTCTTGAAAAGGTCGAGAAAGACTGTTGTAGAGGAAGGGCCTTATGAGGCAGGTTACTGGCAAATAGTTTTAGAAGAGGCTGTATGTCTCATCTGCAATAAAAGCTCTTCTGCCAGCACTGTTTATTCCAAATGCACACTGAGTACGCGTGCACAGCCATGTGTACATTCTTGGTGTGCACTGGGTGCAGGAATGAATTAACTCTCATGCATATGCACAGAAGTTATGTTAAGGTGGTTGTAAACCCTTACATATACCAAGTGAAGTGACTGGCCTCAGGTGAAACACAGAGATGAAACAAATTCTCCTACATAAGTTGTACCTGTTTGTCTGCAGTTTTCACCATCCGTTCAAAGTGCTGAGGGGGGCAGAGAGCTGAAGTTATACTCTGTAGAGCTCAGTGAGGAGAGCTCTGAGAGCTGATTGGAGAAAAGAGACACACCTCCTCCCCCCTCCACATAGCTCACAGGAACAGAGCTGAGGCTGTCAAACACAGGCTGTGTGCTGGACCTCCTTCCCCTGTCAACATTTTCTCTTGATGTCAGGAAAACTTGTCAGAAGTGATTCATGCTGATAGCAGGTGAACAAAGCAGCAACAGAAATTACACTTAGTGGTTGATTTGCTAAAACCGGAGAAGGCAAATTTTGGTGCAGCTGTGCATTGTAGCCAATCAGTTTCTAACTTCAGCTTGTTCAATCAAGCTTTTACAATAAAACCTAGAGAAAATTGAGTACTGTCCGTGATACTTTTTCTATTTGCACTAACATACAATTTTTCAGAACAAGCTTTCGGGGTGTGTCCCATTCTTTAAGGTCCAAGCAGTACTGATTCACAAATTTTTAAGCAGAATGTTAAAAAAAAACACATCTCTGAGGGAGAGGAGAGAGAAAAAAAGAAAAACAAACCCATACAAATCAATGGTAATAAAGATACCATTCCAGAACAGCATACAATAAAAGCCATACAGATATTATCGCTATATTGATGATATCTTCATGATATGGACAGAAGGTGAAGAAACCAGACCACACTATAGAAGACCTCAATGTTTTAGTTCTTAAAAGGGAATTTCAGAACTATCCAGGAAAGTAAAACTTTTGAACTAAGAATGATAATTCTTTTTGACACCAAAAATAATGGCCTGAATTTAGATATTGTTTTCCTTACCTATTATACTAAAGTTTTACGACCCCCTCTGTGACTATCACCCCCCCCTCCATTCTATAGCTCTCCCTCTGTCTTATCTCACCAACTCTGCTGCTATCTTTATTACCATTAATTTGTATGTGTTTGTTTTTCTTTTTTTTCTCTCTCCTGTCCCTCAGAGATGTGTTTTTTTTTTAAATTCTACATAAAAAATTGTGAATCAGTATTGCTTGTACCTTGAAGAAGGGGACACACCCCAAAAGCTTGTCCAGAAAAATTGTATGTTAGTGCAAATAAAAAAAGTATCGCGAACAGTACTCAATTTTCTCTGTCACGGTTGCACTAATACGGCTACAATCACATCAAGTACAATAAAACCTAGAAGCTGATAGGATGCACAGCTGCACCAGATTTTGCACTCTCTAGGTTTAGTAAATCATCCCCTTAGTGCTCATAATTGAGACAAATACACGCTATAAAGAGACATGCTTTGTTCATATTTTATGTGTGAGGTTTACTACCACTTTAAACTAGGCTAAGCAATCAAGGTGGCCAAAGAAGCTGAACTTGGAAGTAGACCAGGTAAAAATGTCAGCAGTGGAAAGGGAGCTAGGGGAGAGATAAGTACAGCGGACTTTAGTCTTTAAAGTGGTTGTAAAGGCAGAAGGTTTTTTTATCCTAATGCATTCTATGCATTACGATAAAGAAAATTGAGTACTGTCCGTGATACTTTTTTTATTTGCACTAACATACAATTTTTCAGGACAAGCTTTCGGGGTATGTCCCCTTCTTCAAGGTCCAAGCAGTACTGATTCACAAATTGTTAAGCAGCATGTTAAAGCATGTTAAATTGTATGTTAGTGCAAATAAAAAAAGTATCACGGACAGTACTCAGTTTTTTCTGTCACAATTGCACTAATACGGCTACAATCAAATCAAGTATGCATTACGATAAAAAGCCTTCTATGTGCAGCAGCCCCCCTCAGCTCCCCTAATGCTTATCTGAGCCCCATCTCTATCCAGTGATGTCCACGAGTTCCTCGGCTGTCCGGGACTCTCCCTTCTGATTGGCTGAGACACAGCAGCAGCGGCATTGGCTCCTGTTGCTGTCAATCAAATTCAGTTAGCCAATTTGGAGAGAGAGGGGGTGGGGCCGAACCATAGCTACGTGTCTGAATGGACACATGGAGCTGCAGCTCAGCTCAGGTGTCCCCAAAGCAAGCTGCTTGCTGCAGGGGCACTCAACAGGAGAGAGGGGCCAGGAGCAGTGAAGAGGGATCAGAGAAGAGGAGGATCTGGGTTGCCCTGTGCAAATCCACTGCACAGATCATGTAAGTATGACATGTTTGTTATTTAAAAAAAAAAGAGAATTTACAATTACTTTAAGGAAACCTATGCTGAAAGACGTAAGTAGGTTTCCAGTCCCAACTTCTCCTTCTAAAAAATATTGGTTTCTTGGCTGTCTTATTGATACAAAGGCTTTGATGCTTTCCATTATGAAGTAAAGCAACTATGGAGTTCTGGGTTAGTGTCTCTGAAGTTGTCAAAGCCACAAAATCAACATGACAGCTAGGAAAATGCCACCACCTCTGTCTGTGCTCTGTTGTCCCCGTGCCCCACAACCTACAGGTGCCATGCCTACTCTACCCTTTGTATCCTCCCACTATAAATTTGAATAACACATTTGTTTCCTCCAATAAGCTTTACTGAAGCAAGGGGTACAGACACTTCACATCCTATTTTTCCAAATTCATTCTGTCCCTTGCTCTATGATTATGCCCAAGCAGAAGACAAAAGACACAGGGGAAATTAGGTGGAGTGCCTTCACCACTTGCTTCAACAAAGCTTATGAAGGAGAAACAGATTTGCAGAAGGCAACTAGCATTTTTAGGAGACCATCAGTGTTTTACTAATTTAAGATTTCCTTTAATATGTCAGACAAAGCAACTGCATTACATGCAACATGCTGACCAAGTCTTCATACAACAGTCAGAATAAGGGGATAATACAGCAATTATTTCTAATTGCCTAATTACTACTACATGTTTTCAAACCTCTCAAGATCTTAACACATTTCAGGTTTAATGTGATTCCTTATCTACAAGAAAGAAGAGAAAAAAAAGCAAAATAAGGCGATCATTAAACAGATGCAATCGTAGAACTCAATGCATTCTATGGCCTTTATTCAGCAAAGTTTGACCTGTGTAACTCACAAGGATCATACTGAAACTCCCATCCCTGTGAGAGCACAGGATGACTACTTGATTAATTCCAGGCTTCCCTATTTCCATGGCAACCACGTACTTCCAAGAAAACACTGTTTTGATGCTTTGGGTAAATTGTGGCAGCATATTAGTTAAAATTATATTGGTTTTCTGTGGGCTACCACTGTAACTCTTAAAGCTTTGATGCCATGAATTTGTGTTTGCTTAAAGGTGACATTTATTTGTTGACAGCAGGATCAATCCACATTTAGAGGAAGCTATATCTGCAACATAAATGATGTATTTACAACATGCGAGATACAAGAGCTCCAAATTTTTCTGGCGATGAAGCATCTGAGTTTAAAGTGATCCTGAACTCCAAGTTTGAGTTTGCTTCAAGTAAAACTATATTGTGGAGGAACATTTAAGGGTAGGACTGAAGGTGTTTAGCAGGCAGCATGTCTGCTCTTACCTTAAAACATTAGTTACCCCCAACATTTATATTCCTGATATGTGCCTGCTGTACCATGTACTTGTATGAGAAAGTATCCTATTCTCTTTGTATTGCTTCCTTTATGTGAAATCCCTGCCAGTCCATCTGCTTTCCTATTAAAAACTGACCTCACTAAGCAAAAGAACACAGTGTGGTCAGTTCTCTAGTTATGCTGAGAACTCAACCTCTTCTCCAATGATCAGATTTGTCCTGACACACCCCTTATGCACAGTCTGTCACTGGGAAGCTCAGTGTGCTGCTGCTTCTCCTCCTACACCCAGCTCTCGTGCAGCTGAGAACAGAGGGAATGTGATCACTTATAAAAAAGGCATAAAAAGGTATTTATAATGTTTTCTATATCTATACAAAATGGTTTGACTTTCATTTCTATTTTTAAATGAATGGGTTGTTTTATAAGGTGATTGTTTACAATCACTTTAAGTGATCTCCCCAGCCAGTGCCAGGACAAGGTCATCTAGAGCCCAGGGCGAACATGCCAAACTGCGCCCCCCCAAGATGAATAATTATGTGTCAGCAAAAATCCCCCCCCAAAAAAGTTGAGCACTAATCTGCATGCTCCCCCCTAAGCATAAACCCCTTCTTCCTCCCAGTACAAATCCACCCCACTGCTGAAATACCCTCTCCTGGCACAAATACCCCCCCAGCTCAAATTCTCTTTCTCTCCCATATGCCCTCCCACCCCACCATGTTACCTTCTCTAGCCCCCAAATCCCCCTCTTTGCACAAATCCACTTCACCCATCCCCCCTCCCAACACAAATCCTCCCAAATTACCACTCCTAGCACACCACCCCATATTTCCCCTCCTAGAACAATTCTTACACCCTGACACTGCCCCCCAACACAAATTCCTTCCCCCAATCTCCTTGTGGTGCCCCCCTCCCACCTCACATGATACCACAGTGCCCATGGCATCTGCCCCTCCTGCCCACCCCTTGTCCCGGCCCTGTCCCCAGCTACCCCAATCTGCTGTCAAAACTCTATAAAAAACTCAGCACTTCTGAGAATTAGGCAATTATATTACCCTGCCTCCTAATTTACAGGACGTGGTAGAAGAGTAGCCCATCACTGGGCCTGAATGCCGTTTTACTGGATGGGAGGGATGGAATCTGGCAGGCCATATGCAAAAATCAACTTTCAAAACATTGCAATTAGCACTGGATTGGGGGAGGTTGGAACAGGACAGAAGATCTAGGTAAAAGAAGTGCAGTAGGGGCAAAACCAGGCACCTTATGCTATCTGCTATACACCTATACCTTACCTAAAATAATAAAGGTGATATTAAATTAGTTAAATTGTTGGGGGATACAGCACCAGAGACACAACTTACCTCTAATGAAGTGTATCCTACATCCTGCTGGCTGCTATTTACTGTAAAAATTGGTGAACATTCACTGTGTTAACTTGTCTTGGCTCTTCCTCATCCACAACTGTCTTCCATTCACAAAACTCTTTGAATTATTTTCCCAGAATGCAAAGCAATCTGTTATTGGAGGAGGGACATTCTGTCATTCAACTGCCTCTAAGCCATTCACCAAATGCTTTTTATTCCGAGAAAAAAACAAAAGGTGAATGGTGGAGAAGGGTGGATGGGGAAGGTTAGCAGTGCAATCATTCACCATTACAACTAGTGCAATTTAACCCCCAAAGTGCTGGCAACAGATGCTGGCAACAGTAATGGAAGGATTTTAACTTTAAAGGGCCGCCAGCAGTACGCCAGGGAAAGTTTATTAGAGGTAAGTTATGTCTCTTCTGTTCTAACCTCAAACACTTTAACTAAATCTCACTTATAAGAAAGGTGGGAAATGGTGGTTTGGGGTATAAGAATGAGCACAAACTATTCCCTGTCCTGTGGCACTCAGGGTCATGTCAGTTTAGGCCTCACCCTTAGGTCACATGGTTTGCAACAGATCTGCATTGTAGTTGCCTGACTTCAGGCCTCCAATGCACAACTGCAGTGACATTTTGTCACATTTTGGAACTGGGATCCAGCAAGATCTACACTATTTACAGTGCAGATTTGCTATGTTTTAGGGAACATTGATATGGTAATTGCACCTAAGAAGTACCCAGAAAAATTCCCTTTTTTATTTTGAATTCCTCCTAATAAATATCAGTGCACTTCTGTGTATTTGAAGTTGCCTAGGCATACCTGTACCTGAAGTCTCAGTTGCATATCTGCAATGTGAGAAATAGGGCACTGCTGCCTCTGACTACTAGTCTCATGGGATCTAATGTGATATTTGGTGATGTCAATACTGTGCTGCCCACAGTTCTCCTTGTTTGAAGATCAGTCATGAGGAAGCAAAATCCTGCCTCTGCCAATATGGCCACTTCCACACAGAGTAATAGAGTAACAGAGTATAAGTATAGAACAAGGCAATGTAAGTCAGTACTGGGTGAAGGATTGGCTGCATGGAAATTACATGCACTACTAGTGACTAGTGCTTTGGCTGCCTTTTTGGGAACAGCTTACTGAGTTGAATTTTACTTTTAGGCCAACATGTACATTTATGCTTGTTCTAAAACTACTACCAACTCTTTTTTATACTCTGGGATGGGACATCATTTGTCAGAGGTATTTCTTGCTTTACGTACTGTATGATACATGAAGTAATAAGTCTCACCTTATGTCAAGGCAGAAAAAAAAATATTGCAATAAGCTTTACAGAGTGGAGAAGATGAATTGAAGTAGACATTTCCTGGCTTTTTAGGCTGGTGGTTAGCGAGTCACCTTCTGTGTTGCGTAGAGATTATGCAATTGCTTTGAGATAGTGAACTATAGGTCTTCTAGATTTATCATGGGAGGCATTACAAAATTTTCCGGGCTTCTCTTAGTAACCAAGGTTAAAATATTTGTCAGCTGTAAAAACGGCAAACCAAGTGCTATCCATACTTTCTCATAATAATTTAAAGTCGGTTTCTGGGCAGAAATGAATGACACAAATTAATGCAGCTGTAGGTTTTGTAGATCTAGTCCACCCTTCCAAATATCACTATGTTTACCTAGATCTAAACAAATTGCTGGCAGAAAAAAAAAATGTTTTAATATCCAAAGATAAAACATCAAGGACAGAAGATTTAATAGATGGAAAGTTGAAAAAATGACTGAAGGTCCTATTTAAAAAGCCTGTGGACTAATCCAAACAATGCCACGGTCCTTGGAGTGAGATTTAGAAAAGTGTAATAATTTGAATGGAGGGCTAGACCTACTTAGGGGGTGGCGGTTTAAGGATAAAGAAACTTTGCTGGAAAGTTATCTTTCACTTTAATAAGTCATTAAATTTTTTTTTTAAATACAGCTGATGTAAATACTTAAATTTGTCTTAGTATTAGCCTTTTGCAATCCCCTATACAGGAACAGAATGGGAGAGGGAGGGGCAGCACTGGCAGCCAATCAGGTTTGTTGCATGCATATATACTGAGAAGAAAAATTCTGATGAGAGAAGTGTACAAAGTATATGAGTAATCTCACCATTTTGCTGCTGCTCTTTCACCGGCCAGTCGGCAACCTGGAGGTGGAGAGAGGACATCACTGTACTCCTTCATTGCAAGTAGTGTTATTCACCTGACTGTGCTGCATGGGGGGATTTGTAAATCTAAGGATTTGATATACAGAAATACAAATACTTTGGCAGGTAAATCAGCTCCCTTATATGTATTTCATCTAGATGTTTGCTTTAGCCTCAGCTTTAAAGAAGAACTCAATTTTTCCACACACTTTCCATAGTTTGTTTGGGCCAAGCTGGCCCAAACAAACTAAATCCCTCACTAACCTGGGAGTTCGCTGAATGTGGCTATATACAGCATATCGCACTGTGTTCCGAGTGCGAGACGAGACTTCCTGTCTTATATCTGCAACACAGGAAATTCTACTGCAGCAGCGCTCAGCCACTTAGAGCAAGCCATGTATTCTATCAATAAATAAAAAGCTTCCTCTGATTGGCTGAGGAAGGAAGCTTTGTATTCATTGCTAGAATATGGTAGAATCATCTGTGTTCCGGGTATGAGACAGGAAATCTCATCTCACACCCAGAACACAGTGCTGTATGTTGTATGTAGCTACATACAGTTTATACCACACATCCAGTGGCCTCACAGGTTAGTGAGGACATAGATCGTTTGGAAAGTGTGTGAAAAAATTGGGTTCTTCTTTAAGTTTCAAACTTTAATTTGCACAAACTGTAAAAAAGTGTAATATTTCCACCCTCAATGTTTTATATGCCTGTTGCCCCATCCCAGCCAACAAATAAATTATAAGCCCCAATAAGCAGATCATTTTGTTTCCTTCTATGCTTTGTGCAGATAAAAGGTATAATAAATATAATGGTACTATATAACCTAAAGGCTTAAACAAATTGAAAACTTATATAGTTATTTTTCAATATTTACAACAATTTGTATAATCATTTATGTAAAGCTTAGGTTTTTAAAAGACTGGCAAATATTTTCCACTTGCCTAGGTTTCTGCTTTGCTTTTTGAACAGCCGCTGATGCACATTTCATCTGGTCCAAATCAATATGAAACCAATCCACTAGTCTAGATGCCAAGCAACATCTTTCCAAATCCAATCTAAATCCATAGGAGCTGATGCTGGACCCTGCTTTCTTTTCTCATTTTGGGAGGATTTTAAATGGTTTTGGATAACCAATCTCCCCAGGACCCAAGGCTGCATGGAACTGCCAAGTCTCAAGGCTGAGAACTTAAAGTGTAAAGGCTTTTTTTTTCATTTTGGACAGGATGGAGAGGGATTAAAATACCTGTCATTTTTTTTTTATTGCTGTCTGTGCCTCAATTAGTGAGATTCACCCTCTGTATTTGTCCTATATGCCATTATCATCAAAAGTGAAAGTAAAAGAAAATTTTGGGTTGATGTCAGTATTCTAATAGAGGGAAAATCTTCCAATTGTGACACTAGATTTGGTGACCCTGATGACACCCCAGGATTCCCTCACTTTGCAAAAAATTTCTCTCACTTCCTGTTTTGGTCATGGGACTGGAAGTAGAGGGAAATCTCCCCAATGGATCACAGATGGCAAAAAAAATAGTTATAATCCCCTTTACTATCCAAAATGAAAAAAAAAAGTTTTGCCTTAAGTTACTGTGGCGGGAGTCACTTTGGGCGGGGGTCTTGTGGAACCCAGCTTACCTTAGAGAGCTCTGGAAACTCTTTGTCCAGCTCCCCCGGCCCCTCCTATGTGTAAGTTACCCTGTGTCTATTAGGGGCACAGGGTGACCGAGAACCCCAGTCTGATCTGCACTAATCAGACTCACCGCACAACCACACCAGACTCAGCATTTCCTTTTACCCGTTATCCTGGGTCTTATATGTGTGGTTTATGTTGAAAGAATGAAGGGGCTCTTTTACTTTGGACAGTAATATTTCTGAACAATATCCCTCAAGAAATATATGAAGATAAAGTCCACCTTTCCAACTGCTGGAATATTGTATGATCTTGGTCTCATAAACTGCTGTAGACTTTTTACTAGATTGTTTGAGGTGTGGCTGTATCCCATTGTCCTATTGTTTGTGTCTGCCTTGGGAGCAAAGTATTATGGGATGTATATGCTTATGTGGATTGGCTTACATGTTAATGAAGCCCCTGTCAGCTATTAGATGCTAGAGGGCAGGGGGGGGGGGTTCTCCTGCAGCCACTCATAAAGGCTGTCTGTGTGTCTCTTGTTATTGAATGTAGCTTACCCCGCCCTGTGTCATTATGTAAAGGAGGGGGAAATTCCTCCAACAGCCCTCCCTGCTGATAAGGCGGTCTACTGTAGAAAAGTTGAATACACCTGTTTGTCTCTTGTTACTGGAGGAGGTAAAGTTTAGCCAGCCCTGTGTCATTATGCAAAGAAGGGGGGGTGTCCCCTGAGTGTAAATCTCTTTGTGCCTGTCTTATGTTTTTACACCCTACACTGCTGTCTGGACAAGTGACTGGGTGGGCTAAGGGACCTTGGATCATGCTGGTACCAGGCAAAGGAAGCCTATACGGCAGACATAATCCTGTTGAGGACGGGGGTCCGTGACAGTTACATTTTAAGTTATCATTATGATTGGTTAATCAGCATTCAGTCACGTGATTGAGATCTCTTCTTCCAGACTTGTAGAAGTAGCCTAGCTCCCCAGCTTCTAAAGGACTGTTTAGCTGCAATGAAGCAGAAACATTAGTTAACATTCTCCCAGCATATGGAGCTTTTTGGGAAAATTCTAATGTACACACTGTGGAAGCCAATGGATTACACAGAAGTAACAGTAATTACTGTGCAACTCAAAGTAAGAACTTTCACAAGCACAACTTAAGGGTACGCACATTTAAAAATTACATAACGTCCTTCTTTGCTGATACTCTCAAAACAGCAACAGTCTGCTCCTGGGGCACGCTTGGACAGTGAGATATAAAAGACAATTTTTCTCACTTTTCTAACAAGGCATGACAGTCTCCTGCTCTGCATAATATTTGTAAGGTAACAGTTCAATTCTGTTTATCCTGTGCATCCAGAAGGGTGTTGAGCACACAATGGAGGAATACAATTGCCTACGGCATGACATTTCTGAAACACTGTATTCCCTTTTTCCATAACATCAGCTTTAATCACACTTCATCCTGCAAGGAGGTAGATTCCTGAGGCCCTGAACATACAGTACTTACAGCCACCCCACTTTCTCTGTAGTGTTAATTTGCCCTAATTTTGACACCACTTAATCCCTGGAATTCATAAAGAATGATGCAGACAGATTTTGCTAAAGTGTTTCATGCATTCTAAAAGTGGTGAAGAATGCGCTAAATTCATGTACCTATCTAGAACTTGCAAAATTTGTCTGAGCCAGTTTCTCTCTTTTTACGCCAAAAGAGAGTTGGCCTTAATTGGCCCCACTTTTACATTTGGTGCATTCAATGCATTCACAGCACATTTTAGAACTATCTGAATTTGGTGCATGAGTCGCTGTCAGAACCAGAAGTGTTGCAAATGCTTCATGAATTTGGTACAATACATTATCAAGAGGGATTAATGACAGAAAAGTGGTACAGCAGCTTTATTCAATTCCCCCAATGTATATACTCTGCTCAAGTAACCATTCCAGCATAACTGCACCATGCTTATTACTTCACATCACCCAACTAAAAGGTGGAGCTTTTACTTTACTCAAATGGAAAGCAACCACACAAAGCTAAGGTAGGTAGCCTATAAAAGATTAGCTACCTGGTGTTACCCGCCAACCACTGTACTAAGCCTGACTCAAAAGCAAATCAATGCCATTGAAAAGTAACATCCATTTCATCTGCAGTAAAAATTTCAAGGTGCTAGACTCCATGGAACTTGAATGATGACACCCTTTTGTGCTAGCTCTGTCTTTTTTATCTTACAATTATTTTATTTGAATTAATGCAAGAATGACTACTGAAGAAGTGTGTGGTCTACTTTATATTCACAGCTAGTTTTTAATTGAAGAGACAACCAACCAAGTGCCAAATGTTCAGAGGAGGCCAGAAGAGTGAAACAAAATTAGGAAAAAGGTATCACAATTTTTAAGTGTTAAGGCTTTGTCTTGCCCTCAGCTTACTCTGTTGCATTAGGTATTGGCTTATGGCTTCCCTATAGCAAATACAGCCCTGTCTATAGTAACAGAATCAGAGGATTTAAATGACAAAGGTTTTTGTACTTTTGGACACAGTATGGAAGAGATATGGCATTTTTCAGGTTTTTATTGCCACCAGTGTCCCTTCTGGCAAAATTCACACTTTCTTCCTGGCCACCATTGTGACTGGGACTGCAATTAAAGAAATGTAGCCAGGAGCTGGTTAAATTGCCTGCGCTATCAAGAGACATTCTGCAGCATTTCCCACAGCATGGTTGTTCACTCTAATGTGCAGCCTGGATCCTATGTTGTCATGTCCTGAATGCAAAGTGGAGCAAATGATCTTGGGAAATGTAGTCTGAAGAGCCAGGTTTAAACTGAAATTGGACTGCCATGGACTACACGTAGCAGAGGAGGAGAGCGGAATGCTGGGAGAGGTAATATAAAACCTGTGCGGGGATGGGATCGCTATCTCTTGGGACCATGGCCTGGGTCTGCAAGCAGTGACCCGGACAGTAGATTGTGCCGTGGCCACCATTGTGACTGGTTAGCGGCCTGTGCTAGGAAAGAGAGTCATCGTGAGCGGGTGTGGGTGCATCCACTGCCAGCAACAACTGATCTTTCGGAGGCAGCCTGGAAGTCACCCTCATCACATTCACTTCAGATCCAGCTGGACAGTAGCACGGAGGGATGTGGGGTCAAATGCTGTCCCTTGAGCCAGACTTTGCAGGGGTCTGTGGTGGAGTCTTCACACTACTCTCTGAAACAGATGGTCGCTGAGATTGGTGAGCATGCATATTCTCTTTATAGCAAAAGGACACTGAATGTAGACACCATTACCTTATTCATTCCACCAAGCCTGTGAGGGAACTTTTGCTACACTTTGTTCCACATTAAGAGAATCTAGTGTTCATCTTACCTGCCAGGACACATTGCGCTTATCTTAAAGAGCTAGCTGAAGACGCAAGCCTTTCAGGTCACTTCACTTTCATATCCCCACCCCACAAGGGATAATAACTTTGGCACCTACCTAGGCCAACACAGGAACTAAGGACTTCACCTATTGGACAATAGGGACAAAGAGTCTAAAGTTGTTTGTTTAATAAGAATTCTGAGTTTACATATTCTTGGGACTGTGGTGTCAGGGGATAAAAGGGAGTGGTCTGATGGAAGCCTAGTCATTCCTCTTCCCTTTTCAGCCTCTAGCCATAGACCCTGTTCAGAGTTTATTTTGCTTGTTATATGTCCTTAAAGTGTTCTAATTGTCTATTTTCTTGATTGTCTTTGCCATCAAGTGTATTAACCGTATCTTATCTCTTGTATGTTGCCAATTTTCTGTTGCTAAATTAATTTGGCACTATTCTTACAGTAAAAAAATCTAACTGGTTTAACTTGCATGTGTGTGCCTTTAAGTTCCTTTATTTACAAAAAGAATGTCAGAACCCAGAGCATCGGAAAAGTTGGAGAACTTGCAAGGTCAAGGCAACCAGGGGGGTACAGAATCTTTAAGCAGCCCTCATGTGGGTAGAGCTACAGCAATATCAACAATTTTGAGCTGTGATTAGAACAGAAATAGAGAGGAAAATCTTTGAATGAGGCCACTTGTTCCAGTAGAGCTGTACACAGTACAGCTGTCCAACAGGAGATTTCTTCTAATTTAGAGAGAAAGCCTCTCACCCGGTCGTGTCTACAAGACAGAAAGAGAAGGAACATCTCTTGAATGTGGCATAGATAAAAAGAAACATGGTGGCTTTAGTGGTCCTTATTCTATCTAAAACCAAAAAAGTTAATTTTAGGTATACTTTAAGTTACCTATTCTGTACTACAGATACAAACATTTCACTTAGGAGACAAGTAATTACCAAGTTAATTAAAATTAACTGGTTTAAACTTTCCTTGTTTTAAACATTAAAGAAGAGGGTTTGGGACTTTAAATGAGATGCAGGTCTCCATCCCTGTTAAATGCATGAAAAGGAGGGGTTTTGGGACTTTGAATGAGGTGGGTAGTTGGGGCCAAAGGATCAGTCAAAGTTGTAAAAAATAATTTTATTGGTAAAAAATAAATGATAACATGATATCAAACCAAATGTCAGATAAAAGTCACACAACGTATACGTAAGGATAGATACATTGTGAACAAGGTAACAAGGTAACAACCCATATATGATGCAGGGCAATGATCCTTAATACATGATAAAACCATTCTAAAATGCACATAATCACAAAACTGCTGGATAAAACCATACTGATATAAAATACCTTATTAGAAAAATTGTTATTTTGGTGCATGTCTTAAGCCCGGCGTGTTTCGTGTATCAAACACTCTTCAGGGGCAGTTTACACCAAAATCTACAAAAAATAATATATATAGATTGATCAATGGAGTATAGTGTGTATTTTTAAAGGGGAGGGTATACATATGGGGGAAGAGAGAGAATCACTCATCCCCAATAGATACTCACATGCCAATGGAGTGTAAACCACATGGGGTCAGTAGCTGCAGGCCGCCAAATAAGTCAAGTCTGGGAGCTGAGGGAAGAGCCCAAAGAGGGAAGGCCAGGTGCACAAAGAAATCCCCATGAGGTGTGCTGGTGATAATCCACACTGGTGATGTGTAGTAATATGGATTCTAGAATTAATTAAAATGTAGTATAAATGTGTATGAAGTATAACTAAAGAGTTACTAGAACCCAAAATCACAAATATTATCATAAGTTCCAATGTTATGGAATGTCTCTACCTTATGGAGTAATATATAATGGCTAAAAGTACTGCCCTCTAGTGAAAACGTGCTGCCAGGAGACTGGCTAGCATGGAATGGGGACCTTATATGCACCAAGCCAACCCCCAGGGTTTCACCCAGTGTCACACAGTGCAAACACAAACAGGAAGGGAGCCTAGTCCAGCACAGCGGCAACCGTCACCCACAGCAGCTGGAGATGCCGCCATCCAGGTGTTTGACCAGATAGAAAATAGCGCCGGACGTGCCTCACAGCTCCCAGGTGA
Organism: Aquarana catesbeiana; assembly: GCF_042186555.1. Classification (NCBI taxonomy): domain Eukaryota; kingdom Metazoa; phylum Chordata; class Amphibia; order Anura; family Ranidae; genus Aquarana; species Aquarana catesbeiana. The sequence continues at coordinate 550,376,990 of NC_133327.1, forward strand.
TTGACAATGGAGTACAGTGTGCATTGTTGAAGGGGAGGGTATATATATATATATATATATATATATATATATATACCAGGATACACACCCAATGTGGTTTACACTCATCCCCAATAGGTACTCACATGCCAATGGAGTGTAAACCACCCAATGTGGTTTACACTCCATTGGCATGTGAGTACCTATTGGGGATGAGTGATTCTTTCTCTTCCCCCATATGTATACCCTCCCCTTTAACAATGCACACTGTACTCCATTGATCACATTGATCAATATATATATATATATATATATATATATATATATATATATATATATATATCTATCATTTTTTGAAGATTTTGGTGTAAACTGCCCCTGAAGCGTGTTCGATACACGAAACGCGTCGGCCTTACGACATGCACCAAAATAACAATCTTTCTAATAAGGTTTTTTATATCAGTATGGTTTTATCCAGCAGTTTTGTGATTATGTGCATTTTAGAATGGTTTTATCATCTATTAAGGATCATTGACCTGCATCATATATGGGTTGTTACCTTGTTCACAATGTATATATCCTTGCGTATACATTATATGACTGTCATCCGACATTTGGTTTGTTATCATTTATTTTTTACCAATAAAATGATTTTTTTACAACGGTGACTGATCCTTTGGCCCCACCTACCCACCTCATTCAAAGTCCCAAAACCCATTCTTTTCGCTTGTTTTAAACGTCACCTTTTAGTCAAATGATATACTAATATATTAAAATTTGGTAAATCAATTAAAGATTTTTGGCATGTTCAGGGGGAATTGATGTTACATACGTATAAATTACAGTGAATGCATTTTGCAGTGAAAAGATGTTACTGCTGTGTCAATGTTTCATGTTAAAATAGAATATATTAATTTTACTGCATACACCTTTTCTTTGCATATCTCTTTTTATATTAAAATCCAGCAATCTCATCTGGACAGGTATAAGTTAGCTAATATAACTTGTGGAAGATACAGTTACATATCACGGGTAGAAAAGCACCATGATGGTAAGAACATTAAATTCATGTTTACAATTCTTACCAGGATAGGGGATTGGAAAGATATTCTTAGTAGCTTACAATAATCTGCTGTTAGGGCTCATGCACACAGGCCGCCTGAGCCCATTCAGTGTAATTGCCGGCATGTTTCCTCTGCCCAGCAACCTAGGTGCAGCGTACAGCCTTCCACTGACATGAATAGCTGTTCACTGCTGTACTCATTTGCTAAACATGAGTACAGCGTATGGGCGTATGCAATAAATAGTACATGCTGTACTCGTGATTACAAGAGTATTGCCATATACATGAGTACAGCAGCACAAAGCCATTCATGTCAATGCCAGGCTGTTCACTGCATCTGATCTGCCTGGACGTTGGAAATACAACAGCAATTACACTGAATGGGCTCAGCAAGCCCATGTGCAAGAGCCCCTAGTGATGAATGTAATATGCTCTTGGTTATTTTATACATCCAGGTGAAGCCACACCTCAAAAAATAATCCAAGATCAAGGCACTTAATGTTCACTTTAGCATTTAGTAACAGATGAAACCAAAAATCTATTATTTTTACACCAGCTGAACCAACTCCATGTATGTTGCATTGATCCACTTTGTTATTTTAAGGTTTAACTTTTAACAATATCGCTGCCAGAGCGTTTTTTTTTCTCATTTTCTGTATGCATATTTAAATATACATTTTGTCCATTAAAATGTACTTAAATCCCCAAAATGATATACCGTATATTTTCAGAAAGCAGAGGACCCATACATTAAAATGATGGCAGTTTGATTTTTTTTCTGGCGTACAATATTAGGAAAGCTGTTTATCAAACTTATATTTTTGTGTATAAATTGCATTAAATGAACACAATAAAAAATCAAACATTCTGTGATATAAAACAGAATATAATTTGGTAAATAAATACCAAAAAATTACAAGATTTAGGCTCTGTTCACACTATGCATAGCACGTTCTTGCTCGTGACTTTGTTATTGTGATTTTTCACATGGAAAGGCATGTCGCTCCTAGGGTAGCCCATTCACCTTAATGGTCTGCTTATTCGCAATTGTTGCTCCAAAGAAGCTCAGGGAATAACTTTTGGCCCTGACCCTGACCCTTTTGCCTTGATTTGAAATTGTGTGCAAAATCATGACGATTCGATCAAATGTGAACAGAACCTTAAAATGTTGTGAGTACAGCAACAGCATGAAACAGCAACAGTGTATAATAATCAAAATGTAAACATCTTTACAGTTCATCAATTCAGAGCTAACCATAAATACTGACCCTAAAAAAACTATTTTTGCTCATGTGCGACGATACTCAATGTGTTGCGCAATAATTCTTTCTGCATCTGTGTGCTCATATGTGCATGCGCAGGAGAAGGGGTGGGGGTTTACTTTTTTTTTAAGTAGTTAATTAATTGTATTATATTTTATGTGTATTGTAACAAACGTGATAAAAATAAGGAGATTAGACAACTCATTTCTTGCAATACAAAGATTTATGGACTACAATGCTCCTATGGGTGCCAATATGTCAGCTGGACTATGAGAACCCTGGCAAAAAGGATTAGCAAAAGCATAATTATAATATAAAAAGGGTACAAGAATAAAAGTGTTTTTGCACATTATAGGAAATATCCCAATAAAAATCCAGTCGTTTGCAGTCTTGGAGCATATCATGAATAATAAATGTCACCGCGCAACAAAGTGTTATCAATACTGTAAATCAAAAAGCAAGCCAGCACACTCTGTGAACCACACACAGATTGTCAGGAAAGGTTCCACCCACTGATGACATTATCTGACTTCTGGCGTGCAGTACTAGTGTCCACCACCAGCAGGTGTCTCCTGGCAGTTTGGAACTGTCAGGGGAGCTTTCCCCTGCTAGTGTTATGTGATCTTTGGGCCGCAGTACTGGCATCCACCAGCGGGTGGTTCCTGGCAGTATTGAGCCAATATCACCTCCTGCAGTCAGGCATCACCTGAGCCTGATTGCAGGAAATGGTATAAATACCCGGCAAGCTCACACACACCTTGCTTTGGTGTCGTCCTTGTGCCCTGACATGAAAGCTCTGAACCTGATCCTGAACCTGATCCCTGTACCCTGAACCTGTATTTGTACCTGTTCCTGTCCCTGTCTATCCTGTATCCCTGTATCCCTGCCCTGCAGCCTGATCCCTTTCACCTTCTCCCTGTCGGTCTTACTCCTTGCCCCATCTGCTGATCTCCAGTTTATGACCCCAGCCTGGCTAAAGACTACAAATCTGGTATAGCCTTTTTGCTGTATATACTTGTATGATTATTATTATTTGTGGGTCTTGTTTGGTATTGGTTTGTCGTGCACTGTGTGATATTGGAGGGGGTTGCATTTATATAATGTTCAATTATCTTAATTACTTTTTCACCTACATATGTTTTGGTTACTCTGTTGCAGTCCACACAGCTCTGGTCACACCCAATACGTGACAGTACACCAATGCCATCCCTGACCAGAAGTGGCTGCAAAGGGGAGCCATTTTGGTTCGGTTTGTTTTGATAAAACATGAATGCCGATGAAGTTGTTTATTTTGCTCTGCTGGCGTCAGAGAGTAGTGAATATTGCCGCCAGGCATTGAAAGAATGGACTAGTGACCAGCTGTTAGAAATGATTCTCTCTCCCCCTTGTATCTCTAGTGTGGATTTTGGAAGATGATCCCACATACTTTTATGAGCACTACTCAGACGGTTCCCAACAGGTGATAACAGAGTGTGTTGTGTCTGTTCAGTCCTTTGTTAAACAGGGAGAATTAAAACTGCAGTTTGTGCAACCAATACTTTCAGCATGGTCTAATATGATGCAATCAGCCCCAACCAACCCACAACAAAGCACCTCTGCCATCAGACACCTGCCTACCCAAATGTCTTTTTCCCCATCACCCATGGCAACCTCAGTCGCAGCCCAGTACACGCTGCTTCCAACCAAATACCAATATCTAGTTTCTGCTCCCTGCACCTATCCTGCCTTTAACCCACCTGCCTCTTCTCGGGTGCCTACAATCCCACAAGAACTTCCCCCAGCTACTGTTTTCTCTTCCCTGCCATATTTCAACCCTCCTCTCCAGTCTGCTTCATCCCTTACCTACAATCCTGCAGTTACCTACAGTATTTCAGTAGCTAAACCCAAAAAGACGGAAGTTCTTTCCTACCCATTTGATCCTGCCAGTAACCCAACCTGCCTCCATACCAGCCAATCTATCCCAACCTGAAATCCCGGTGCCAGTGTTCCAGACTGAGGTGCCAGTGTTCCAGCCTGAAGTGCCAGTGTTCCAGCCTAAAGTGCCAATGTTCCAACCTGAAGTGCCAGTGTTCCAGCCTGAAGTGCCAGTGTCAGTGTTCCAGCCTGAAGTCATGGTGCCTGTTTCCCGGTCTGAAGTCCCAGTGCCTGTTTCCCGGTCTGAGGTCGCAGTACCCGTTTCCCAGTCTGAGGTCGCGGTGCCCGTTTCCCGGTCTGAGGTTGCAGTGCCCGTTTCCCGATCTGGTGTCACCGTGCCAGTTTCCCGATCTGAGGTCGCGGTGCCCGTTTCCCGATCTGAGGTTGCGGTGCCCATTTCCCAGTCTGAAGTTGCGGTGCGTGTGTCCCGGTCTGATATTGCGGTGCCTGTTTCATGGTCTGAGGTTGCAGTGCCCATTTCATGGTCTGAGGTTGCAGTGTCCAGTTTCCCGGTGCCCACTGCCTGGCTTGATGTACCACTGCCCGCTGCCCAGCCTGAGGTGGCTCTGGACAGCCGGGCTCCGAATATGCCTTTTATTCAAAAACTACAAACAAAAATACATGCCACAGCAGAACAAAAGAGCTAACGCATTTCACACTATATGTAGTGCTTAATTTAAGCACTACATGCGGTGCCCATTTCCCAGTCTGAAGTTGCGGTGCGTGTGTCCCGGTCTGATATTGCGGTGCCTGTTTCATGGTCTGAGGTTGCAGTGCCCATTTCATGGTCTGAGGTTGCAGTGTCCAGTTTCCCGGTCTGAAGTTCCAGTACCCGTTTCCCGGCCTGTGGAGCCTGCTGCCCTGACGACCCAGAGCCTGCTGCCCTGCCAGACAACCTGAAGCCTGCTGCCCTGCCAGACGGCCCGGAGTCTGCTGCCCTGCCAGACAACCCGAGCCTGCTGCCCTGCCAGACGACTCAGAGCTTGCTGCCCAGCCTGATGTGCCTCTGTCTGCTGCCCAGACTGATGTGCCTCTGTCTGCTGCCCAGCCTGACGTGACCCTGTCTGCTGCCTAGCCTGATGTGTGCATGTCTGCTGCCCAGCCTGATGTGCCTCTGTCTGCTGCCCAGCCTGATGTACCTCTGGCTGCTGCCCAGCCTGATGTGCCCATGCCTGCTGCCCAGCCTGATGTGCCCATGCCTGCTGCCCAGCCTGATGTGCCCGTGCCAGCTGCCCAGCTTGATGTGCCCATGCCTGCTGCCCAGCTTGATGTGCCTGTGCTTGCTGCCTAGCTCGATGTGCCTGCTGCCCAGCTGAATGTGCCTGCTGTCCAGCTCGATGTGCCTGCCGTCCAGCTCGATGTGCCTGCTGCCCAGCTTGATGTGCCCGTGCCTGCTGCCCAGCTTGATATGCCCGTACCTGCTGCCCAGCTCGATGTGCCTGTTGCCCAGCTCAATGTGTCTGCTGCCCAGCTCAATGCGCCTGCTGCCCAGCTCAATGTGCCTGCTGTCCAGCTTGATGTGCCTGCTACTCAGCTTGAGGTTCCTGTACTTGCTACGCAGTTTGACGTGCCTATTGTCCAGCTTGATGTGTCTGTGCCCGCAGTCCAGCTCAATGTGCCCACTGCCTGGCTTGATGTACCACTGCCCGCTGCCCAGCCTGAGGTGGCTCTGGACAGCCGGGCTCCGAATATGCCTTTTATTCAAAAACTACAAACAAAAATACATGCCACAGCAGAACAAAAGAGCTAACGCGTTTCACACTATATGTAGTGCTTAATTTAAGCACTACATATAGTGTGAAACGCGTTAGCTCTTTTGTTCTGCTGTGGCATGTATTTTTGTTTGTAGTTTTTGAATAAAAGGCATATTCGGAGTGCGGCTGTCCAGAACCACTTTTTATCTATTTGCTATATGCATTGCCTGCACCTGTGGCTTCTTAACTGGTGAAGAGATTTACCTTTGGTCGATCCTCCTGGAGAGGTGATACCTCCCTTCTCTGCCCAGCCTGAGGTGCCTCTGCCCGTTGCCCAGTTTAAAGCCATGGACCTTCCTCTTGCCTAGCTTAATGTGACTCTGTCCACTGCTCGGCTTGACGGCATGGACTTTCCCCAGCAGCGGCTAGTTAGAGTGTCCGGAGGTCACTCCTTTGAGGGGGGTACTGTCAGGAAAGGTTCCACCTGCTGATGACACTATCTGACATCTGGGGCGCAGTACTAATGTCCACCAGCAGGTGTCTCCTGGCAGTTTGGAACTGTCAGGGGAGGTTCCCCTGCTGGTGTTATGTGATCTTTGGGCTGCAGTACTGGTAACCACCAGCGGGTGGTTCCTGGCAGTATGGAGCCGATATCACCTCCTGCAGTCAGGCATCACCTGAGCCTGATTGCAGCAAATAGTATAAATACCCGGCAAGCTCACACACACCTTGCCTGGGTGTCGTCCTTGCGCCCTGACCTGAAAGCTCTGAACCTGATCCTGAACCTGATCCCTGTACCCTGAACCTGTATTTGTACCTGTTCCTGTCTATCCTGTATCCCTGTATCCCTACCCTGAGCCTGATCCCTTCCACCTTCTCCCTGTCGGTCTTACTCCTTGCCCCCATCTGCTGATCTCCAGTTTATGACCCCGGCCTGGCTAAAGACTACAATTAGGGATAAGCTTCGAGTTCGAGTCGAACTCATGTTCGACTCAAACATCTGTTCGCCAGTTCTCAGAACAGTGAACAATTTGGGGTGTTCGCGGCAAATTCGAAAGCCGTGGACCACCCTTTAAAAGGCTATGGGAGAAATCAAAAGTACTAATTTTAAAGGCTTATATGCATAGTATTGTCATAAAAAGTGTTTGGGGACCTGGGTCCTGCCCCAGGGGACATGGATCAATGCAAAAAAAGTTTTAAAAACGGCCGTTTTTTCGGGAGCAGTGATTTTAATAATGCTTAAAGTGAAACAATAAAAGTGTAATATTCCTTTAAATTTCATACCTGGGGAATGTCTATAGTATGCCTGTAAAGGGGCGCATGTTTCCTGTGTTTAGAACAGTCTGACAGCATAATGACATTTCAAAGGAAAAAAGTCATTTAAAACTACTCGCGGCTATTAATGAATTGCCGGTCCGACAATACACGCAAAAATTTAATTGATAAAAACAGCATGGGAATTCCCCACAGGGGAACCCCGAACCAGAATTTTTTTTAAAAATGACGTGGGGGGTCCCCCTAAATTCCATACCAGGCCCTTCAGGTCTGGTATGGATATTAAGGGGAATCCCGGCCAAAATTTTTTTTAAAATGGCATGGGGTCCCCCTCAAAATCTATTCCAGACCCTTATCCGAGCACGCAACCTGGCAGGCCGCAGGAAAAGAGGGGGGGACGAGAGAGCGCCCCCCCTCCTGAACCATACCAGGCCACATGCACTCAACATTGGGATGGTGCTTTGGGGTAGCCCCCCCAAAACACCTTGTCCCCATGTTGATGGGGACAAGGGCCTCGTCCCCACAACCCTTGCCCGGTGGTTGTGGGGGTCTGCGGGCGGGGGGGCTTATCGGAATCTGGAAGCCCCCTTTAACAAGGGGACCCCCAGATCCCGACCCTCCCCCTGTGTGAAATGGTAAGGGGGTACCCCTACCATTTCACAAAAAAAGTGTCAAAAATGTTAAAAATGACAAGAGACAGTTTTTGACAATTCCTTTATTTAAATGCTTCTTCTTTCTTCTATCTTCTTTCTTCTATCTTCTATCTTCCTTCAGTTTCTTCCTCCATCTTCTTCTTCTTCTGGTTCTTCTGGTTCTTCCTCCGGTGTTCTCATCCGGCATCTTCCTCCACGGTGTCTTCTTCCCTTCGTCTTCTCGGGCTGCTCCGCATCCACCATGATGGGAGGCTCCCGCTGTGTGACGCTTCTCCTCTTCTGACGGTTCTTAAAAAATAACGAAGGGCAGGGCCACCTGGTGACCCCGCCCCCTCTGACGCACGGGACTTGACGGGGACTTCCCTGTGGCATTCCCCGTGGCGTTAGAGGGGGTGGGGCGGGGTCACCCATTACGGGTTACAAAAACTCTTGTCAATTTTTTACATTTTTGACACTTTTTTTGTGAAATGGTGGGGGTACAAAACCCTTACCATTTCACACAGGGGGGAGGGCCAGAATCTGGGGGTCCCCTTGTTAAAGGAGGCTTCCAGATTCCGATAAGCCCCCCACCCGCAGACTCCCACAACCACCGGGCAAGGGTTGTGGGGATGAGGCCCTTGTCCCCATCAACATGGGGACAAGGTGTTTTGGGGGGCTACCCCAAAGCACCCTCCCAATGTTGAGGGCATGTGGCCTGGTATGGTTCAGGAGGGGGGCGCTTTCTCATCCCCCCTCTTTTCCTGCGGCCTGCCAGGTTGCGTGCTCGGATAAGGGTCTAGTATGGATTTTTGGGGGGACCCCATGCCATTTTTTTTTTAATTTTGGAGCGGGGTTCCCCTTAAAATCCATACCAGACCTGAAGGTCCCATTAACCATCACACTAACATATCATGAGTTGTAGATTTCATGATTTTTACATAATAATTGTTTATTTCAAGGTTTCCTCTGTGTTGAAAAGGTTGAGAAAGGCTGATCTAGAGTATTTTATTGATGTACATTACTTGGGGGGAAGACTGTGTGGACAGTTTATCTATGGGAGGTGAAAATCAACATAATAAGCACTTTGGACCTGGATTCTAGGTAGGGTCAATAAACACAAGTTTTCGGAACATTGCTGATCTGAGTATTTACTACAAATAATCACAGAAGACACACAGGAGACAATTCAAAAAAGCTTTTTGCAACACTTTTCTGGCATTGTAAAAAGTCCTGTGCCAAATTTATGAAAGCTGGGTGACATTTTTCTTGCTATTTCTGGCACATGCAACAAATTAATTTAGTTCTTACAGTATGTGTGACACTTTTACGCTATGAGTACAACAAACTAAGAAATATCACCATAACAGTGATAAGAAAGGTGGAGGTATATAGAGTGCATCTGGAAAATATTCACAGCACTTTTTCCACATTTTATGTTACAGCCTTAGTCCAAAATGGATTAAATTCATTATTCTCCTCAAAAATCTACAAACGATACCCAATAATGACCATGTGAAAAAAGTTTGTTTGAAATCTTTGCAAATTTATTAAAAATAAAAAACAAAAAAATCACATGTACATAAGTATTTATAGCCTTTGCCATGACACTCAAAATTGAGCACCTGAAGGGCTCTCAGACCATGAGAAACAAAATTCTCTGGTCTGATAAAACAAAGATTGAACTCTTTAGCCTTAATGGCAAGCGTCATATTTGGAGGAAACAGTGAAGCATGGTGGTGGCAGCATCATGCTGTGGAGATGTTTTTCAGTGGCAGGAACTGGGAGACTAATCAGGATCGAGGGAAAGATGAATGCAGCAATGTAAAGAGACATCCTTGATGAAAACCTGCTCCAGGGCACTCTGGACCTCAGACTGGGGTTAAGGTTTATCTTCCAACAGGACAACGACCCTAAGCACACAGCCAAGATAACAAAGGAGTAGCTATATTAAGTTGGCCCACTCTTTGCAACTATAATGGTTTTAACTCCTCTAGGAAGGCTGTCCACAGGGTTTAGGAGTGTGTCTATGCTAATGTTTGACCATTCTTCCAGAAGCGCGTTTGTGAGGTCAGGCACTGATGTTGAACAAGAAGGCCTAGCTCCCAGTCTCCCCTCTAATTCATCCCAAAGGTGTTCTATTGGGTTGAGGTCAGGACTCTGTGCAGGCCAGTCAAGTTCCTCCATCCCAAACTCGCTCATCCGTGTCTTTAAGGACCTTGATTTGTGCACTGGTGCGCAGATATGCTGGAACAGGAAGGGGCCATCTCCAAACTGTTCCCACAAAGTTGGGAGCATGAAACCGTCCAAAATGTCTTGGTATGCTGACACCTTAAGTGTTCACTGGAACTAAGAGGCCAAGCCCAACCCCTGAAAAAAACCCCACACCATAATCCCCCATTACCAAACTTTACACTTGGCACAATGCAGTCAGGCAAGTACCATTCTCCTGGCAACTGCCAAACTCAGACACGTCCATCGGATTACCAGATAGTGAAGGGTGTTTCGTCACTCCAGAGAACACATCTCCACTGTTCTAGAGTCCAGTGGTGGCGTACTCTATACCACTGCATCTGACACTTTGTATTGCACTTGGTGATGTAAGGCTTGGATGCAGCTGCTTGGCCATGGAAATCCATTCTATGAAGCTCTCTACGCACTATTGTTGTGCTAATCTGAAGACCACACAAAGTTTGGAGGTCTGTAGCTATTGACTCTGCAGACAGTTTGCAACTTCTGCGCACTGTGAGCTTCAACATGAGCTGTCCCCGCTCGGTCATTTTACAACCACTTTGTGGCAGAATTGCTGTTGTTCCCAGTTGCTTCCACTTTGTTATAATACCAATAATAGTTGACCTTGGAATATTTAGTAGCAAGGAAATTTCACGAATGGACTTATTGCACAAGTGGCAACCTATCACAGTAACACTTGAATTCACTGAGCTTCTGAGAGCGACCCATTCTTTCACAAATGTTTGTAGAAGCAGTCTGCATGCCTAGGTGCTTGACTTTATACACCTGTGACCATGGAAGTGATTTGAACACCTTAATCCAATGATCTGCAGGGGTGTCCCAATACGTTTGGTAATAAATGTGGATGTGGAGGTTAAGGAAGTGTACATGTCTAGGTAATCATTGTCACAGCATCAGTGTGTAAATGTCATGGCTGGTAACCTTCTTACTTGCAGCTTTCACTAGGAAAAAAACACTGACAAAGAAGTCCCTCATTATAAAAAATAGACAGCATGTTCATATCAATGACACCATAACTGGGGTTCTCAGGGGACAACATTATAGGATTCTCATATCTCTATATACACAGTGGCAGGTTTGCATTTCTACTAAGTGAAGAAGTGAATAGATTTTGTTCTCATGATTTCCCCTGAGAAGATGGTATATTGCTGGTATACGCCAGGAAAAAAGCATCATCAAACAAGTAATTATATTAAGTGCAGAAAAAAATTATAATAAATGTCCTTTACATCAATGTCTATGTATGCATATCACAGTAAAATAACCTCAGACTTAGAGATCTATCTTAAAACAGAAAAAAAATGCATAAAAAAGTAAAATAAAAATCAAACTAAAGTACTTGCTAATGGCTACATATGCTCTGATGGCATAAAAGCTGTAGCCACTTATTTAAAACTCACTAATAGGGATGGACCGAACAGACCCCTGTTCGGTTCGCACCAAAACTTTGGAACACAATTTTTAAATGAGCAGTGATTTTTTTCATTTTAAAAGCGAAAACATAAAAATGAAAAATTCCTTCCAAATATAGTACCTGGGAGGGTCCCCTTAGTCTACCTGTAAAGTGGCAGATCTGTACCATGTCTAGAATCTGCTGCAGCAATAATTGCATTTATAAAGCAAAAAAAAAGACATTTTCCCTGCAAGCTGCCTTTATTTTGCTCAGCAACAGCTGGGGAGCCAGTGTGTATAATGTGGCCCCAATGTAGCGCACTGGGAACAAGATTAGAGATTCTTTGGATACATTCTGGTGTCACTTTGACTTTATATAGAGGTAAAGTGGGTGTAGAGTGCATAAAAATTTGTCTTTGGGTGTCGGTGGCGCCTTCCCACTGTAACCCTATAGAGGTAATCTTGATGAAAGCAAGAACCGGTCTTGCTGTAAAAAATTGTAATGATATGCACCTGTCAAACAGATGCAGAAAAATTGGTCTTTGGGTGTTAACTGTGCCCATGAAACCTATACCAAAAACATTCTTCCAGATGAAATGATTAAACACCCTCAAAGCTAGGCAGCCTTGAATACTGCAGAGATTCCACATCCCAAAAGACTTAATCAGTGACATCGGCATCAGGGGCTTCATAACTGGTAATCCAGGACTGATTCATTTTTATAAAAGTCAAACAGTCCACGGAGTCTGTGGACAGAGGCGTTCTATGATCAGTAACGAAACCTTCTGCAGCACTGAATGCCGGTTCTGAAAGCACGCTGGATGCAGGGCAGCCCAACAACTCAATAGCATACTGGGCAAGTTTTGGCCAGTGGTCTATTCTCATGGCCCAGTAAGTCAGTGGATCGTCAGCTGGAAAGATCTCCATCTCTGTTTTGGTCCCGAGGTAATGGTCCACATGTGATACAGATGCTGCCGATGAGATGTGAAAGCTGACAGCCCTGGGCGGCGAGGACTAAAAAAATTCCGAAATGCCTCACTTAGGGGGACGTCTTTTCCAATGCTCCTTTCTTGACCAACAGAAGACTCAAAACTATGTTTTCCACGACACTGTAACCTACTGGAGTCAGGAAAAACGTTCAATAAAATCCTGTTTAACGTGTCCTCAGGAGATTTTATCTTCTGAACTCTCTGTGGGGACGGGATGAGTTCTGAGACCTTACCCTTATAACGGTGGTCAAGGAGGGTTGCCAACCAGTAATCATCCTGCTTTATGCCACATATTCTTGGGTCCTTTCACAGGATTTGAAACATGAGGTTGCCCAATGCGCCTTAAATTTGCAGAGGCTTGAGAAGCAGACTGCTCGGGGTCACTCAGGATGACAGCATCAGGAACTTCCTCCTCCCAGCCACGTACTACTCCCAAGGAGCCCTGGGGTTGGAAAGCCATCGCTTACAGATTGACGCATGTCTTCCTCTTCTTCGAAGCCTATGAAAGTGCCAGAATCCTCCTCCTCATCCTCCCCCCCTCACTCTCCCTGTGTGTCCTGTGACATAGGAATGATGGTGTCTGGATAAAGTGGGCCTTGAGAGGAAAGGAAGTCCTCCTCTACCTCCTGCTGCACTGCCTCTGGTGCCCTGTCCATAATGCCACGCAGAGTCTGCTATAGCAGGAACACAACAGGGATTGTGTCACTGATGCATGCACTGTCGCAGCTCACCATCCGTGTGGCCTCCTCAAATGGTGACAATACAGTGCATGCATCCTTAATGATCAGCCATTGGCATGGGGAAAAAGCCGAGGTAGCCTAAACCTGTTGTCGTGCTGTGCTGGCACAGGTACTCGTTGACTGCCCTCTGCTGCATGTATAGCCACTGCAGCATTCCCAAAGTTGAGTTCCACCTGGAGGGCATGTGTCAAATTAGGCAGTTTACGGGCAGGTGGAATTCCCGCTGAATTTCAGCCAACCGAGCACTGGCTGTGTATGACTGAAATGGCTACAGACTCTTCTGGACTGCTTTAGTACATCTTGCAACCCTTAGGAAATGCTGCACCACCAAACTGAGGACATGTGCCAGGCATGGCACGTGTCAACTTTCCCTGTCTGAGGGCGGATAGGAGGTTTGAGCCATTATTGGACACCACCATTCCTGGCTCCAGCTGTTGTGGTGTGAACCACCTCTGGACCTGTCCCTGCAGAGCTGCAAGAATCTCTGCTCCGGTGTGTTTCCTTTCCCCTAAACACATTATCTGAAGCACTGCATGGCACCTTTTAGCCTGACTCTGGGAATGGCCCTTTGAACGCTTAAGGGGTACCTGATGCTCATAGAACAATTCTGCAGAGGAGGGCATGGAGGTGGCGGAGCAGGAGGAGGAAGAGGAGGGGGAGGAGGAGGGCTGTATGGAGACATGGGGGCACAACAAGCTGCAGCACCGAGTCCTGTCCTGCATCCTTTCGAGTTGCAAGCAGCATTACCCAGTGTGCTGTGAACAAAATATATTGTCCCAGCCCATGTTTGCTGGACCACATGTCAGCAGTAAGGTGGATTTTATGGCTGACTGCCTTGCCCAACGATGCCAGAACATTCCCTTCCACGTGATGGTAGAGAGATGGAATGGCCTTACGTGAAAAGTAGTAGCGACTGGGAACCTGCCATTGTGGTACAGAACATTGTGCAAACTCACAGAAGGGGCAGAATCCACCAGGCTGAAAGGCAGAAGTTGGAGAGCCAACAGCTTTGACAAGCTTGCATTTAGACTCTGGGCATGTGGGTGACAGGGACTGTATTTTTTTTCCCGCTGCAGCAGATGGGGCAGAGAAATTTCCGGCTACAGTTAGGACCTGAGACACACTGTACTATACAATCATCCCTGTCAGTGGAGGCTGCTGAGAGATAATGACTCGGTATCGCAGGGGCAGACTTAAGTGGGTAAGGAGGAGGAGGAGGGACAGATTTGTGCCCCTTTTGTGTGGCTTTTAGGTGCTCTTGCCAATGGGCTGAGTGGTTGAATGTTAAATGCCTTGTTAAGCATGTAGTACCCAAATGGTTGGTGTTTTTGCAACATTTGATGTGCCTGAGACACAGTTTGCAGATAGCAACAGTGTGATCTGCTGCAGATGTGCTGAAAAAGGCCCAGACAGCTGAGCTTTGGGGAGTGGGCCGGGAGATAACAGCTGCAGAATGTGATGAAATAGGGTGGCTGCTCTCTACTCTTTCTTGATGTCGGCCTCCTTGGGGTTGTGCCACCTCACCTTTAGTTTCCTCCTCTGCTCTATCTGGCACCCAAGTCACATCAGTGACCTCATCATCATCATCATCATCTCCATCTCCTCTATCTTCATCATATCACTGGAGACAACTTGGCAATACGCTGCGGCTTGGGGAACATGAATGCCAATTTGTCTACCAGTGTTCCCCCCTCTCTCTAGGCTCATGTTCCTGTCATCCTCAACCTCAGAACCAACATCTGAATCCAGTAAAGGCTGGGCATCATCAAGGTGCAAGTGGCTGACTCTGTGGTCAAATAACTCAGCTGACTCCTTGATGGCTGATGTTGGGGCTATGGCAGGAATAGATGTGGACAAGGAGGCAGGTTTATCCACTCTTGCAACTGCAGGGGTCTGCACACTTGTCTCTGCTTGCATGACAGAGGATGAGGAAGATGAAGAAGGTTTAGTAAGCCAGTCCACCACCTCCTCTGCATGCTGTGGCTGGATAGCACCACATCCACCTTTGCCTGTGGACACATGTTACAAAACGATGTTGCACTAACCTGGCAGTAACGCACAAAAAACTATATGGCATTAAACTGGCAGTAACGCACACAGAACTATATAGAGTTAAACTGGCAGTAACGCACACAAAATGATATGGCGTTAAACTGGAAGTAACGCACACAAAACTATATGGCGTTTTAACTGGGAGTAACGCACACAAAACTGTATGGCGTTAAACTGGCAGTAATGCACACAGAAGTAAATGGCATTAAACTGGCAGTAACGCACACAGAACTATATGGCGTTAAACTGGCAGTAACGGACACAGAACTATATGGCGCTAAACTGGCAGTAACGCACACAAAATGATATGCCGTTAAACTGGCAGTAACGCACACAGAAGTAAATGCCGTTGAACTGGCAGTAATGCCCAAAACTATTTGGTGTTAAACTGGCAGTAACGCACACAGAAGTATATGGCGTTAAACTGGCAGTAACGCACACAAATGATATGGCGTTAAACTGATAGTAACGCACACAAAAAGAAATGGCATTAAACTAACAGTAACGCACAAAACTAAATGGTTTTAAACTGGCAGTAACACACAAAACTAAATGGTGTTACACTGGCAGTAACGCACATAGAACTATATGCCGTTAAACTGGCAGTAACACACACAAAACGATATGGCGTTAAACTGATAGTAACACACACACAGAGGTAAATGGCGTTAAACTGGCAGAAACGCACAAAACTATATGGTGTTAAACTGGCTGTAACTCTTACAAAATGATATGGCGTTAAACTGGCAGTAACGCACACAAAACTATATTGTATTAAACTGGCAGTAATGCACACAGAACTATATGACGTTAAACTGGCAGTAATGCACACAAAATGATATGGTGTTAAACTGAGAGTAACTCACACAGAAGTAAATGGCATTAAATTGGCAGTAACGCACAAAACTATATGGTGTTAAACTGGCAGTAACGCACACAGAACTATATGGCGTTAAACTGGCAGTAACGCACACAAAACAATATGGTGTTAAACTGATAGTAATGCACACAGAAGTAAATGGCGTTAAACTGGCAGTAACACACAAAACTATATGATGTTAAACTGGCAGTAACTTATACAAAACTAAATGGCGTTAAACTGGCAGTAATGCACACAGAACTATATGGAGTTAAACTGGCAGTAACGCACACAAAACTATATGGTGTTAAACTGGCAGTAACACACACAAAACTATATGGCATTAAACTGGCAGTAATGCACACAGAACTATATGGCGCTAAACTGGCAGCAATGCACGCAAAACTATATACCGTTAAACTGTCAGTAACACACACAGAAGTAAATGGTGTTACACTGGCAGTAACACACATAGAACTATATGCCGTTAAACTGGGAGTAACGCACACAAAACGATATGGCGTTAAACTGATAGTAACACACACAGAGGTAAATGGCGTTAAACTGGCAGGAACGCACAAAACTATATGGCGTTAAACTGGCAGTAACTCATACAAAATTATATGGCGTTAAACTGGCAGTAACGCACACAAAACAATATGGCATTAAACTGGCAGTAACGCACACAGAACTATATGGCATTAAACTGGCAGTAACGCACACAAAACGATATGGCGTTAAACTGGCAGTAACGCACACAAAATGATATGGCGTTAAACTGAGAGTAACTCACACAGAAGTGAATGGCATTAAACTGGCAGTAACACACAAAACTATATGGTGTTAAACTGGCAGTAATGCACACAGAACTATATGGCGTTAAACTGGCAGTAACGCACACAAAACAATATGGCGTTAAACTGATAGTAACGCACACAGAAGTAAATGGCGTTAATCTGGCAGTAACACACAAAACTATGTGACGTTAAACTGGCAGTAACTTATACAAAATGATGTGGCGTTAAACTGGCAGTAACGCACACAAAACTATATGGCATTAAACTGGCAGTAACGCACACAGAACTATATGGCGTTTAACTAGCAGTAACGCATACAAAATGATATGGCATTAAACTGGCAGTAACGCACACAAAATGATATGGCATTAAACTAAGAGCAACTCACACAGAAGTAAATAGCATTAAACTGGCAGTAACGCACAAAACTATATGGTATTAAACTGGCAGTGATGCACATAGAACTATATGGCATTAAACTGGCAGTAACACACACAAAACAATATGGCGTTAAACTGATAGTAACACACACAGGTAAATGGCATTAAACTGGCAGTAACGCACAAAACTATATGGCGTTAAACTGGCAGTAACTCATACAAAATTATATGGCGTTAAACTGGCAGTAACACACACAAAACTATATGGCATTAAACTGACAGTAATGCACACAGAACTATATGGCGTTAAACTGGCAGTAACGCACACAAAATGATATGGCGCTAAACTGGCAGTAACGCACACAAAATGATATGGCCTTAAACTGAGAGTAACTCACACAGAAGTAAATAGCATTAAACTGGCAGTAACGCACAAAACTATATGTGTTAAACTGGCAGTAATGCACAAAACTATATGACGTTAAACTGGCAGTAACTTATACAAAATTATATGGCGTTAAACTGGCAGTAACGCACACAAAACTATATGGCATTAAACTGGCAGTAACGCACACAGAACTATATGGCATTTAACTAGCAGTAACGCACACAAAACGATATGGCATTAAACTGGCAGTAACGCACACAAAATGATATGGCATTAAACTGAGAGTAACTCACACAGAAGTAAATAGCATTAAACTGGCAGTAACGCACAAAACTATATGGTGTTAAACTGGCAGTAATGCACATAGAACTATATGGCGTTAAACTGGCAGTAACGCACACAAAACAATATGGCGTTAAACTGATAGTAATGCACACAGAAGTATATGGCGTTAAACTGGCAGTAATGCACAAAACTATATGATGTTAAACTGGCAGTAACTTATACAAAACTATATGGTGTTAAACTGGCAGTAATGCACACAAAACAATATGGCGTTAAACTGATAGTAACGCACACAGAAGTAAATGGCGTTAAACTGGCAGTAACGCACAAAACTATATGACGTTAAACTGGCAGTAACTTATACAAAACTATATGGCGTTAAACTGGCAGTAACGCGCACAAAACTATATGGCGTTAAACTGGCAGTAACGCACACAGAACTATATGGCTTTAAACTAGCAGTAACGCACACAGAAGTAAATGGCGTTAAACTGGAAGTAACGCAGAAAACTATATGGCGTTAAACTGGCAGTAACGCACACAAAACAATATGGCGTTAAACTGATAGTAACGCACACAGAAGTATATGGTGTTAAACTGGCAGTAATTCACAAAACTATATGACGTTAAACTGGCAGTAACTTATACAAAACTATATGGTGTTAAACTGGCAGTAACGCACACAAAACTATATGGCGTTAAACTGACAGTAACGCACACAAAACTATATGGAGTTAAACTGGCAGTAACGCACACAAAACAATATGGCGTTAAACTGATAGTAACGCACACAGAAGTATATGGTGTTAAACTGGCAGTAATTCACAAAACTATATGACGTTAAACTGGCAGTAACTTATACAAAACTATATGGTGTTAAACTGGCAGTAACGCACACAAAACTATATGGCGTTAAACTGGCAGTAACGCACACAGAACTATATGGCGTTAAACTAGCAGTAACGCACACAGAAGTAAATGGCGTTAAACTGGCAGTAACGCAGAAAACTATATGGCGTTAAACTGGCAGTAACGCACACAGAACTATATTGAGTTAAACTGGCAGTAACGCACACTGTAACGAGCCCCTTGCTCGCTCGGTTCCACTCTCCCGACACTCCTCTGCAGCTATAGAATCAGATTGCAGATCGCAACATCTGATTGTTCGGTCATCCAATGCTCGGGGATTAGAACTACAGCTATGTGCCGTTCTAACCCAGTTGTGATAGCTCAGAACAAACACCAGGCAGGCTGTATGTAAGTTCAATCAGGAATCTCTTTAATTGCAAAATACAGGCTCTTTTATACACTAAAAGTGGAGGTGCATACCTCCGGCTCATATTACTCTGAACATACACCTGTGACCAGAAACCTAATTAACATGGGCTAATTAACTAATCCCTTTAGACAGCCTAGATGACTCAGACATGACCTTTAGGCCAGACTGGCCGTCTTGTAGCTTAGAACCCCCAATCAACATTATCACAATAGCAGAGTTAATTAACACAAACAACAATGGGGATCTAATGACTCTTAGATCACATACTAGAGACTTATTTACAATACACATTCTAGTAGGCAACAGATAGACAGGCAGCTGGAATTGACATCAGCATCTCCTAACAGTATTTGTCCCAGCATTATGAATCAGCCACTATTTCTAATATGGCAAATCCGGGGTCCCCAGAGTTTGTGTGTCCTGGGGGACCAGGACCCGAATCCACAGTAATACCGCCTCAAGAGTCCCCAGGTATACAGCTCACAAAGAGCACCATTCCCCCAAATGCCAGGGTCCACGATCGATCGGCAAGAGGCTAGCATACAGTCCCCTCCAAAAGTCTCTCTCACGGCTAGGTCTATCACACACACAAAATGATATGGCGTTAAACTGGCAGTAACACACACAAAACTATATGGCATTAAACTGGCAGTAACGCACACAGAACTATATGGCGCTAAACTGGCAGTAACACACGCAAAACTATATGCCGTTAAACTGGCAGTAACGCACACAGAAGTAAATGGTGTTAAACTGGCAGTAACGCAATCAAATTAACTAATGTAAAGATTACTGACACAGTCTCACTACACTACAGTGAAACTATCTGAGCTGTCCCTACTCTAGCTGCACACTATGCAAAGCTGAATGATGGTCCTCCTCACTACACTCACACTATCCCTAGACTGACACTAAACTAATATTCTCCACTAGCAATTGAAGCAAAATAGCACAGTATAGCACACTAACTAATAGCACTGAACAGAGCCCTGTTCTATCTCTCTCCATGCCGAAATCACACTGAAAATGGCTGCCATACATTTATACTGTGGGGCGGAATGAGCCATGATTGGATAAAGTCATGATGAGTTGTCCAATCATGGCTCCGACAGTGCTCTGTGCCCTGATTGGATGAAGCTTTCACTGCTTCAGCCAATCAGGGCTTGCAATGCACTGTTCAACACCGCAATGCATTGTGGGCACTTCAGGGGGCCAAACAGTCGAACGACCCGTTTGTTTGGGTGTGCACTAAACGACCGAACAACAAAAATTTGGCCCGAACTTATGCTCGGCCAAACCGTTCGCCCATCCCTACTCACTAATGCAAATTGCCAAACAGCAAATCTTACTGCTGTACAGTAATACATGTAGACATAGACTAGAGCAACCATTCTCAACTGGGATTCTGTGGAGCCCTACAGTTCTGTCAAAGGTTGTTGGGGGTTCCCAAAGATGTGGCTGACTGACCTCCCATATTTGATGGTGCCTGCATAGTTCCAGAGCCAATGCAAGTTGACAGAGCCAGCAGCATGACACCAATAATCTTTTTATCTGCCTATATGGGTTGCATTCTGACCACCAATGTGAGTTACATTTTTTCCACTGACCGTCAATGTAAGGGGAATTTTTCTCACTGTACCCCCTGATTAATTGGTTTAAACAGGGGTTCCTCAAGACCTGGAATTTTTTTTCCAGTGGGATTCCACTGAGGAGGAAACAGTTGAGAAAGGCTGGACTACAAGTACATATGTTGTTTAAAGCAAAGCTGCAATGCTGATATTTACCCTTGTTACCCCGCCAACTGTTCTCTCTACAAAGCCTTGTGAGATACCCACTACTTTCAGGTATGGGGTATCTTGTATTTCTCTCCCCTACCTTTCATAATGCAGCACTAGTAGCCTTCCCGATCTGTCACAAGGAGAAAAGGGGAGGTTATATTTTTTATGTAAGCTCTAAGTCAAACCCACCTAGAAATACTCGTTTTTTTTCTTGAGGCTGCAACAGGTGGATGCAAGAACTACAAGTATCAGCAGCAACCTGTTACTCTGTCTTGAATAGGCAAAGTACAAGGATAATGGAACACATAAAGAAGGAAGATGTGTGATATAAGAGACTTTGATGGGGGAAGCATTTTTGGCACTAAACAAGGCATTTTTGCAGCATCTCTGAAGCTATTGACCTGGGGTTTTAACACATTACATTGCAAGGTTTAACATAAGCATAGCTCCCAACTGTCCCTGATTTTAAGGGAATGTCCCTGATTTGGAACCAAGTTCCTCTCACCCTCTTCTCTCCTTATTTGTCCCTCATTTTGGTCTGATCTATATAGTTGTATATAAAATGCACTATTTATTTTTCAAAAATTGTTTCACAGTGCTAAACCTTTCATCCAATTTCTAAATTGCTGAATTTGCTGAATTTGTAAGTTTCAAAGATCAATATAAAGGAATAGCAGTGGTAAAACGTTGAGAGCAGATTTTATTGGACAGCCTCATCAACAGAATATAGAAAAATACATAATTACAGTGATTTGTACATGTGATAAAAACATTGCCTCAATGATTCAATAGGATCATCACACACTATGACATGTGGATGTTGGATTAAGAGCTGACAATGTAGGTAGATTAGAAAACAATACAATAAAGTTCATAATTAACAAAAAATTCATGTATAAAATATCAAACATACAGTTAGGTCAATATATTTGGACACAGGCCCAATTTTCATACTTTTGGCTCTGTATGCCACCAGAATAAAATCAAATCAAAACAATCCAAATGAACTTGAAGGACAGACTTTCAGCTTTAATTCAAGGGTCTGAACATAAATATCAAGTAAAAATGTTAGGAACTGCAACCATTTTTATATACATTTTCTCCATCTTCTCTATCTTCCTCCATTTTCAGGGGCTCAAATGTAATTGAACAAATCAATATAATCATAAATAAAATGTTCATTTTTAGTATTTTGATGAGAATCCTTTACTGGCAATGACTGCCTGAAGTCTGGAACCCATGGGCATTACCAAAGACTGGGTTTCCTCCTTTCTGATGCATTGCCAGGCTCTAACTGTAGCTGTCTTCAGTTGTTCTTTGTTTGTGGGTCTTTCTGCCTTTAGTTTTGCCTCCTTCAGCAAGTTAAATATTCCACTTCTTGTCCTTCAAAAGCTCCTGCTTTTGCAATGTGTTTTGTATCATTGTCTATCTGTACTGTGAAGTGCAGTCTAATCAACTTTTGACCCAGTGCCACTGGAAGCCATGCATGTCCATGCCATCACACTACTTCCACCATGTTTTACGGATGATGTTGTCTGGATCATGAGCTGTTCCAAGCCTTCTCCACACTTTTTTTCCCCATCATTCTGGTACAGATTAATCTTAGTTAATCTTAGTTTCATCCGTCCAAAAAATAGCTTTTCCAGAACTGGTTTGGCTTTTTTAGATGTTTTTTGGCAAAGTCTAATCTGGCTTTTCTATTCTTTATACTTATGAATGGTTTGCAGGTTGTGGTGAACCCTCTGTATTTGCTCTCGTGAAGCCTTCTCTTGATTGGAGACTTTGACAATGATATGTCCACCTCCTGGAGAGTATCCTTCACTTGTCTCAATGTTGTGAATGGGGTTTTCTTTACTATAGAGAGGACCTTGCGATCATCCACCACTGTTGTCTTCCGTGGACGTCAATGCCTTTTTATGTTGCTGAGGTCACAGTGCATTCTTCTTTTCTCAGAATGTACCAAACTGTTGATCTGGCCACTCCTAATGTTGCTGTCATCTCTTTGATGGATTTGTTTAATTTTTGAAGCCTTACAATGGCCTGTTTCACTTGTATGGACAGCTTCCTTTAACGCATGATGTAGGTTCACAACAACAGATTCCAAATGCAAATATCACACTTAGAATCAACTCCAGACCTTTAACCAGCTTAATTAATGAAGAAATAACAAAGGAGTAGCTCACCCCTGACCATTAAACACCTTTTGATTCAATTATCCAATTACTTTGGTCCCTTGGAAAAAGGGGGGGGGGGTGGCTATTCTTAAGAGCTGTAATTCCTAAACCATTCCTCCGATTTGGATGTACATACCCTCAAATTAAACCTGAGAGTGTGCACTTTCAACCAATTTACATTATATAACTATAGCTTGAATATGTATTGGTAAATACCTGAAAAAACAAAAATTGTGCCTGTGTCCAAATATATATGGACCGAACTGTATATACGCATGGTTGTAATGATTGCATCTTAGAGGGGGTTAATGTGTTTTGTGGAGTACATTCCACTTCCTCAGGAGCAGGTGAAATGTACGTAAATATAAAAGGTATATATCAATAACATTGTAATCAAATGGTTTAAGCAACAATAGGGGAAAGGGAGGGGGGAAGAGGAGAACAGCCCACAAAAATGAAAGAGAACCCTTTCTTAATAAACTGACACATCAGCTCAAATGTAAACATGTAGACAGAGGGCCATTTGGGGACATTTGTATCGGGAACTGTGGGAGTGCTGCCCGTACATGCCAAGGCATATATGGGAAGACCTCACAAGAAATGCAGAGCTCCGTTGTGTAGTCAGTGGTGACATAATCAACAATCCCAAAAGGGGCCTATGAAAAATGTTTTATGTGTACAGCATCAATATAAAAGTATGGCTAGTGCCAGATAACATAGATCATGTGACTGTTGGTTAGATCCCAGAAGAAAAAGCATAAGAACCCACTATGGGAAGAATGTACCTAGTGTAACTTAGCAAGAGTATGAACGATACTCATAGATCAGACCAATCATGACAGTAAAGTACAAATACGTGAGTGAACATATAACCAGAGTACAAAATGGGAAAAGAAATAAAGAGTTAAAAATATGAAACCAGGGTGAGGTTGCCCAATAGGGGACTTGTGAACATCAAAGCCAAAATGAGTAAAAAATAAAACAACAGAAACCAGTTAGACCTGATGTAACCATATTCCAGGGTATAGTGCAAGATGTCCCTACGAAGTAAGGAAGAAAACAAGCCAAGATTTGAAGTCCTTGGGAGAGTTTATGCCAATAGTGTGGAAACGGTTACCTCCTAGCATCACGCTAGCATTCGCAACAAGAGAGGAGCTGTACCATGACCTGGGTGGTGCAAGTCATCAACATTATTACCTTTTATATGTATTGATATATGACTCTAAATATATATACATATTATTCACTTATGTGTCTTATCGACATTATTTCCCAACTGTCTCGCACGCACCTCATCTAAAGTCCCAGCCTTTTTTCTCCTCCTAATTCTCCTTTAAGTGGGCATGGCAGGGGATGTGTCCTGTGCCTATAAACTTTTGGTAATAGGTGTCCCTTGTCCCATCTCAAAAAGTTAGGAGGTATGCATAGGTGCAAAAAAGAATATGTAATGGAATTATTCCAAACACACATTGTTTGTGAGAGCTATCATAGAGGAACAACCAGATTTGTTAAAGTTGAAAGGAAGTCCATCATTTGTCAGGAAATCAGCAGTAGGATGGCCAAATCTGTGTAGCTACACTCAGGAAACTGGGACCAGACCATGTATATTTAGTAAAATTTATTTACAGTAACCCAAAATCCATCCAAACACCAGCACACAGCAAACATAAAGATAAAGTGAACCAAAAACCCACTGACAGAATACCTAACTAAACCACCAGACAAACAGAAAGTATAACTAGCAATAAACTATATACAATATATAAAAAAGGAGAACAGAGAAAAGCAGGGAGGACCTAAACACCCTCCCAGCATCCATCTTCAGGTGGAAGCCTATTACTGGGATCTGCTGGTTGCTGGGAGACACCCACTGGTGGACACCAGAACTACAATCTTCCACTCTGGGAAGCACAGTGCCACCAGCAGGTGAACCAGGTCCAGACACTTCTGCTTAAAGCGGACCTTCAGTAATTTTTTAAATTTTCCATCTATTAAATCTTCTGCCCTTGTTGTTTTAACTTTGGATAGCAAATCATTTATTTTTCTGCCAGTAAATACCTTATACAGCCCACTTGCTGTTTCTTGTCTGGTAAAAAGCCTATGCACAGCTCTCCCTCTGACTCTCGTGAGAGTTTGCAAGAAGGGAAGGGGGATGAGTGATAAGAGGGCCAATGAGAGCTGCAGGGCTGCAGAGCTGGAGGTGTGTCTCTTTGTGTCTGTGTAAATCCAGGAAGTGAAAAGGCAGTAGCTTCTGCTGCCCACAGTTGAAATGGTTGATGCCAGACTCAGTGTAGGGAGATTTATGCAGCATATTTGGCAAGTACAGAATCACAGTATATATAAAATATACTATGCAAAGTGGTTGGAGGGAAGCTTCAGAATGGCAAATATGTTTTTATTAAAAATTATGTGAGCAGAATGTAGTTTAAACAGACTGTACAATAGTAGTTTGCAGTAAGTCCTTGAAGGGGATGGACTATTTAACCTCAAGACCATGCTTATGAGCTGCGAAAATAAATTAGTCTAAAATAGGCATAGGTGGACCAAAACAGACTCAAGACTGCAAAAAAATGTCTGGTCTGGTGAGTCTCAATTACAGGAAAAAGGATCATGGATCCATGAATCCATCTTGTCTTAGATCAAAAGTTCAAGCTTGTCATGGTAGTATATTAACAGATCAGCAGTGACCAAAATCCTTAAAAAACAATATAATTGTTTTCTAAATCAATGCAATGACAATTCAACCTGTTACTAGATAGGAGTACGTAATACAGTGACCAATGGGGTTGCATTTACCAAACTAGTCACATACCAAGACACTATCATTTTCAATAAGCCAATCAACCTGATTTTCATTTCTGAAGTGACTAATTCCATAAAAAAACATCTTAATTAATAAAGCAAAGTAAAATGCAATGGCTTTCGCTAGCCAGACATAAAGATAAATGAGTCAATCCTTATAAATGATCCATTGAAAATGCTCATTTGACAAGACAAACAAAATCAATTTGGCTGAATTGGATTGGATTTTCTGCCAGAACTGATCGTACCTTTTCTATGAAAACAATTCGTTATTGATCGATTGTCTTCTCTTGGCACCAATGATCTCTGTAGCAACTACCACATTGAAAGAGTTACAAGTTATGTCTATGGCCAACTTATGCAATGGGCAGTAATACATAACCCATTAAATCTGAACTGTTTATATAAGAGTTTATTTCTAATTGTTATAGGTTACTGTACTTTCACCCTGTAAATAACAGTATAAAGTATATTAAATTTAGGTAAGTTGTGATATATGGTAGGAGCAAGTAGCGAAAGCAAAATGTACAGAATTTTTTCTATCAGGCATTTAACTGTTTCACAGCAAAATGCACCTCACTGCAAGCTGCCATGCTAGTACAATTTTATACAGTTATATAAAACCTGTGATAAATATTAAAACAATACAAAGAATGGCCAGTAACAGTCTATGCTACGCCTTTATGCGACAGAGCCGAGGTTTGGTGATTGGGCACTCAAGTCCAGAGTGCTGCTGTTTCCCCATACCTGAAACTGCCCTTCTCTTTGGGTGCAGTCCACTTGGTAAAATACTTAACAGTCAACTTTGTTAGGATGAAGTTGTCATTCAGCCTCTTGTTGCCGGGTGCGGACATATATTATATGCGGCAGTACACAGTTGGGTTTTATGCTGTGCTGCCACATATATACAGTATGTACCGCTGGCATATGTTTTGTGCTGGAAGCAAGTTCTAAGGTGTGCCTCCAGCACTGTGAGCACGCTGTCACTGACGGCTAAAATCAGAAGCCAGTAGGACAGGCTCCCGATCACGTGATCATTGTTACAGCCATACACAATGATTATATGATCAGGAAGCCCAAGTAATGCCTTCAGCATGAAGAACCTCTTAGGGGCCTGTGGGAGCAGTTAGTCAGTTAGTAAAGAATTAAAGTACAAATACGCACAAAACAAAACAAAAAAACAGCCCACCCTTCCTAGCCCACCAATCAAATCGCAGAGGAGGACACAATAGTCATTGAGAAGTAAGTAAACGCCTAGATGGGAGGTTCTAGGTCAGGGGATGGAGTTTTTTCCGCATTAAATGAGGGGGGGGGTATGAAAATGTAAACAACACCAATTATAACTGACTAAAAATTAAATATTGCTACTCTATCTAATTTCAGGACCACTGCAGCAGCAAAAAGTAAATACAGTTGTGCTCATTAGTTTATATATCCTGACAGAATAAATGATTCTTGGCCATTTTTCAGAGAATATGATTGATAACACAAAAACATTTCTTTCACTTGTGGTTAGTGTTTGGCTGAAGTCATTTATTATGAATCAACTGTGTTTACGCTTTTTAAATAATAATGACAGCACAAACTACCCAAATGACCCTGATCAAAAGTTTACATACCCTGGTGATTTTGGTCTGATAACATGCACACAAATTGACATAAAGGGGTTTGAATGGCTATTAAAGGTAACCATCCTCACCTCTGATCTGTTTGCTTGTAATTAGTGTGTGTGTATAAAAGGTCAATGAGTTTCTGGACTCCTGACAGACCCTTGCATCCTTCATCCAGTGCTGCACTGACGTTTCTGGATTCTGAGTCATGGGGAAAGAAAAATAATTGTCAAAGGATCTGCAGGAAAAGGTAGTTGAACTGTGTAAAACAGGAAAGGGATATAAAAGGATATCCAATGAATTGAGAATGCCAATCAGCAGTGTTCAAACTCTAACCAAGAAGTGGAAAATGAGGAAACCAAACCACAGTCAGGTAGACCAACTAAAATTTCAGCCACAACTACCAGGAAAATTGTACCGGGTGCAAATAAAAAACCCACAAGTAACTTCAGGTGAAATACAGGACTCTCTGAAAACATGTAGTGTGGCTGTTTCAAGATGCACAATAAGGAGGCACTTGAAGAAAGATGGGCTGCATGGTCGAGTTGCCAGAAGAAAGCCATTACTACGCAAATGCTACAAAGTATCCCGCTTACAATACACCAAACAGCACAGAAACAAGCTTTAAACCTTCACAAAGTCATTTGGAGTGATGAGACCAAAATTTAGCTTTTTGGCCACAACCATAAACGCTACATTTGGAGAGGCATCAACAAGGCCTATGATGAAAGGTACGGAAGTGGATCGCTGATGTTTTGGAGATGTGTGAGCTACAAAGGCACAGGAAATTTTTTCAAAATTGTTTGCAAGATGAATGCAGTATGTTATCAAAAAATACTGGAGGAACATTTGCCTTCATCAGCCAGGAAGCTCCGCATGGGACGTACTTTGACATTCCAACATGACAATGATCCAAAACACAAGGCCAAGTCAACCTGTCATTGGCTACAGCAGAATAAAGTGAAGGTTCTGGAGTGGCCATCTCAGTCTCCTGACCTCAATATCATTGATCCACTCTGGGGAGATCTCAAACGTGCAGTTCATGCAAGACAGCCCAAAATTTACAGGAACTGGAGGATTATTGCCAAGAGGAATGGGCAGCTTTACCATCTGAGAAGATAAAGAGCCTCATCCACAAATACCACAAAAGACTTCAAGCTGTCATTGATATTAAAGGGGGCAATATATACGGTATTAAGAACGGGGGTATGTAAACTTTTGATCAGGGTCATTTGGGTAGTTTGTGTTGTCATTATGATTTAAAAAGAGTAAACACAGTTGATTGATAATAAATGGCTTCAGCCAAACACTAACCATGAGTGAAAGAAAAGTTTTTGTGTTATCATTCATATTCTCTGAAAAATGGCCAACAAATTATAAATTCTGCCAGGGTATGTAAACTTATGAGCACAACTGTACTAAGGCCTGTACTAAGGCCTGGTTCACACTAGTGCGATTTCAGATGCAAGTTAAGTCGCACAGAATTACATGACAATGGAAATCACAATATTTTCCATGATGCCTGTTCACATCACTGTAGTTTGATTTTGGAGTCTGGTGCTACTTTGGTGCAATTCCAGCATGATTTTGGTCCCATGGAATATGCAAACCATATCAATGTTGCATCAAATTGTTGCCCTACAAGTCAGATCAAAATCTGATTGCACCAGATTGAACCCAGCCTAACCATGTAATCCACAGTTTTGTATAATCACTGTGGAATTTTTTATATATTTTTTAATATAGCAAAGCAAAGTGTAATGTCTGTGTTAAAAGTGCAGTAACCCATGGCATTAACAAAAGACAAAGCAGTATAAAGTGCAACAACACTGTGCAAAGGGGAGTAACTCATGTCATTAGCCAAAGACAAAGCGGTATAAACTGCGACAAAACTGTGCAAAGTCCAGGTAACCCCTGCCGTTATGTAATCCTGGGGGTATAATTGAGAAAAAGGTGCCACTACTCAAAATACTGCCACTGCGCCTCTGGATAGATACAGAGTATGTGGAAGCTGCCACTTAAAAGGATAAAATATAAAAGCTGAATTTTAACTACTGGTCAATCTGGGATAATGACACAAAGTCAAAATAGAGGCGCTAAATGTTTGTGCACAAGGAGTATTAAATACCCTAAAGTGACATGTGACTCACAATTTACAAATGAGAATATAACTGACATGTGCTAAAATATAATAAATGCTACATGCTAGCACTAAACACCCTGTGACAAGTGAAGTGATATGATGTAGCTAGTGAAGCTACAAAAAAAAAAAAAAAAAAATTTTTTCCAAAATATAAAAAATAAAGTCCATAAAATATTGAAGAGGATCTATAGTCGATGTGAAGATCTCTTAATCCATTCACCACACCAATGTGTCTGTGATTCCACTCCCCTAAAGAAACACACTCACCGAATTCCAATGCCTACATTCTTATGTTAGGCTAAAGCACATTTAAACCACATGGATAGGGTTTTAGAGCAAGCATCCGAACTCCAGCCGTGCGTCTTATATAATCTCAAAATGTGAATAAAAAAGTGTACCAATAGTGTAATACCGTAAACAAAGCTTTAATGAAAACACTAAACAGCCTTCAAGATTAAAAATGCATAGGTGTGAATCCAGCCTGACCCTTTCCAAAAACGCAGAGGTACAAAAAGGCATTGATGTGAACATGTTCCATAGGAACCCATGTTAAAAAATTCCCATGCATTTCTGCAAAATGCATCAAAAAACACGCTAGTGTGAATGGAGCCTAAAACTGCATAGGTGTGAATCCAGCCTTAAACTTGAGCACTCAGGATTTGGTTCAGCTGTGCATGGGAGCCAATCAGCTTCTAACTTCAGCTTGTTCAATTAAGCTTTGACAATAAACTCACATGGTACAAGTTAAAAGACAGAAAAAGTGACTAAGGTAAGCCTTTCAAAGCCTCCAGAGCAGCGGATAAAACGGCCACGGCGGACCCAAGGTGTGCAGGCATAAGGTTGAACCTCACCCCTCCCTTGGTCCTGGATCTAAACCTGCTTGTCAACTTGCTGGTGTGTCAAGCGTGGCTGTACGGCAATCAACATCATTGAGAAAGGACGTTGCTTGACACACCAGCAAGTTGACGAGCAGGTTTAGATCCAGGACCAAGGGAGGGGTGAGGTTCAACCTTATGCCTGCACACCTTGGGTCCGCCGTGGCCATTTTATCCGCTGCTCTGGAGGCTTTGAAAGGCTTACCTTA
The DNA here is from genome assembly GCF_042186555.1 of Aquarana catesbeiana. Classification (NCBI taxonomy): domain Eukaryota; kingdom Metazoa; phylum Chordata; class Amphibia; order Anura; family Ranidae; genus Aquarana; species Aquarana catesbeiana. The sequence goes on from NC_133327.1 coordinate 550,407,811, forward strand.
GTCACTTTTGCTGTCTTTTAACTTGTACCATGTGAGTTTAAATCTTGAAGGCTGTTTAGTGGTTTCATTAACCACTTGACATCCGGAGGACGTCATATGACGTCCTCGACTTTCGGGGCTTATATCTGAATGATGTCTGAGGCTACAGACATCATTCAGATACCGGCATTTTCAGCCGGCGATTCCGTACACCATAAGAACGATCATAGCGGCTGTTCCGCCGCTTGATCGTTCTTACGGGCGGCGGGAGGGGACGTCCCCCCCCTCCCGCCGCCCTCCGGTGCTACTACCGACTCACCTCAGCGATCGGTGAGTCGGATAGCGGATCCGCCGGCGCCGGATGTTCACCATAGAGATTTCCGGCGGACCAGATGGTCGCCGGAGTCTCTATGATCGTTCGGAGGCCGGGCGCGATGTTATGACGTCACGCCCGGCCTCTGCATTCAAAAAAACGGCGCCGCTTCAGCTGTGAAGCGGCGATCGTTTTATTTTTTTTTTTGATTTTAGGCTTCCCAGCCTAGAGGTGAGATGTGGGGTCTTATTGACCCCATATCTCACTGTAAAGAGGACTGATCGTCTCATATTCCTATTACAAGGGATGTTTACATTCCTTGTAATAGGAATAAAAGTGATCAAAAAAAAAAAAATTTTTTTAAAGTGTAAAAATAAAAATTTTTAAGTAAAATTAACAATAAAAAAAATAAAAAAAATTTTTAAAGCGCCCCTGTCCCCGTGAGCTCGCACGCAGAAGCGAACGCATACGTAAGTCCCGCCCACATATGAAAACGGTGTTCAAACCACACATGTGAGGTATCGCCGCGAACGTTAGAGCGAGAGCAATAATTTTGGCCCTAGACCTCCTCTGTAACTCAAAACATGTAACCAGTAAAAAATGTTAAAGCGTCGCCTATGGGGATTTTTAAGTACCAAAGTTTGGCGCCATTCCACGAGCGTGTGCAATTTTGAAGCGTGACATGTTAGGTATCTATTTACTCGGCGTAACTTCATCTTTCACACAATGCAAAAAAATTTGGCTAACTTTGCTGTTTTGTTTTTTTTAAAGCATGAAACTGCTTTTTTTTTAAAAAAAAACGCGTTTGAAAAATTGCTGCGCAAATACTGTGCAAGATAAAAAGTTGCAATGACCGCCATTGTATTCTCTAGGGTCTCTGCTAAAAAAACATATATAATGTTTGGGGGTTCTATCTAATTTTATAGCAAAGAAATGATGATTTTTGACATGTAGGAGCGAAGTGTCAGAAATGGCCTGGATGTGAAGTGCTTTGTTTACGGTATTACACTATTGATACACTTTTTTATTCACATGTGGAGATTATATAAGACGCACGGCTGGAGTTCGGATGCTTGCTCTAAAACCCTATCCATGTGGTTTAAATGTGCTTTAGCCTAACATTAGAATGTAGGCATTGGAATTCGGTGAGTGCGTTTCTTTAGGGGAGTGGAATCACAGACACATTGGTGTGATGAATGGATTAAGAGATCTTCACATCGACTATAGATCCTCTTCAATATTTTATGGACTTTATTTTTTATATTTTGGAAACATTTTTTTTGGTAAAGAGATACAACACCATGAAAATGTCAGTAACCCATGGCATTAGCCAAAGACAAAATGGCATAAAGTGCACCAAGACTGCTCAAAGTGCAGTAACCCATGTCATTAGCAAAGCACAATGCTGTAAAAAGTGCTATATCATGCAAAGTGCTGCAACACAAAAACAAAGCAGTATAAAGTGTGACAAGACTGTGCAAAAAGCAGTAACCCATGGCATTAGCCAAATACAAAGTGCTATAAAGTGCAACAACCATGTGCAAAGTGCAGTAACCCATGGCATTAGCAAAGGTCAATTTGGTATAAAGTGCTACATCTTGCAAAGTGCTGCAACAAAAAGACAAAGCAGTATAAAGTGTGCCAAGGCTATGCAAAAGGCAGTAACCCATGGGTAAGCCAATAACAAAATGGTATAAAGTTCTACAACACCATGAAAATTGCAGTAACCTATGGCAGTAGCCAAAGACAAAGTGGTATAAAGTGCAACAACACTGTGCAGTAACCCATGGCATTAGCAAAGGTCAATGTGGTATAAAGTGCTACATCATGCAAAGTGCTGCAACACAAAGACAAAGCAATATAAAGTGTGACAAGACTGTGCAAAGTTCAGTAACCTACTGTATGGTGTTAGCCAAGGACAAAAGTGTATAAAGTTTTTCAACACCATGAAAACTACTGTAACCAATTACATTAGCCAAAGACAATGTGGTATTAAGTGCAACAACACTGTGCAAAGTGCAGTAACCAATGGCATTAGCAAAGGTCAATGTGGTATAAAGTGCTACATCATGCAAAGTGCCGCAACACAAAGACAAAGCAGTATAAAGTGCAACAAGACTGCAATGTTCAGCAACCCTTGGCATTAGCCAAGGACAAAATTGTATAAAGTGCTACAACACCATGAAAATTGCTGTAGCATGTGACATTAGCCAAAGAAAAAGTGGTATTAAGTGCAACATGACGGTGCAAATTGAAATAATCCATGACATTAGTCAAAGATAAAATGGCATAAAGTGCAACAACACTGTGCAAAGTGCAGTAAGCCATGATATTAGTCAAAAAACAAAGTGGCATAAAGTGCACGACTGTGTACAGTGCAGTAAGCTGGACAATGTGGCAAAAAGTGCAGCAGCAAAAACATGCAAACTGCAGTAATCCATGTAATTTGCCATAGACAAAGTGCTTAGCAACACAGTGCAAAGTGTGTAAACTATCTGATGTGAAGAAACTAAAACATGAGTGATCAGTTACTCTATAGGTTGCTGCACTTTTCCCATAGCCTATTACCTGCAGCATTTCCTATATGTAGCTAAATAGCTGTTTAATAAAGTTGTTTTGCAAGCAGTTAGTTACCAAATATAAAACTTTTCTGATGAAAACAGCTACACACTTAAAAAAAAAAATGTCAACAATCTCCAAAGGAATCAGATGATTAGTCATCATGTCACTCTATTCTATAAATACAAACAGGATCAAATAGTAGCCGTTGAGTGCAGTGCTGATGTTTCAGCCTGCACTATTGTAGAGGGGGAATCCTGCCTGCTCACACTGACATCGATCCAGACAGTCCTGTCATTGAATTCCCCTGCACTCTCCAGCAGCAGATGCAATGTCCCCATTCATTTCTTCCTCTCATAAACAACCTATCTGCTGCATGATCACTTCCAGGAGTGTATGATCTCCCACTAAAACAGGCTGCAGCATCCATATACAGCAATCCTCATCACAGCTGATCTGGTGCAATCCAATAAAAAAATATAAAATCATGATTTCATTGAATATAAAGGTCCATTGAGGGGGGTCATAGGCAGCATAGGGTGCAGGGGGTACAGGGGTACCTTACCTTGGCAAGGTGAAAGCTCAGGAGAAGGGACAAAACTTGTGCTAATGATGGCAGGACTTCTCCATCCGATCCATGCAAGCGATGTCAGCCTGGGACTTGTTGGATGAGATGATAGCAGGGGAGGGTGACAGATAGCGCTGGTAAGGAAGGAGCGGAGTACATGCGATCAGTCCATAGAAGGAAGGCTCCTGGGATCTGCAATCACTGATCTGCTGGGATAGACGAGGCCAACTTTTCCCTGCAGCCTGCTTGGCTGTCAGGACATTTGCTGGTGCTGAGCAGAGAAGAGGGGGAGGGGGATGCTGGAGGAGTCGGAGGTAGGAGAAGAGAAGAGAGGAGAGGAGGGCAGCCAGCGGTAATTTACAGCCCCTGCACAGGAGAGGTAGACTCACTCCGAGGGAGGATCCTTCTCGGTCTTAGAGCGAGCTGATCTGTCATTTGCCGGCTCCGGGGATCGCTGTGATCGCCTGTCATAGGATCGCTGTTTTATGGCACCGCATTCCGTATACAGGCGGCTGTCATGGAGGAGAGCGATTCCTCAGTCCGCGCACGTCCCACCTTCCCATCCATAGACGCCGCAGATCTGCTCACCCCGGACTCCATCCATCTTCCCTGCAGCCTGGAAGGACAGGGGGTGATAAGGAGAGGTGATAAGGAGGGGTGATAAAGGGTGATAAGGGGTGATAAGGGGTGATAATAAGGGGTGATATGGAAGGGGGTGATGAGGGGTGTAAAGGTAGGGTGATAAGGAAGGGGTGATAAGGAAGGGGGTGATAAGGAGGGGTGATAAGGGGTGATAAGAAGGGGTGATAAGGAGGGGTGATAAGGAAGGGGTGATAAGGAAGGGGGTGATAAGGAGGGGTGATAAGGGGTGATAAGAAGGGGTGATAAGGAGGGGTGATAAGGAAGGGGTGATAAGGAAGGGGGTGATAAGGAGGGGTGATAAAGGGTGATAAGGGGTGATAAGGGGTGATAAGGAGGGGTGATAAGGAAGGGGGTGATACGGAGGGGTGACAAGGTATGGTGTTAAGGACGGGTGATAAGGAAGGGGTGATAAGGAAGGGGTGATAAGGAGGGGTGATAAGGAAGGGGGTGATAAGGAGGGGTGATAAGGGGTGATAAGAAGGGGTGATAAGGAGGGGTGATAAGGAAGGGGTGATAAGGAAGGGGGTGATAAGGAGGGGTGATAAGGGGTGATAAGAAGGGGTGATAAGGAGGGGTGATAAGGAAGGGGTGATAAGGAAGGGGGTGATAAGGAGGGGTGATAAAGGGTGATAAGGGGTGATAAGGGGTGATAAGGAGGGGTGATAAGGAAGGGGGTGATACGGAGGGGTGACAAGGTATGGTGTTAAGGACGGGTGATAAGGAAGGGGTGATAAGGAAGGGGTGATAAGGAGGGGTGATAAGGAAGGGGGTGATAAGGAGGGGTGATAAGGAAGGGGTGATAAGGAAGGGGGTGATAAGGAGGGGTGATAAGGAAGGGGTGATACGGAGGGGTGATAAGGAAGAGGTGATAAGGAAGGGGTGATATGGAGGGGTGATAAGGAAGGGGTGATAAGGAGGGGTGATAAGGAAGGGGTGATATGGAGGGGTGATAAGGAAGGGGTGATAAGGAGGGGTGATTAGGAAGGGGTGATATGGAGGGGTGATAAGGAAGGGTTGATAAGGGGTGATAAGGAAGGGGTGATAAGGAGGGGTGATAAGGAAGGGGTGATACGGAGGGGTGATAAGGGGTGATAAGGAAGGGGTGATAAGGAGGGGTGATAAGGAAGGGGTGATACGGAGGGGTGATAAGGGGTGATAAGGAAGGGGTGATAAGGAGGGATGATAAGGAAGGGGGTGATAAGGAGGGGTGATAAGGCAGAGGGTGATAAGAAAGGGGTGATAAGGAAGGGGTGATAAGGGGGAGGTGATAAGGAGAGGATGAGAAGGGGTGAAAAGGAAGGGGTGATAAGAAAGGGGAGATAAGAAGGGTGATAAGGAGGGGGTGATAAGGAGGGGGTGATAAGGAGTAATAACGAGGGGGTGATAAGGAGGGGGTGATAAGGAGTAATAAGGAGGGGGTGATAAGGAGTGATAAGTAGGGGTGTTAAGGAGGGGGTAATAAGGGGTGGTAAGTAGGGGTGATAAGGAGGGGTGATAAGGAGGGGGTGATAAGGAGGAGTGATTAGGAGTGATAAGGAGGGGGTGATAAGGGGGTGATAAGGAGGGGGTAATAAGGGGTGATAAGGTGGGGGGGATAAGGAGGGATTGATAAGGAGAAGTGATAAGGAGGGGGTGATATGGAGGAGTGATAAGGAGGGGTGATAATAAGGGGTGATAAGGAGGGGGTGATAAGGTGGGGGGGATAAGGAGGGGTTGATAAGGAGGGGATGATAAGGAGGGTTGATAAGGAAGAGGTGAAAAGGAGGGGTTGATAAGGAGGAGTGATAAGGAAGGGGTGATAAGGAGGGAGTAATAAAGAGGGGTGATAAGGAAGGGTGACAAGGAAGGGGTGATAAGGAGGGGTACGGGTTGTGAGGCACAAATGGGGGGGGGGCATTTATCAAGAAAATAACCCACACAGTAAGCGCTCATTTACACTTGCGGTCAGCTGTGTTGAAAACAGGCGGTTGAGCCACATTTTTACCACTACGAATGTAGCCAGCACGCATGTAAAAATGACACCCCATGTCGCGTTCACCCATCTATTCAAGTGGATAGGGCAATTGCATGTAATACACACATTAGCGTCACGCCGGTGCAGCATTTACAGGGTTAAAACAGGCGGTGAGGAGGCAACATAAGTCTTTAAAGCGTCCTTCAGCTCCTGTCTGAAAATGTGTTTCTAGCCACTTGCTGATCGCGCTTTAGTCAAATGACAACTACAGCGCGGTTGTCCAGTTCCGGGGGGGACGTCTAATAACATCCTCCCAGAACCAAGCCAAATGCCCGCTGTGGCATGCAGCCAGCGGACACAGCTGATCACAGATGGGGGTAAAGGGCCAATCACTGTGGCCCTTTACCATGTGATCAGCTGTGTCCAATCACAGCTAATCACAATGTAAACAAACTTGCCAACAGTGGCGGTGCATCCGTAAGGGCACACGGGTGCCACCCCCTTTCTCCAGCCACCCCCTCCTATGACCAATGAATAGATTCATACATAGCATGAATCTATCCATGGCCGCCACCGCCCGTTCAGGCGCCTGACCCCTTTTCAGTGCCTGAATTACAGCAGCGCGTGGGGGGTGTTTTTGAAGCACCCGATTAAAGCCATAGGCTCTAATAGGCTTCGAAACAAGTGAACTGCGAGTGCCACCCAGGTGTGTTAGAAAAGCAAATGAATATTCGCTTTCCTAACACTGAACTGCCTCTCCACCAATCAGGTGCTCAGGTTTGTTACCCGTCACCTGATTGGCTGAAACGACAGGCGCTGTGATTGGACGCCTATCAGGAGGAGAGGACAGGAGGAGACGCATGGAGGACACCGCTCGCCACCATCACCCACTGCACCACCGAGACAGGGTAAGTGCCGGGCAGACGGCAAGCGGGCAGGGGGTCACAGTGGTGGCATTTGATGGCACAGTGGCAGAATTTGATGGCACAGTGGCAGCATTCAATGGGCACAGTGGCAGCATTTGATGGGCACAATGGCTGCATTTGATGGGCACAGTGTTAGCTTTTGATGGGCACAGTGGCAGCTTTTGATGGCACAGTGGTGGCATTCGATGGGCACAGTGGCAGCATTTGATGGCACAGTGGCTGCAATTGATGGGCACAGTGGCTGTGTTTGATGGGCACAGTGGCTGCGTTTGATGGGCACAGTGAGGCTGCAATTGATGTTTTTTTTTCAGAATTTTTCAGTTTGTTTGTGCCCCCCAAAAATTTTGAGCACCAGCCGCCACTGCTTGCCAGTTATTGGGATTCCTCTCCACATGCTGTCACAGTGTGAAAGGGGACATCTACGCTGATAATCCTGATAATCAGTGCAGCCGCAACATTAAAAAATAAAAAATATAAAAAAAACTCATAATAAAAACCCTGTTTGGACTCGTCTGACTCCAATGACATAAAGGGGATAAGGAAAAGAGAAAAGGAAATACACAGCCCACTTTGCAAGTACAAAAAGTCAAAATTTATTTAATCAAAAACACATAAATGGAATAGCCAATGATAAAAACTGAATCATTCACAACGTGTCAATCATACTGTGATAAAAATTTAATGTCCACCATTCTTGCCCCTAACCAGTGACAGTAATATATATATATATATATATATATATATATATATATATATATATATATATATATATATATATATATAGTGAGGAATGTGAAGCAGCAATAATAAATTGAAACATACAAATTGCATGCATGTGAATAAGATGTGGAGCTAAGTTGGCTCCCAACGGGAAATGGATCCTAGGAAGATCAAATAAAAAGTGATCTCACTAATAAAGTAAACTATGAACAATTGGTGCGCTACTATCAACCTTGGACAAATGCACAGTGCCACCTGATATACACGAAAGAAGTGAAAGTGTGTACCAAAAAGTGAACCAAAAATAATAAATCAATCAATAAAAATACAATTTGAATCTTTTATGTCGGAATATAATATTCCAATAGTGATGACCTCCTGTGCAGTACCCAGTCACCTTCCAACAAGCTAGACACAAAAAGTCTCTGGAATTCTCCCATACATATGACGATCAGATTGACTCCAATTTCCGGTGAACATAGTGGAGTTCTTCAAACCCTTTTGCATGTCCGTAGTCCTCGATACCAACTAATCCTTTCACCATGGATGCCGGTTCTCAAAAAAAGAATAATTAATAGTGCAATATTGCTGAAAATAACTGAGCTATGTAAGACTAAGATGGATAAACTCACATGTGCCCAGGTAAAACAGGCGTGTTAGTAACAGTCAGGCTCGTAGGCTTACTCCTCCTGACAACACCTCCGTGTATCTCAACACTGGGGTGACGTCAGTGGCTCCTCCTCCTGATGCGTTGTGTCACAGGTCACGTGACTTGAAAAAGTCATGTGACCTGTGACGCAACGCGCGGGACATAAAGCAACAAATACAGCAACCAGAAAAAAATTAAAACCGAAACATAACAGGGCTCAGATCCTTCCCTTCACCCTCAAGGAGCAGAACAGCCCTCCCCCTCCCAACATCCCCATCCCAAACATGGAGTGCATTGTATCCCAAACACCAGACAACCAGTCTGGTAAGTCAAATTAAGAAACAGAGGGACGTGAGCCAGGTGGATTGGCTCATAAGGCTAGTTAGCACAATGGAGATGCTGGCAACCAAATAATCAGCATATGGTTATGCATAGGGTAATAGTAGTTTTTTCAGAGCAGAGCAGGAGGTAAAAAAGTGGCAGGCTTGAAAGTCAGTAGTGGAACGTTGAGCCTCCAGAGAATGAAAGGGATTCCACATAAGGGGGGTAACAGTTGTCTTATGCTGAAAAAACATCACCTGCAAGCAGGGGCACAATGCTTGAAGAGTCACGGGTCCTGGAAAGCACAAGCACAATAGTGCTAGGGTATGGGGAGCACCCCTAACAACCAACATAGTGTAACAAAGAGGGGGTCCCATAGAACAAGGCAATCAGGCATCCAAAGCTATAATAAAGAATTTTAAGATACCTCTCTCCTCCCTGATCAGCGGTGAGGTGGCACGGTTTCAATCCAGGATTAGGCCTCACGTGGAGAGGTGAAAAACCGGACCACTTCCCCATCTTGGGCCGAAGATGAGCAGGAAACATGACACTGTACCGAATGTTGCGAGCCTGCAACACTGCCTTCACTTGATTGATTGATTTTTTGAGCTTCTGTGTCTCAATGGAGTAATTTGGGAAGATGAGCAGCTTGCCATTCTGATAGTGCACTTCTCCCTGTATCCTAACTGCAAGCAGTACCTCAGTTCTAGCCCAAAAGTTTGGAAGTCGTAGAATAAAGGTTCAAGGTTTAGGTGGGACATGGTGTGCTCTTTCAACAGTGTAGTATGGGGAGAAATGGGCATTTGGTAGCAGTGTGTGTAGCAGATCTTCCACAAACACTGTGGGTTTGGAGCCCTCCACACCTTCTGCCAACCCCACAATAGGAAGGTTATTCCTCCTATTGTGATTCTCCGCATCATCCACCTTATACTCCAAGGATTTGAGCTTATTCTGTATGGTGTGGCGAGCAGAGGAGTGCTCACTCAGTTACTGTGTCTTCAGTGAGGCTTACACGCTGCTCCGTTTCAGACACTTGGGAGCGGAGTTTATCAATGTCTTGTCTCATGAGGCCCACCTCAAGCTGCACCTCCTCAATCTTAGTGGTGAGTGTGTCTTGAAATGTGGCTATCGCACATTATGTCCGCCACAAAGCTCAGTGGGGGAGAGGTGCCCTCCAGCGGGTCCATCTGCCACGCCATGTTGCTCTTCCATGTACTGCGAGGCTCCATGCAGGCCACAGGAGCTGGGAGCTATACCTCCTCGGTCGACGGGAATCGGAGCTGCTTTCCTCTACCAGGGGTTCCCTTGGAGGAGCGGCATCTCATCTGTATAGATTCCACTCGTGGCCAAGTATAATAGCTCCCAGGAGAAGGATAAAAGCCAGGTCAGCCGGCAGAGCTTCGGAATATGCAGCCGCTCAGGTTGCCATCTTGTACATGCCCCCAGTGCCATCTATTAGTGCCCATCAGTGCTTCCTCATCAGTGCACATCAGTGCTGCCTATCAGTGCCCATGAGTGCTGCCTATCAGTGCTGCCGATCGGTGCCCATCAGTGCTGCCTATCAGTGCCCATCAATGCCGCCTATCAGTGCAGTCTATTAGAGCCCATCAGTGGCCATCATTGCCACCTTTTCATTGCCGCATATCAGTTCAGCCTCATCAGTGCCGCCTCATCAGTGCTGCCTCATCAGCGCACATCAGCGAAGGAGAAAAACTACCTGTTTGTAAAATGTTAAACTAAAAAAACTAAGAAGACCTTTTTTTTTCAATTTTTCAGTGTTTTTTCGTATGTTTACCAAAAAAACCCCCAGTGGTGATTAAATACCAACAAAAGAAGGATCTATTTGTGTGAAAAATTTGATTAAAAAATTGTAATTTAAAGTGCGACAGTGTCAGGGGTGTCCCATCCATTAAGGGCACATGGGCGCCTTCCCCCTCTGCCACACCAACCCCCCCCTATGAATAATGGATAGATTCATGCATACCCCCTTTTTGGATGCCGGGCGCCTGAATTACAGCGGCGGGGGAGTCCACCAAGATGTGTTAGAAAAGCAAATTAATATTTGCTTTTCTAACACTGAACCACCTCTCCGCCAATCAGAAAGTGCAGGTCTAATACCCGTCACCTGATTGGCTGAAGGCACGCCTAGCAGAACAGAAGAATAGAGGAGGGGGAAACATGGTGGACACAGGAGCCATCCCACAGCTCGTCTAGTCACCCGCTGCCTGACCCACCACTAAGATGGGGTAAGTGCCAGGCAGACAGTGGGTAGGAGCCACAGTGGCAGCATTTGATGGGCACAAGTGGTGGCATTTGATGGGCACAAGTGGCTGCATATGATTGGACACAAATGGCAGCATTTGATGGGCACAAGTGGCAGCATTTGATGGGCATAAGTGGTGGCACTTGATGGGCACAAGTGGCTTCATATGATGGGGCACATGTGGCGGCATTTGATGGGCACAAGTGGCTGCATATGATGGGCAAAAGTGATTGTATATGATGGGCAAAAGTGGTGGCACATGATGGGCATAAGTGGCTGCATTTGATGGGCACAAGTGGCTGTATTAGATGGGAACAAGTGGTGGCATTTGATGGGCACAAGTGGTGGTATTTGATGGGGCACAAGTGTAAATGGAGAGAATTGGGACTTTATATGAGGCCTCTGCAGTAATATCAGAGGTACCTCCATCCCAGGTTTTGCGCAGCAAAAAAGAAAAGGAAGGGTTTGGGACTTTGTATGAAGCATGCAGCTGGAGAGCAAGAAGACACTGTAGATAATATAATAATATATAGTTTATTCCATGATTACAACATGTGATAAAATATGTAAATGGCACAGATACACATTGCAACCTGTAAACCTTCTGGAGTAAATTGCATGATTGATAGTAACAATACAAATATATAAACATAAAATACAATTCATGTAGGACATCCCATACATAAACGGTAATATGATCACTGACTGTGAACATATAATAGCAGCATATTTTTGGTTCAAACAACTGGATGTATGTCCATAATTGTTGCGTCTATAGCTCGACGCGTTTCGTGACTATTAGTCACTCATCAGGAGCAGACGCTGTAGGGATGTCTACAAAATTGAAAGGTGAACAGTAATTATATTGATCATAACAAAAGAAGGAGACGGGGGAATGATAAAACATTCACCCATACTTACAGGTTATCCATGAGTATGGGGTGAGGCGGTGAATGCCGGGGCAAGGCTGCGGACAAATTGTCTCCCCCGGGAGCAGAGGCGACAAAAACAGTGGATGGATGGTGGGAAACCCTGAAGGATAAGGTGTGGCTGGGGAATTCACCCCACCAAAATCCAAGTGTATGCATGGTTCATGAAATTATCTGGGAATAAATGTGAAAATGTATGTAAAGGTGTGAACAATGTGTAATATTAATGATAATTTGCTGGTGAGGCAATAGTCCAAATCTGAGTGAATAGGAGTGAATGGTGAAATGAAATCTGAGAAAAAACATAAAAAACACCACGCTATACCACACGAGAAAGACCAATGATGTAGAAGTGCCTGAATGTTAAATGAAAGAAGTGCAAAAGAGGAGAATAGAGATGAAGGATGCAAACTTGGAAAAGGGGAGAGAATTATATAGAATCATATAGAACAAGGATTACCTTGTGTGTACATGTGCAAATGTGTGTGATAGCCACATGTGCTGGCCCAGAGAACACCAGTCCATACAGAGAATACCGTTCGTACAATAGGGAGTATGGATACACCCTTGTAGCCACTGTTTGCCACCAACGTCATGCCGGCAAGTGTGGGAGAGAGGGAAGGGGCACAAGTGGCAGCATATGATGGGCATAAGTGGCTGCATTTGATGGGCACAAGTGGTGGCATTTGATGGGCATACGTGGTTGCATTTGATGAGGCACACGTGGTGGCATATGATGGGCACAACTGGCTGCATATGATGGGCACAAGGGGTGGCATATGATGGGCACAACTGGCTGCATATGATGTTCACAAGTGGCTGCATTTGATGGACACAAGTGGCTGCATATGATGGGCACAATTGGCTACATATTATGGGCACAAGTGGTGGCATTTGATGGGGCACAAGTGGCTGCATATGATGGGCACAAGTGGCTGCATATGATGGGCACAAGTGACTACATATGATGGGCACAAGTGGTGGCATTTGGTGGGGCACAAATGGCTGCATATGATTTGCACAAGTGGCTGCATATGATGGGGCACAAGTGACTGCATTTGATGGGCAGAAGTGGCAGCATATGATAGGCACCAATGGCAGCATTTGATGGGGCACAAGTGGCAGCATACGATGGGCACAAGTGGCTGCATATGATGGGGCACAAGTGGCTGCATTTGATGGGCACAAGTGTTGGCATTTGATGGGCACAGGTGGCGGCATCTGATGGGGCACAAGTGGCAGCATATGATGGGCACAAGTGGCTGCATATGATGGGCACAAGTGGCTGTATTTGATGGGGCAGAAGTGGCTGCATATGATGGGCACAAGTGGTTGCATATGATGGGCACAAGTGGCTGCATTTGATGGGCACCAGTGGCAGCATTTGAAGGAGCACAAGTGGCGGCATATGATGGGCAAAAGTGGCTGCATATGATGGGGCACAAGTGGCTGCATTTAATGGGCACAAGTGGTTGCATTTGATGGGCACAGGTGGCGGCATTTGATGGGGCACAAGTGGCGGCATATGATGGGCACAAGTGGCTGCATATGATGGGCACACGTGGCTGCATTTGATGGTTCAGAAGTGGCTGCATATGATGGGCACAAGTGGCTGCATATGATGGGCACACGTGGCTGCATTTGATGGGGCAGAAGTGGCTGCATATGATGGACACAAGTGGCTGCATATGATGGGCACAAGTGGCTGCATTTGATGGGGCAAAAGTGGCTGCATATGATGGGCACAAGTGGCTACATTTGATGGGCACAAGTGGCTGCTAGGGATGAGCCGAACACCCCCCGGTTCGGTTCGCACCAGAACCTGCGAACGGACCGAAAGTTCGCACGAACGTTAGAACCCCATTGACGTCTATGGGACTCGAACGTTCGAAATCAAAAGTGCTCATTTTAAAGGCTAATTTGCATGGTATTGTCCTAAAAAGGGTTTGGGGACCCGGGTCCTACCCCAGGGGACATGTATCAATGCAAAAAAAACTTTTAAAAACGGCCGTTTTTTCGGGAGCAGTGATTTTAATGATGCTTAAAGTAAAAAAAAAAAAAGTGAAATATTCCTTTAAATATCGTACCTGAGGGGTGTCTATAGTATGCCTGTAAAGTGACGCGTGTTTCCCGTGTTTAGAACAGTCCCTGCACCAAATGTCATTTTTAAAGGAAAAAATCTCATTTAAAACTGCTTGCGGGTTTAATGTAATGTCGGGTCCTGGCAATATGGATGAAAATCAGTGAGACAAACGGCATGGGTACCCCCCAGTCCATTACCAGGCCCTTTGGGTCTTGTATGGATATTAAGGGGAACCCCGCACCCAAATTAAAATAAGGAAAGGTGTGGGGCCACCAGGCCCTATATACTCTGAACAGCAGTATACAGGCTGTAGGTTTGTTGTTAAGTAGAATCTCTTTGTAATTTTGAACGGGTACATTTTTAACGTGTTTAGCTCCAGCCAAAAAATCTTTTTTAAGCTTTTTGGAAAACATAGGGAAGGGTTATCACCCCTGTGACATTTGTTTTGCTGTCTTTCCTCCTCTTCAGAAGATTTCACCTCACTTTTTGTCCCAATGGATTGGAAAGCATCAGTGGAAAGGAGAAATGTTTTTCCCATATTAGCTCTTACAGGAGAGAATTTCCCTTCCTAGGGGTAGATTTATTCTCACTTCCTGTTGTCTCCTTCCGTTTGCAAGTAGGAGTCGTTTGTAAGTTAGTTGTTTGAAAGTAGGGTCCTGCCCTATATACTCAGCAGAAATTTGGGCCTTAGGTGTTGCTGTGGCCACAACACTGTAAGCCCTCACAGGGCTCTGCTGTGAAATATTAGATCAAGAATTGTAATTACATGCCCCTGTTGAACAGGAGCTGAAAAATTAGGCCTTAGGCACTGGTGCTGGTGCCACAACACTGCAACCCCTCACAGACACTCTAGTTGGAATGCAGGAACGAGCCCTGCTGCAAAGTATTGCATCAAAAATTGTAATTACACGCCCCTGTTAAACAAGGGCTGAAAAATTGGGCCTTAGGCACTGGTGCTGGTGCCACAACACTGCAACCCCTCACAGACACTCTAGTTGGAATGCAGGAACGAGCCCTGCTGCAAAGTATTACATCAAAAATCGTAATTACACGCCCCTGTTAAACAGGGGCTGAAAAATTGTGCCTTAGGCACTGGTGGTGGCGCCCAGAACCAAAAATGCTCTTACAAGCTATCAGCGTGATGATTGAGGAGGAAGAGGATAATTACTCAGGAATAGTCACTCAGCATCAGCATAGGCAGTCTTTGAAGGGATCTGAGATTTCAAAAAAAATTATTCAGTTACATCAGCATCAGGTGCTTGGTAGCTGGTGGTGATCCAAGACTCATTCATTTTTATGAAGGTCAGTCGATCGACCGAGTCAGTGGACAGACGCACCCTGTGATCGGTTACCACGCCTCCAGCAACACTGAATGTGCGTTCCGAAAGAACGCTGGATGCAGGACAGGCCAGTAGCTCAATTGCATACTGTGCAAGCTCTGGCCAGTGATCCATCCTCAAGACCCAGTAACCCAGAGGATTTTCGGTGGGAAAGGTGTCCAAGTCTGATCTTGCCCCTAGGTATTCCTGCACCATGTAAAACAGACGCTGGCGATGGTTGCTGGAACCTATCATACCTTGGGGCTGCGGACCAAAAAATTGTCTGAACGCATCGGTCAGACGGCCACCTTCTCCACCGCTCCTTCTTTGACTGACCGAAGCCTCAGCAACACGTTGTCCAGAAACAGGAGTTTGTAACCTCCCAGTCTCTGGGAACGCGTTTCACAGACCTTTCTGCAAGGCCTCCCGAAGATGTTTCATCCTCTGCTCCCTCTGCGATGGCAAGATAAGGTCCGCAACCTTACCCTTGTAACGTGGATCAAGGAGGGTTGCCAGCCAGTATTGGTCCTTCTCCTTGATACCACGAATACGAGGATCCTTACGCAGGCTTTGCAGGATCAGGGAGGCCATGCAGCGTAGGTTTGCTGAGGCATTCGGTCCGGAGTCCTCTGGGTCACTAAGGACGACATGGTCCGCAGCCACCTCCTCCCAGCCACGTACAAGTCCATGTGTTTCTTGGGACTGATCCCTTAAAGACTGCTGCTGATGCTGAGTGCCAGGCTCCACCTCCATACTGACACAATCTTCCTCCTCCTCCTCCTCCTCTTCCTCCTCGTCCTCTTCCTGTGTGATCGGCGGGCACGCAGGAACACTGTCTGGATAAAGGGGGCCTTGAGAGCTAAGGAAGTCCTCCTCTTCCTGCCTCTGTTCTGCCTCAAGTGCCCTGTCCATTATTCCACGCAGCGTGTGCTCCAACAGGTGGACAAGGGGGACAGTGTCACTGATGCATGCACTGTCACTGCTCACCATCCTCGTGGCCTCCTCAAATGGTGACAGGACAGTGCATGCATCCCTGATCATGGCCCACTGGCGTGGGGAAAAAAAACCAAGCTCCCCTGACCCTGTCCTGGTGCCATAGTCGCACAGGTACTCATTGATGGCCCTCTGCTGCGTGTGCAGCCGCTGCAGCATGGCCAACGTTGCGTTCCACCTGGTGGGCATGTCACAGATTAGGCGGTTCTTGGGCAGGTTAAACTCCTTTTGGAGGTCCGTCAGCCGAGCACTGGCATTATATGACCGGCGGAAATGCACACAGACTTTCCTGGCCTGCCTCAGGACATCCTGTAAGCCCGGGTACCTGCCCAAGAACCGCTGCACCACCAAGTTAAGGACGTGAGCCAAACAGGGCACATGGGTCATTTGTCCCTGTCGGAGGGCAGAGAGGAGGTTGGTGCCATTGTCGCAAACCACCATTCCTGCCTTAAGTTGGCGTGGCGTCAAACACCTCTGAACCTGCCCCTGCAGAGCTGACAGAACCTCTGCCCCAGTGTGGCTCCTGTCCCCCAAGCACACCAGCTCAAGCACCGCATGGCATCTTTTGGCCTGCGTACTTGCGTAGCCCCTTGAACGACTACGGAGCACTGCTGGTTCCGAGGAAGAGGCCATGGAGGAAGAAGAAGAGGAGGGGGTGGAGGAGAGAGGTGTGTCACAATCATTAGCATTTTGGAGGCGTGGTGGCGGAACAACCTCCAACACTACTGCACCTTGTCCTGCATCCTTCCCAGCTGCCAGCAGAGTCACCCAATGCGCCGTGAAACTTAGGTAACGTCCCTGTCCATGCCTGCTGGACCATGAGTCAGCGGTAATATGCACCTTACCGCTGACCGCCCTGTCCAGCGAGGCATGGACATTGCCTTCCACATGCTGGTAGAGAGCCGGAATCGCCTTCCGTGAGAAAAAGTGGCGTTTGGGTACCTGCCACTGAGGAACTGCACATTCCACAAACTCACGGAAGGGGGCAGAGTCTACCAACTGAAAAGGCAGCAGTTGAAGTGCTAGCAATTTTGCCAAGCTAGCATTCAACCGCTGGGCATGTGGATGGCTGGGAGCAAACTTCTTTCGGCGGTGCAGCAGCTGGGGCAGGGAAATTTGCCTGGTACAATCTGACATCGGTGTACCAAAATCAGATTGCCCACAAGTACGTGGCTGTGACACACCTAATTCTACACCTTCATTCCTCTCAGTGCAGGTCTCAGAGAGGACTGAAGGTCTAGTGGGGTTGGAAATCTCAGCTGATGAGGAGCAAGCAGAGGTCCTCTTTGTTCTTTGGTGTGGGTCTTTTAGATACGCTTGCCAACGAACTGCATGGCAGGTCAACATATGTCTGGTCAAGCATGTGGTACCCAAGCGGGAGATGTTTTGGCCACGCGAGATACGCTTGAGACATATGTTGCAAATAGCAGCGGTGCGATCTGATGCACTCGTCTCAAAAAAGGCCCACACCAAAGAACTTTTTGAATAACGCGCAGAGACTGCAGCGCCCTGCACATGTGGAGCTTTGGGGTGTGATGCAGTCAATGTGCTGCCCTTAGGCTGGCCCCTGGAGGGCATCCTGCCTCGTTGGTGATGTGCCGCCTCCTCCTCCTCCTCCTCTCTCCTATCAGGCACCCACGTTGAGTCAGTGACCTCATCATCCCCTCCCTCCTCATCACTGGAGCAAACCTGGCAGTATGCTGCAGCAGGGGGAGCATGACTGCCAGATTGCTGTCCTTCTTGGGCACCCCCTCTGTCCGTGCTCGTGTTACTGCCTTCATCGAGCTCAGTATCATCATCAGAGCCTTCCAAACGCTGGGCATCCTCCTGGAGCATGTACCCAACACTGTGGTCAAACAGTTCGAGGGACTCCTCAGGAGGACATGGTGGGGCTAGGGAAGGAGTCACTGATGACATTGAGCCGAGGGAAGAGGCCGCTGCTTTGCCAGACAAAGTACCCTGGGCATGGGTGAGAGAGGATGAGGAGGATGAGGACGGCTTGGTCATCCACTCGACCAAGTCTTCCGCATGTTGCGGCTCAACATGGCCAGCTGCCAAAAAGAAGGCCAAGCGTGTCCCATGGCCACGTGCTGATGAGGATGCACCGTCACCACGACCAGCACTAGACACAGAGCCTGCTTGCCCTCTCTTATTCTTCTTGGCCTTCCAGACATACTAATAGGATCAAAAGAACACCAGCAATTTTCTTTAAAATACTGTTACAAGACAAGCCTGCCTGTCAGTAAGAAGATAAGCTGTCAGCAGAGGAGGAGGATTGCACATGCCATACCGCACGCCATACGATCAGCTGCTTATTATTTTACCTGTACAGTCTGGTGCACTCTAGCACCCATCCAATGTGAGTACCCTCTTGGAGGGCTTATTCTTTAATAAATGTCCTGGCTATATTGCACTATGGAGTCCCTCTGTTTGTTTTTTCTATGATTTTGGATCTTGGTTTTACCTGATAGGAGTGTTTTTGCACCATTGTAACCTGAGTGAGCCTAGCAGTTTCACCTGGGAGGAGTGTCTTTTCATCATTGTATCCTGAGTGAGCATAGGAGTGGCCCCAATGCTTATTTTGACACCGTTTAATTACTGTGTCAAAGGACTGAAGGTGAGCGCAAGCACATGTGGGGTGTCACGGGAGAGCACAGTTTTCACGTGTTGTGATTTATACACCCATCAGAAGAAGCATGATGTTTATTCATTTTATGGACACTATTTATTCACGTTTTTTGTGATTTGTATTTATTAATTGGGATATACACTCATTTGTCACTGGAAAGTGTTTTGATATTTATATTTTTAGCACGTTGCACTTTTATTAGTTACTACCACGATTGCACCTTTATATGCACTTGGTGGTTTATCATTTATAGTTATTTGGATTATATTTTACCTGTATGGTTTTATTTATCACATTACATGTGTTTTATATGTGAAAATATTTTTTATATATTTTATATGTGACACTATACTAGCGCGGGCACATTTATTATATATTTTTTGACTGACTGTCCTGCCTAATCTAGCTAACTCAAATGAAATGACACTGTCTCTCTCTCTCTCTAAGCACACTGGAACACACTGCACAGGGCCGCCGTGCAGGCGGCCTTATATAGTGTGGGGCGTGTACTAAATCCCCTGAGCCATAATTGGCCAAAGCCTCCTTGGCTTTGGCCAATTATGGCTCTCTGTTAAGGCGGCGCTGTGATTGGCCAAGCATGCGGGTCATAGTGCATGCTTGGCCAATCATCAGCAAGCAATGCACTGCGATGCCGCAGTGAATTATGGGCCGTGACGCGCCACACGAATTTGGCGC
This sequence comes from Aquarana catesbeiana, assembly GCF_042186555.1. Lineage (NCBI taxonomy): Eukaryota > Metazoa > Chordata > Amphibia > Anura > Ranidae > Aquarana > Aquarana catesbeiana. The sequence continues at coordinate 550,427,354 of NC_133327.1, forward strand.
GAATGGCCCATATCGTTCGCAATTCGACGAACGATCGAACAGCCGATGTTCGAGTCGAACATGGGTTCGACTCGAACACGAAGCTCATCCCTAGTGGCTGCATATGATGGGCACAAGTGGCTGCATATGATGAGGCACAGGTGGATGCATATGATGGGGCACAAGTGGCTGCATTTGATGGGCACAAGTGTCTGCATTTGATGGGGCACAAGTGGCTGCATTTGATGGGCACAATGGATGCATTTGATGGGTACAGTGAGGCTCCAATTGATGGGGTTTTTTTCAGTATTTTTCTGTTTGTTTGCACCCCCCCCAAAAATTATGAGCACCAGCCGCCGCTGGACAGCGCTGAAAAATGAAAATCGGCCTAGGCAGGAAGGGAGTGAAAGTGCCCAGTAGGCAAGTGGCTAGGGTTCCTTGCTGGCGCTCCTGGCTCCTCACTCCCTTTGAGTGTCCCCATAGCAAGTAGTTTGCTCTGCTCACTGGCTGTGATTGACATTGACTCCCACTGCTGCCTGTCTGTCCAGGAGAGAGGGAGAGAGAATAGAGCCGCTGCTCCCAGTGAGTTTGTGAGTCTATGAAAAACCCCTTTTATCTCTGAGTTTTGCAAGGATGTACAGGGCAGATGGCTGCAAATAAACAGGCACAACTTATGTGGGAGGATTTGGTTCATCTCTGTGTATCACCTGAGGCCAGTCACTTCAGTGGGTATATGTACCTTTATGTACCTGGGTATATGGCCTCTTTGTAGCACCTGATTACAATAGGGTGGTCTCGTTGTGCAGAGCTGTTGCAACACTAATCCTCCTCCCGGCCAATCGGGAAGTGGGTCTGATACCGTCACCTGATTGGCTGAAAGGACAGACAATCCTATTGGATGCCTAGGAGGAGAAGAGGAGACACACGGCGGAAGCGAGGAGGAGGGAGGAGGAGAAGACACAGGGGCTGCTACCCTATGCCCGCCGCAGCCTGATGTCCCCTGATGCCCCAATCCCCACCACTCCTTGATGTCTGCTGCTGCCCGCCACCTAGATGGGGTAAGTGGACCGACCAGCAGACAGCGAGTGGGTGGGTCTTTGAGGTGCCATGGGGAGGGGGGTGGTTGTTTGCCGCCCCGAAACAAAAAACCACGAGCTGCCACTGGTCGGGAAGTTTCGGTGCTCAGGCTGAACTTGCAGTGTTGTAGGGTGGGATGTCCGGTGACACTGCCCCCTTCCTACACCCACCACTTATCATACACCTAGCACCCAACCAACATACAGCACCCAGCCTGGGTACAGCAACCATTATACAAACAGAATCCATCATACACCAAGCAACTAACGTACACCCAGCACCCATCATACACCCAGCACCCAACCAAAACACAGCACCCATCATACACCCAGCCTGGCATTGTCTGGGGGTATCTAACCTAGCAGATAAGACCAGCGTCACATCAGACAATCTGAGCCCTGTCACACTGCTCTACCACAATTATCTCAATAAAGTTATTTGGAAAACAAAAAAAACCTGCCTTCAGCCACGCCCCCTCATGGTGATTGGGTGACGCATGAGGCGGATGTTTATACTCAAATATGTCGGAGGGGGCGGGGTGAGCTGGCCGTGAGGGAAATCCAAACTGACAGAAACAGACTGATAGGAGAAGCAGCATGTACCAGACTGGAGAAGGGGGGAGCACCGGCTGGGCGTATGGCCACAAAGTACGACCCTGCATGGTGAGTGTGAGAATATTGAGTGTGTCATGGGGGATTATAGGGGATGTGGAGGGCATAGGGGTGGATTATTGAAGATGGGGGGTGTAAAAAATGCCAGGTGTGGGACAGAGTGACTGTGTCCTCTCCTAAGCCACCTTTACTCACCTCACCACCTCCACCTCTGTCACAGCTAGTGACAATACCCGGCACTTCCAGGTATGGTGGACCATGTGATGGTGCTCGGGTCTGGCAGCCAATCGTATTGCCTGTATATGCTGTCACATGATCAGTGAAGGGGGGGTGTTAGATGGGGGGGTGCTAGAGATAGGATCCGCCCCTGATGCCAAATGCTCTAGGTATGCCCCTGATTGGATGATCATGCTTATAATTGATGGTTAATTGGTGAGTGAGAATTTTGGATGGTGGTGGACAGCATGCAACAACATGGGACTGGATGATAATACAGTATATAAAGGAGAGTGATTACACACCAACAATCACCACCTTGCATAGATGGACATTTTAATTTACTGATTTAGGATTTATGTTTACATGTTTGGGCACAGTACACAGTGATGTTGGTATATTTGAAAGTGCATATTGATATATATTACAGTTGGCGCAGCTATCTATACATATAATCTTATTAGAACAACTCTCACTAAAGTGAATGAACCCATTTTTTACTCATTATATTTTTTTAATTGAGTTATCTCAATTTGCGCCGGTGACACATTTATCGCAAGAGATGATGGCTACATTCCTATAAATAGTGGGACCAGGGAGAATGAATGTCCCCACCCACTATTAAACCCAAAAAGCAAACATTTATTTGTTTTCTTTTTTATGCTTTTTTCCCCTGTTTTTCATCTGGTGATCTGGCCAGTAAGTCTGTTGTTTCTTAAAAAAAAAAAAAACAAGCTCTGTAGCAGATGTAGCAGGGATGAGACAAACCATTTACTACTGACAGGGGTGTTTAAAGTGATCATCTTATACTTATTTATGTGAAACCTTTATCCTAAAAGGAAAAAAAAACTGTAGCTCTATCTGCTTATAAATTGTGAGCTGAAGTATGGCTTCAGTTTGTTAGTGTAGCTAATCCTGCTAGTACATCTTAAACTCCCCTCTCTCCAGACTGACCATTCTGTTGTCTGCTGTGCCCACTGCTCTAATTCCTTCAGAGTTTGGGCACTTTCATACAGGAGGTATGTTACTAGCCAGATCACCAGAGGGAAACAGGGAGAAAAACTTAAAAAAAGACAACTGAAGCAGCCACAACATCCAATGAATGGTAAACTGTAATATAATACAATTTTGGTTTTGGGTTTAATAACACTTTAAGAACAGATACTTGAATAGAACTCTCTTTTTTAAACCAGAATTTAGTGTCACTTTAAAGCAGCCCCTTTCTAGGCTAAAACAATGGTGACAGGGGAGGGAGCTCCAGCTGACTGACAGCCTCAGCTCTGTTCCTGTGTGATGTGTGGAGGAGGGTGTGTCCCTTCCCGCAATCAGCTCTCAGAGCTCTGCTCACTGAACTCTGCAGAGTGTAACTGCAGCTCTCCACTCCCTTTTGTCTGAAAGCTCAATCAATCTTATAAATTCTGCACTTTGAACCGATATAGAGAAGAGAAGACTGCAGGTAAACATGTACAACTTATTTAGGAGGGTTTGTTTCATCTCTGTCTATCACCTGAGGCCAGTCACTTCACTGGGTATATGTATAGGGTTTACAACCACTTTAAGGTAACTAAAAAAGGCTGCAGATATCTGCATTCTTGGCATACTGTACATCCCTGAGCTCATAGGGATTTACACATGAGTACAACTTGGAACAGCGTCCAGCTGCAGCATATTTCACCCTGTCGTGGAGTTTGGCAGGCAGTGTAGCTGGACGCTGCACCTATGCCTCCTGGGTGCAGGAAAACTCTGGGATTTTACACATAGGGTTAAATGCCGGATGTGCAAGTAGCATAGGGGTATCTTCACGCCAGATGCAGTGGGACTGTGTTGGGTGGTTATTCCTTGCCTTGTCTCCAGTATGGCCAGTTCACCCCACTGCATTACAGTGGGGTTTGGGTGATGTGCGCCATAAAAAGTACAGTGTGCAGTACATTTATCCAACGCAGTGCAAGGCAATCCACCATCTCAAAGTGTCTGAACATAAAGAGATTTTTAAAATAATAAACATGTTATACTTACTACAATATTACTATACTACAATAGTTTTGCACAGAGCAGCCCCACTCCTCCTCCTCTAGGTTCCCCTGTCAGTGCTCTTGGCTCCTCCTTTTTTTGGTGTAGCACTGACTGGGGGGACGTCTGTGGGCTTGATTCTGAGCTGCGCTGCCTGCGTCCATAGACACAGACAGCGTGGCTTGGCCTGCCCCTCTCATCACAGGATCTGATTGAAAGCAGCGGGAGCCAATGGTTCCTGCTGCTATCAATTTGCCCAGTGAGGAGGGAGAGAGCCTCTGCTCTTGGGGACAGGAGTGGATTGAGATTGGGTTCAGGTAAGTATAAGAGGGGGCTGCACACAGAAGGTTTTTTACCTTAATTCAGACAATGAAGTAAGGTAAAAAAAACCTTTGGCCTTAAGTGAAAAGTCTCTGGGACTGCTACGCATGACACCATCACATTACATCATCATGACTCGCCCATTCAGATGGCCAAAGTCTGCAAACCCAGAAGGAAGACTGGGCGCCACTGAAGGGCTTTGTTTAAAGGTAAATATTTCATAATGTGCTAGTATGCATAACTCCCAACTGTCCCTGATTTTGAGGAACTGTCCTAAGGGCTGATAATAAGGCAGTCCAGCTAGCCCGTCTGTACTGGGCCCGTGCCACATCAGTTTAAAAGGGGGGTCTCAGGCAGCAGGGCCTGCTGTATTGTCTTATTGCAGACACCAATCCTTCTCTGCCTCCCCCCTGCAGCACTGCCAGCTTCTCCTCCTCTTTCTCCAGTTTCATTTTAAGGGTTCTAGCACATGCGCTCCCTTCCATCTGCATCGTTCTGTTAATCCCCGCTGAGCAGGCGGATGACAGCTCCGTTTCCACTCACTGTGCAGAGACGGACCTGTCAGAGCCCCGCTGTTCTCTATGGGGAGATCGGATGAAAACGGACAACCTGTCCATTTTCATCCGATCCCATCTGATCCGCTGGACGAATGGCGAACGTATAGCCATCCGTCTGTTTTGAGCGGATCTTGCCGGATTGGATGGCAGGCGGGTGTCAGCGGTCACATATCTACTGACATCTGCCTGCCCATAAAAGTCAATGGGTAGCCCGCTCAGATCGGCCTGAAAAACGGACAGGAGGATCCAATCGGGCCGATCGTGTGAAAGGGGCCTTATGAATGCTAATTTACTCTGAACAGTGTGGATTATATAAACACTAGGAAAGTGTTAAACATAACTCCCACAGAGTTACATTAACACTGGCAATTTTACTGTGCAGGTATCAAGGGAGATTCGTACATCACGCAGAGTGGCAGGATGAGGGGGTAAAAAAAAGAGGGGGAGTTGACATGGCTGGGATATGTCAGGATGACTTGTACCGCTGCTGTCATTTCCTCAGCAAACTTTTACACTTTAAGCATATTAGCAGTCACCTAAAATAGTTGTCACCATCCTTATCGGAGCTGAGATAATGACTTTGACTGCACATTGCCAGTTCACTTATCAGGGGAGTGAAAATTCTCTTTGTAAAGGTGGCACAGTGCCAGGAGGCTGAATATACCTCTGATGTGTATTGGCACTGAACTTGGAAGCGAGTCTGCTGCGCTCATTTCTTGTCTCTAGGGTCACTACCAACTGCTGCTGGTGACATTAATCTAATTGTTTGTTAAGTAATTGTAGTGGGTGCTATTCAGTCTTCTGTCAGTGGAATGAGATGTACTGTATTAGCATAAAATAAGCAATTGTCACCAAGGTAGTATAGGTGCACAGTGTCCATTGCTCTTCAGAGTAGCCATGGATAGATTTCTGCATAGCCAACATAGATTGTAGACCTAGAGTATTAAGACAGCCACAGACAGCATACAGTCACAAGCATGTCATGTTGCAGAATGTCACTAAAGCCTCGTACACACGATTGGATTTTTAGACGGGAAATATGTGATGACAGGCTGTTGGCAGAAAATCCGACCGTTTGTACGCTCCATCGGACATTTATTGTCAGATTTTCCGCAGACAGATGTTGGATAGCAGGTTTTAAATTTTTCCACGGACAAATGTCTGTTGTCGGATTTTCCGAACGTGTGTACACAAGTCTGTCGGACAAAAGTCCAAAGTACAAACACGCATGCGGTCGGTCTTGTAAAATTAGTGTTCGTAATGGAGAATTAACATTCGTGATGCGGCAAATTATGAAATCTCGAAATGCAGTGCACATTCTCTTCTTCTTTATAATGGGATAATAATGAAGCTGCTTTGCTGGTGATATTGACAGAGTTCTGCCAAACGTATTTCAAAAGGCTTTTTTTTTCTAGTAATATAATAATAATATATAATAATAATAATTTTTTTGGGGTCAAGTTACCACAACACCATTATTATCTCATAGTTTTTAAGCTCAAAGATACAACTATGTTGGTGTCCCTTGTTAATGTGACATTGTATTTTTGAAATGTGCCTGCCTACTCACAAACAAACTGTCCTTTTAAGTAAAACACATAGCCAAGTATTTAAAAAAAAAAAAAAATTATTTAATAGGGAGCACAAGAAGGTCATATAAAAATCAAGAGAAAGGCAGCGATGGAGAAACAGTTGGAATTGGTGAAGCCTTTGTACCCCATGGCAGACCTCAATTATGTGAAGAGCAAAATTGGGAACCTGAGGAGTACATTTAATAAGGAGCACAATACGGTCCTGGACTCCGAGAGATTGGGAGCAGCAGCAGATGACATATATGCCCCCAGGCTGTGGCCTTACAACAGCCTGCGCTTTTTGCCGGACCAGACCAAACCCAGGCCATCCCTGTCAAAGCTTCCTTCCACATCGGCTGATAGTAAGCACTCGTTGTGAGTGTGAAACGTGTCAGCTGTTCCCTGTACACTTCTGCTGTAATGTTTTGTGTTCTTCTATGATCCAGCTTTTTATTAATAAAAGCACTTATCATCAGACCGGTGTGCGGCTTCCAGTTTTCCTCGGTTTCTCTGCCGCTAAATTGTTGTCGCCCCGATTGGAACAGTGCCATTGCCTCCAATAGGCTGCGACTTGTCATGCGATTTGATCTATCAAATCGCATGACAAAGCGCTCCAATGTGAACCTAGGCTTTAGTGTCTGCGGTCAGTGTTTAGCCACTCAACTTCTCTAGGTGCACCACCAGGTCCTGTTTTCTTTATTTTCCGCAGTATAAAAACGACTGTGTGAATTACTAACCTCGAAAATGACATCATCACCTGTGCCAAAAGCAAAAATAAAGAAAACATGACCTGGAAATGCATCTGGAGAAGGAGAGTTGTGTAACACTGCCCTAAGTAATGTTTTAATTGTAATCTTTATGTGTTATTAAGAATTGCAAAGCCAAAAATTGAAGATGCACACAAATTGGGCCAAAAAAATTCTGATTTCCATCATGATCCCATGCCTGAAATGTGTGTCTTTCCCTACATCTAATTTGCTAAAGCCACAAAACACACAGTGGGGGTTATTTCAGAAAGGCCAATCCACTTTGCACTACAAGTGCACTGCAAGCTGTAGCACTGATCGCTACAGTTTGCTGCCAAGCCACTGCCCCTCTACCCACAAAATAGTCCATGTATTGTTGCCGGACATCTCGGGCAGTTTGGGAGGGCAACCCAACACGGCCAGTTTCAAGAGCCGTCATCACACCAGGATCAGCTGGGCCTGACACTGAAAGGTCAACCTCACTTTGCAGTGAGGCAAGGTAGCTGCTTGCATTCCTCCATAAGTAATTGTGGAGGATGCAGCAGCACAATACCACATGGTTGATTTTGTATTCAGCCAGGTTAATTGAGGTTAGAAACAGCCTGAACCGACTGGAGAGTATGCCAAAGGTGTTTTCCACAACCCTTCTGGCATGAGAGAGCCTGTAATTGTAGATTCTCTGCTCTGGGGTGAGGTTCCTCATAGGAAAGGGCTTCATAAGATGTTCCCCCAGAGCTAAGGCCTCATCTGCCACAAACATAAAATTGAGGCCCTTGACATTGTCCTTAGCAGGTGGCAAATGTAAGGTGCCATTCTGGAGCAGATGGTAGAATTCAGTCTGCGTAATCACTCCTCTGTCAGAGTTGCGGACGTTCTTCCCAACATCCAGGTACAGGAACTCATAGTTGGAAAACACTACCGCTAGCATGACTATGCTGCAAAAGCCCTTATAGTTAAAATATTAGGAGCCAGAGGGCAAAAGCCCTTATAGTAAAAATAATAGGAGCCCAAGTTGGGTGGTAAGACAATCCTGACATGCTTGCCATCAATTGCCCCACCACAGTTGGGAAAATCCCACTGATGGTGGAACTGGGCTGCAACAGCTTGCCATTGCTGTGGGTTGGAAGGAAACTGTGGAGTCAAACAAGAAAAAAAAAAAGACTACTTTTGACATAACATTACAAGCTGATTTGACACAAAAATTCTTGGCCAAAATAAGTGTAACATTTAACTACATGAGTATTTAACCACTTACCGACCGCTGCACGCCGATATACGTCGGCACAATGGCAGCAGTGGGCAAATGGGCGTACCTGTATGTCCCCTTTAATTGGCGGGGCTAGTGGGCCCCGCCCACCACGTACAGCGTGACTGTGCCCACGGGACCCACGGACTCAATGTCCGCCTGTCTCCGGGCGATCGTGTCATGAAATGTAAACAAGGTATTTCCCCGTTCTGCCTTGTGACATGACAGAGATCACTGCTCCCTGTGATCGGGAGCAGTGATCGCTGTCATTTGAGTAGAAGCCCACCCCCCACAATTAGAATCACTCTCTAGGACACACTTAACCCCTTCATTGCCCCCTAGTGATTAACCCCTTCCCTGCCAGTGTCATTTACACAGTAATCAGTGCATTTTTATAGCACTGATCGCTGTATAAATGACAATGGTCCCAAAATAGTGTCAAAAGTGTCTGATGTGTCTGCCATAATGTCGCAGTCATGATAAAAATCGCAGATGTTACTAATAAAAAAAATTAATAATAAAAATGCCATAAAACTATCCCCTATTTTGTAGACGATATAAATTTTGTGCAAACCAATCAATATACGCTTATTGTGATTTTTTTTTACCAAAAATATGTAGAAGAATACATATCAGCCTAAACTGAGGAAACAATTTGTTTTTTTTATATATTTTTGGGGGATATTTATTATAGCAAAAAGTAAAAAAATATTGCGTTTTTTTCAAAATTGTCACTCTTTTTCTGTTTATAGTGCAAAAAATTTAAACCGCAAAGGTGATCAAATACCACAAAAAAAAAGCTCTGTTTGTGGGAAAAAAATGACATCAATTTTGTTTGGGTGCAATGTCACACGACCGCGCTATTGTCAGTTAAAGCAATGCAGTGCCGAATCGCTCTGGTCAGGAAGGGGGTAAAATCTTCCGGGGCTGAAGCAGTTAAATGCAAAAGTATAAAGTCAACTTAACAGATTCCTCACCCCCTCTAGTGTCCCATTCTAAAAATGTTATGGTGGGGGGGTTAATGGGTAGATGTTTTGGACAGGTAACCCTCACCACTTCCATGAAAGCTGAATGCATAAATAATGTGTGATACTTTGGGCAGCCCCTCTTTACTTACACTATTGGCAGCCCACTGGACAGGTAAAAAGTGTCATAATCCTAAAATATGGATACACACTGTCCAAATTGAAGCATATTTTGACATTCATAAATTACCTATCAAGATAATAGGAATAATAGGAGACAAAAACTTTCAACAGTACAATTTGAAGGTATTCAGCTAGGCCCTTGCACTACATGCTTTGGTGAATTCATCCAGAAATATGACCACAAAAGAGGTATAGTGTGTATGGGTTTTGCAAAGTCAGCAGATAGAGTATTGGTATCGGTTGACTTAGCATTTGGGGGGTGGGGGGTGGGGGGAGGGTTCCAAATGAGTTGGTGTCCCAAAAAAATGGCCTCTTGTACTCTGCCTGAATTTGAGGACACGATAACATTTGTACACATTTTAGGGAGTGTTTAGAGTAAGCACAAAAATGTAGCTGACAAAATACATTGTTAAGTTACTAGGCTAGGTGTGTATGGGCCCAGGATAGCATGCTTGGGAGGTTAGTAAAGGAAAATATGCATAAAGGACAAAAAAGGAGCATTAAAAGCCTCTGTGATGACCTTAAAGTGAATAATTCTACACAAAGGTCACTTTTTGGACCACTTATGTATTTGTACATGTTGATCAGGTTCCCCCTTAATCCCCTCTTCCCAAGAGCTGAGCTCCTCCATGCCTTTTATCTGTTTGGTTGCTCTTTGCACTTTCTCCAGTTCCCCGATATCCTTTTTGTGAACTGGGGCCCACAACTGAACTGAACTGGGTTGCTTTAGTCTGATCATGGTTTCACAGGCTGAGAACTGATCTGGGTTGCTTTAGTCTGATCATGGTTTCACAGGCTGATAATTTTCCCCTGTCTCTGAAAGAAGCTTCCAGAGCTTAGAGGAGGAGAATTCAAATGACTGGCCTGAATATTTACTATGCCCTGACCAATCCCTGGGGAGGTGGGCCCAGAAGGTGGACAGAAAGGTAGTAATTAGCCTGAAGCTCAGAGGAGACTTCTTTGTCAGGAATGGTTCATTGAGCTTCAGGGGGCTGCTTTTGGGCTGAGATGCTGTTCTGCTGGACCTTGGCTGTTGCTGGGCTAGAGGCCTGGGATTATCCTGAATCTGAGTGCTGGACTTCTCTACCAGTGGATCGAGTCTGCAGATGTAGTTGTTTTGAAACTCAGGACTCCCTGCACCTGTATAGCACCCAAAAATCATTACTTTTGCTACTGCTAGATGCCAGTGAGATTTTCCTTATGGTTCCCAGCAGTAAGGCTTTTGACTGCTCCTTAATAACCACTTCCATACCAAGCAATTGTCAATTGACGTCTGCAAAAACACCCTGCCATCCCGGGTTGGCCTCATATGATGGCCTCTGCTTCTCGTTGCTACTGCAGGCCCACAGCGTGGCGATCGGGGATCAGGCCTGTCCCTCAGGACACAGCCCCTCCCTGATCAGGATAAAGAGCCAATTAAATTGGCTCTTTACCACGTGACCGGCTTTGTCCAATCACAGCTGGTCACGCGTATACCACTCGAGTTCACCACTCTTGCGTGCCCCCGGGGGAGCGCAGCATGGCGATTGGGGATGAGGCTTGTCCCTCAGACACGATCAGGGTAAAGAGCCAATGAAATTGGCTCTTTACCACATGACCGGCTGTGTCCAATCACAGCCAGTCACAAATATCGACAAACGGCTGTAGCGCCCTTTCAGTGTGTGAGGAGGAGACCTGGGTGAAAAAGTGCAGGAATGTGCCCGATTGCCCCCCCCAAATAAAGAGGACCTGTCACAGCTCATCAGGAGTACCTGTCACAGCCCATCTGAGTACCTGTCACAGCCCATCTGAGTACCTGTCACAGCCCATCTGAGTACCCGTCACAGCCCATCTGAGTCCCTGTCACCAGCCCCAGAGTACCTGTCACAGCCCATCTGAGTACCCGTCACAGCCCATCTGAGTACCCATCACAGCCCATCTGAGTACCTATTACCAGTTTATAGAGTATCAGAGTACCCCAAGTATCTGTCACCAGCCCGTCAGAGTCCCCGAATACCTGTCACCAGCCCATCAGAGTACCCTCAGTACCTATCTCTGGCTCATCGGAGTACCCCGAGTACCTGTCACCAGCCTGTCAGAGTTCCCGAATACCTGTCACCAGCCCATCAGAGTACCCTCAGTACCTATCTCTGGCTCATCGGAGTACCCCGAGTGCCTGTCACCAGCCCATCAGAGTACCCGAGTACCTGTCACCAGTTGAGGGTGTTTTCTTTTCAAAATGGGGTAATTTTGTGGGTAATTCCATTGTTCTGGTGCTCCAGGGCCTTCAAAAGTGTGATAGGTAGTCAGGAAATTAAATGTGAAAAAAATGTGTAAAAAAGTTGCGTTACTGGTGAATCTAAAGAAAAAAGAAAAAAATACCAATCAGCAGCTGGCATCAACAACGTGATCAATTGTGTATAGAAAATAAAAATAAATAAGATGCAGCGCTTATAAGAAAATTCCCCAGGATAACCCTTAAGGGTGAATATTCAACTGGGGAGTCTGGTAAAAAACAAATAGTATGCTAATGCACACTGAAACTAATGGTGCGTGAATAATAACACAACAAAAATTCATATATGACATAACAAATGCTAGAAAATGCTTGTATGAATAAAACATAGGCTAAAAATAGTGAAAAGTCAGTGAGGAACAAAGAGTGTATCTAAAAACTCCTCTAAGTGGTGCTGTATAGTCTATTAAAAGAAGCATTGGAGGATGTCTCTTCTGATGGTGGTAAAAGTGAGAGAGTAAAACTTCTCCATGCAGCAATCACAGGTGTGCATATAGAACAACAGAGAGAATGAATACTCTTACCACAACACGTGGGCACACTCGCTGTACGGCGGTGGGTCAAACAGGCATCAAGCAGTTGTTTCCAGCAGGCTCTCCGACTGGGACCTTTGATGGTATGATGGTATATACCCGCATCCGCATCCGAGAGGGTGGACGGTGAATGTTTCACACCAGGAACTCAAGATGACAGGTGTGCCTAGTCCTCAGATCAAGAACCAGCTAGCAGGTGTATGCAATCCTAAACACGTCCTCCAATCAGTAGTACAAATCCTAAGGGGAGAGGAGGGAACAAAGGGCCTCCACATAGTGCAGGTGAATCCAAGATAAAAAATATTTATTAAAAAACTAGAGCAAAAAAATGTACAGACCATCAATCATGATGCATACCTGAAGTGATCACATAAAATAAAAAGAACAGCGTGGTATAGCAAGCACAATAGGCTATAAACCCGACATGTTTCGAACGAAAGTTCTTCTACTGGGGCAATGCAATTGGAAGCAAATGCTGTATGTGAGAAAAAAAATGTTATTAGAATAATTTTGTGTAAAAATAATAATAATAATAATAATTTCTTAATTTTCCCAGGAATTGTGGGAAAAAATTACAACTTCAAAAAGATCACCATGCCTCTTACTAAATACCTTGGACTGTCTACTTTTCAAAAAGGGGTCATTTGGGGGGTATTTATACTTTTCTGACATTTCAGGGCCATCAGTACACCAGGTGTGGTGATCAATTTTCAATGATTTGCACCATAGCTTGTAGACTCTACAACTTTCACACAGAGCAAATAATATACATTTATTTGGGTTATTTTTACCAAAGATATGTAGCAGTGTAAACTTTGGCCCAAATATATGAACAAAACAATTTTTATTTGCAAAATTTTTCATAGAAACTAAAAAAAAGTGTTTTTTTTTTCAAAATTTTCACTCTTTTTTCCACTTATGTCACAAAAAATAAAAAACCCAGTGGTGATTAAATACCACCAAAAGAAAGCTATATTTGTGTGAAAAAAATGATGACATTTTTGTTTGGGTACAGTGTTGCATGACTGAGTAATTGGCATTCAAAGTGCAAGAGCACTGAAAGCTGAAAATTGGTCTGGGCAGGAAGGGTGTAAAAGTGCCCTGTATTGAAGTGGTTAAGCTATCTCACGATCCCCATCTATTATTATTATACAGGATTCATATAGCGCCAACAGTTTACGCAGCGCTTTACAATATAAAAGGGAGACAATACAAGAGGATTAAGAGGGCCCTGCTCAGAAGAGCTTACAATCTAATAGCTATGAGACTTTAAACTAATCTGAAGCAATCTAATGGTTCCCAGCTGTGAGAGCCAAACTTTGCTATCTTTACTGACAGAAAAGTGTCCCTTACTTATTGTGCTGAGAATTTTGGAGTATCCCATATTTACACCAGTCTTCTGTTTTTGCAAATTTGACTCAATTTAAGGCATTTTTTGCTGTAATAATCAATATTATCCATACACTTACATTTTGCTTTTTTTTATTGAAATTTTTTTATAGTTTGTCCTTTAAAGCCTCCTATGGTTACCTGCAGTCTGTTGTCTGGTCACATGGTGTCTGTTTGACTTCCTGAAGCATCATTAACTGCAAACACTATATTTTGGGGTAAGTGGGGATTCTTTGAGATATACACACACACATGTAGTAATATTAACTTTGATGTTAACCACTTCAGCCCCGGAAGGATTTACCCCCTTCCTGACCAGAGCACTTTTTACAATTTGGCACTGCGTCGCTTTAACTGCTAATTGCGCAGTCATGCAATGCTGTACCCAAACGAAATTTGCGTCCTTTTCTTCCCACAAATAGAGCTTTCTTTTGGTAAAAGGAAAAAGACCGAACATTTTGAAAAAAAATGATATTTTCTACTTTTTGTTCTAAAAAAAATCCAATAAACTCAATTTTAGTCATACATTTAGGCCAAAATGTATTCGGCCACATGTCTTTGGTAAAAAAAATGTCAATAAGTGTATATTTATTGGTTTGCGCAAAAGTTATAGCGCCTACAAACTAGGGTACATTTTCTGGAATTTACACAGCCTTTAATTTATGACTGCCTATGTCGTTTCTTGAGGTGCTAAAATGGCAGGGCAGTTTGCCCCCACAAATGACCCCATTTTGGAAAGTAGACACCCCAAGGAAATTGCTGAGAGGCATGTTGAGCCCATTGAATATTCATTTTTTTTGTCCCAAGTGATTGAATAATGACAAAAAAAAAATTACAAAAAGTTGTCACTAAATGATATATTGCTCACACAGGCCATGTACATATGTGGAATTGCACCCCAAAATACATTTAGCTGCTTCTCCTGAGTATGGGGATACCACATGTGTGGGAATTTTTGGGAGCCTAGCTGCGTACGGGGCCCGGAAAACCAATCACTGCCTTCAGGATTTCTAAGGGCGTAAATTTTTGATTTTACTCCTCACTACCTATCACAGTTTTGAAGGCCATAAAATGCCCAGATGGCATAAACCCCCCCCCAAATGACCCCATTTTGGAAAGTAGACACCCAAAGCTATTTGCTTTGAGGCATGTTGAGTCCATGGAATATTTTATATTTTGACACAAGTTGTGGGAAAGTGACAAATTTTTTTTTTTTTTTTGCACAAAGTTGTCACTAAATGATATATTGCTCACACAGGCCATGGGCATATGTGGAATTGCACCCCAAAATACATTTAGCTGCTTCTCCTGAGTATGGGGATACCACATGTGTGGGACTTTTTAGGAGCCTAGCTGCCCCGAAAACCAATCACCGCCTTCAGGATTTCTAAGGGTGTAAATTTTTGATTTCACTCTTCACTGCCTATCACAGTTTCGGAGGCCATGGAATGCCCAGGTGGCACAAACCCCCCCCCCAAATGACCCCATTTTGGAAAGTAGACACCCCAAGCTATTTGCTGAGAGGCATGGTGAGTATTTTGCAGCTCTCATTTGTTTTTGAAAATGAAGAAAGACAAGAAAACATTTTTTTTTCTTTTTTCAATTTTCAAAACTTTGTGACAAAAAGTGAGGTCTGCAAAATACTCACTATACCTCTCAGCAAATAGCTTGGGGTGTCTACTTTCCAAAATGGGGTCATTTGGGGGGGGTTTTCCACCTGGGCATTCCATGGCCTCCGAAACTGTGATAGGCAGTGAAGAGTGAAATAAAAAATTTACGCCCTTAGAAAGCCTGAAGGCGGTGCTTGGTTTTCGGGGTCCCGTGCGCGGCTAGGCTCCCAAAAAGTCCCACACATGTGGTATCCCCATACTCAGGAGAAGCAACAGAATGTATTTTGGGGTGTAATTTCACATATTCCCATGGCATGTTTGAGCAATATATCATTTAGTGACAACTTTGTGCAAAAAAAAAAAAATTGTCTCTTTCCCGCAACTTGTGTCACAATATAAAATATTCCATGGACTCGACATGCCTCTCAGCAAATAGCTTGGGGTGTCTACTTTCCAAAATGGGGTCATTTGGGGGGGTTTTGAACTGTCCTGGCATTTTATGCACAACATTTAGAAGCTTATGTCACACATCACCCACTCTTCTAACCACTCTAAGCCCTTTCTGACACTTTTTGATTACATGAAAAAAATTACTTTGAACCCCCAAACATTATATATTTTTTTAAAGCAAA
The DNA here is from genome assembly GCF_042186555.1 of Aquarana catesbeiana. Classification (NCBI taxonomy): domain Eukaryota; kingdom Metazoa; phylum Chordata; class Amphibia; order Anura; family Ranidae; genus Aquarana; species Aquarana catesbeiana. The sequence goes on from NC_133327.1 coordinate 550,443,275, forward strand.
TGCCCTACAGATTAAAATGGTGGGTGTTTCATTTTTTTTTCCACACAGTATTTGCGCAGCGATTTTTCAAACGCATTTTTTGGGGAAAAAACACACTTTTTAAAATTTTAATGCACTAAAACACACTATATTGCCCAAATGTTTGATGAAATAAAAAAGATGATCTTAGGCCGAGTACATGGATACCAAACATGACATGTTTTAAAATTGCGCACAAACGTGCAGTGGTAACAAAATTGATACATTTTTAAAAGCCTTTAAAAGCCTTTACAGGTTACCACTTTAGATTTACAGAGGAGGTCTACTGCTAAAATGACTGCCCTCGATCTGACCTTCGCGGTGATACCTCACATGCATGGTGCAATTGCTGTTTACATTTGACGCCAGACCGACCCTTGCGTTCGCCTTAGCGCGAGAGCAGGGGGGACAGGGGTGCTTTTTTTTTTTTTTTTTTTTTATTTATTTTTTTTTGCTTTTTTATCTTATTTTTAAACTGTTCCTTTCATTTTTTTTTTAAATCATTTTTATTGTTATCTCAGGGAATGTAAATATCCCCTATGATAGCAATAGGTAGTGACAGGTACTCTTTTTTGAAAAAATTGGGGTCTATTAGACCCTAGATTTCTCCTATGCCATCAAAGCATCTGACCACACGAAGATCGGTGTGATAAAATGCTTCCCCAATTTTCCAATGGCGCTGTTTACATCCGGCAAAATCGAAGTCATAAAATCCTTGTAGCTTCCGGTTTCTTAGGCCATAGAGATGTTTGGAGCCACTCTGGTCTCTGATCAGCTCTATGGTCAGCTGGCTGAATCACCGGCTGCATTCTCAGGTTCCCTGTTGAGACAGGAGAGCCAGAGAAAAACACGGAAGACGGTGGGGGGGCATTCCCTCCCACTGCTTGTAAAAGCACTCTAGAGGCTAATTAGCTGCTAGGATTGCTTTTACATGAAAGCTGACTGCTGGCTGAAAAGAATGATACCAAGATGATACCTAAACCTGCAGGCATCATTCTGATATAACCACTCAAAGTTATGAATGGCGTACCTGAAGACAAAAAAATGGTTAACAATAAAGCACAGTAAACGGTAAAGTATAAAAAATTGCATACCTGAAAAGCAAACATGATAAAACATAATAACAATAAAACATTGCAGAATAGAATACAGTAAAAAAGAGCAGAACAATAGAGAGAGAATAGAGAGAGAGAGAACAATAAAACTACAACTATTTTTTTTTTATTTTATATTTTTGTTTGTGTGTTTTTTTGTTTTTTTTTTCACACTTTTTTTTGTAACTGTAACTTTTATAACTGTAACCGGTTCCAGGTTCGGGTCTCTCAAAATGCGATGGCATCTGGGAGACCCTGTGAAATGGCGCCTAGTCTGTGGAATGCTGTACCCTACGCTAATACTCAACTAGTGTATGGTAGCGTTCAAAACATTCACCAATGCAAAGACCAGGATTGTCAGGACAGGAGGGACAATAATAGCGGGTGTCACGCCTATATCCGCGTTTGCTGCAGACACAACATCTTTTTTGGGGGGGCTCGTTGGGTAGGGATACTGGGGAGGACATAAAGAAAATGTCTCTCATGCAGCCGACTGCATTTGATTGGGGATGTGAATGGGGGAAGTACGGGTGCTTCAGAAGTGGTGGGTTCCCAATTAGGATTGGCGAATGCAGCAGGAAGGGCACTATGGGCACGACGGGCCTGTGTTTGTCTTCTTCTTGGTGGCAGCTGGACACTACTTGTGCTTGCCACCTCACCAGCTTGAACTGCACTTATGGGACTCGCCACGTCACCATGTGTTACTGCAGTGCTGGTTTGACTACGACCGGGGTGTACTAGGTCGCTGGTGCTTGCCAGTTCACCAAAACACTACCAAAAAAACTGTTAGCGATCGCAGGGATCAGGCCTGACTCTGCAAATGCTGCAGTTATGCGTTTAGTGTTTTGTAAGTGACAGTGATCAATCGATACTGCACTTGGGTGGGCTGGGCTGGGCCGGGCAGAGGGGCAAAACGCAGGTGCTAGCAGGTATCTGGGCTGATCCCGCTAACACTGCGTTTTTGGGAACCCTAAACTGCTGGGGACGCTAGTATAGATCTGATCGGATCAGACGCATATTACCGCCGGGCGATCAGGGGGCTAAACCTTTATTCGGTAATAAACGGCGGGTGCCCTGACACTATAAAAAATAAACGAACTAACCAGCGTCACCCGTAACAGTTATACGGTGATCAGTGGTGAAAGGGTTAACTAGGGGGCAATCAAGGGGTTAAAACATTTATTATTTATATAGGGGTCCCTGTCGCTATAAAACGCTGACGGCGAACCTAAATATTTACGTCCCTAACTAGCGTCACCAGCGACACTAATACAGCGATCAGAAAAATGATCGCTTAGCGACACTGGTGACGGGGGATGATCAAGGGGTTAAAACTTTATTGGGGGGGTTAGGGGGGTACCCTAGACCTACAGGGGGCTAACACTAACTGCCCTACCACTTCTAACTGTCACAAACTGACACCATGCAGTAAACAGAAAAAAAAAAAAAACTGCTTGGTGTCAGTGTGACGGGGGGGAGGGGTGATCGGGGGGCGATCGGGGGGGATCGGGGGGGATCGGGGGTGTAAAGTGTGCCTGGCATGTTCTACTGTGTGTGTGTGTGTGTTTGTGCACTCACTCAGATGTCTTCTCTCCTCGGCGCCGGAACGGAAACTGCCGAGCCGAGGAGAGATGACATCACACTGTACTACACACAGGCAGGGGAGGATTCTCATTGGCTGGGAGCGATCGCGAGGGGGGGCACGAATGGATGGACTCCCCCTCATCTTTGAACGCTCCCAGACCAAAGCCGACCGCCTCTGGCACCAGGGGGGGTCCGATCGGACCCCCCACCCGCGTCACGCAGATCATGTATGGGTACGTGATTCTGCCTGCCCGTGCCATTCTGCTGACGTATATCAGTGTGAGGCGGTCGGCAAGTGGTTAAAATAATGTAACTGTGAAATTAATTTGTGACAATATATGTATTCTTTTGTTCCTCTTGTTAGAAGGCTCTGTAATTCAAGTGGACAGCATCCCCTGAGGAAGCCCCATCTGTAGAGCGAAACATGTTGGGAAGTATGCTACTTTGCTGTACCCACAAGGACTCTATTGTAGAGTCTATTGTAATGTTGCTTTTATGGAATACTTACCTTTTTAATGGTTATCAATAACATGTATATATTTTAATGAAATCTTTCTGGATACATTGAGCATGCACCTAAAAAAATCCAATAATCTCCAATTACACAATATCAGTTTTAGTGTAGCTACTCATTCAAGAGACATCAGTGACACCTACTGGCCGAAGGGAGAAACCACAGCTTCACTGAATTTAAGGGGCAACTGAATGAACAAGTAGACTATAAATCAGCTGGGTTGTCTAACCCCCCCCCCCCCCATCATTACTAAATTTAGAGGGTAGCCATCTTAATACCTGTTCCAAGCAAATTTTGTAGATGTATTATGTTTGTAGGCCACATACTCAACTGTTGTCACCTGCTAGGGCTCATTCATACAGGTGGAGAAGCTTGAACAACATGAAGAGCCATTTCTTTATGTTTCTAGAGCAGTGTGGAGCTGCATGCAGTTACTCTGTGTTAGTCAATGGACATATAGCAGCTGTATGAACTAACCCGCACATCCAAGTTTGGCAGCTATGCAGAGATAGGTGTACTTCCCTGCATGAATGCAGTTCGCATTCAGGGCCATTCCTGTGTATCTGTCAAACTCAGATGTGTGGGTAAGTCTGTACAGATGCTGCATCTCAATTGACTAACACAGTCTGACTGCACACAGATCCATGCTGCCCCAGAAACGTTAAACAAGTGGCTCTTCTATGTTTGTTTTCAAGGGAAATGTAAGCAGCAAGATATTTTGCATTGTTAATTTTCCCATATCAACAATAAAAACCTATTGCAACAGAAATAAAAGAGCTATTATAATTTAAATGACCTGTATGCTGATCACAATTTTGGAGAACAAATGATGATGACCCTTCACAAAAGGGGTTGTGACCCAGGCATCAGGCACATATTCCTTAAAGCGTTTGTTACCCCCAACTCTTCATATTCCTGATTAGGGATGAGCCGAACACCCCCCGGTTCGATTCGCACCAGAACCTGCGAACGGACCGAAAATTTGCACGAACGTTAGAACCCCATTGAGGTCTATGGGACTCGAACGTTCCAAATCAAAAGTGCTCATTTTAAAGGCTAATTTGCATGGTATTGTCCTAAAAAGGGTTTGGGGACCCAAGTCCTGCCCCAGGGGACATGTATCAATGCATAAAAAACTTTTAACAACGGCTGTTTTTTCGGAAGCAATGATTTTAATGATGCTTAAAGTAACAAAAAAAAGTGAAATATTCCTTTAAATATCATATCTGGGGGGTGTCTATAGTATGCCTGTAAAGTGGTGCGTGTTTCCCGTGCTTAGAACAGTCCCTGCACAAAATGTCATTTTTAAAGGAAAAAAAGTCATTTAAAACTGCTTGCGGCTTTAATGTAATGTCGGGTCCTGGCAATATGGATGAAAATCAGTGAGACAAACGGCATGGCTACCCCCCAGTCCATTACCAGGCCCTTTGGGTCTTGTATGGATATTAAGGGGAACCCCGCACCCAAATTAAAAAAGGAAACAGCAGTATACAGGCTCTGTACTCTCAACAGCAGTATAAAGGCGGTGCAAACAAGATAGGGACTGTAGGTTTGTTGTTAAGTAGAATCTGCTTGTAATTTTGAACTGGTACATTTTTAACGTGTTTAGCTCCAGCCAAAAAATCTATTTTAAGCTTTTTGGAAAACATAGGGAAGGGTTATCACCCCTGTGACATTTCTTTTGCTGCCTGTGCTCCTCTTCAGAAGATTTCACCTCACTTTTTGTCCCAATGACAAATGTTTTTTGAAAATTTGGGGTTTTTTGTGAAACAAGGATTGGTGATAAAGCATCAGTGGAAAGGAGAAATGTTTTTCCCATATTAACTCTTACAGGAGAGAATTTCCCTTCCTAGGGGTAGATTTCATCTCACTTCCTGTTGTCTCCTTCTGTTTGCAAGTAGGAGTCATTTGTAAGTTGGATGTTTGAAAGTAGGGGCCTGCCCTATATACTCAGCAGAAATTTGGGCCTTAGGTGTTGTTATGGCCACAACACTGTAAGCCCTCACAGGGCCCTGCTGTGAAATATTAGATCAATAATTGTAATTACATGCCCAACAGGGGCAGAAAAATTGGGCCTATGGTGGTGGTGGTGCCACAACACTGTAAGTCCTCACTCGCTCTTGGTGGGCACAGAAACGGGCCCTGCTGTGAAATATTAGATCAAGAATTGTAATTACATGCCCCTGTAGAACAGGGGCTGAAAAATTGGGCCTTAGGCACTGGTGCTGGTGCTACAACACTGCAACCCCTCACAGATACTCTAGTTGGAACGCAGGAACGAGCCCTGCTGCAAAGTATTGCATCAAAAATTGTAATTACATGCCCCTGTTAGACAGGCGCTGAAAAATTGGGCCTTAGGCACTGGTGCTGGTGCCACAACACTGCAACCCCTCACAGATACTCTAGTTGGAATGCAGGAACGAGCCCTGCTGCAAAGTATTGCATCAAAAATTGTAATTACACGCCCCTGTTAAACAGCGGCTGAAAAACTGGGCCTTAGGCACTGGTGCCACAACACTGCAACCCCTCACAGATACTCTAGTTGGAACGCAGGAACGAGCCCTGCTGCAAAGTATTGCATCAACAATTGTAATTACACTCCCCTGTTAGACAGGGGCTGAAAAATTGGGCCTTAGGCACTGGTGCTGGTGCCACAACACTGCAACCACTCACAGATACTCTAGTTGGAACGCAGGAACGAGCCCTGCTGCAAAGTATTGCATCAAAAATTGTAATTACACACCTAAATGTTCTTACAAGCTATCAACGTGACTATTGAGGAGGAAGAGGATAATTACTCAGGATAGTCACTCAGCATCAGCATAGGCAGTCTTTGAAGGGATCTGAGATTTTAAAAAAAATTATTCGGTTACATCAGCATCAGGTGCTTGGTAGCTGGTGGTGATCCAAGACTGATTCATTTTTATGAAGGTCAGTCGATCGACCGAGTCGGTGGACAGACGCACCCTGTGATCGGTTACAAAGCCTCCAGCAGCACTGAATGTGTGTTCCAAAAGAACGCTGGACGCAGGACAGGCCAGTAGCTCAATTGCATGCTGTGCAAGCTCTGGCCAGTAATCCATCCTCAAGACCCAGTAACCCAGAGGATTTTTCGGTGGGAAAGGTGTCCAAGTCAGATCTAGCCCCTAGGTATTCCTGCCCCATGTAAAAAAGACGCTGGCGATGGTTGCTGGAACCGATCATACCTTGGGGCTGCAGACTAAAAAATTGTTGCGTCGGTCAGACGGCCACCTTCTCCACCACTCCTTCTTTGACTGACCGAAGCCTCAGCAACACGTTGTCCAGAAACAGGAGCTTGTAACCTCCCAGTCTCTGGGAACGCGTTGCACAGACCTTTCTGCAAGGCCTCCCGAAGATGTTTCATCCTCTGCTCCCTCTGCGATGGCAAGATAAGGTCCGCAACCTTACCCTTGTAACGTGGATCAAGGAGGGTTGCCAGCCAGTATTGGTCCTTCTCCTTGATACCACGAATACGAGGATCCTTACGCAGGCTTTGCAGGATCAGGGAGGCCATGCAGCGTAGGTTTGCTGAGGCATTCGGTCCGGAGTCCTCTGGGTCACTAAGGACGACATGGTCCGCAGCCACCTCCTCCCAGTCACATACAAGTCCATGTGTTTCTTGGGACTGATCCCTTAAAGACTGCTGCTGATGCTGAGTGCCAGGCTCTACCTCCATACTGACACAATCCTCCTCCTCCTCTTCCTCGTCCTCTTCCTGTGTGATCGCAGGAACACTGTCTGGATAAAGGGGGCCTTGAGAGCTAAGGAAGTCCTCCTCTTCCTGCCTCTGTTCTGCCTCAAGTGCCCTGTCCATTATTCCATGCAGCGTGTGCTCCAACAGGTGGACAAGGGGGACAGTGTCACTGATGCATGCACTGTCACTGCTCACCATCCTCGTGGCCTCCTCAAATGGTGACAGGACAGTGCATGCATCCCTGATCATGGCCCACTGGCATGGGGAAAAAAAAACAAGCTCCCCTGACCCTGTCCTGGTGCCATAGGCACACAGGTACTCATTGATGGCCCTCTGCTGCGTGTGCAGCCGCTGCAGCATGGCCAGCGTTGAGTTCCACCTGGTGGGCATGTCACAGATTAGGCGGTTTTTGGGCAGGTTAAACTCCTTTTGGAGGTCTGCCAGCCAAGCACTGGCATTATATGACCGGCGGAAATGCACACAGACTTTCCTGGCCTGCCTCAGGACATCCTGTAAGCCGGGTACCTGCCCAAGAACCGCTGCACCACCAAGTTAAGGACGTGAGCCAAACAGGGCACATGGGTCATTTGTCCAGGTCGGAGGGCAGAGAGGAGGTTGGTGCCATTGTCGCAAACCACCATTCCTGCCTTAAGTTGGCGTGGCGTCAACCACCTCTGAACCTGCCCCTGCAGAGCTGATAGAACCTCTGCCCCGGTGTAGTTCCTGTCCCCCAAGCACACCAGCTCAAGCACCGCATGGCATCTTTTGGCCTGCATACTTGCGTAGCCCCTTGAACGGCTACGGAGCACCGCTGGTTCCGAGGACAAAGCACAGGAAGAGGCCATGGAGGAAGAAGAAGAGGAGGGGGTGGAGAAGAGAGGTGTGTCACAATCATTAGTAGTGGCATTTTGGAGGCGTGGTGGCGGAACAACCTCCAACACTACTGCACCTTGTCCTGCATCCTTCCCAGCTGCCAGCAGAGTCACCCAATGCGCAGTGAAACTTAGGTAACATCCCTCTCCATGCCTGCTGGACCATGAGTCAGCGGTAATATGCACCTTACCACTGACAGCCCTGTCCAGCGAGGCCAAGACATTGCCTTCCACATGCCGGTAGAGAGCCGGAATCGCCTTCCGTGAGAAAAAGTGGCGTTTGGGTACCTGCCACTTAGGAACCGCACATTCCACAAACTCACGGAAGGGGGCAGAGTCTACCAACTGAAAAGGCAGCAGTTGAAGTGCTAGCAATTTTGCCAAGCTAGCATTCAACCGCTGGGCATGTGGATGGCTGGGAGCGAACTTCTTTCGGCAGTGCAGCAGCTGGGGCAGGGAAATTTGCCTGGTACAATCTGACATCGGTGTACCGAAAGCAGATTGCCCACAAGTACTTCGCTGTGACACACCTAATTCTACACCTTCATTCCTCTCAGTGCAGGTCTCAGAGAGGACTGAAGGTATAGTGGGATTGGAGATCTCAGCTGATGAGGAGCAAGGAGAGGTCCTCTTTGTTCTTTGGTGTGGGTCTTTTAGAAACTCTTGCCAACGAACTGCATGGCAGGTCAACATATGTCTGGTCAAGCATGTGGTGCCCAAGCGGGAGATGTTTTGGCCACGCGAGATACGCTTGAGACATATGTTGCAAATAACAGCGGTGCGATCTGATGCACTCGTCTCAAAAAAGGCCCACACCAAAAACTTTTGGAATAACGCGCAGAGACAGCAGCGCCCTGCACATGCGGAGCTTTGGGGTGTGATGCAGTCAGTGTGCTGCCCTTAGGCTGGCCCCTGGAGGGCATCCTGCCTCGTCGGTGATGTGCCTCCTCCTCTTCCTCTCTCCTATCAGGCGCCCACGTTGAGTCAGTGACCTCATCATCCCCTCCCTCCTCATCACTGGAGCAAACCTGGCAGTATGTTGCAGCAGGGGGAGCATGACTGCCAGATTGCTGTCCTTCTTGGGCACCCCCTCTGTCCGTGCTCACGTTACTGCCTTCATCTAGCTCAGTATCATCATCAGAGCCTTCTAAACGCTGGGCATCCTCCTGGAGCATGTACCCAACACTGTGGTCAAACAGTTCAAGGGTCTCCTCAGAAGGCCATGGTGGGGCTAGGGAAGGATTCACTGATGCCTTTGAGCCGAGGGAAGAGGCCGCGTTGGCAGCTGCTTTGCTAGACAAAGTACCCTGAGCATGGGTGAGAGAGGATAAGGAGGATGAGGACGGCTTGGTCATCCACTCGACCAAATCTTCCGCATGTTGCGGCTCAACACAGCCAGCTGCCGAAAAAAAGGCCAAGCGTGTCCCATGGCCACATGCTGATGAGGATGCACTGTCTCCACGACCAGCACTGTTGCCTCTAGACACAGAGCCTGCTTGCCCTCTTTTATTGGCTTGTGACTGTCTGCCTCTCCTTGTTGGCCTTCCAGGCTAGCAAAATCAATTGCCTGCCTGTTGTATGAGAACACCACCAACCTTCTACAGGTATCTTTAGCTGAACACTGTGCAGAGCTCGCAAAAAACTAACTTGTAGCTTATTTAGCTGCCTGCGGTAGTGATAGGATCAGGAAAACACCACCAACCTTCGACAGGTAGCTTTAGGTGAACACTGTGCAGAGCTCGCAAAAAACTAACTTGTAGCTTATTTAGCTGCCTGCGGTAGTGATAGGATCAGGAAAACACCACCTTCCTTCTACAGGTAGCTTTAGCTGAACACTGTGCAGAGCTCGCAAAAAACTAACTTGTAGCTTATTTAGCTGCCTGCGGTAGTGATAGGGTCAGGAAAACACCACCAACCTTCAATAGGTAGCTTTAGGTGAACACTGTGCAGAGCTCGCAAAAAACTAACTTGTAGCTTATTTAGCTGCCTGCGGTAGTGATAGGATCAGGAAAACACCACCTTCCTTCTACAGGTAGCTTTAGCTGAACACTGTGCAGAGCTCGCAAAAAACTAACTTGTAGCTTATTTAGCTGCCTGCGGTAGTGATAGGGTCAGGAAAACACCACCAACCTTCAATAGGTAGCTTTAGGTGAACACTGTGCAGAGCTCGCAAAAAACTAACTTGTAGCTTATTTAGCTGCCTGCGGTAGTGATAGGATCAGGAAAACACCACCAACCTTCTACAGGTAGCTTTAGGTGAACACTATGCAGAGCTCGCAAAAAACTAACTTGTAGCTTATTTAGCTGCCTGCGGTAGTGATAGGATCAGGAAAACACCACCAACCTTCTACAGGTAGCTTTAGCTGAACACTGTGCAAAGGTCGCACTACACTAACTTGTAGTTTTAGCTGAACACTGTGAGGAGGACGCACTACACTAACTTGTAGCTTTAGCTGAACACTGTTCAGAGGATGCACTAAACTAACTTGTAGCTTTAGCTGAACACTGTGCAGAGGTCGCACTACACTAACTTGTAGTTTTAGCTGAACACTGTGAGGATGACACACTACACTAACTTGTAGCTTTAGCTGAACACTGTGCAGAGGTCGCACTACACTAACTTGTAGTTTTAGCTGAACACTGTGAGGAGGACGCACTACACCAACTTGTAGCTTTAGCTGAACACTGTGAGGAGGACACACTACCCTAACTTGTAGCTTTAGCTGAACACTGTGCAGAGGTCACACTAAACTAACTTGTAGCTTTAGCTGAACACTGTGAGGAGGACGCACTACCCTAACTTGTAGCTTTAGCTGAACGCTGTGCAGAAGTCACACTAAACTAACTTTTAGCTTTAGCTGAACACTGTGAGGAGGATGCACTACCCTAACTTGTAGCTTTAGCTGAACACTGTGCAGAGGTCACACTAAACTAACTTGTAGCTTTAGCTGAACACTGTGAGGAGGACGCACTACCCTAACTTGTAGCTTTAGCTGAACACTGTGCAGAGGTCACACTAAACTAACTTGTAGTTTTAGCTGAACACTGTGAGGAGGACGCACTACACTAACTTGTAGCTTTAGCTGAACACTGTGCAGAGGTCGCACTACACTAACTTGTAGTTTTAGCTGAGCACTGTGAGGAGGACGCACTACACTAACTTGTAGCTTTAGCTGAACACTGTGCAGAGGTCGCACTATACTAACTTGTAGTTTTAGCTGAACACTGTGAGGAGGACGCACTACACTAACTTGTAGCTTTAGCTGAACACTGTGCAGAGGTCGCACTACACTAACTTGTAGTTTTAGCTGAACACTGTGAGGAGGACGCACTACACCAACTTGTAGCTTTAGCTGAACACTGTGAGGAGGACGCACTACCCTAACTTGTAGCTTTAGCTGAACACTGTGCAGAGGTCACACTAAACCAACTTGTAGCTTTAACTGAACACTGTGAGGAGGACGCACTACACTAACTGTAAATAGTCTAGCTGCCTGACTGTGGTACTAATAGGATCAAAAGAACACAAGCAATTTTCTTCAGGTAGCTGTAATTACTGTAACAAGATAAGCCTGCCTGTCAGTAGGAAGATAACAGGAACGGATCTAGCTAAACTGAATAAAGTGTATATATATATATATATATATATATATATATATATATATATATATATATACAAAACACCTGGGATGCATATATATATACACAATACACTGTAAGTGCAGCTAACTCACTGACTGTCCTGCCTAATCTAGCTAACTCAAATGAAATGACACTGTCTCTCTGTCTATCTAAGCATGCTGGAACACACTACACAGGCCCGCCGTGCAGGCAGCCTTATATAGTGTGGGGCATGTTCTAAACCCCCTGAGCCATAATTGGCCAAAGCCACCCTGGCTTTGGCCAATTACAGCTCTCTCTACTGACGGCGCTGTGATTGGCCAAGCATGAGGGTCATAGTGCATGCTTGGCCAATCATCAGCCAGCAATGCACTGCGATGCCGCAGTGAATTATGGGCCATGATGCACCACACGAATTTAGCACGAACGGCCCATAACGTTCGCAATTCGGTGAATGATCGAACAGCCAATGTTTGAGTCGAACATGGGTTCGACTTGAACGCAAAGCTCATCCCTATTCCTGATATGTGCCTGCTGTACCATGTATTTGTATGAGAAAGTATAGTGTTTGCTTTGTATTGCTTCCTTTGTGTGAAATCCCTAGTATCCCTGTCAATTCCTCTGCTTTCCTGTTAGAAACTGACCACATTAGGCTGGAGAGCACAGCATGGTCAGTTCGCTAACTATGATGGGATGTCGATATGCTCTCCTCCAATGCTCAAACTTGTCCTGACACGCCCCTTCTGCACATCCATTCACTGGAAAGCTCAGTGTGCTGCTGCTTCTCCTCTCCTCATCTCTTATACAGCTGAGAAAAGATGGAATGTGATCATTTATAAAAAAATAAAAAAAAGGGGAAAATGGTATTTATAAGGTTTTTTTATGTCTATAAAAAATGTTTTGCCTTTCATTTCTATTTTAAACTGAATAGGTTGTTTTACATTTTTACAATCACTTTAAGGTTTGCACTACTTTTTGGAGAAAGCATTGACAGTCACATTCACATTTCTGTGTATAATAAAAGGCTCCAGACTGCCACCCTGTCTGCATAGTTTGGGCATCTTTATTGGTGGAATGACAAAACAGAAAAATTAAGATCTCTTACCAAACTCCTGTGATAAAATTTTATTGATCCAGGGTTCATGCTCTACCAACCTGGGTTCTTCCATCTGACACATTTCACTCAACAATGAGATTAAAGTGTATCTAAATGAACCCAAAAAATGTAATTTATTGTATCCTACCAGTCCTGTAATATGGTGACTGCATTTATTTTCTCTTTTCCTTTATTCTCACCTGGTCACCTGGAGGAAAGATGGAAAGATGCAAACAGAGATGGTAAACTATGAAGTGGACACTGCAAGATCTGCAGCAGGAATTTACAAGCTCACTGGATTTCTGACAGGATCAACAGGTATTCTTTATACTTATTAAGCAAATAAAACAAAATACTTTCTCTGGTGTTTTTAGCAGAACAAAATTAAGCTAAAAGAGAAGTTTATTGAATACACTTTAATTGTAGAGTTAGAGATAATAGGAAGGTTTATAAACAAAATCGGGCGCATTTCCTAAGTATTCCACCTACTAAGTTTTTGTTCTTGTTCATTTAAAAAAAAAAAAAAACATGCGTTTACACAAAGTATAGCCATCTATTCCAGCTTCCTGCTGGAGATGTACTTCACCCTCTGCAGACTTTATCCATGTATTCTGGAACTGTCCCCAGATAAAAAAATTTGGAATGAGGTCACCACATTTATTTTAACTGTCACTTCCATGCAGATCCCATTGACAGTGGAAGTATGTCTTCTAGGACTTGTAGACCCTCTGGCTCCTCGCCAGGCAGTCAGGGCATTCTTGGGGTTATTACTTTAATATGCATGCAAGGCCATTGTTCTTAGGTAGAAATCCTTCTCTATACCATACAAGGTCACTTACCTGTCTCAAAGCTGTGCCAAGAAATTTCACAAAGTGTGGAACATATGGGTGGAATCCCCATCCACAAATGCAGATTCTTTAGATGACCAGTCAGTAATCTGATATGTAATCAACCACAGCTAACATAGTGAAGGGCTGCGTTTTACAGGTAAGTCTTTCATAATGTGCTAGTATGCAATGCATACTAGCACATTTTGCATTAACTTGCAGTGGGGACCAGATATTTTTTTTTTATTAGACTTTACTACCACTTTAAAGGATAAGTATGGCCAGCACCACTCTTTTGACCGTACTCCTCCTGTGGGAAGTATGGCTAAAGTCTGCTGTCATCTGACATCACAGAGTCGGTCCAGACTCTGCAGGGTTTTCTGACAATAATGTCAGCATCTGCCCAGATGCCTGACCGGCAGCTGGCTCAGCCTTTCAGCATGTCACCCCCTCCACAGTCCAGAGTTTTAGTGAGTTAGCTAGTTTAAGGCTCCAGTCACACCTGTGTTTTGTAAATGTGCACAAAATTGTGTTTTTTGTGCGCATTTACAAAACACGCTAAAAACAGTTTGCATTGCAATTCATTGGTAATAGCATCCGAAACATGGCTAGCAGACCTCCATTTTTCCACGTGCATAAATGTGCAACAAATGTGCAAACCTGAATGTATCAAAAGAGCTCCATGAGCTATTTTGTTGCATTTGTCCTGCGCAGAGTAGACTGAATAGACTGTCCTGTGCGTGTCCAGCAAAAAATGTACAAAAAAAGCTAAATAAACTTGCGATTGTAAATTGCTAGATGTGAACAGGGCGTAAGAGAGTAGGAAATATAAATCCAGACCTTAAATTTTGCATATTGTCACCTGTTCTGTTGATTGTCCCTTTCGGCAGGGGGTGTCTCACAAATTGCCATGGCAGGTGGCCTCCTAATTTCAAAAATGTTGGCAACTACAGTAGTAGATTATACTCAAGGCTGAATTTCCATCACCAGATCTTGTAGCCACACAACACAACTTTGGTACCCATACCAACATCCTTCAGTTAGAGTAACCCCTTTTATACACATTTTGATGTTTTTCTGGTCCTAACTTGCCCTAGAATTAAGGTTGTCACCTTTTTTGGAGACAATTGTTTAGCCTTATATCTTTCTTATCACCATTAGCAACACGTCTCATTTTATTGGTCAGGCCAGTGGCAACCCTCTTATTGAGGACATTGTAATTAATGATGGGAAAAAATATGTGGATGATAGATAAAAAAGGAAGAAGCTACCCACAGACTTACTGAGCCTAATGGTAAAGATGGCCTGCGTTTCAGTACTGTGCTTGGGGCTGTGTCTACTGTATGTTGTGACATGACTTCCTGTAGACAGTTATCAATAGCACCCAGGCTTTAAAGCATCTTTAAAATGAAAAAACACAAATTTAATATATTGCACATTTTTCACTCCTTAGATGTGGTTGCTACATTTTTTTTTCAAGCTTTTTTTTCCCTTTATTTTTACCTGGTGGTTCTGCCAGTAACAGATCCCCTGTCCTAGGGTGACAACTCTGCATCACCCAGGATAGGGCTATGGAACCCCACCCTTTCTATTCAATATAATATAAGGAGGTGTGCTGTGTAGTTTTTAGATATAGCCGAGAACAATATATTTGATAACAGTCAGCACAGGCAGAGAATACAGGACATTATCAACTCACATGATTTCTTGAAGTGGGTATTTTTAGGAACTTATCAAAGAGATACTATATAACAAACACTTTTATTGATATGTTTAACAGACATAGGCATGTGCACAGGGTGTGCCTGGGCATACCCTAATACGGGGGTCAGCAACCCTCCAATTGCAATCTACCCTTTGATTGTGTAGTGTAGACCACAATCCTTCCTTGCCGACCCCCAAACCAGGACCGAGGGGTGGCCTTCACTAAAACCAATATGTATTTTCCTGCGCAGCAGTTGAAAGTTGGCTGGCTTCTCCTCCTCTCCCTCCCGCCGGCATTCAGCTGCCACAGGAGGAAAATACAGGGGATCGGTTCCAGTAAATGCCGCCTCCATTGCCCCTCCTGTCCCTGTACCTTTTATTTTTGTTGCCCGGGCCCCCCTTATGCTCCCTTGGCCCCCCTTCCCCCTACAGCACTGCCGGCTTCCCTCAATTCCTCTGCCGATGGCTGCTGCGAGGAGACGTTATAGGATGGTGAGCGGGGGAAAGGGTCCATAAATATGTCGATGCCAATCACTCACTGTGTTCAATCATAATTGAAGCATAGTATTTGCTATGTTTCAATTTGTAAATGAACAGGAAGCTGCTGTTTAGACCCTTGGTATTTCACCAACGGGGGGGGGGGGCTCTTATAATAAATTGTAAAAAAAAATATTAGTTAAATAAAATTGTAAAAAAATATATATATAAAAAAATAAAATAAGAAAAATAAGAAACTATTGACACCATTCACTGCCCTACTGACACCAATCTCCCTATTGACATCATCGACTGCTTTACTGACACTGTCCTTTGCCCTACTGACAAAATCCACTACCTTACTGCTACGTCCACTTCTCTGACTGAAACCATCCACTGTCCTACTGATAACAACCTCTGCCCTACTGACACATTCACTGCTCTACTGGCTGACACTATTAAGGAAACCACTAGTCAATATGAGGATAGGAGTTGTCTATCTATAAAATTTCTGGAATAACACCATCCACTGTCCTACTGACACCAACTTCTGCCCAACTAACACCATCCACTGCTCTACTGAATGACACCAGCCACTGTCCTACAGCCTCTGCTCTACTGACACATCCACTGCTCTACTGACTGACACCATCCACTGTCCTAATGACACCAACCTCTGCCCAACTGATACCATCCACTGTCCTACTGACACCAGCAAAAAAGCAACACTAATTGTGCATGCACAATATGTTTTATTACATTTTTTATATACACACACACACACACACACACACACACGCATGTGTGTTTGAGCTTTGGAGTGCACATCCTAATGCAATAGGCTGCACACACCTATGTTAAGAGACCAAAATGGACACAATAGGAAAAGGTGATAGTTAGGGTTTATATACACTCTTGGCAGGTCCAGTGTCAAGAGTATTGACCCAATAATAAATCAAAACCTGCCATACCATCCTGGTTAAAAAAAAAAAAAAACCTGACACCATCTGACGAAGAAGTGGAAGCTTCAAAACGTGTTACCACCCCTTACATGTCAGCATGGCCTCCCGAATGACATCATGTCTGGTTCCACGCTGGTTAATGCAGCGATCGGCCACTTCCTGCTGCGATCCAGGAACACAGCTTCACTATCTTGATGCCGGTTAGACTCATAAGCCTGGCCATGGGATTCTACACATGCCAGTTTGATCTTTTTAAATGTGAGTTGCCCTTTGTCTTGATTTTAATACCTTTCCTGTACTAACATGCTGCACTTAGTCTGGCGCCCCTCTGTGTTTTTTTACTATCCTGATTAGTAATGTGCATTGTCATTTACCACTAATGCACTTATTTCACATTTTTATTATAGCAGTAGGCATTAAAATGCGATGTTCTATGTTTTAACTGTACCAAACTTCCACAATGCTGCTCTACATTAGGGCTCATAAGAGTTACCTCTGGTGGGTTCAATGGCCACTTGGACACTGAACAGTTCAGTTTTCCTAACCAATGTGACTGTATTATAGGCTTTCGAAAATACATCATCTTCAACACTGACAAGACCAATGAAGTCAGAACTAATGCACAAGTGACACAGCTGATGATATATCTTCATAGTTGAAAATATTAACAGATGGCTTTATTCCATGGTTATCTCACACCAGCATTAAGGCTTGTAAATACGCTGTCTGCTTGTGGTTTACATTTGTCAAAATGGCATTTACCCGAACATCCATCTCATTATTACTAGAAGAACCAGCCCAGAAGCAGGAACACTATTATTCACAGGCCAGTGTAAGCAAAGGATCGACATAAAGCGTTAAGAGCAGCAAACTGTACAATTCAGTGGGGGAGATTTACTAAAACTGGTGTACTTAGAAAAGTAACCAATCAGCATCAAACTCCAGCTTGTCAATTAAAGTGATAATAAAGGCTTGTTGTTTTTCTAAAAAAAAAAAAACATGTTATACTTGCCTGCTCTGTGCAGTGGTTTTACACAGAGCAGCCCAGATTCTTCTCTGATTCCCCCGTGGCGCTCCAGGCCCCTCTCTCCTGCAGAGTGCCCCCACAGCAAGCAGCTTGCTATAGGGGCACCCGAGCAGGCATGATCCTGAGCCGCAGCTCTGTGTGTCCATTCACACACAGAGCTGCGGCTTGGCCCTGCCCCCTCTCTCTCCTTATTGGCTCCCTGGCTGTGATTGACAGTAGCGGGATCCAATGACACCTTTTGCAAACTCACTATTGGGGGGGTGGTTAGGTCGCTGCACACAGAAGGGTTTTTACCTTCATGCATAGAATTCATAAAGGTAAAAAACCTTGAGCCTTTACAAACACTTTAAGCTTTGACAATAAAACCTGGAAGCTGATTGGTTTCTCTGCAAAGCTACACCAGATTTTACACCGTGCAGTTTTAAGTAAATAACCCCAAATGTCTTTTATGCCAAGAACAGTGCTGCACATATATAATCACTGGAGAAAGAGACCACTAACCGCTAGAAAAAGGCAACCTGCATCTGTTTAATTCTCAAAATCTCTGTTATCCCACATGCTTCAGCCAAATGTAGACAGCAGAATACATATCTAGAATATTTTCAGATTAAATCCTTCTACTTAGTCCTGGTCTGAGCTATATTTTTTTCTTTACGCTGTGTAGAGTAGACTGTTGATCACTGCAGTCTGCAAAAAAATTGAATGTAAACAAGCAATGATTACACATGACAGGGTCTGGGATTACAGTTTTCAAACCATTTGAAAAGAAAATCAGAGTTAAAGGATATCTAAAGGTAATTTTGTTTTTACTTACCTCCTCTGTGCAGTTGGTTTTGCACAGAGTGGCCCCGATCCTCCTCTTCTGGGGTCCCTCAGCGGTGCTCCTGGCTCCTCCTCTTCTCGAGTGCCCCGTCAGTGAAGTGTTCTCCCTTTGGGTCATCCGTGCAGGTGCGCTCCCGTGTCCTGCTGCACATCTATTGACACAGACAGCAGGACTCGGCCCCGCCCCCAGCTCCCGTGTCATTGGCAGAGGGAGCCAATGGCTGTGCTGCTATCAATCTATCCAATCAGAATGCATTAAGGTGAAAAACCTTAAGGGTTTGCAACCCCTTTAAGCTGTTGTATCATAGGTTTCATTCACACCTACGCATAGCGGGAAAAATGCACATCTGCTAATGGAGTTTGGGGTGCCATTAACAATTAATGGCACCACAAGTGCGATGCATGTTGTCAGTGTGTTTCTGAAAAAACATGCGTTTTCTGTGTGTTTTAAGAAACACAAAGTATGAATGGAGCCGTAGAGGTAATTGGTGTACCTGGTTATATTAACACATTTGAAATATACAATTATCTTTCTAATAGGCTCTCCAGTCTCTACTTTTCTTAACTGCTAGCTAAAAAACCTGCATGTGCTGCCTCAGCTTTGTGTGACAGGGACGCTGTCTTTTCAAATGTCTTCTTCATTCATCTGAGTTGGAGAGGGCGGAGGAGCTGCCGGTATAGTGAGAAAGACATGACTCCTCAATATATATGTGCTTGTCGCAACCTACAGAAAGAAATAACCTCTTCTTTTCATTACATTTTCAAGTTGCCTACCAAGCAGGCTGCTGTGAGGATTTTTTTTTTTGTATCATAATATACATTAAATATTGGTCTGTCTATATATTTATAGGTAATTATCAAGCGGTGTCAATTTATGCAGTGATTTACATATACAGTATATTGTATGTTTACATCAGTCCCTGTCCTCAAGGAGCTTACAATCTAAGGTCCCTAGCTTACATTCATATATACACAATAGGGCCAATTTAGACAGGAGCCAATAAAACTATCAGCATGTCTTTGGAGCATGGGAGAAAACTTTATTACTCAGAGGAAACCCATGCGGGCACAGGTAGAACAGGAGGAAACCCACACAGGTGGAACATACAAACTCCAGGCAGGTAGTGCCATGGTTGGGATTCAAACCAATGACCCTGGTGCTGCTATTTTATCTACAGATGTGAACCCTTATAACAATTATAAGTTACCTGGGTTTCTGAATGCATGGCTTATACACGACCATGTGTTATGCCGCGTACACACGGTCGGACTTTTCGTCTACAAAAGTCCAACGGACGCTGACGGACTAAAGCTGGCTGGTAATCCGATCGTGTGTGGGCTTCTCCGGACTTTCAACGGACTTTTTTAGCCTCAAATCCGACGGACTTTAGATTTGAAACATGCATCAAATCTTTACGTCGTAACTACGACGGACCCCGAAGTCCGCTCGTCTGTATGCTAGTCCGACGGACAAAAAAACGACGCATGCTCATAAGCAAAAACTAAACGGAAGCACTCGGTCTAGTAAAACTAGTGTTCGTATTGTAGGTAGCACATTCCTCACGCTGCAAAATCTGTGATCGTTGAATGCAGCGCATTTAATGTCTTCTTTACGAATGCTATAAAGAACGAAGATGTTTTGCTGTTCATATTCAAACAGAGTTCTCCCAAACAGATTTCTGGATTCTTTTTCTCTTTGATCTCATGAATGACATGGTATGCTTTTTCAAAACAATGTTTCCATACTAATAATACTTTTTAAACTTTTTTTTTTTTTTGGTGGAGTCATCTTTTCTTGTAATTTTTATCCAGATATTTATTTTATGATTGTTGTGGAACTTTTTTTCTGTTTATCTCTAAATTTTTTTGTAAAGTTACCACAGGGAACCCATTTTTATATATATTTTTTAAATTTTTTTTAATGTTTGTAAAGTTACCACAAAGAACCCTTTATAATTTTTGTTTTTATAGTGATTTGTTATTTTTTTTATATAAAGTTAACCCAAAGAACCGTTTTTGGTTATGTATCTTTTTTTTTTTAAATACTTACCACTCGAACATTATTAACATTATTTTAATCTATTTTTGTTGTGTTTTTGCAAAATCAATGAGATTGTTGTCCCTTGTTAATTTAAAACATTGTGTCTAAAATCTATGATTTAAAATAAAAAACCTAAACTCAAAAAATATCCATTTATTTATGGTCTAAATAAAATAAAGAGGAAGTCAACGCTGGAAAAAGTATGTGTACAAGAAAATGGGGATCTTGAGGAGTCCATATAAGAGGGAGCACAATCTGGTCCAAGAATCCCAGAGATCAACAGCACCAGCAGATGATATAGATGTCCCCAGACTGTGGTACTACAACAGCCTGCGTCTTCTGTCAGACCAGACTGAACCCAAGTCATCACTTTCTTCTCTTCCCTGCAGCCTTTCCTCCACGCTGCCCTGCAGCCTTCCCTGCAGCCTTCCCTGTAGCCTTCTTTGGAGGCTGTGGCTCTGGTGTTTCAGTTGTGGCAGGAGGAGGAGGAGGAGGGGGGGCTGCCTCATGTAGTTGGGTGTTTCGTGTTAGCGTGCCCTGCAGCCCCTTCTGGATTGTTTCCCCAAATAGTCGCTCACAAATGAGGCGCTGCTCCCAATCCATTTGAAGAAGCCTGCTGGCTAAGTAGCAGCCATAGGACTCGTCCGCTTCGGGGGGGGCTCTTCAAAAAACGGCTGGCCTCTTGCATGAGGCGCAGGGATGCCTCCTGTGTGACCGTCCCCTTCCTGGCCCTTTTTTTGGGAAGGTGGAGGGGAAGCACTTGTGATTGGGTCATGCTCCTACTGGGCCCAGCCACCTCACTTGGCCCAGCCACCTCACTTGGCCCAGCCACCTCACTGGGACCAGCCACCTCACTGGGACCAGCCACCTCCTGCCTGACACTGGGCCCAGCCTCCTCCAGGATGATGGAGAATCCGCCCTCCTCCAGGCTGTCCATGGGCCCGGTCTCCTCCTGCCTGCCACTTTCCACACATTCCTCCTGGATGGACTCATCCTGTGTATAAAAAAAGGACATAGTTTTATTTATTTATTTGGGGTTCATCAATGCCACACAATTTGCTTCTCATGACTAGCAAATTCAATGTGAATACATCTCTTTAATAAAAGAGTCTAATCAGACACCCTAATTTTTTATAGCAGGTGCCAAACATATTTAGCCACTCCTGTCAATTGATATGTATACACAATTTTGAGGCCAAAATTATTTTAGACAATTATAACATCCAGTTAACATCATTAATATTAGTACAGTAAATATTTGTTAATATAATTTACCTGACTCCAGATGGTCATATCCGGTTCATCCAGGATGGAAGACCCAGCTTGCTCCTCATCAGCCTCTGCTGGGGTGGAGGGAAGGGTGGAGGGAAGGGTGTAGGGAAGGGTTGAAAGTGATGCCCTAGCTTCATTCTGGTCATCAAGAAAACTGAGTTGATTGTAGTACCACAGCCTGGGTACATAAACATCATCTGCTGATGCTCCTGATCTCATTGATTCCTGGATCTTCTTATGCTCCCTCTTATACATATTCCTCAAGACCCCAATTTTCTTGAGCAATGTCTCCATTGTTGCTTCCGGGATGGTCGCCTGGACAAAGGACAGAAGTCTCTCCAGCGTTGACTTCCTCACATGCTTTGCATAATACTGAGGGTGTTTCACCTCCCACAAATTCCTCATCTCTCGATATTTAGCTATGAAAGCTGTAAGGAACTCTGGATCCCTAAATAGGGGATTCATTATATCTGGAAAAGATAAAGTCACAAGACAAAAAACACTTATTATTAGGTTTCTGCTAACCCCTCATCATCTTCTCCCTATGTAGGCCTCATCAATCTATCAAGCCATATAGGCCGCTTGCTACAAAGTCATGACCTAAAACCAAAAAAAAAAAATTATTTAAAATTACCTTCGTTTTGTAACGTCCTGGTCCACTATCACCTACGCACAGAACGTACGTACGACACGTGCGCAAGGGCCCTCTTTATACACTACGCATGTGTGAAACTCCGCCTGCGTCGCCCGCCCCTGACGTTCAAAATTAACTCATGTTCTCCGCCCCCTAATTCGACGCACAGAACGTACGTACGACACGTGCGCAAGGGCCCTCTTTATACACTACGCATGTGTGAAACTCCGCCTGCGTCGCCCGCCCCTGACGTTCAAAATTAACTCATGTTCTCCGCCCCCTAATTCGAAGCACAGAACGTACGTACGACACGTGCGCAAGGCCCCTCTTTATACACTACGCATGTGTGAAACTCCGCCTGCGTCGCCCGCCCCTGACGTTCGATTTTAACTCATGTTCTCCGCCCATTTTTAGTTACGGCGCGTAGTGGGGTAAATAATGGCGGAGACACCTGACATGTTATCTACCTCAGGTAGCGAAAAAAGCCCGGAGGCTGGAACGTCAACCAGATCTGTGAGGCCTAGATTTAAGGCCTCTAATATGAGTTTTGAAGAGATGGTGGAGATGGTGGCCATTCTTCAAAAAAAGGACTATGATGGGAAGTATGGGCCGTACGCCCGGCCAAATTTGCGCAAGGCCAAAATAATGGCGAAGGTGGTGGACACTTTGCAGGCTTCTTTTGGGGTCCAGCGCTCCAAGGATCAACTTTGCAAAAGATGGTCTGACCTCAAGCTCAGGGAGCCGGATCAATACAGACGGATCCTTAAAGTGCTGAAAAAAAGTAAGTACTTGTCGTGTTTTTCTCTTGTGTTTATTACCTTGTATACTGCTCCATGTGCTTTTCCTTCCTATACGATTTTTTTGCTCATCGTTTCAAACGATCTTTTAATAAACCTCGTTACATATCTATAGATATATCTATATATATGTGTGTATATATATATATATATATATATATATCGATATCTATCTAGATAGATAGATAGATAGATAGATAGATAGATAGATAGATAGATAGATAGATAGATAGATAGATAGATAGATAGATAGATATAGAAATGTAAAACATTCTTTTGTAATATTTTAAGTTATCTTTTTTTTTTCTTTACATTTAGTTATATATTTAGATTTTGTTCCAGATATAGAGAGAGAGAGAGAGAGAGAGAGAGATCAAAAGATTATTAACTATATTTCGAGATATTGATATCTAGATATCTATCTATCCGATATGTCTTTATAATTTTTAATATTGAGGTAAAATAGGAACTCTACACAAACCACTTCACTCCAAATGTTTGAAAATTACTATGTACTAAAATATCTGTGTGCTAAGTAGATTACTAATTTTTTGTTTCACATAGGGGAAAAATCACTCAGCCAACAAGAAGACAGTCCACCCCAAGCCAAACAACATGATTGGGAAATCAGCCCAAGTCCCACTGAGGATGTGGAGGAAGGAGAGGTGGGCGACATGGGCACCCCACCAGGTGAGTGTCTGACACACCAGCTTACGGTAATCTATGCATGGCTGTCTTTTCTTTAATGTAATTTTTCTACTCTATTTTAGGGGATCTGGTTGTGCTTGATTCAAGCAACAGTGCCACCCCCGAGGATGTGGAGGAATTATGCTACATGGGCACCCCACCAGGTCAGTGTCTGAGACAACAGCTTTATTATGGTAAGGTAAACTATGTATGTGTGCATATTTCTAAACACATTTTTTGGTTTCATTCCACTTTAGGTACAAGAAGTGACTATTTCACCTCAGACAGTGCCCAACGGCTAATTGGTCAAATAATGGCCTGGAACAGGGAGATCGATGAAATGCGTAATCGGCTGGATCGTATGCAGCAGGAAATGAAGGACATGATTGATGTTTTGGGTAGAATCTAAATGCCCTTTTTGAAAGCCCAAAACATCGATCATGTCCTTCATTTCCTGTTTTGCTGACCCCATTCTGGGCCTTCTCTTTTTTTTTTTGGCTGAACATATATGGCTGTTTAACATAATTTAAAAAAGGAGGGCTGTTTCTAGAAAATACATACAAAATCCACAAAAAAATAAAACTTGATTTTAAAAAAAACAAAAAAAAGATAAAACTTGATTTTAAAAAAACCAAAAAAAAGATAAAACTTGATTTTAAAAAATACAAAAAAAAGATAAAACTTGATTTTCAAAAAAACAAAAAAAAAAAAAAAACTTGATTTTAAAAAAACCAAAAAAAAGATAAAACTTGATTTTAAAAAAAACAAAAAAAAGATAAAACTTGATTTTAAAAAAACCAAAAAAAAGATAAAACTTGATTTTGAAAAAAACAAAGAAAAAAAAAAAAATTGATTTTAAAAAAAAACAAAAAAAAGATAAAACTTGATTTTAAAAAAACCAAAAAAAAGATAAAACTTGATTTAAAAAAAAACAAAAAAAAGATAAAACTTGATTTTAAAAAAAACCAAAAAAAAAAAAAAAAAAACTTGATTTTAAAAAAAACAAAAAAAAGATAAAACTTGATTTTCAAAAAAACAAAAAAAAAAAATATTGATTTTCAAAAAAAAAATAAAAAAATGAAAAAACTTGATTTTCCAAAAAACCAAAAAAAAAAAAAAATCAAAAAAAGCCTGTTTGCGAAAATCAAAAAGGCAAAAAAATTTTTTTGTGGATTATGTAGAAATATTTAAATATAATAATATTTTTGCTAATTATTAAGATATCATTATATTTTTGTCTATGAACATTTTCTACTAAATGCATAACTGAATGCATAACAACGATTAATAAAAACATCTCCTTATAGGAATTAAATAAATGTGTGGTTTGTTATTTCAATGCTCAGTATCAGTTTGGTTATAATTGTAAAAAAGTTGTTTACAGTGGCAATGGAGCTTATTTAGACATTTAAAAAGAAAATACAGTTGGCACTACAACTGCTCGACCATAACCTAGGAGAAAGCCCAAAAGAAAGGCAAGCAATAAATATAATTCCAGATTTCATCAATATTTTTTTTATTTTAAAAAATTAAATATCCTGGCCCATTGCAATGGCCCCCCTACCCATAAAATAATTAACATATTGCTGTCTAACTTGACGGGCACTTTGGGGGGCCAAGCCAGTACGGACAGTATCCAGGCCCCTAAGGTTGTCATCTATAAGTCCGGCCTCAGGCCCAACTGTTCCTATATAATTTACAGAATGTTTGTGTAAAAAGTTGTGCAGAATGCAGCACGATAAAATGATAAAATTAAGTTTGTATTCCGCCAAATTAATGGATGTTTGAAACAGGCGGAACCGGCTGGCCAGAATTCCAAACGCATTCTCAACCACTCTTCTAGCTCTGGCCAGCCGGAAATTAAAAACCCTCCTCTCCGGGGTGAGGGTTCTTTGGGGGAATGGCCTCATGAGGTGCTTGCTGAGAGCGAAGGCTTCATCGGCAATGAAGACAAAGGGGAGTCCTTCCACGTTATCCGCATCAGGTGGCAATCCCAGGCCACCACTCTGGAGACGCTGGCAGAACTCCGTCTAGGCAAATACTCCTCCATCCGACATCCGGCCATTCTTCCCCACGTCCACATATAAAAATTCATAGTGTGCCGACACCACCGCCATTAAAACAATACTGTGGAACCCCTTATAATTAAAATAGTATGACCCCGAATGGGGTGGTGGCACGATGTGGACATGTTTCCCATCTATAGCCCCTCCACAATTGGGAAAGTCCCAACGGCTGGCAAAATGGGATGCCACAGTCTGCCATTCCTGTGGCGTTGAAGGAAACTGGGGAATCAAACAAGAAAACCAAAATCATTAATTTTGAAGCTAACATTGCAAGAAAATTATACAATTAAAAACATTATTCCCCAGCATCAGTATAACATTAAATAATTTAATTCTTCTGGAATAACTAATATGGAAAGGCACACTTATCAGATTGCTCACCCCCTCTGATGGAACATTGATTACATTTTAGGGGGTTGTGAAATCCCTAAAAAAGATTACTTTTAGGACACGCAGGAATTTAGGGACTAAAAAGGCTACAAGACTGCAGTTGTCGCACTCTGCAGGTGCAGTTGCTAACCAGCTTACAGTAAATGAGGTAAGGTAAAAAGGCATTCATGTTGCAAGGAGTACACAATCACATGCAAGGGCAATTAATGAAAACACTTTGTGGCTTGCATATGATTTGATGATGGAAATCAGCAGAGCTTCTGCTCATTTACTAAAGCACTGGAACAAATGCACTTGTAGAGTGCACATGCATTTTGCAAAGTGCAACATATATTTGCTTTAGACAAATCAACACCACAGAACATTCAAGCAAATTTTTATGAGGGTGGGGGGGGGGGTTGGGAAATCAAGCTAATTGCTAATTATCAGCACACTATTTGGAGTGAGTTTAGGGGGGGGGGGGGTTGGTAAATCTAGCTAATTGCTAATTATAAGCACACTAAATACACTCAAACAAAATACATTCAAAATGAGTAGACTAGGTGGATATGTTCCCATCATTGCATGCTGGGGAGGTTATTGAAGGAAAATATACATGCATGACAAAAAATAACAGGAAAAAAATTCAGCATGTGTGAGGATAAAAAGGGGACATTCACACTATATTGCAATGATGGTAAGTAGTGTTTGAAGCAAGAAATACATTACATTATCAAAGATTACATAAAAGAACATGTGATGCTAATAAAAGAAAAATATCTTACCTTAATATAGTCCTTCTGCAGGACCTGGATGATGGCAGAACAGGTCTCTGGGATAATGATCCCCAGAGCCTGGGGGGAGATGCCTGTCGAGAACTTGAGGTCCTGCAGGCTTCTCCCTGTCGCCAAGTACCGCAACGTGGCAACTAGCCTCTGCTCCGGAGTGATGGCTTGCCTCATGCAGGTATCCTGCCTGCTGATATAGGGGGTCAGCAAAGCCAACAAACGGTCAAAAACGGGGTCCGTCATCCGGAGAAAGTTCCTGAAATCCTCAGGATTATTCTCACGGATCTCACGGAGCAATGGCATGTGACAGAACTGGTCACGCTGGAGCAACCAATTCTTGGTCCATGAACTCCTCCTCACCCTGTTCATGGACTGGTCTTGGTCTGAAGAATAAACTACAGCACCAAGCACATACAATGCACGAGCTCGACGACGAGTACGTACAGGTAACATGGCTTCAAAACGGTCGGCTGGTCAGAACGCACTTAACAGAACGCACTGAAGAACAGCAAGGCCTGTGAAGAACGACCTGAAAATCAGGAACGAGCGGACAATAAAACAAAGATTTCTCAATGCCAACTGACCAAACGCACTGAAAAGCAGATACAAACCTCACAAGCACAGACTGAACAACAGTTAAAACGAACTGAAAAATACGAGTCTCACAAGCGCGAATCGTCTCTCACCAAACTTCTACTAACACGAGATAAACACGAGATTAGCAGAAGGAGCCCAAAGGGTGTCGTACGGGCTATTGAACTTCCGTTTTATAGTCTCGTCGGACTTGGTGTACGTCACCGCGTACTAGGCTGTCGTACTTTTGTGTGGTCGTGTGTAGGCAAGTCCGTTCGTTAGAAAGTCTGCCGCAAGTCCGCCGAAGGTACGCCGGAAGTATGTCGGACAGGCTGTCGGACTTTTGTAGCTGAAAAGTCCGACCGTGTGTACGCGGCATTAGAGTTTCTTAAAAGCCTATTCCTAGCCCAATGATATTCTCTTTATGCTCCCCCCCACTTTAAGCTCCCTTGCCTTCCTGCTTCTGTACAGCTGCCTTCAGGAGTGTTGTAGACATGCTGCATTTTTCTGCAACACACCAAAGTTCACCCAAAATCACTATTCATTTTCACACTGCAGGTGCACTGCAATGAAAACAAATGTTGTTTTGATATTTTAATAAAGCTAGAACAAAGAGTAAAACGTGCAGTGCATTGTAGCCATGCAAAGCATTGCTCCCCACCACCGACACAAAACATACAATAGGCCACATGTTAAAACAGATCTTTGTAACATATGGCTAGTGTAAATGGGGCTTTAAAAACCATTCACACTGCAATACTGCCTTCAGGTACTTTGCTGTGGAAAATCATAAATAAAAAGAAAAACTATGTGCTCAGGTGTAAATATAGTGAAAATAGCTGCCAGCACTATAGGCCTTGATTCTAACCCAAAATCAGATAATTATTAAAAAGTGTGCTGCTCAAAAATAAACTACAAATAAATTCATATACACATAATTACATTAATTGATATAAAAAGATCAATTATCATGTGAAAACATTATTATATTCATACAGAAAAATGCACCGCCACAAATGTGAAAAATATATATACAGCCCCTGGCAATCCCTGAGGATGTTCCTTCAGTTGTTTATTGTTGTAGAAAAAAAGCAGATCACAGACATGGCTAGAAACTAAAGGCATTTCAAATGCCAACTTTCTGGCTTTAAGAAACACTAAAAGAAATCAAGAAAAATAATTGCGGTGGCCAGTAACAGTTAGATTTATAGAACAAGCACAGGGAATAAATTATGGAATCACTCAATTCTGAGGAAAAAATTATGGAATCATGAAAAACAAACAAACAAAATAGCACTCCAACAGATCACTAGTACTTTGTTGCACCACCTCTGGCTTTTATAACTACTTGCAGTCTCTGAGGCATTGACTTAATGAGTGATAAACAGTACTCTTCATCAATCTGGCTCCAGCCTTCTCTGATTGCTGTTGCCAAATCATCTTTGCAGGTTGGAGCCTTGTCATGGACCATTTTCTTTAACTTCCACCACAGATTTTCAATTGGATTGAGATCCGGACTGTTTGCAGGCCATGACATTGACCTTATGTGTCTTTCTTCAAGGAATTTTTTCACAGTTTTTGCTCTATGGCAAGATGCATTATCATCTTGATAAATGATTTCATCATCCCCAAACATCCTTTCAATAGATGGGATAAGAAAAGTGTCAAAAATTTCAATGTAAACCTGTGCATTTATTGAAGATTTAATGACAGTGCCTTTACCTGACATGCAGCCCCATATCATAATTGACAGTGGAAATTTGCATGTTTTCTTCAGACAGTTGTCTGCATAAATCTCATTGGAACGGCACCAAACAAAAGTTCCAGCATCATCACCTTGCCCAATGCAGATTCGAGATTCATCACTAAATATGACTTTCATCCAATCATCCACAGTCCACGATTGCCTTTCCTTAGCCCATTGTAACCTTGTTTTTTTGTGTTTAGGTGTTAGAGATGGCTTTCTTTTAGCTTTTCTGTATGTAAATCCCATTTCCTTTAGGCGGTTTCTTACAGTTCGGTCACAGATGTTGACTCCAGTTTCCTCCCATTTGTTCCTCATTTGTTTTGTTGTACATTTTCTGTTTTCAAGGCATATTGCTTTAAGTTTTCTGTCTTGACGCTTTGATGTCTTCCTTGGTCTACCAGTATGCTTGCCTTTAACCACCTTCCCATGTTGTTTGTATTTGGTCCATGTTTTAGACACAGCCGACTGTGAACAACCAACATCTTGTGCAACTTTGTGTGATGATTTACCCTCTTTACCTACATACTAACAAGCAGATTTAATCTGATGCAGGTGTTAGTGTTTGTAATGAAAATTTACAGGGTGATTCCATAATTTTTTCCTCAGAATTGAGTGATTCCATAATTTATTCCCTGTGCTTGTTCTATAAATCTAACTGTTACTGGCCACCGCAATTATTTTTCTTGATTTTTTTTAGTGTTTCTTAAAGCCAGAAAGTTGTCATTTGAAATGCCTTTCGTTTTTGGCCATGTCTGTAATCTGCTTTTTTTCTACAACAATAAACAACTGAAGGAACATCCTCAAGGACTGGTGATTCCATAATTTTTGCCAGGGGTTCTAGCATAAGTTCATATATGTGAGTCCACGCAAATAAATAGTAAAAAGTTCCAAAAAGTAGTGAATCCTCTGAGACAAAATCCCTTTTGGCAAGCGAAGTGGTAATAGAAAAGCCTCCACCACAAAAAGTGCTCTTCTGAATAAATGCACCTTACAAGAAGGTAGAACCATCTATGTCAGATGGTCAAACAGGCTGTGTGTATACTCCATATGGCAAAGGAGTCACTGGACCTTCGAGAAAGACCTTCCTTGTATCACTCAAAATCATTCGTCAAAGATCAGGAGAAATGGAAAGAAACACTCATGGTGTAGTATTTAGATAAACCAATTTAATAAAAACAATTAAAACTACTCACAAAACGAGTGACATCGTATGTTGCAAGGCATAGGAACGATCTCCTTGTGCAATATGTCCACTTCCAGGTCCCAGCTGGCATGATGGCGTCACTCTCACTGGCCCATCCAACATGTTTCGTCACAGCGGATGTCATCATGGGGAGTGGTCGTGTTCCAGGGCCGTGAGGTGCATTTTTGCGATTTATTTTGTTTACTGTATGGATATAATATTTTTGCCCATGATAACTGAGCTCTTTATTATAATGTATGTTTATATGAATTTGTTTGTAGCTTATTTTTGAGCGCTGTACTTTTTAATAATTATCAGATGTGGCAAAATGCAGATGTGCATTTGTGCAACCCCTGTATTTAATAACTGTTGTAACTCCCTTTATTGCAGGGGGGGAGGCGGGGCGAAGCTTGACGATGGACCTGAGCAGGCGTGCAGACTAGAAGTTCCTGCTACGCTGGCCTGTTCTTCACACCGGAGCACCCACACAGTGACCTGCCAGCTTGAGCATGCATCAAGGCAACAAGCCAAAGCTCCCCCTCAGCTGCCTCCTGGTCTGGAAAGGAGGCTATATGAAACTATTTTTATTGCTATACAGTCTGAAGTAGTGGCAGGTGGCTTCAAGATGGCAACAGAGCGGGAGGGGATAGAGCCGCTCTCCCCCGCTTTCCCTACCTTCTCTCCTGAACATGCTGCTTCCCTTGCAGGACCAGGAGTCACAAGTCTAGGATGAAAAGATGGACTACCAGGACTTTAAAGGTGCATTTAAGAAATGTTTTGAAGTGCTTCACAGAAAGAGGGATATCGAGGGTATGTTTCACCACATGGAACAAAAGCATGCTCAACATGTGGCAGAGCTTTGCACAGATCTTGAAGGCTTTCACTAATGGCTTGACACTGTTGAGTCCATGCTATTGTGCAATTACAGTCAATGCTGACTATCCAACATCAGGTTATCTAGGGTCTGTGGACCTAAATGGATGATATGGAAGACAGGAATCATACAATAATGTCCAGATGTGTGGCTTCTTAAAGGCGACCAGTCAGACAGGCCTAGAAGCTGCATTGCTTAACCAATTCTTGGATGATCTGGATCTATAGCTCGATTTGATTCATAAAACCTCTAGGCCACATAGTGCAGATCCTTTCAAACCCCATGACATCCTGTGCAGGATCCATTTTTTCAAGAGGAAGGAACGAGTATTGAGTAAAGCACATGAAAGGGGCTTGGTGGATTTTGATGGGGCCACTGTCACTGTCTTACCTGATCTATCAAGGAGGACTCTAGCAAGTGTAGAGCCCTGCACCCCCTTACATGGTTGTTGAGGGTGAAGAACATTCCCTACAGCTGGGGTTATCCCTTCCAGCTAACAGTCCATAGAAATGGCAAGATAACCTTCCTCTGGTAACCCGAGGATCTACCTGCCTTTACCAAAAAGCTTCAATTGGAATCTGTGGACTTGGAGCTGTGGCTGGACCCACCAGCCTTCCAGCTCCAAGAGCTTTCTGTCCATGATCAATAGGCTTCAGTCACTCCATCCGGACACAAAGGTCCTCTTCCAGCACTACTTCATGAGCAACCTGGTTTACCTGTGCCCTCTGCTTATTTAAGTGCCTATCATGCCCTTTTAGGCTTGGACTGTCTTACCCTATGGGTGACTTTACTTTGCTGTGATGGACTCTCTTGCATAGACCATTTTGTAGCTCTCAGTGTTGGCTGCCTAAATGGTCTATGACCCTCAGTTTTCTAAGCCCTTCAGTTGTGGCTTATTACATCTCATTATTTTTTGATATATGAGAAGCTTACATGGCTATTTAAGGAATACCTTTCATGTTTTATCTCAGTTATGCCTTAGCATTTATTGATTGTCAGTTTTTTCATGTGCCTCACCTCCCTCCTGGGAATAAGGTTGCAAATGTCCATAGGCTGATATGTTTCTACCAACACCTATGGTGTGACATTTACTTTTTGTCCCTTGTTCCCCCTCCCCCCATCTTTCCCCCTTCTCTTCTCTTTTCTTACTTCCTCCCTTATACTTTCATCCCCTTTTTACTCTCTCTTTTTTTTTCCTTGCTGACTCATCTCAGTTGAAAAGTTCCTGCATGTCGTGTCGTGTTTGTGATACATAGGCCACATTTTTGTGTTATTTCCAGAGAGGAATTGACTATATTTTTCTTGGAACTATTATTCCCTTATGTGCCATTGATGTTTCATTGATTTTTTTGTGGATGATGACCTCCTATACATTGTATGTTATTAAAGTCATGTTGGGCCTGTGATAACACTGCTCCTTTCAATCTACTATATGCCTGACTGTGACTGTGTCTTTTTAAAAGAATAAAAAGTATTTAAATTGTAACAGAAAATGCATTTAAATCAATAAAGGGGCTGTTGATTATAGCACAAATAGGAGGTGTACATCTGGAGATCGGCTGCCTACAAGTGAAGTAACAGGCTTCATTTGTGTTTTGCTCTGGCAGATTGACTTAAAGCCAAATTTGTCAAGGGATTTGATCTGAGAATATGGACAGGTATACTCCAAATAGCTGACAAAGCACTTACATTGGCTGTATTACTGGATATTTGCTACTGTTCCTGTGGAAGCAATATTATTTAATAAGGCTTAGTAAACTTTAAACTGTAATTTTCTGCAGACCATGCAAGAAAATTGTGAAATTTCTTTGCTCTGGTAAAAGACATTTTCCTTTCATTAACGACTACAGCAGTTAGAACATTTTTATGATAGTAGCTACAAAAATCTGATGTAAAATCACTACACATTAACCAGTTTCACATTCTTTTTTAGCTCTTTATATACTTATATTCTTACATTCTTATAT
Source organism: Aquarana catesbeiana (assembly GCF_042186555.1). Taxonomy (NCBI): domain Eukaryota; kingdom Metazoa; phylum Chordata; class Amphibia; order Anura; family Ranidae; genus Aquarana; species Aquarana catesbeiana. Next base: position 550,476,606 of record NC_133327.1, read on the forward strand.
TTAGTTAGCCCCTAGGGAATCACACACTTGACTAAGGGTAAAATTATTGTGCTAAAACGTACTGCTTAGAAAGTCTATAATGGTATTACCCCCCCCCAAAAAAAGTAATATGTTGTAGATCAGGGGTAGGCAACCTTAAAGGGGTGGAGATCTACCTGAGCAACGTGAGAGAAGTCACAGATCACCGAGAACAGCATTGCCCTGTGTCGCCTCCTCACACCTTATTTAAACCTCTAATTGCGATACTACCGTGTCGCAATCACGTGCATTACACGGCAAACATGGGTTTAAATCAGGTGGTGAGGAGGCCACTTATCGCCTCCTCACCACAAGTCAAGCACACTCGGATCACTTTTCAGAGGCACAGCAGTGCCTGTTGAACTTGTGAATAAGCCCTTAGTTGCATTCCGCAGGGCCACTCTTAGGGTTCATTCACACGTAAAGTTGGGAGGTGGTAAAACTGCTTCCAACCCCTACCCCTCAGCATGAAACCCCCTGTTGCTTTTGCTGGGTGCTACCACCTGTCATTCATGACCCACTCTGCAAGCGCCATGCAACTGCATGCTTCTGCAGGGTCCAAGAAGTTAAAGCAGGCAATGAGAAAGCAACACAATGCTGCCTGCTTTATCCCCTTGTTTACTGTACTGCACAAGGTTGCAGGGCACTTGCAGAGTGGCCTCATCCACTCGAATGGCTCATGTTTGGGTTATTTCCCAACTGAGATGATACATTACTTTCCATAGGACACATACAGTGTATATGTGTAAAAGGCTAACTAACGGTTACTATATAGGATTAGTGGTAGTCTCCTACATCCAAGTGAGCAGGGCCACTAATAAGGCAATACAACCGGTCCTATTGTACTGGGCCCAGGCTCCATCAGCTAAAGAGGGGGGCCCAGGGCAGCTTCATTGTTCATGTCTGCTAAATGAATAAATGGATTTTACTAGACCACACCGTCTCTCATACTTGTTTACCAGGGCTTAAATCACCTTTCCCTAGGCCCCATCAGGTTCACAGAGGGGTCCAGGAGGTGGGAGCAAACGAAGGACTTCTTTTTCATTTTTGGGGTGTAGGCGTATAAAGTCAGTGCTGCATTTCCGTTGCACCCCGGGAGGGGTAGGTGTGGTGTAGGTGTGGTTGGGGGGCCCTCGTCAGGAGGGCTGTATGGGGCCCCATGATTTCTAACAGCAGCTCTGCAAGTGAATACCCATATTACTTATTATATTATCTTGCTTTAGAAGGAACACTATGCAATATATATCCTTTGGGCTGTAATCTGCTGCAAATATGTAATCAAGGTGCTTGTACAATAGTTCTTTGGTCCCCAGGAAAACATCTATGATTGGGAACACATGGCTGCACATTCAAATAACTAAATGCATACTATGCATACTATAGATTTGGTTGTAAGAATCTTATGTGAATTTTTGACTTATTGCTTACTCATACATCTAGTCTGTTGCAGGTTTAGCACCTAAACTAATACCTGCTCCTGAGAAAGCAAGTCGTCCTGTGAAACATGTGTAAAATATATATAGATAAATATCGCGCTATCAGAAAAAATAAACGTGAATAAAGCAGCTAACACATACAAGTGACCAAAACAAGTAGTAACAGTTATATAAAGAAAAGTGTAGCGCTAACAATTATAAACAACGATTGTGTACAAAGTTATATAAAAAATGTATATAACATATAAATGGGCATGATCCTTCTCATAAGACTGTACACATTAGGTCCATAGTATAAAGAAAAGGTGCCAATGGTACATATCTCAGACAATTAAAAAAAAATAAAATAGAAAAGTTGAGAAGTCCTTAGAAGATTTAGAAAGTCCTTAGGGAATATTTAACACCAAAGAATTGTGAAGAAACTTTATGTGTGTTGATAGAAGATCCACCACCTTTAAGCTGGAGGCTTACCGGAGGGATTGGACACAGATGGGTGTACACCCACTGGGTCAATCACGCTTTTAATAGTGGGGATCCACGATGGTATCTGTATTGTGTAGAGGTTAACCCAGGTGGCCCGGATGCTTGCGTACAATAGATATAATATAGGAGGTAGATCCAATCAGTCATCCAATCCGTGTATAGAAGAAATGTAAAAATACATAGCGTAATACTGTCCATGTGTTCATCTTCATCATGAGATGAACACATGGAGACAGTATTACGCTATGTATTTTTACATTTCTTCTATACACGGATTGGATGACTGAGTGGATCTACCTTCTATATTATATCTATTGTACGCAAGCATCCGGGCCACCTGGGTTAACCTCTACACAATACAGATACCATCGTGGATCCCCACTATTAAAAGCGTGATTGACCCAGTGGGTGTACACCCATCTGTGTCCAATTCCTCCGGTAAGCCTCCAGCTTAAAGGTGGTGGATCTTCTATCAACACACATAAAGTTTCTTCACAATTCTTTGGTGTTAAATATTCCCTAAGGACTTTCTAAATCTTCTAAGGACTTCTCAACTTTTCTATTTTATTTTTTTAAATTGCCTGAGATATGTACCATTGGCACCTTTTCTTTATACTATGGACCTAATGTGTACAGTCTTATGAGAAGGATTATGCACATTTATATGTTATATATATTTTTTATATAACTTTGTACACAATCGTTGTTTATAATTGTTAGCGCTACACTTTTCTTTATATAATCCTGTGAAACATGTTAAGGAGATTGAAGCTATTTCTACCATGTAACCAGTGGTGGCCCATCCATTTACATGCGGGGCGCCGGACGCATGGATTCCAATGAGGATTTTTATTTTTTTTTAACCACGTGGCTTCAGAAAAGGGTGGGCTCGTAGCACAGAGCACTGAGCAGAGGCAGCTCTCTCGCCTTAGATTTGAACTCCCAGGGGCCTCGCAGCCACCTAATTTGCCTGACATGTATGTGAGGGAATGTCCCCCGGTCCGGGTGCCCACTGAGTGAGCTGGATGAATAAGCGAGATGGATGGATGAGCGAGCCACAGCACTGCTATATCACCAGTGCCGCTGTCACGTACCTTACAGCGGAGTCTGAAATGACGAGGGCGGCCTCTTGCACGGTCCTGGTTCTAGCACCCCTGGAGGTTGAGACAGGGTTGCTAGGGTGGCGGAAGGGTGCAGGTGCCTGTTGGCAGGATCAGGAACACAGAAGTCTTCGGAAAGAAGCTGGGATGCTGATCACTGGATGGATTCAGGAGAGGTCCAGCAGAGGAACTTGCAGGGTCAAAGGCAGGCAGGAGTTGGCAACGTGCTGGCAGTGAGGTACACAATCGGCAGGCAGATTCATAGTCAGGGACTGGCGGAGGTTGGCAACAAACTGGCAGCGAGGTACAGAATCGGGAGACAGAGCCGTAGTCAGAAGTCCAAGCCGGGTTCAGTACAGGAAGCAAGGCAGGCAGAGATGTAGGGATGATCCGAGAGGGTAGTCGAGGAAGGCAGAGGTTCAAGATCAGGGTCAAGTAAACAAGGCAACTGCAAGGGTTCAGGAACGAGCTGAGACAATCCAGCACTGATACTAGTATGCTGATCATTTAAATAGGACGCCTCACTCTGTGATTCGTTGGCGTGTGAACGTGCACGCGCTGACGTGCCCTCGTTCGTACGATCGCATTACATGCGTGCCTAGTCCAGGGCTCGCTCGTTCTTACCGTATGTCTGGCTGGCACATGGGAACGAGCGTTTGTGATGGTTCTCTGACAGCCGCCCTGACCTGAAGTCTGCTCTCTTAGCACTCTCCAGCGCCCCCTCTCAGTGTCCCCCAGCACCGCCTGCAGACAGATTGTAGAGGTAGAGGCGGAGCTGCCGGCCGCTTCTGAGCCCAGAAGGGATGCATGCACATGCAGGAGTTTGTTCTGCAACAGGACACCGGATGTGTGGAGGGAAGTGAGCTGGCAGCTTTGTGGGAGAACTTGAGACTTGTGTGCAGGGACTTGAGATGTGGGAGGGAGCGGTGAATGCAGTGTCTGCAGCAGGGTGGGGAGAGGTCTCTCAGAAGTGGGGGTGGGTACCTATCAAAAACAGGTACCCGCTCCCCCCTCCCTCCAAAATGTGTCAAATATGGGCAGCGGAGTGGGAGAGGAAGAAAGCAAGCGGAGCTTTCCCTTTTGGGTGGAGCTCTGCTTTAGGTTTGTCCCTTTGAGATCCAGTTATTACCCTGCTGAGTGCTGCCATCTTGCCCCCCCACTGCATAGAGAAAGTTTAAAGCTCAACTGCGATTTTAGATTTCTCTTGTAAAAAAAATTGCAAAGCCATTTTTTAAATAATAAATGCAGCTCTTGCTGAAATGTTCAACTTGTCTCTAGCACTGTTGCCTACAGAAACCTGGCTCCTTGTCGACTCGTGGGGTATATACCTTCACTCCATACTTTAATCAACCATACAGGTATAGTACGAAGGTGCTACATCGACTGGTCGAGGTGTATAACATAGTTAAGATATATCATCACTACACACAAAAGACACATAGATCTCTTCTTTATTGCCTGATTTGGAACTGCACAGGGGCCCTTCACCCGAAAAATTGTCTTTTTATATGATCATCCAAAAAAGTATGATGTAAACATATCTTATCCGGACCATCATGGACACGCCCCATCACCTTGTGGGTATGGCGTAACAGTACAATACTGCAAACATCAGTATTGATATTATATTGTTAGTGCCCAATGCCACTGCAGGCAAAAGACCCCATGATTTTACTGGAGATGTGCTATAAGCTGTTAAGTGCAGCTTGCCCATTCAAGACACATATGCCCTTCCTGTGATATTTATGTCATGGATGTAAGCATAAATCAGTGACCTGGAGTGTGGTTAGAAATTGATATGCAGGTTTTAGTTGCTGACTTTTATCAGTTAGGGACATTCCCAGCTGGGGAAAAACTGGTGTTTTAGATCTTGTGCAATCAGTCACCACCAGTTGTAGATGAGGGATGGGCTTCAGGGTGCCTGAATTTTGGGGGTGGCTTCCATAGAACAATCAATCCTACTGAAGGGTTATTGATGTTTTTATGCTGTATATATTTCTTTGTTTTTCATCTAATTATGCATGACCCATAGCCATGAAATTGTGTTTGCACGTACAAGCCTAATCAGCAGAGATGGTTTATTGTGAGAACATCTTGACTTGTAAACACTGCTGGATTGTAACTTTAACTCATGTTCAGCCCAGTCACAACTGGTCTGCCTCCTTCTGTTTTAACTCTATATAAGCTCGGGATTTCCCATGAATAAACCAAACATGTTTTGACCTCATCTGGTCTGTGGTGTCATTGAGTGTTCCTGGAGCTCTGTTCGGGAGTTCCCCAGCCATCCGGTTCTGAAAGTCTCCAACAGATACGTTCTAATATTTTGTCCTTAGCAGGCCTAACACCAGATCTAGATGAAAACCACATCAATCTCTTCTGTGAATCCACCTGTAAAACCTGATAAGGATATTGCACAGAGTGGCCCTTACCTCCATTTCCAGGGTCCCCAACCAGTGCTCTCCATTCCACCTCTTCTCTGTGCACCCCATAGGCAACTGTTTCTTATGGGGGCACACATGCGGACACGCTCCCAAGACTTTGGGCACACACAGCATGACTCGGCCCTGCTACCCCTGCTTCTTCCTCACAGGAGTTGAATGAGAGCAGCGGGAACCAATGGCTCCCGCTGCTCTCAGTCAAACCCCTGAGAAGTGGAAAGGTGAGAGAAAAGCTGCAGATGGGCAAAGCGCTGGATTAATGTAGGTATTTACTTCGGGAGGGGGATTGAAGAACAGCTACTGAAAGTTTTTTTTTACCTTAATGCAAAGACTATATTAAAGGGTAACTCCACTTTTGTGGTGAAAAAATCTAATCAAGAAAAAAATATATAGCGTATACAATTGCGACACAAGTAATATTGTATTGAATATTATTCAAAATTAAATTTCCTTTTCAATCTGCAGCTCTGTAATTTTTTGAAAATGCAATACAATATGGCTACCTGGAGGTGGTCTGTACACAGAATGTGTACTGACTGCCCCCAGAAACATAATTTCCTGCTTGTGTGATTGGCTCACCGATTTTCCCAGAAGTCTGCACTAAGATACAAGTCAGATTTCCGGCATCCCCTGCAACAAAAATGTCATTTTTGGTGAGGTACTTCAAATAGGATATAATGTCTAAAGGGATGCAGACCGACCAGCTTTCCTCATTAAAGCCCTGCAGGTGCACAGCTGATTGATAATTATGAAACCACTCTCACTAGACTCACTTTCCCACATGGATACAGACAAACACACAGTGAGCTCTTCAGAATAACAAAAGGTAGGAATCTGAAAAAAAGTTTGTTAAAATTCTTGTAATGTACATAGTTTATCCATAGGGGAATGTTTTTTTTCTCAACAAAAGTGAAGTCACGCTTTAAGGTAATTTTTTTTTTCTTTTATAACCACTCTAATGATCTGTAATGTTTTAATTTCCACACTGGCCAAGGGAAAACCATTTATGTCCTCCTACGGAGGAAAATTGGTAAAACTTTTGTGGATAGTTGTTTTTTATGGAGGATCAGATCTGTACACAGTTGATTATTTCCAAAATCAAGAAAACTGTTGTTGCAAAACAAATACACCAAAGGTACATGGAAGTTGATACATGTAAAAACAGAGCTGTGTTGGTCAATGGCCATGAATAAATGCCCAAATTGAGAAAATTGTGCTGAAATATCCACCATATTTTTTGCATTGTGGTTCTTTTATCAACATTTTGTGCTAGAGAGTACAAACTATTCTGGACTATACCAGATTATTTACAGGAATGTTTAAAAAACATTTGGCCTTCTCCTGTGAATGAAAAGCTGAAAGCATTTCAGAGGAGTTTGTGTCAGATGATGGTTCTTAGCTTGCATCAATTTAATTTGAAAGGAAGTCTTTTTTTAAAATATAACTTCCAGTCCCAACAGACGGCTTCAGAAAACTCTTGCAACTGTCAAACATTTGCTGTTAAAGTGAAGCTTACTCAAGTTTAAACACCTTGCCTAAGAGCAGATACCATAAGGTACCTGCTATTACTATTATAAGAAAGGAAGAGGCTCTTTTGTGCCATTTTTTAATTTAGTTTTGTTTTGTTTAGGGGTCGGACTTTCCCTGACTGATTTCTAAGCTCCACTAACTGTCATCCACTTTAGAGCGCTGTTGCGGGACACTGAGGCTTTCTCACTGGAAATATGAAAGACAGTTTGCAAGGCTTCAATCTTAAAAGTGACACTGAACGATATCCTTATTCTCTGAAAATAATCCATACATATCAACTACTGAATGGCCCTGTAATCTATTTTTCATTAAATTGTTTCCTACTGTGTTTTTCTGCCTCCTTGTAATGTCCTCTGTGAGCTTCTTATTCTCTCCCTTTCGTCCTCAATTACTTCCTTTTGCTTGTTACCAGCAAAGCATGTTAGTTGCAGTCATGCGCAGTGCTTTATGCACACTACAAATTCCATAGTCCACAGCCCCTAGCCCATTTTGGGGGCAAACAAAGGAGGAAGTCAGATCACAGTGCAAAAAAAAGAGATTTTCAGATTTTTGAAGTAGGCTGAGAGCAATACAAGGTACTTTTCTGGGTTAAAATGGTTGTTAAGCCACTCAATAACCTTGCTACAATCCCTTCTGCTATATTAAATAATGTCCCCAGTGCATTTATTTATTTATTTTTTTAAATGCCACTGTGTACCTTATTTCTGAGCACCAATTGCCAAAGATTATAGGCAGGGAGGGAGGGGGGGGGGGGGGGGGACGAGGGAGAGCAGAGAGGAGAGCTGTGGATGAAGGAGGCACGTAAACCAACCATGGTATCAGAGTTCAGCAGCCATGATAAACCATGGTCAGCTTACAGGGGGAGTGCAGAACCAGGCAGGATCAGCCAGGTATTTTAGGTTATACCTAAGGGGCCAAATTACACATCACAAGGACTGTGCAGTATAACGTGGTTTAAGGGAACAGGATCCATTTTTTTTTAGGGTAACAAACACTTTAAGAATACATACTTGAATAGGATGTTATTTTTTTACACCAGAGTTTAGTCATAGGAAGTTGAGCCCCAGTAAAAAAATAAAACTCAGAGTAAAAAAACATAGAAAAACCTTTTCTGGGTAATAAATGTAAGTAAGAATCATATATAAATCAAATGTTAATGAATATTTATAATAATAAATGTAAATAAAAAAAAACATAGAAGAAGCTTTTCTAGGTAATAAATTGGGTATCTTGTGGTGTCTGCTCTTATGTAGCTCTTGTACTTCAAAACATAAGTGTGTGTGGGGGGCTACCGCTGCTGCATGGATATCTGAATCCAGAGCTCCGCTCCAGAAACAGGAATCTACACATCCTGGGGTATCCCCGACTGACCCTACATACACCAACACCTGCCTGAAGGATCAGCCTTGCACCCTAGATGACCCGCAAGAGAAAAAATGCATCTCAGCTGAAGAAGTTACAACAATTTTTCTTGCCAGTGGCCCGAAGCACAGTCCAAGATGGCGCCGGCAACGGATCTCCAGCCTCCCCCGGTGGTTCTCTCCCAGCCACACCGAGCCCAAGCTCTCAAGGCGGATCCACCCGACATTCTCCTGATGCCTCTACGCCACTCTCCCGCAGCCCAGCAAAATCCAAACCACACATGGCTGCCAACATCGATCACTTTCCCCACTACCAACCAACCCATTTCAGATACCAATTCAAAGGACATGCTTGTCTCTCTCCACAGCTCCCTGCATGCAGACATGATGGAATGCTTGAGCAACTTTAAAGCTGAAGTGGGGGAAATGGGAGGAAGAATTGATCATATTGAAAAAAAAATGGACGATTTTGCCTCCTCTCATAATTCACTGGTGGATTTCCACAATGATCAGTCTGATGACATAACCTGGCTTAGAGCTAAAGTAGCTGACCTGGAGGACACATCAAGTAGGAACAAGTAAAAATCCGTGGGGTCTCTAAGACTGTACAACCTGCGCAACTACAGCAATATGCCCGTGACCTCATGAAAAATTTCCTTCAGTACCTGAGTCAGATCTGGTTGTTGATCGAATCCACCTGCTACCCAAGCCATCCCATCTCCAGATAACATCCTGAGGGATGTTCATACAAAGAAGCAGTTCATGGTGGCTTTTCATAAAAACACGCAACCTCCCGAGAAATACTCATGCATTCAACTATATGCGGACCATTCACAATATACGATGCAAAAACGCAAATCCCCTCTACCTGTGATGAAAGCATTATGCAACCATAACATTGTCTATCGCTGGGGCTACCCAACAAACTAACTATTACTCGCGATGGAAACTCATCAGTAATTACAAGCCTTGATGAAGGCCTCACACTGCTCTGCTCCTGGGACAATCTACCTGACCAAGCCCCCAAGCTTTCATCCTTCCCTGCCAGGCTGAACACCCAGGGTAATTGGCAAGTGGTATCGCATAAGAAGAAAAACAAAAAGCACAATACATAAATACTCCGTCCACTAAATGATTAACAACCTACTTGATTCCTGAAGCACTATGAAGCCCACAGTGCATAAACTTCCCCCTCCTGAGTAATGGGCAGTAATTCTGCCTTCAGATTAACTTTGAATCTACCTTTTTACCAAACTGTTTATATTCATGTTGTTTGATTTTGTTATCTTTCCTCTCTTATTTCTCACAGGTCTGACCTATCTGAGATGGACTTCACTGCTACCAGGAACTGTCTAACCATTTTCATTACCATTCCCCACCCTATCTAATTGGCCCCTCTTGGAACCACCATGGATCCGCTAAGTTACTGTCATCATTTCTATTTACCTATAACCTATGGTACTTAAAATAGTAACTTTCAATGTGCATGGCTTAAACAATCCGGCTAAGACAGCCTCAGTTTGGAAAGAAGCTCTCAATCTTCACACTGATGTACTGTGCATACACAAAATGCTGATGATACACATACTGCAGATAAACTCTCCAAACTTCACTCTGATTTCAGGCTCCCATTCATTGAACAGTACGAAAGACACTCCCTCAAATTGTCCCATTACTCATCTGGAAACCTAGCAGGCAAATTTCTTGCTCAGAAGCTCAAAGAACATAGAGCCCAAACAAAAATCTCCTATTTAATTCATCCCTTAGACAACAAAAATATTGTTCAATCCAAAAGACATAGCAAATTCCTTTGCTGAATACTACTCCTCATTGTATAATCTTTTTTTTTTTGCTTAAATCCTCTTTATTGAAAAACAACAATTCACATTAAAAAGAAAGCAGATAAGATCACATTCTGGGGACTGACATAACCAGTATTTACATAGTCTTCAACTTTTATCGTATTTATACAGCCGTCCACAAAAAGAAAAAGGCAAGGAGCATGAACATCAATAAAATACCCTCCTCTACCTGAGGGACATACAAAATTTTTCCCCTTTCTTTTACTCCCCTTCCCTCCCCTTCCCCCCGCCATCACACCCCCCCCCCAACCCCCCAACCCCCTTAAACCTCATTCTCCCTCCCCATTCACCCCGTGCTTCTCCCACATCACCTAATCCTTCCATATTTTCTCAAATTTTTTGTGATTACTTCTTTTCTTATATATAAGTTTCTCTCTACTAACTTCCTCCTTCACTTCTTTCACCCATTCTTCGAACGTCGGGGGTTCTTTTCTCTGCCAATTCTTGGCTATAAGCTTTTTCCCTTGAAACAGGCACCTAACTATTGCAGTCTGTGTATCTCTCGCGGGCTGTTGCTCCTCTATTAGACCTAGTAGGCAGATCTTGGCATCCATACTTAGTGATGTCTTAAAAATACAATTTATCCTGTCCACAATACTTTCCCAGTATCTGTACAGTTTTGGGCAGCGCCAGAACATGTGTAATAGATCTCCCCTCTCTCCTCCGCACCTCTGGCACCCCGAGTCTACCCTCCTCCCCATCCTAAACAGCTTTAGTGGTGTAAAATACGCCCCATATATCAAATATAAATGCGACACTACCTGTGATGGAGAGAGGGAAACCCTGGGTCCTGATGACAATACATACTCCCATTGACTGTCCGATAATTTCCCAATCTCATCCTCCCATTTCTTCCTATTTTTGTCCTCCACTCTATCCCCCTGTATCGAGATTCTTAAACTGCTGTACATATCAGATATCAGACCTTTCGTGGAATCTGAGTCGACCAATTTTCTCACAGAGATCATGTCGCTCCATAGTGGCTCCTTACCGTTAAATTGTGTGTCTAAAGCGTGCCTAACCTGCAAGTATCTATAAAATGAACGGTTAGGGATCGCGAATTCAATCGCCAATTCCTGGAATGTTTTTAATCTCCTGGCTTTATAAAGCTGTGAGAGATAATGGATGCCCTGCCGATCCCACTCTTCAATCTTCCCCATTATTTTCACTTCATTAAGCTTGCTATTATCCCACAATGGGGAGAACTCCGAGAAATCTACATAGCCCATTATTTTTTTGACCTTGGACCAGCTCTTGACCATCAACTGGGTAGTGGGACATCTGGTGATAAAGGAGTCCGCCTCCAACGCTTCTACTATGGTGTCGTGGTTAGTATCACCTAGGAGTACTTTATTCCCTGTTACCTCTTTCCCGGGCCTATTACACCCTCCCATATGCTGGACCTGTGATGCCAGAAAGTAACATCCCGGATCCGGGACTCCCAGTCCTCCCTTCTCTGTCGTTCGCCGGAGCGTCTGCAGACCGATCCTTGCTGCGCCGCCTTTCCAAATCAGCTCTCTAAATAAGCTGTCCATTTTATTGAACCATCGTTTAGCAATCCAAACAGGTGAATTATGCAGAATATATAAAATTTGCGGCATCCAGACCATTTTTATCAAGTTGCAGCGCCCGGCGACCGACAGGGGCAACCGTCCCCACACCCTACATTTCTGTTTGAGTTTTTTCATTAATGGGACTAGATTTTCTGCAATATATTGTTCCGGCTCCCTTGAGATATTAATCCCCAGGTATTTCATCTGATTGACTACCTTAATTTGTGTGGTTTGATCCGGAAGGGGCTCCATCAGGGGGTCTATAGGTAATATTGCTGACTTTTCCCAATTAATTTTTAACCCAGAGAATTGGCCAAAGTCTTCGACCATCCCCATAGCCGTCCTTAATGACTCCTGCGTATCCCCTAGGAATAACAGAATGTCATCTGCGTACATTGCTATTTTCTCCTCTCCCCTCCTTCTTTTAAACCCCTGAACCCCCTGAGACGCCCTTATAGCCACAGCCAGCGGCTCTATTGCCAGGGCAAACAGGAGGGGCGACAAAGGGCACCCCTGCCTGGTGCCCCTTCTTAGTTGGAACCAATCTGAGCATTCTCCATTGACTCTGACCTTTGCCCTTGGTCTGTCATATAAGAGGCTTAACCAATGAACAAAGCCAGGGCCAAACTGGAATTCCGCCAACACCTTCCAGATGTAATGCCACTCCAGGCAGTCAAATGCCTTGGTGGCGTCTAACGAAAGGAGTGCCCTCTTACCGCTATTCACCGTGGGGATCTGCATATTTAAATATACTCGTCTTATGTTCGTACTTGTAGCTCTGTCCGGGATAAACCCGGTTTGATCTATATGAATTACTCTGGAAATTATTTTCTTTAGCCTTGTTGCCAGGGCCTTTGCCAGAATCTTCACGTCCGAACATAACAGTGATATCGGTCTATATGATGCCATCTCTAACGGGCTTTTCCCCTCCTTCAGCAATACTATTATAATGGCTTCTGTCATTGAGACTGGCAAATTACCATCCTTCCCAGTGCCGTTTAGTACTTCCAAAAGCATGGGGAGCAAAAGCTCCCCATATTTTTTGAAAATTTCTACGGGTAAACCATCAGGGCCCGGGGCCTTCTGGTTCGCCATGTCTGCCACAGCCCTTTGTAATTCCCCAAGTGTCAGAGGGGCATCCAACATTTCCCTATCTTCTCTCGTGAGCGGGGTTAACTTAATCTTATCAAAGAAAGCTGTCATTTCTCCCTCCACATCTTCCTGAGCCGAGCTATATAAATTTTTAAAGTACTCCCTAAACTCTTCTAATATTTCTGGGTTGGTATTTTTTATTATTCCCTCTCTTCCTTCTATCGCTAGTATGGAATTCGGAGGGCCATTGGCCTTTATGATCAGGGCCAGGGTCCTCCCGACACACTCTCCCTCACAGGCAAACGTTCGTTTCTGAAATAACCTTTTCCTCTCTGTCTTTTCCAGGACTATTCTACTGTACTCATTTTGTCTCTCTACCCACGTCTTATATCTGATTAGAGTTGGGTCCTCAACGTACCGTTCTTCCGCTCTTATAGCACTCTCTTTGACTTTTAGTTCTTCTATCTGTGATTTTTTCTTAGTGTGGGATATTTTTTGAATTAGGATCCCCCGGAGGAAAGCTTTCAGGGCGTCCCAAACTATCCCTAATGGAGCTGTACCTATATTCAAATCTACAAATTCCACCAGCTTCTCCACCACAGTGCCCGCGTCCTCAATAATCTCGAGCCAAAAGGGATTTACTTTCCAGTCACCCCTATTAATGCCTCTCTCACCCTTTAAATCAACTATCATTGGTGAGTGGTCCGAAATCCCCCTTGGCTCGCAGACTATTTCTCCCACCATACCCAGCGATTCCTCATTACCCAAGACCAGGTCTATCCTGGACAGGGTGGTATGTGTCCTGGAATGGCAGGAATATTGCCTCACCCCAGGGTGCCTCTCTCTCCAGATGTCCACCAATCCTACTTCCTCACAATACTGTAAAAGCGGACTCTTAGGTTTACCCCTACCCAGACTTTTTAAAGGGAACCTGTCTACCTCGTTATTCATGGTCATGTTGAAGTCCCCAACCGCCACTACCGGAACCCCTGGGAGGTTCGCCATGAATTCAGTTAGGTCATCCAAAACCTCCCTCCCAAAAGGGGGAGGAATATAGATGTTAGCTAATACGCATTTCCTGTTCTCAATTGCACAATAGAGAAAAATATACCGACCTTCTGTGTCCACCTTGCTATGGCTGCAGGAGAAAGCTATCCCTGATTTTATCAAAACACTCACACCCCTTGAGTACGAAGTGTGAGTGGAATGAAATTGCATCTGAAATTTTTTATGATCAATTATCTTAATTGATTCCTTATCCAGATGCGTCTCCTGCAGACATAGTATCTGAACCTTCCCCTTATCTACCATAGAGAGGATCGTCTGCCTTTTCAGATTATCTTTAACCCCCCGAACGTTCCAGGAACATATAGTAAACTTTTTTTTAAATTTCCAAGTGCTATCTAAATCACCACTACCATACATCTGTGGGTCCTATCTCTTTGTGTCTCTTAGCAAAGTTAAACCGCCTCTTAATGTGACTTCTATGGCAGGAATATTGCCTCACCCCAAGGTGCCTCTCTCTCCAGATGTCCACCAATCCTCCTTCCTCACAATACTGTAGAAGCGGACTCTTAGGTTTACCCCTACCCAGACTTTTTAAAGGGAACCTGTCTACCTCGTTATTCATGGTCATGTTGAAGTCCCCAACCGCCACTACCGGAACCCCTGGGAGGTTCGCCATGAATTCAGTTAGGTCATCCAAAACCTCCCTCCCAAAAGGGGGAGGAATATAGATGTTAGCTAATACGCATTTCCTGTTCTCAACTGCACAATAGAGAAAAATATACCGGCCTTCTGTGTCCACCTTACCATGGCTGCAGGAGAAAGCTATCCCTGATTTTATCAAAACACTCACACCCCTTGAGTACGAAGTGTGAGTGGAATGAAATTGCATCTGAAATTTTTTATGATCAATTATCTTAATTGATTCCTTGTCCAGATGCGTCTCCTGCAGACATAGTATCTGAACCTTCCCCTTATCTACCATAGAGAGGATCGTCTGCCTTTTCAGATTATCTTTAACCCCCCGGACGTTCCAAGAACATATAGTAAACTTTTTTTTAAATTTCCAAGTGCTATCTAAATCACCACTACCATACATCTGTGGGTCCTATCTCTTTGTGTCTCTTAGCAAAGTTAAACCACCTCTTAATGTGACTTCTATAATATTTATAAAATGAATTTCCCCTTACTCCAAAGTCAACCCCCCCTCCCACACACACTCATACACATATTCCTCCCCCTCCTCCCCCCACCCCACCTCCCCCCTCCCCCTACCCCCCCACTATTTTTACCCCTATTGCCCAATTTTGGGCCTACCCCTGAGGCTTCTATAGTGACCGGACACATTTTTTCAAGGTGAGAAAAACAAACTTACCCCCCCCCCGGACCCAGCAAGAGGGGAACTATCCCCATTGTTTCCATTGTGCTTATAAACCAACAAATTTTACGTGTTCCCCCCTCCCTCCCCACTCCCCTTAAAGGGGGAAAAAAAAAAAAAAGGAAAAAAAGGAAAAAAGGAAAAGGAAGTCCACAAACAAACAGGAAAAAAAACAAAAAGTTCTCTCTTGATTTCCCGGTCTCCTGCCTTTTCTATATTTCATCTTCTCGCTGTATTCTTCCTTTGTTTTTTTCTAACCAGGTTGTGACTTCGATGGGAGTATTAAAAAATTGAGTTTCCCCCAGTGCCGCAATGCGCAAGCGCGCTGGATATAATAAAGCATAGTTAATTTTTAACTGCTGCAGCTTGCGCTTGCATTCCACAAATTTGGCTCTCTGCCTTTGAAGCTCAGGAGAGAAGTCCGGATATATTGAGACCCTTGCACCTCTATATTGAATGTTCTTCATCTCCCTTGCCTTCCGAAGGATGGTGGTTTTATCCCTGAAGCATAGTAGCTTAAAAATCAGTGGTCTTGGGTGGCCCCCTGGTGCCCATGACCTAGAGGCCACTCTATGCGCACGCTCAATGGAAAAAAATTCTGAGAGTGACTCCCTCCCGAATCGCTCCTTTAACCAATCTTCCATAAATTTAACAGGATTATTGCCTTCACAGCCTTCTGGGAGGCCCAACACCCTCAAATTTTCTCTACGTAGTCTGTTTTCCATACTGTCCATTTTTTGCATGCATTCATTAAGTTGTTTTTTCATAAGTGAGACTTCCTGTCTTAAAGGGGAAACATCATCCTCCATTTGACTGATCCTGTCTTCCAAAGCTGCTGTCCGAGTGCACACTACTTGCACATCACTTTTTACTGACAATAAATCACTTTTAAAACTTTCCATTTGTGCTGACAGGGCAGAAATAGATACCTTACAGCTATTTACAGCTAGAAAGATGTCTCTCAGTGATGGTTCCTTCTCAGCCATTGATGCCACACCACCATCCCCCACCTCCGTGGTCAAACCAGAACCCCCCTCCACCATACCATTCACCCCCAACTCCAATGGGGCGTTTGCTACTGCACTCCCCGTAGGGGCAAGACTTCTCCTTCCCAGCTGGCTGGTTTGATGCTGAGCCCCCCCTATATGGTTGCTCTTTTTAGGTGTCGTGCTTACATGCTGGTTTGGTGTGTGAGCAAATCGCTCCAGTTTGGCAGCTACTTGACTTCCCTTTTCTTTGGGGTTTCGCTGTGCTAGGGCCCCTGCACCCTCCTGTGCTGATGTCTCCTCCAGCCCCTTTTTTCTGGTCATAGTGAATCCGTTATGCACTATGTACACCCACAAATATATATGTCCCTCAGCAAGGACCACTGCAGCTTCTCTCCTCCGATGGCTGTACAATTCCAAGTGTCCTGCGCCCACACAGGGGCTCTCGCTACCACCCAGACCGTCTCACAAGGTTGCACCAGTCCTCCCCCACATCTCAACACTCGCCGCTGCGAGTCACTCACCCCTCCGGTCCACGTCTTGTCACAGTGTGAGTCGGGTCAGCTCCGCACACGGCTACCCCCGCAACTTCCGCTTGATCTCTAGTGGACGCGCTCCCCTCTCTCTCACACAGGCGGCGCGTCACTGACAGTCCTCCCGGGGGAGCTCCGAGTGCAAGATTCCTCTGGCAGCTGGTGGTCCTATGCTTCTCCTTCCCTCCTAGCGCGGCATCCATCTCTCAAAGAGACTGGCAGGCTAGCAGGCTAGCAGGCACCACAAGGACAGGTTTGCAGCTTCTCCCTCTCTGCTTTACTGCGAGGCATACAGCATAGGAGCGGGGATAGAGTAAGACTGGGTCCGGCTGTGTCTCTCTCCCTCACCTCAACATCCGGTCACGCCCTTTGGCCGTCCCATAGACTTTAACCACATAGTTGACCATAGTTAAGAGGCCCTCATTGTATAATCTTAAAGACAATCCTAACACCCCACAACCCACTGATGATGCCATACACGCTTTATTGACAGATATCAATCTCCCTTCCCTCTCACAGGCACAACTAACATCTCTCAATACTCCTATTACTGAGCCTGAGATCATAAAAGTGATCGAAACTCTGCCCTCTGGCAAATCACCAGGACCTGATGGGATGACGAATGACTACTAAAAAATCTTCCAAAACATACTCTCCCCAACCTTAAAGTCGGTCTATTCTGATGCAATGTACTCTGCCTTATACCCCTCTGAAATGCTTAAAGCATATGTTGTTACCATCCCTAAACCGGGTAAGGACCCTACTACTCCTTCGAATTTTAGACCCATCTCATTGCTAAACATAGATGTCAAACTGTATGCTAAGATCGTAGCTCACATCAAACAGGCTTTACTTCAAGTAGACAGGCATCTGATGCCACAAGGAGAGTCATCAACATTATACAATATACTATATCTTGTCAGATGCCTCCTCTGCTCCTCTCTTTGGATGCGGAGAAGGCATTTGACAGGATACATTGGGGTTACATGACACACACCCTCCAAAAAATTTGTCTTCACAGGACCCATCCTCTCCACCATTCTGGCTCTTTTCTCATCTCCATGTGCACAGGTATACACATTGAACATGCTTTCGCCTCCCTTTACCATATCCAATGGCTCAAGACAAGCGTTTGGAAGGCCGACGCGCTGACGTCATCGTTTCCATCCTATCTCGTTCTGAACGGGTGTATGCAAGCCGGCCGGCTGTCTTATTTTCTAACAATTTCCACTGCGAATTTTAATGTAAGTGTATATATTCCTTATTTCAATAAATGGTCATACTGATTCACACTATGGAGAAAATTCTTTATTCTTCTGGGTCCCCCCGGTATGCTGATTGAGGTCCACTGCAAGGAGAGATCCTGCCTGCCCCTTTCTTGTGAGGAGTTTTGAGGAGTTGGTTCCCCTGAGTGGACGTCCTTAGATAAGCTGATATCTAGCTTACCTCTGGTAAGCGTACATCTAATAAGGTGGAGGATTTCTCACTGGGTGCTGGGTGTTTAACTTCTATGATCACCAATTCAATCTGCCTTGGCTCCAAGGACTGTTTTTCTTCTGAACATTCTCACTTCATTTTTGGTTATTTTTGTTATTCGATACCCAATACTTGCTTTTATCATTATACATTTTTGTCATATTTGTGTCCAATAATTTCATTGACATTTTATTTTCACTAGAATATGTATATTTTGGATCACTCGATAGATTGAATTTATCACTATTTACACATTCGTATATATAGTCATCATATATGTCATTTTTTAGCGCAGTCTTTTTTGATTATTTTTACAATATACTATATCTTGTCAGATGCCTCCTCTGCTCCTCTCTTTGGATGCGGAGAAGGCATTTGACAGGATACATTGGGGTTACATGACACACACCCTCCAAAAAATTTGTCTTCACAGGACCCATCCTCTCCACCATTCTGGCTCTTTTCTCATCTCCATGTGCACAGGTATACACATTGAACATGCTTTCGCCTCCCTTTACCATATCCAATGGCTCAAGACAAGCGTGCCCCTTGCCTCCCTCGATTTTCAACCACCTCATAGAGCAACTGGCTGAGAGGATCAGATCTCATTCCAATATAACATCCCAATATAACAATATCCCCCTCCATGACAGGTCCCACGATATAAACCTATTTGCTGATGACATTATTCTGTTCCTAACTTCCTGTCATAAACTGGTGGTGCCAGAAATGTGTGGACTGCGATAGGGAAGCCAAACGCATGTAAAGTAATAATAATATGAGTTATTATAAGGAAAAGTAATACACCAAAGTAAACGCACCTCTGAAGTGACAAACAATAAAATAAACCAGCAACCAACCACAGTGACACACACAAATAACTACCCAAACCAAATGTATATGCGAGTGAAAGATACAATCCTAATCGTAAACAAGCCAGGGTCGAACACGGGAGATCAAGCAGATTGGGGCAAGGAGCAAGACAGGATAGGGAGAAGGTAACAGGAGACAGGGGGAGAAGGGGGAGAAGGCGGAAGGGATCAGGCTGCAGGGCAGGAGTCCAGGAATGGTTACAGGGTTCAGGATAACAGGATCACAGGATACAGGCATACAGGTTTCAGGATAGCAACACAGGTCAGGGCTCAAGGAACAATACCAAGGCGATGATTGCAAGCATCTGCCGGGTATAAGTACACCGCCTACAATCAGTGTCAGGTGACGCCTGATTGCAGGGGATGATGTCGGCTCCAGACTACAGGGGGACACCCGCTGGTGGACACCCGTACTGTGGCCCATAGATCTGACAGCGCCACCAGCAGGTGAAACCTTTCCTGACACTTCCCCTTTCACATCCCTACCTCATGCCCATGCCAGCCTCAATGAGTTCAGCCAGATTTCCTTCTACAAAGTCAATTTCACAAATTGAGCTCATTTTGGAATTAGGTCTCTTCGTCACTCCAATCTCAACTAAAATCCTCCTTCCCCCTCACATTGAGCAAGTCAAGCATATCATACTTAGGACTGCAATTAACAGCAGACCCCCTGAAACTAGTGGATGCCAACTACTTACCCTTGATAGATAAAATAGCTAAGAGAAGACAAAGAGATTAGCTAAAGTGGAACTATCCTGGTCTGCCTGTTTAGCCTCGTTCAAAATGCTTTTACTCCCTCAAATATTGTACTTTCCAAACACTCCCCATCTTAGATCCTTAAATTCCCTTCTTACACAATTTATTTGGTGCTCAAAACAACCACGATGCTCTAGAACTCTTTTGATCAAACACAGACTTGTGGTTGGTATCGGACTAATTGAAACTCAGGATTATTTTTGTGCCTCCATCCTCACACAACTTAAACTGGTTCACTCCCTCCCCTGATATCCTTTGGAGTAGAATTGAGCAGGTTCTAAGCCCAACTATGGATGTATGGAAACCATTTCCTATACAACACCTCCCTCCCACTATACAAGCCTCCCTTTTGACTTGGAGAGACCTTTGCAAATTACCAACCTTAACATCTAATAAATCAGATGTCCCTAAACCCATTACTATCCTTGCAAATGCAATTCCAAACTTCACAAACACAGACTGGCAGACTAAAGGCATAACTTGGATTGCCGATCTGTACCACAACAACACCCTCAAACCATTTAGTGCACTCCAGAAACAATTCAACCTAATGCCCACAGATTGCTACAAATACAATCAAATTACCCACCTTTTGGGATCTATTAAAACCCATCATATATATTTGCCAGATGCAATATGGCTATTCTATACTAAGTTCCCCACGCCTCTTAAGGGTATTTCCTTCTTTTACAACTTCTTCCAGCATAAACTCACCTTTCACCAAATGCCACCCTTACCAAAAATAGGAATCTGACTTAGGCAAGTCCTTCACAACTTCCCAATGGCAACACACACACTCAAAAAAATTTTTCAAGGCCTCTAAATGCGTAAACCACTGGGAACTATTGCAAAAAATAGCCCTATGGTGGTACCTTATGACCTACAGGTTGTCTAAATTCTGCCAAACTAACTCTCCATTATGCTGGAGAAACTGCAGAGCAGTAGGCAACATTCTGGTCATATGTTCTGGTCCTGCAAACACCTGACTAGTTTCTGGCATTCATATTTCGATGTATCTCGAACATCACAGGAATCTTAGAACCCCCCAATCCAAGTTTGGCAGTGCTAAACATAGGCATTGAGAAGATTCCCCCCGGACCTCCGCACTGTTGTTACACATGTTCTTCTGATTGCTAGATCATTGATAGCGAAACACTGGAAATCTGATAGGCACCCAATATTTCCAAAGTATTCGAGACTACTCAGTCTCACTATGTTTATGAATCATTATTGGCTAGTAAATGTGGTACCTGTAAAAAGTTTGATATGCAATTGAAAGTATGGAAAGAATGGTTTAAAGTAAACTGATAGCTTATCCCCTTCTGATAATAATTTTTACCAACATCTATTTCTCTTTGCTCATGTAGATGTCAGACCAACGTATATCTCCATGTTAATTTTGTTTACACCCTAACCTATGTTTTATTTTATTAACTTTACATTTTCTTATTTTGTTATTGCTAATCTGCGATTATCAATTTCTGGTATGCGTCCTCCCTCTTATCACCAGCTCCCTCCCCTCAGCTTTAATGCCCCTATTGGACCTACTTGGTTCTAGATATAGGTAAACCGATGTCTGTTGAATGTTTTCACATTTGTGCCCTATGAGGATAGCTTTACCTAGCTTTATTGTCAGAAACCATGAAATCAGACCGAGACAGAAGTACAGTTAAATCACACTTGTTTAATAATAAAAGTAAAAAGAACAAACATAGCTAGAGTTCAGTAACCGGAATGGATAGTCAGCCAAGCCAGAAGTCAGGGATCAAAGTAGTGGAACAGCAAGCAGGATCTGGAGCCAGAAGGGATGTCAGCAAAACCAGTCTTTAAAAAGGAAAGCAGGAGATGTTTCTTGTGATGTTGACCAAGGCGAAGGCAGAGACCCTCTGGAATGAACGACTTAAGATAGGCAGGACTGACGAGCAGGATATGAACAACAGCTGAATAACTGTGGAGAGAGATGGGGGCTGGCAATTAGCCGACAGCTGAGTGGCCAGTTAAGAGAAGGAAGGGCTGAGTCCAGCCCTGACATCTATATATTTTGAATTTATACCTTTTGTATCTTTTGTACTATTTGTACTCTGTGCTGTATTATACAAAAATACTTTAATAAAAAACAATTAAAAAAAAACAAAACATAAAAGTGGAGCAGAGGTAAAGTATGTCTTATTCTAAGTATACTTTGATTCAACCTTGCACCTCTGTCTTGTTACTGTCACTTGTTTGTCTAAAATGAGTCTGAAAATGTTATAAAAACTGCATTATACAATTATTTGTGGTGACAAAACCACCCACTGAGCCTAGCTTTGGCCTTTCAGTAGTTTTATGATTAAACAGAGCTATTATTATACTTATGACACTATCATTACATTGACTTCCAAGTCATAATCAGCAGTGTAATTTTGAGTCAGCATTTGTGGAATAAACAAGCCGTGAAATGCATACCTTCGCTCCTCATTACACAGCCACTGAAAGAGAATGGTAATCAATAAAATACGGGTTCCTGCTATGTTTTTGCAATGACCCTCCAGCAATCAGCGTACTGTGCTTGGCTAATGAGTTCTGGAGACATTCGTGAATTTTCTCTTTTCATTATTTATATATAAATAAGCAAGCACAAAAATATACACATTCCCTATTTATGTGTGATGTAGAGTATTACAAACAAAAATAGCCCTGGACATCATCAACTCCATTTTATGATTTCTTATTGGAAATACCACTGGCACCCTTAAAGGAGAAGTCCAGCCTGAGCTTTTTAGGCTGGGCTTCTCACAGGAGTGCAATCCGTTTTGCACTCCTGTGACTCGTTTTCAGCGGAGAACAGTCTGAATTCCGCTCTCCTGCTGACGTCACTGCCATCAGTCGAGGCAACGCGTAATCTCGACTTCCCAAGTCTGGATCCGTCAGCTGCTGAGACGGCCTCTCCCACACAGCTCATCGCTCCAATGAGCACGGAGAAGCAGACCAGGAGTCAGCATCGCTCTGCTCGAGTAGGAGTGAGAACTGAGCCATCGGCGGTGTTTGGTGGCTCGGTTCTCAGTGCAGAGAACCCGGGGGACAGCTGCAGCATCGGTCTGATGCTCCATCCACCGTGGTAAGTATGATTATAAAAAAAAACATACTTTTCTTTTGACCTCTTTATATTTTACTGTAGTAAATACTGGGGAGGTGGTCTTAACTCCATCATGACATGCAGTAGATGTATGTTGTAGTAAGAAATGTATTTTATGGATGTATTTCTATTCTTAAACCTGATATGTGCCTGCTGTTCCATGTACTTGTATGAAAAAGTATACCGCTCTCTTTGTATTGCTTCCTTTGTGTGAAATCCCTGGTGTTCCTGCCAGTCCCCCTACTTTCATATTAAAAACTGACCACACTAAGCAGAAGAACACACCACAATCAGTTCTCTAGCTGTGCTTTCCTCCAATGATCAGACTTGTCCTGACACACCTCCTCCTGCAAGCCTTTTATTGGGAAGCTCAGTATGCTGCTGTTTTTCCTCCCCCAGCTCTTATGCAGCTGAGAACAGAGGGTATATGATCACTTATAAAAAAGTGGGAAAAGGGTATTTATAATTTTTGTAATTTCGAAACACAAATGTTTTGCCTTTCATTTCTATTTTAAGCTGAATTGGTTGTTTTACAAGGTGATCGTTTTCAATCACTTTAAGTGATTCACCCTCTCTATTTGCTCTGTTTACCTTTATCATTGAAAGTGAAAGTAAAGGAAATCCCAAATGTTGGATTGTCCTCAGAAAAGTAATAGAGGGGAAATCTTCCAATGAGGACACTAGATCTGGAGTCCTGGGGGTCCCCAAGAAATTCCTTTAATTTTCAAGGTTTTCCTCTCACTTCCTGCTTGGCTATTGGACCGGAAGTGAAGGGAAATCTCTGCAATATGATACAGATGGCAAAAAAAAAAAAAGAATCTGACAGGGGTTATAACCCTACCTTGCTCTATCCAAAATTAAAAAAAAGTTTTGCCTATAGTTTTACTTTAGGGTGTATAGTATGTCAGTTTGAAGTAAAAAAAATACTGTATGTAGTGCATCTCTGCCATACAAGCACATTTTCCCTGCAAGTACAGAAAATACCTGTTCATCTGCTAGAAATGCACTTGGCTCCCAAAGCTTTGCTCTGGCTGAACCGCACTGTGCCTTTTCTGGGCTAAAATCGCAAGAAAGTGCCATTGTTAAATTGTCTCTGTTTCTGATAAACCACAGAATCCCTCCCCCTCTTTTTATCTCCACAACATAGGAAGCCATTGTTTTGTAGTGCAAGGTAAGAACTAGGACACAGACCAGATGTGTGTCTGACAGTGTCAGTATTTTCTTGCACTTACTGAAAAGAAATAACAAAAAGTTTGTTGTTAAGTGTTAGGGTTTACATACACTTTAGGGTATATAGAATATCTACAATACATACAGTATATCACGATATATGGTGTATATTATTTTTCCGCTGCATTGGTGAACCTACATAAATAAAAAAATATGTTGACAGTGGCATTGATAAGTCACGCAGGGCTGTAGTGCTTTGTTCACATTGAAAAGTAGTTCATACAAGAGATGAACTAGAAGCCTTTCACATGAGTCATACTTTTTAATTTTTGTATCTACTTAAGAATTCTGATGCCTTCTATATGTGAGATAATATATGATGTGAACTTGTATTGATTGATTTGTGTTATATTGCTGTGTTCCAGTGTTCTCATTTATG
The DNA here is from genome assembly GCF_042186555.1 of Aquarana catesbeiana. NCBI lineage: Eukaryota > Metazoa > Chordata > Amphibia > Anura > Ranidae > Aquarana > Aquarana catesbeiana. Next base: position 550,501,209 of record NC_133327.1, read on the forward strand.
AATACAGCAGTCTAATCAATACCGACCCCTTTCTTTGGAAATGTATTAGAAACCCCATTAATTTTCTCTTTTGCATCATCTCTTCTATGCCATTACAAAAGCAATCTACTATTTATTGCTTTTTTGCTAAATTTAGTGTAATAAGTGTGCATTGCTTAGACAACTTATATAATATTGTAGTCAGGGGAGTAACTGGAGCCCTGCCAGCCAATAGATGTGCATTGTGGGGGATATAACTCAACAGTGCCTCTTGTAAAAGTTGAATATCATTTATTCAGGCAGCATCATTTGTCACTTAGAACAATTCACCGGGCTCCTGTAAATCTGTAGAGTTATTTACCATGTCTCAATGATTAAGTAGGTTTTGCTGATAGCCTTGCATTCAAGATGGAGCTTTTTGCTAGCACCCCATGCTAATCTTCTTGTGGGCCATACACGTATCCAAGGTTTAAGGTGTCCTCAGGGGTCAGCAAGGTGGGGGAATGTGCGCTCAAAATTGAAGCTGCATTTTAATACATTTAAAGATATCATAATTTTTCAAGAATTTGTTTTCAATCTATTTTTATTATTTTCATTTAATAAAAATACAAATACATAAATGCATTTACATAGCTTCCTAGAATCTTTCAGATTAATCTGACTCTATTTTCATGCTATATATTAAAAACAGTTTCATCCTCTATTCTCTTACATAGGGTCCCTTATATTCTCTTCCTCCCATTTATTCTAGACATCAATCTCTCCACTCAAAAAAAAAAAAAAAAACAAAAAAAAAAAACAACTTTCCCCCTCCCCCCAAACCTCAACACTGTAGATTAAGGTGGTTCATTCTCTTCATAAATAATTGAGTATATTTGCCGAGGACCTAAACTCTCCCCATTTTTCCCATATTTTTGATTTATGGGTATTCATTTTCTCTTCAGTCATTATCATTGTCTCTATTTGCTGTATTTCACTCATCTATCGTGGGACTATTTGCTTGACCCCACTTTTGGGCTATTATTGTCTTGGCTGCTGTTATCATATGGTGAAGGATATCTGTCTTAATTGTTTTTCTAGCTCCTGGGATAACATTCAAAATTGAGATGTTTACACTTGAATGTACCAAATGGCTCGATATTTTCCAATAAATTTTAAAAATATTATCCCAGAAATCCTTCACCATAGAGCAGTTGTGCCATATATGTGTCATAGTCCCCCTTTCCTTCAGGCATCTCCAACACATTTCTGAATTATTTCCATTTAGTTTATGTAATTCTACTGGAGTCCTATACCATCTCGTGATGATTTTATAGTTCCTTTCTTGATTTCTAATCGCTATTGAGGTTTTATGTGTCAAAGAGAATGCCCTATTCCTTTCTATTACTGGGATCGAGATCCCCATTTCCTTCTCCCATTTCTTCATATATATTAGTTCATTAAGAGGCTCCGTAGGAAGTAGGAGCTTAAAAATAGTAGATAGATTATTAGACGGTTTTTGTTCTTTTATTAATAACTGTTCAAAAATAGTCAGTTGTCTATCAAGTAAGGATGGTTGTATACTAGCCCTCAGGGGCGTTGCTAGGTCTGCAAAAGATCTGGGGCTAGAGCGCATAGCAGCGGTCACCAACCTGGGGGGGGGGGGCACGCCGGTGGTAAGCAATTTTTTGTGGGCAAAGGAAGGCTGGTGTTGGTGTTTCAATCATCATGGCACCATGGTTGATATGGTGTCAGGGTGATTGAAGCTCATTGTTTCTATTGTTATATTGTAATATGTAATGAAGTGGTTCAACTCACCATAATGCAGAATCAGTGGGAGCCCTGGGCGTGTCACTTGCCACATCACCTGCCACCATTTGCAGATTGTCACTTGCCACCATTTGCAGATTGTCTCTTGCCACGTCACTTGCCACCATTTGCAGATTGTCACTTGCCACGCCACCTGCCACCATTAGCAGATTGTCACTTGCCACGTCACTTGCCACCATTTGCATATTGTCACTTGCCACGTCATCTGCCACCATTTGCAAATTATCACTTGCCACGTCACCTGCCACCATTAGCAGATTGTCACTTTCCACCATTTGCAGATTGTCACTTGCCACGTCACTTGCCACCATTAGCAGATTGTCACTTGCCACGTCACCTGCCACCATTTGCAGATTGCCACTTGCCACCATTTGCAGATTGTCACTTGCCACGTCACTTGCCACCATTTGCAGATTGTCACTTGCCACGTCACTTGCCACCATTAGCAGATTGTCACTTGCCACTATTTGCAGATTGTCACTTGCCACATCACCTGCCACCATTTGCAGATTATCACTTGCCACGTCACTTGCCACCATTAGCAGATTGTCACTTGTCACGTCACTTGCCACCATTAGCAGATTGTCACTTGCCACCATGTGCAGATTGCCACTTGCCATGCCAGCCAGTGCAACCAAATGTGCATTCTCGCTGCATTGGTGGCATGCTGGGAGCACTGGCCCATTTAGTAAGGGCAGGAGAGCAGAGATGCGGGGCGGGCAGTGAGAGATGATGTGATCTCTCTGCTCCCCGCCGCACCTCCGACATTTAAAAGGCTCACACTGTGAGGGCAGAAGAGCGCTGATGTGTGGCAGGCAGTGAGAGATGATGTCATCTCTCTGCTCCCCACCGCACATCGCTCGCACGTTGAAGTCCCGGCTGTGAGGGCGGAAGAGTGGTGATTGGCAGACGGAGAGAGATGATGTCATCTCTGCTCGTCCGCCCGCTCGTCTCCAGGGCTAGACTGGGACAAAAATTTGGCCCTGGACTTCATCCAGACTGGCCAACTTTGACAGGTCTCGCCCATTCCAGCCAAACCCGACCCCCCGGCTGGCCAACCCCGATGGCCACCCAACCCCCCCTTCACTAGCCATTAGCCGTTCTACTTTATTAGCATAGAACGGCTGGTACTGGTACTCTTATAGGCAGTACCAGTGGGGAAGCTAGACATTATTTCACCCGGGGCAAAGAATCAGTTCGGTGCCCTCCCTGTAATGGGACAAGAAGTCTAGGCAGAAGTGAGAACTTCCAGGCCATAGCTGTTGAGTCAGCTGTCTGTCCCCTCCCCCATGCTCCTTCTGGTCCCTCCCATGCTCCTCTGTCCCCCCAATGCTCCTATGGTCCTCCCCCTGCTCTTCTGTTCCCCCACATGCTTATGCGTTCCTCTCCTGCTCCTCTGTTCCCCCCATGCTCATCTGATCCCCCTGTGCTCCTCTGTACCCTTATGTTTCTCTGGTCCCCCCTGCTTCTCTGTTTTCCCACATGCTTCTGCATTCCTCTCCTGATCTTCTGGTCCCCCTTGCTACTTTGGTCCCCCTGTGCTCCTCTGATCCCCCTGTGCTGCGCTGGTCCCCCGCATGCTGCCCTGGTCCCCCTGTGCTCCTCTGGTCCCCCTGTGTTCCTCTGGTCCACGTGTGCTGCTCTGGTCCCCCTCTGCTTCTCCGTTCCCCCACATGCTTCTGCATTCCTCTCCTTATCATCTGGTCCCTTTTTGCTCCTCTGGTCCCCCTGTACTCCTCTGGTCCCCTGTGTGCTGCGCTGGTCCCCCGCATGCTGCGCTGGCCCCCCGCATGCTGTGTTGGTCCCCCATGTGCTGCGCTGGTCCCTTGCGTGCTGCTCTGGTCCCCCGCTTGCTGCTCTGGTCCCCCGCGTGCTGCTCTGGTCCCCCATGTGCTGCCCTGGTCCCCCATGTGCTGCTCAGGTCCCCCTGCGTGCTGCGCTGGTCCCCCGTGTGCTGCTCTGGTCCCCCATGTGCTGCACTGGTCCCCCGCTTCCTGCTCTGTTCCCCCATGTGCTGCGCTGATCCCCCATGTGCTGTGCTGGTCCCCCATGTGCTGCACTGGTCCCCCGCGTGCTGCTCTGGTCCCCCGCGTGCTGCTCTGTTCTCCCATGTGCCGCGCTGATCCCCCATGTGCTGTGCTGGTCCCCCATGTGCTGCGCTGATCCCCCATGTGCTGTGCTGGTCCCCCATGTGCTGCACTGGTCCCCCGCGTGCTGCTCTGGTCCCCCGTGTGCTGCTCTGTTCTCCCATGTGCCGCGCTGATCCCCCATGTGCTGTGCTGGTCCCCCATGTGCTGTGCTGGTCCCCCATGTGCTGCGCTGGTCCCCCGTGTGCTGCTCTGGTCCCCTGCATGCTGCTCTGGTCCCCCACGTCCTGTTCTGGTCCCCCGAATCCTGCGCTGGTCCCCCATGTGCTGCGCTGGTCCCCCGCTTGCTGCTCTGGTCCCCCAAGTGCTGCGCTGGTCCCCCATGTGCTGCACTAGTCCCCCACGTGCTGCTCTGCTCCCCCGCGTGCTGCTCTGGTCCCCTGCATGTTGCTCTGGTCCCCCACGTGCTGCTCTGGTCCCCCGCGTGCTGCTCTGGTCTCCCGTATGTTGCTCTGGTCCCATGCGTCCTGCTCTGGTCCCCTATGTGCTGCGCTGATCCCCCATGTGCTGCTCTGGTCCCCCCGTGTGCTGCGCTGGTCCCATATTTGCTGTGTGCTGCACTGGTCCCCCCGCGTGCTGCTCTGGTCCCCCGTGTGCTGCTCTTGTCCACCATGTGTTACACTGATCCCCCGTGTGCTGCGCTGGTCCCCTGCGTGCTGCTCTGGTCCGCCGCATGCTGCTCTAGTCCCCCATGTGCTGCGCTGATCCCCCATGTGCTGCGCGGGTCCCTTGCATGCTGCTCTGGTCCCCCGCTGGTCCCATATGTGCTGTGTGCTGCTCTGGTCCCCCGCGTGCTGCTCTGGTCCCCCGCGTGCTGCTCTGGTCCCCCGCATGTTGCTATGATCCCCCGCGTCCTGCTCTGGTCCCCCATGTGCTGCGCTGATCCCCCATGTGCTGCTCTGGTCCCCCGTGTGCTGCGCTGGTCCCATATGTGCTGTGTGCTGCTCTGGTCCCCCGCGTGCTGCTCTGGTCACCGGCGTGCTGCTCTGGTCCCCCGTGTGCTGCGCTGGTCCCCCGCATCCTGCTCCAGTCCACCATGTGCTGCACTGGTCCCCCGCGTGCTGCTCTGGTCCCCCGCGTGCTGCTCTGTTCTCCCATGTGCCGTGCTGATCCCCCTTGTGCTGTGCTGGTCCCCCATGTGCTGCGCTGGTCCCCCGCGTGCTGCTCTGGTCCCCCATGTGCTGCTCTGGTCCCCTGCATGCTGCTCTGGTCCCCCACGTCCTGTTCTGGTCCCCCGAATCCTGCGCTGGTCCCCCATGTGCTGCGCTGGTCCCCCGCTTGCTGCTCTGGTCCCCCAAGTGCTGCGCTGGTCCCCCGTGTGCTGCTCTGGTCCCCTGTGTGCTGCGCTGGTCCCCCGCGTGCTGCTCTTGTCCCCCGCATGCTGCTCCGGTCCCCTGCATGCTGCTCTGGTCCCCCATGTGCTGCGCTGGTCCCCCGCATCCTGCTCTGTTCCCCCATGTGCTGCACTGGTCCCCCATGTGCTGCACTAGTCCCCCACGTGCTGCTCTGCTCCCCCGCGTGCTGCTCTGGTCCCCTGCATGTTGCTCTGGTCCCCCACGTGCTGCTCTGGTCCCCCGCGTGCTGCTCTGGTCTCCCGTATGTTGCTCTGGTCCCATGCGTCCTGCTCTGGTCCCCTATGTGCTGCGCTGATCCCCCATGTGCTGCTCTGGTCCCCCCGTGTGCTGCGCTGGTCCCATATTTGCTGTGTGCTGCACTGGTCCCCCCGCGTGCTGCTCTGGTCCCCCGTGTGCTGTGCTTGTCCCCCGCGTCCTGCTCTTGTCCACCATGTGTTACACTGATCCCCCGTGTGCTGCGCTGGTCCCCCGCGTGCTGCTCTGGTCCGCCGCATGCTGCTCTAGTCCCCCATGTGCTGCGCTGATCCCCCATGTGCTGCGCGGGTCCCTTGCATGCTGCTCTGGTCCCCCGCTGGTCCCATATGTGCTGTGTGCTGCTCTGGTCCCCCGCGTGCTGCTCTGGTCCCCCGCATGTTGCTATGATCCCCCGCGTCCTGCTCTGGTCCCCCATGTGCTGCGCTGATCCCCCATGTGCTGCTCTGGTCCCCCGTGTGCTGCGCTGGTCCCATATGTGCTGTGTGCTGCTCTGGTCCCCCGCGTGCTGCTCTGGTCACCGGCGTGCTGCTCTGGTCCCCCGTGTGCTGCGCTGGTCCCCCGCATCCTGCTCCAGTCCACCATGTGCTGCGCTGATCCCCCATGTGCTGCGCTGGTCCCCCACGTGCTGCTCTGGTCCCCCGCGTGCTGCTCTGGTCCCCCATGTGCTGCGCTGGTCCCCCGCATGTTGCTCTGGTCCCCCATGTGCTGCACTGGTCCCCCGCGTGCTGCTCTGGTCCACCGCATGCTGCTCTAGTCCCCCATGTGCTGCGCTGATCCCCCATGTGCTGCGCGGGTCCCTTGCATGCTGCTCTGGTCCCCCGCTGGTCCCATATGTGTTGTGTGCTGCTCTGGTCCCCCGCGTACTGCTCTGGTCCCCCGCGTGCTGCTCTGGTCCCCCGCATGTTGCTATGATCCCCCGCGTCCTGCTCTGGTCCCCCATGTGCTGCGCTGATCCCCCATGTGCTGCTCTGGTCCCCCGTGTGCTGCGCTGGTCCCATATGTGCTGTGTGCTGCTCTGGTCCCCCGCGTGCTGCTCTGGTCACCGGCGTGCTGCTCTGGTCCCCCGTGTGCTGCGCTGGTCCCCCGCATCCTGCTCCAGTCCACCATGTGCTGCGCTGATCCCCCATGTGCTGCGCTGGTCCCCCACGTGCTGCTCTGGTCCCCCGCGTGCTGCTCTGGTCCCCCATGTGCTGCGCTGGTCCCCCGCATGTTGCTCTGGTCCCCCATGTGCTGCACTGGTCCCCTGCTTCCTGCTCTGTTCCCCCATGTGCTGCGCTGATCCCCCATGTGCTGTGCTGGTCCCCCATGTGCTGCGCTGGTCCCCTGCATGCTGCTCTGGTCCCCCGCATGCTGCTCTGGTCCCCCACATCCAGCTCTGGTCCCCCGCATCCTGCGCTGGTCCCCCATGTGCTGCGCTGGTCCCCCATGTGCTGCGCTGGTCCCCCGCTTGCTGCTCTGGTCCCCCAAGTGCTGGTCCCCTGTGTGCTGCTCTTGTCCCCTGTGTGCTGCGATGGTCCCCCGCATGCTGCTCTGGTCCCGCGCATGCTGCTCTGGTCCCCCATGAGCTGCGCTGGTCCCCCCGCGTCCTGTTCTCCCATGTACTGCACTGGTCCCCCATGTGCTGCACTGGTCCCCCATGTGCTGCACTAGTCCCCCACGTGCTGCTCTGGTCCCATGAGCTGCACTGATCTACCATGTGCTGTGCTGGCCCCCCATGTGCTGCACTGGTCCACCATGTGCTGCACTGGTCCCCTGCATGCTGCTCTGGTCCCCCCGTCCTGCTCTGGCCCCCCACATCCTGCGCTGATCCCCCATGTGCTGCACGGGTTCCTTGCATGCTGCTCTGGTCCCCCGCTGGTCCCATATGTGCTGTGTGCTGCTCTGGTCCCCCGCGTGCTGCTCTGGTCCCCCGCATGTTGCTATGGTCCCCCGTGTCCTGCTCTGGTCCCCCATGTGCTGCGCTGATCCCCCATGTGCTGCTCTGGTCCCCCATGTGCTGCGCTGGTCTCATATGTGCTGTGTGCTGCTCTGGTCCCCCGCGTGCTGCTCTGGTCCCCCATGTGCTGCGCTGGTCCCTCGCATGCTGCTCTGATCCCCCGCATGCTGCTCTGGTCCCCCATGTGCTGCACTGATCCCTAGGGTTGCCACCTTTTCTTCAAGCCAAACCCGAACACTTCAGCGGGGCTTGGCATTTTTTTTTTTAGCATACAGTATGAGATTGTAAAATACCTGGGACACCTCTGTGTGCCCTAGGGGAGAATTAATGCGGCACGTGCAGCAGTGAACAGTGGGTGTAGCCAATTGCATATAGTGCAGGTGTGTAATGCGCAATATAGTGTATATAGTGCAGAGTGTGTAATGTACAATATAGTGTATATAGTGCAGGCATGTGTAATGTACAATATAGTGTATATAGTGCAGGCGTGTGTAATGTACAATATAGTGTCTATAGAGCAGGAGTGTGTAATGTACAATATAGTGTCTATAGAGCAGGAGTGTGTAATGTACAATATAGTGTCTAAAGAGCAGGCGTGTGTAATGTACAATATAGTGTGTATATAGTGCAGGTGTGTGTAATGTACAATATAGTGTATATAGTGCAGATGTGTAATGTACAATATAGTGTGTATATAGTGCAGGCGTGTGTAATGTACAATGTAGTGTATATAGTGCAGGCGTGTGTAATGTACAATAAAGTGTAGGTGTGTGTAATGTACAATATAGTGTATACAGAGCAGGCGTGTGTAACGTACAATATAGTGTATATGTAGTGTGTAATGTTTGGTGGGGAGCCTCCCAGTGTAATTTTGGGGGGTGGGGGGAGGTCTCCTGGTGTAGTATGGGGAACAGGGGAGAGGAGGAGGGGGGCTGACAGAAGAGGAGGGGGGCTGATAGAGAGGAGGGGGGCTGAAAGAGGGGAAGGGGGGCTGACAGAGGGCTAGACTGGAACAAAAATTTGGCCCTGGACTTCATCCAGACCGGCCAACTTTGACAGGTCTCGCCCATGCCAGCCAAACCCGACCCCCCGGCCGGCCAACCCCGATGGCCACCCAAGCTCCCCCTTCACTAGCCATTAGCCGTTCTACTTTATTAGCGTAGAACGGCTGGTACTGGTACTCTTATAGGCAGTACCAGTGGGGAAGCTAGACATTATTTCACCCGGGGCAAAGAATCAGTTCGGTGCCCTCCCCGTAATGGGACAAGAAGTCTAGGCAGAAGTGAGAACTTCCAGGCCATAGCTGTTGAGTCAGCTGTCTGTCCCCTCCCCCATGCTCCTTCTGGTCCCTCCCATGCTCCTCTGTCCCCCCATGCTCCTATGGTCCTCCCCCTGCTTTTCTGTTCCTCCACATGCTTATGCATTCCTCTCCTGCTCCTATGTTCCCCCCCATGCTCATCTGATCCCCATGTGCTCCTCTGTACCCTCGTGTTTCTCTGGTCCCCCCTGCTTCTCTGTTCTCCCACATGCTTCTGCATTCCTCTCCTGATCTTCTGGTCCCCCTTGCTCCTGTGGTCCCCCTGTGCTCCTCTGATCCCCCTGTGCTGCGCTGGTCCCCCGCGTGCTGCGCTGGTCCCCTGTGTGCTGCTCTGGTCCCCCCTGCTTCTCCATTCCCCCACATGCTTCTGCATTCCTCTCCTGATCATCTGGTCCCCCTTTGCTCCTCTGGTCCCCTGTGTTCCTCTGGTCCCCCACGTGCTGCGCTGGTCCCCCGCGTGCTGTGCTGGTCCCCCGCATGCTGCTCTGGTCCCCCATGTGCTGCTCTGGTCCCCCATGTGCTGCCCTGGTCCCCCATGTGCTGCGCTGGTCCCCCACGTGCTGCTCTGGTCCCCCGCCTACTGCTCTGGTCCCCCTCATGCTACTCTGGTCCTCCATGTGCTGCACTGGTCCCCCGCTTCCTGCTCTGTTCCCCCATGTGCTGCGCTGATCCCCCATGTGCTGTGCTGGTCCCCCATGTGCTGCGCTGGTCCCCCATGTGCTGCGCTGGTCCCCCGCGTGCTGCTCTGGTCCCCCACATGCTACTCTGGTCCCCCACGTCCTGCTCTGGTCCCCCACATCCTGCGCAGGTCCCCCATGTGCTGAGCTGGTCCCCCATGTGCTGCGCTGGTCCTCCGCGTGCTGCTCTGGTCCCCTGTGTGCTGCGCTGGTCCTCCGCGTGCTGCTCTGGTCCCCTGTGTGCTGCGCTGGTCCCCGCATGCTGCTCTGGTCCCCCGCATGCTGCTCTGGTCCCCCATGTGCTGCGCTGGTCCCCCATGTGCTGCACTAGTCCCCCATGTGCTGCTCTGGTCCCCCGCATCTTGCTCTGGTCCTCCGCATGTTGCTCTGGTCCCCCGCATCCTGCTCTGGTCCCTCATGTGCTGCGCTGATCCCCCATGTGCTGCTCTGGTCCCCCCGTGTGCTGCCCTGGTCCCATATGTGGTGTGTGCTGCTCTGGTCCCCCTGCATGCTGCTCTGATCCCCCATGTTCTGCGCTTGTCCCCATGTCCTGCTCTGGTCCACCATGTGCTGCGCTGATCCCCCATGTGCTGCATTGGTCCCCCGCATGCTGCTCTGGTCCCCCGCGTGTTGTTCTGATCCCCCATGTGCTGTGCTGATCCCCCATGTGCTGTGGGGGTCCCTTGCGTGCTGCTCTGGTCCCCCGCGTGCTTCTCTGGTCCCCCATGTTCTGCGCTGATCCCCCATGTGCTGCTCTGGTCTCCCGCGTGCTGCTCTGGTCCCCCATGTGCTGCACTGGTCCCCTGCGTGCTGCTCTGGTCCCCCGCCTGCTGCTCTGGTTCCCCACATGCTGCTCTGGTCCCCCATGTGCTGCGCTGGTCCTCCGCATCCTGCTCTGTTCCCCCATGTGCTGCGCTGATCCCCCATGTGCTCACAGTTGTGTAATATATATCTGTGGTTGTATCACCTCTGCAAATATGTTAACTTATAACCCCAATTATTCCATTCCTACTTCCCTCCCTTCCTCTCCCATACCCCCCCTCCCAAACCCCCCATTCCTCGCCCCCCCCCCCCCACCCCCATCCAAATGTTCTTATTTTAATATTTTAATCATAAACATCATTTTAAGTCATATCTCTTGGGCTTGATCCTTGATTCAAAAAATGTTATAGGCCATTCTGGTAATTCTATCTCTGGGAGTTGGAGAATCTTCAAAAATCCAGGTAGATCTTTTATATCTCGATAGATTGCTACTAAGCCCTTATAATGCACCTGAAGCCGAAATGGAAATTTCCATCTATAATGAATGTCTCTCTTTTGAAGAAGCTCCAGGAGAGGTTTCAATGCTCTTCTCAAAGTTAAAGTATGCCTAGAAAGATCTTGATACAATGTTATATGCTCTCCTTCAAACTCTATGTTCTTCCATTGCCATGCGACTACCATAATCTTTTCTTTTGTTTGATAATAATGAATCCTACAAATTACATCTCTTGGTCTTTTAGGATCAATTTTGTTCAGCCCTGCTGCTCAAATCAAATAAGATGTCCATTGTCGGTGGATTTTGTAGCAGAGTGTTAAATATATTCTGCAATGCTGGTGTTAAGTCCTGTGGGTTCACACTTTCAGGAAGACCTCTGACCTTTATGTTATTTCTTTTATTTCTAACATTTTTTAAACATTGATCATGTTCCTGTATTTTAACCTCCGTTTGTGTCAATTTTTGTTCCATTATTGCCAATCTAGTGTCTACTACTTCCATCTTTTCCTGCCTGTTTTGTACAGACATCTTAAGATCTTGCATTTCTGTTTTATATAGGGATTCTAATCTATATATGTATCGGTCCATATCTTCCCTTGTAGGAAGAGAGCAAATGTATGCTTTCATATCCCAATTTTCTTTCTCCATTTCCTTTGTTTCTGCTATTGATGGTATTATATTAATTGGAGAACTGTTCTTAAATTATCCCATTTCTTTCTCTGTTGTTCCTGAGGTTATAGATGTTGTATTAGATAGACCCTGTATTGGTTGTAGTTGTTGAAAAAAAAATCCTTTATATCAGTGGTTTGAGTCGATTGTGCCCCTGTGGTGTTTTTATTTACTTCAGCGATTATTCCTTTATTATCTTTCTTTTTCTTTTGAGACTGGGGAGTTTTTGGCTTTTTCAGTGCCATAATCAACAAAAAAAAAAAGGGGAGGGGGACCCAAAGAGTCCGGAGAACAGTATGTTTAAGCATGTTCAGTTACAGTCTCCCACAATTAAGTGATTAGTGATGGTATACCTCTATTTCTACCTTTTATACCACCATACGACACCAATAGGGATCCTCCTCTTTTCCCTTTTCTTTTCTGCTCCAGCACTCTTCCAATTTCAGGGTCTTTTACTTTTAAATCATATAGAATGTATATAGATATCTACATAAATCTCTTGTTTTATGTCCATACATGTCCATATACTATATACAGCCACTTTCCTCCATAATCTGTATATATTTAATAGTATGTCCCCATATGGCAGTATCAGGAATTAGCTTCTTATTTATTACTTTTATTGTTATTTATGCAAAGTCTCTGGATCTTACCAGAGATACTGCCGTTTCCCCTCCTTGCTGTTCCCGAATCTTACCGATCCACGGTACTATCCTCCAAGTCCTCAGCTATGGCGATGGACGAGCATCTGTCTGAGGAAAGCGAGGGGAGCCGAAAACATCCGAGATTCCCTGAAGAAGTCAGTCATACAGCTGAACAAGATCAAGTGGGGACATCAGTCTCCTCCTCCATCTCCAAGGTCACAAGAGACGCTGAGAGTTGAGAGCTCAGAAGACTCCCGAAGCAGTCCGCAACACAGCCAAGCAGAGACACCAGTCACGAGACAAGCCGTGAGCTTCCGATCCCGGGACTGCACTCGAGGCTCTGGCTGCGATTCGATCTTCAGCTCCTCGCGCTCTCTCAAAACAGCAGCAGCCAAGGCATCCACAATCCACACAGGGAAACAGCACACAGCGGAAACTCACAACGATCAGACAAACGGAGACCACCCCAGTTCAGAGTCTAGGTCAATGATGGCAAACCTTGGCACCCCAGATGTTTTGGAACTACATTTCCCATGATGCTCAACTACACTGCAGAGTGCATGAGCATCATGGGAAATATAGTTCCAAAACATCTGGGGTGCCAAGGTTCGCCATCACTGGTCTAGGTATTGCTTAGTTGCCATTCCGAGGCCTTTCATGTATTTTTCTTAGGCAATCTGCTAACCATCTGCTCTCAATAATACTCCATGCTCTGTGATCTAGCTTTACACGTGCATGCTGTGGCTTCACCAGCTCAGTGTGCGTCCATCTTGGCTAGTAGCTCCACCCCCCAAGAATTTGAATAGAGTTTGAATAGGTCAAATCTCTCATCAAGTTTTTATTGCTGTCCGAGTACCTCTTTGGAAGTCTCGGCCTCTCTATTTGTCCTGGTGGTCACTGTTACTGGGCCTGAAAGTTAAGGATAATCCAGAGTTTTGATTTGTCACCAGAAATAACAGAGGGAAATCTTCAAACGTGGTCACTTTTTCCAGAAATAGTTGTGTTAAAATTTCCTTTTAACTTTTGATTTAACTGAGCCACTTTGGGCCAAATGTTGCAGATGTAGGGCTTGGTGAATAACATCTCTGGCCTATCATTGCAGAAGAAAGCCAACTTGCTCTTTTTTGATTAAACAAGTCATAAAAGAGTTTCGACGATTGGTTAGGCTTTTTGTAAGGATTTTCATATCATTATTAATTAAAGAGATAGACCTAAAATTAGCCCAAGAGGAATGGTCACAATCAGGTTTAGGAAGCATCATGTTGGCGGTCAATAAGTTTGTGAATAAAGCTGAACCATTTATGACCAAGGTATGCAAAGCCGTCAAATGGGGGTCTGGAACTCCTGCAAGTTTCCTATTTTATTACACTGTGTAACCATCAAGACCCGACCTTTTGCCTATTTTTAAATCTTTGATACATTGGAGGACCTCAGAAACCTTAATGTCAGGATCCATAAGGATTTTGTGAGCCGACGACAGCTTTGGCAAGGAAAGGTGATCCAAAATAAAAATGATATCTTGAGTATTCATGTGGGTGGGGCCTGCATGTATTGTAGTAAGGCAATACCTGAATTCTTCCAATACCTTTACCAGGTTACTGATGAAAACATTAAGATGGGTACATAGGGAGATTTGGGAACAAAAGTATGTAAATGTTTGGCCAGCATCATATCTGGTTTATTTGCTTTAGTGTACCATTTCTGACGAGACCAACACAAAGATCATTTGGCTGCATCAGTGTGGCAAAGGTCTAGTTTGGTGCGTGCCTGGTCCAACATTTTTTACGATTGGAAGGAGTAAGAGACTGTTTAAATTGTGCCGTAAGTGACTCCAACTGGACCTCAAGCTGACACCGTTTGAACTGTCATTTTTGTTTACGTTTTGAGGCCAGCTAGATGATGTGGCCTCAGAGGACTGCCTTATAGACTTCCCAGAGTGTCACAGGAGAAGAGAATTGAGGCAAAAGTATTCCATAGAGGAGTATTGGGATTTACAGAAAAGAGATTGGCAGACCACCAGGATAAGGTTGTGGTCGGTCCAAAGAGCCTGAAGAATAGCGGTCGATTACACCAAGGGAAGATGTTTACGAAGCAAAAAGACGTGGCCTATTCTGGACTAAGAATAGTGTGGGTGGGAGTAGTGCGTATAGTCCCTACCCAGAGGATGCAGTTCTCACCAGGGGTCTACCAGATCATGAACCTATAATGAATTGACAAAATTCTTGACATCCGTGGAAGAAGCAGAACAATCTGAAGGATACTTATCCAGGAAAGGATTCAATACTAAGCTTGAGTCTCCTGCAAGAAGGAGCGTTCCATGCTGGTGAACAGCAAACAGACATGGGCCAGAAAAGGTCCCGGGTTGTTATTGGGAGCATAATAGATCGTAACCTAACCTCCACATCTTGGAGCATGCCCTGAAGCAAAAGATATCTACCGTTTGGGTCTGTAATCTGTTTTGTGCAATGTAAGGGGGTATTTCTGTGAAAAGCAACAAGCACCCCCTTCTGTTTAGTCGGGTCATTTGCCTGTTAAACCAGAGGATATCGAGTGTCAAAATATTTAGAGCAGGAAGTGGCTGAGAAATGGGTTTCCTACAGACATGCTATATCCATGCAATGTTTCCGTAGGTATCTCTTTTCTCGTTTTTGGGGAGAGTTTATGCCCTGAACATATAGGGACATCCAGTTAGGTGCCATGATGTTGGGAAGCAAAGAAATACCTATTACCACAGAGGGTCGACCAGGACACCAGCCATGGCCAAATACCAGCTCATTGAGGGCACAGTGATCTGCTGGAACCATACGACATAATTGAAAAACAGGGCGAGTCAATCCTAGGAGAAGAAAGAAAAAAACCCCAATATTACAATATATATATATATATATATATATATATATATATATATATATATATATATATACACAGTGGGGACGGAAAGTATTCAGACCCCCTTAAATATTTCACTCTTTGTTATTTTGAAGCCATTTGCTAAAATCATTTAAGTTCATTTTTTTCCTCATTAATGTACACACATCACCCCATATTGACAGAAAAACACAGAATTGTTGACATTTTTGCAGATTTATTAAAAAGAAAAACTGAAATATCACATGGTCCTAAGTATTCAGACCCTTTGCTGTGACACTCATATATTTAACTCAGGTGCCGTCCATTTCTTCTGATCATCCGTGAGATGGTTCTACACCTTCATTTGAGTCCAGCTGTGTTTGATTATACTGATAGGACTTAATTAGGAAAGCCACACACCTGTCTATATAAGACCTTACAGCTCACAGTGCATGTCAGAGCAAATGAGAATCATGAGGTCAAAGGAACTGCCTGAAGAGCTCAGAGACAGAATTGTGGCAAGGCACAGAACTGGTCAAGGTTACAAAAACATTTCTGCTGCACTTAAGGTTCCTAAGAGCACAGTGGTCTCTATAATCCTTAAATGGAAGATGTTTGGGATGACCAGAACCCTTCCTAGAGCTGTCCATCCAGCCAAACTGAGCTATCGCGGGAGAAGAGCCTTGGTGAGAGAGGTAAAGAAGAACCCAAAGATCACTGTGGCTGAGCTCCAGAGATGCAGTCGGGAGATGGAGAAGGTTGTAGAAAGTCAACTGTCACTGCAGCCCTCCACCAGTCGGGGCTTTATGGCAGAGTGGCCCGACGGAAGCCTCTCCTCAGTGCAAGACACATGAAAGCCTGCATGGAGTTTGCTAAAAAACACCCGAAGGACTCCAAGATGGTGAGAAATAAGATTCTCTGGTCTGATGAGACCAAGATAGAACTTTTTGACCTTAATTCTAAGCGGTATGTGTGGAGAAAACCAGGCACTGCTCATCACCTGTACAATACAGTCCCAACAGTGAAGCATAATGGTGGCAGCATCATGCTGTGGGGGTGTTTTTTCAGCTGCAGGGACAGGACGACTGGTTGCAATCGAGGGAAAAATGAATGCAGCCAAGTACAGGGATATCCTGGCCGAAAACCTTCTCCAGAGTGCTCAGGACCTCGGACTGGGCCAAATGTTTACTTTCCAACAAGACAATGACCCTAAGCACACAGCTAAAATAATGAAGGAGTGGCTTCACAATAACTCCGTGACTGTTCTTGAATGGCCCAGCCAGAGCCCTGACTTAAACCCAATTGAGCATTTCTGGAGAGACCTAAAAATGGCTGTCCACCAACGTTTACCATCCAACCTAACAGAACTGGAGAGGATCTGCAAGGAGGAATGGCAGAGGATTCCCAAATCCAGGTGTAAAAAACTTGTTGCATCTTTCCCAAAAAGACTCATGGCTGTATTAGATCAAAAGGGTGCTTCTACTAAATACTGAGCAAAGGGTCTGAATACTTAGGACCATGTGATATTTCAGTTTTTCTTTTTTAATAAATCTGCATATGGGGTGCTGTGTGTAAATTAATGAGGAAAAAAATGAACTTAAATGATTTTAGCAAATGGCTGCAATATAACAAAGAGTGAAAATTTTAAGGGGATCTGAATACTTTCCGTCCCCACTGTATCTCTCTCTCTCTCTCTCTCTCTCTCTCTCTCTCTCTCTCTCTCTCTCTCTCTCTCTCTCTCTCTCTCTCTCTCTCTCTCTCTCTCTCTCTCTCTCTCTCTCTCTCTCTCTCTCTCTCTCTCTATATATATATATATATATATATATATATATATATATATACTTTGCATTCAGTGTAGCCTATATCTACAGTGCATTCCGTGGTGTATAGTTGCTAATACAGTGCAGGTGGTGTACACAGTATCTAATAGAGTGTGTACAGCTTCTACTACACTTCTGGTGGTGTACACAGTATACAATACAGTGCAGGCAGTGTACACAGTATCTAATACACTTCTGGTAGTGTACACAGTATATAATAAAGTGCAGCCGTTGTACAGTTGCTAATACAGTGCAGGCGGTGTACACAGTATCTAATATAGTGTGTACAGTTTCTAATAGACGTCAGGCAGTGTATTAATATATATATACAGTCTAATATATATATATATATATATATATATATATATATATATATATATGTATACAAACTCTGCATTCAGTGTAGCCTATATCTACAGTGCATTCCGTGGTGTACTGTTTCTAGAACACTTCAGACAGTGTACACAGTATCTAATACAGTGTGTACAATTTCTACTACACTTCTGGTGGTGTACACAGTATACAATACAGTGCAGCCATTGTACACTTTCTAATACACTTCAGGTGGTGTACACAGTATCTAATACAGTGTAGTGTGGTGTTGCAAAACAAAAAATACATCATGTCCGGAAGGCCCCCAAGAAGAGGCAGACGCTCACAGGCCACTAAAAGAGGGCCAGCAGCCTCTGTGTCTACAGTCAACAGTGGTGGTCATGGACATGGTGCATCCTCTGCAGGTAGCCGTGTTGCACGCTTGTCCTTTTTTGCTGCTGCTGGCCATGTTATTGAGCCACAACATGCAGAAGAGTTGGTGGAGTGGATAAGGAAGCCGTTCTCATCCTTCTCATTCTCTGTCACCTGGGCTCAGAGTAGTTTGCCTTTCAACACAGCTGCCAAAGCGGCCTATTCCACCGGGTCCTTGTCCACAGTCACTCCTTCCGTAGCCCCACCATCATGCACAGAGGAGTTCCCAGAATTATTCGATCACAGTGTCAGTTATATGCTGCTGGAGGATGCGCAGTGATTTGAAGGCTCCGATGTTGGTTCCCAGGTTGAGGAAGGGAGTAACGTGAGCCTAGATAGAGGGGGTGCCACAGAAGGACAAGAAACTGGCAGTCATGTTTCACAGCAGGGCCTGTTCCTGCGCTAAACAAGAGTATCTGTGAGGGGTTACAGCGTTGTGGCACCACCCCTACCACCACCCAAGGCCCAATTTTTCTGCCCCTGTTTAACAGGGACATGTAATTACAATGTTTTGATATAATATTTCACAGCAGGGCCCGTTCCAGTGCCCAACAAGAGTAACTGTGAGGGTACCATCAATACCTAAGGCCCAATTTTCTGCAGAGTATATAGGGCAGGCCATATAGTATATATAAAGCAGTTAAGAGTATATAGTGCCTGGGGGCCTGGGAGACTCCCATGCCATTTTTTTTTTAATTTGGGTGCGGGGTTCTCCTTAATATTCATACCAGGCCTGGTATGGATTTTGGGGGGGAAATCCACACCATTTTATTTTTTATTTTTAAGTAATTTTTTAAGTGATATACAAAACAAAGTGACAACATATCACCCAAAAATAATGTGAAACTAGTGATAGCTTGATAATCAAACACAAGCAGGTATATACCAATCAACATAAACGATTAAATATATGTGAAAAGTTAATCTACAATGTAAGAAAAAACCCAAAAATGGTGTCCATGATGAAAAAATATTCCTCAATAGGTGCAGAGAAGTTTAATGGGGGAAAAAAAATGTGTATAGGTGATGCCTTATCGACCAATGGGTGCAGCGGAACAATTTTCTTCATGTGGCATAAGCCGACATACAGCTGTAATAGTAGAAGAAATGGGTACGCTTACCACAAAAGGTGGACACACTCACCATATGTGGGTCAGTCAGGCATTTGGATCAATCAATCCTGTGGGTGCTTTATAGAAGATAATGATGGTATAGAGACGCACTTCAATGGCCTCATCCAGAGCAATAGTGGATGGATGGTGGTGGTCAGGTTATCGACAGATGGATGTGCTTGCATTCACATGAAGTCGTCAGCTGGATAGAATATGCAACACCAAGACAGACACATCCCTACACAAAGGCGTGCCCCCCTCCCATGCGCTCTCAGCCGGCGCCTCTCCTGGAAAGGCCACACGTCCACCTTTTGTGGTAAGCATACCCATTTCTTCAACTATCACAGCTGTATGTCGGCTTATGCCACATGAAGAAAATTGTTCCGCTGCACCCATTGGTCGATAAGGCATTACCTATACACATTTTTCCCCCCATTAAACTTCTCTGCACCTATTGAGGAATATTTTTTCATCATGGATACCATTTTTGTTTTTTTTCTTACATTGTAGATTAACTTTTCACATATATTCAATCGTTTATGTTGATTGGTATATACCTGTTTGTGTTTGATTATCAAGCTATCACTAGTTTCACATTATTTTTGGATGATATGTTGTCACTTTGTTTTTTATATCACTTATTAGTGCTGCATTTATATATTTATTTGCATTTTATTTTTATTGTTTCACTATTATTTCACTGCTCCTGAAAAAACATCCGTTTTTAAAACTTTTTTTTGCATTGATACATGTCCCCTGGGGCAGGACCTGGGTCCCCAAACACTTTTTATGGCAATAACTTGCATATAAGTAGGGATGAGCTTCGTGTTCGAGTCGAACCCATGTTCGACTCGAACATCGGCTGTTCGATCGTTCGCCGAATTGCGAACGTTATGGGCCGTTCGCGCTAAATTCGTGTGGCGCGTCACGGCCCATAATTCACTGCGGCATCGCAGTGCATTGCTGGCTGATGATTGGCCAAGCATGCACTATGACCCGCATGCTTGGCCAATCACAGCGCCGTCAGTAGAGAGAGCTGTAATTGGCCAAAGCCAGGGTGGCTTTGGCCAATTATGGCTCAGGGGATTTAGTACACACCCCACACTATATAAGGCCGCCTGCACGGCGGCCCTGTGTAGTGTGTGTTCCGGTGTGCTGAGAGATAGAGAGAGAGAGAGACAGTGTCATTTGATTTGAGTTAGATAGATTAGGCAGAACAGTCAGTCAGATAGCTGCACTTACAGTGTATTGTGTATATATATGCATCCCAGGTGTTGCATATATATATATACACTGTATTCAGTTTAGCTAGATCCGTTCCTGTTATCTTCTATCTAGACTATTTACATTTAATGCAGTGCGTCCTGCTCACAGTGTTCAGCTAGATCCGTTCCTGCTATTTACATTTAGTGCAGTGCGTCCTGCTCACAGTGTTCAGCTAGATCCGTTCCTGTTATCTTCTAGACTATTTACATTTAGTGCAGTGCGTCCTGCTCACAGTGTTCAGCTAGATCCGTTCCTGCAATTTACATTTAGTGCAGTGCGTCCTGCTCACAGTGTTCAGCTAGATCCGTTCCTGCTATTTACATTTAGTGCAGTGCGTCCTGCTCACAGTGTTCAGCTAGATCCGTTCCTGCTATTTACATTTAGTGCAGTGCGTCCTGCTCACAGTGTTCAGCTAGATCCGTTCCTGTTATTTACATTTAGTGCAGTGCGTCCTGCTCACAGTGTTCAGCTAGATCCGTTCCTGCTATTTACATTTAGTGCAGTGCGTCCTGCTCACAGTGTTCAGCTAGATCCGTTCCTGCTATTTACATTTAGTGCAGTGCGTCCTGCTCACAGTGTTCAGCTAGATCCGTTCCTGTTATCTTCCTACTGACAGGCAGGCTTGTCTGGTTACAGTATATAAAGCTACCTGAAGAAAATTACAGGTGTTCTATTTGATCCTATTAGTACCACGGTCAGGCAGCTAGACTATTTACATTTAGTACAGTGCGTCCTGCTCACAGTGTTCAGCTAGATCCGTTCCTGTTATCTTCCTACTGACAGGCAGGCTTGTCTGGTTACAGTATATAAAGCTACCTGAAGAAAATTACAGGTGTTCTATTTGATCCTATTAGTACCACGGTCAGGCAGCTAGACTATTTACATTTAGTACAGTGCGTCCTGCTCACAGTGTACAGCTAGATCCGTTCCTGTTATCTTCCTACTGACAGGCAGGCTTGTCTGGTTACAGTATATAAAGCTACCTGAAGAAAATTACAGGTGTTCTATTTGATCCTATTAGTACCACGGTCAGGCAGCTAGACTATTTACATTTAGTACAGTGCGTCCTGCTCACAGTGTTCAGCTAGATCCGTTCCTGTTATCTTCCTACTGACAGGCAGGCTTGTCTGGTTACAGTATATAAAGCTACTTGAAGAAAATTACAGGTGTTCTATCCCAGCTTAGTGCAGCTACAGGCCATTAGTATGTCTGGAAGGCCAAGAAGGAGAGGCAGACAGTCACAAGCCAATAAGAGAGGGCAAGCAGGCTCTGTGTCTAGTGCTGGTCGTGGAGACGGTGCATCCTCATCAGCACGTGGCCATGGGACACGCTTGGCCTTTTTTTCGGCAGCTGGCCGTGTTGAGCCGCAACATGCGGAAGACTTGGTCGAGTGGATGACCAAGCCGTCCTCATCCTCCTCATCCTCTCTCACCCATGCCCAGGGTGCTTTGTCTGGCAAAGCAGCGGCCTCTTCCCTCAGCTCAATGTCATCAGTGACTCCTTCCCTAGCTCCACCATGTCCTCATGAGGATTCCCTCGAACTGTTTGACCACAGTGTTGGGTACATGCTCCAGGAGGATGCCCAGCGTTTGGAAGGCTCTGATGACGATACTGAGCTCGATGAAGGCAGTAACATGAGCACGGACAGAGGGGGTGCCCAAGAAGGACAGCAATCTGGCAGTCATGCTCCCCCTGCTGCAGCATACTGCCAGGTTTGCTCCAGTGATGAGGAGGGAGGGGATGATGAGGTCACTGACTCAACGTGGGTGCCTGATAGGAGAGAGGAGGAGGAGGAGGAGGAGGAGGAGGAGGAGGCGACGGCACATCACCAACGAGGCAGGATGCCCTCCAGGGGCCAGCCTAAGGGCAACACATTGACTGCATCACACCCCAAAGCTCCACATGTGCAGGGCGCTGCAGTCTCTGCGCGTTATTCAAAAAGTTCTTTGGTGTGGGCCTTTTTTGAGACGAGTGCATCAGATCGCACCGCTGCTATTTGCAACATATGTCTCAAGCGTATCTCGCGTGGCCAAAACATCTCCCGCTTGGGTACCACATGCTTGACCAGACATATGTTGACCTGCCATGCAGTTCGTTGGCAAGCGTATCTAAAAGACCCACACCAAAGAACAAAGAGGATCTCTCCTTGCTCCTCATCAGCTGAGATTTCCAACCCCACTAGACCTTCAGTCCTCTCTGAGACCTGCAGTGAGAGGAATGAAGGTGTAGAATTAGGTGTGTCACAGCCAAGTACTTGTGGGCAATCTGCTTTTGGTACACCGACGTCAGATTGTACCAGGCAAATTTCCCTGCCCCAGCTGCTGCACCGCCGAAAGAAGTTTGCTCCCAGCCATCCACATGCCCAGCGGTTGAATGCTAGCTTGGCAAAATTGCTAGCACTTCAACTGCTGCCTTTTCAGTTGGTAGACTCTGCCCCCTTCCGTGAGTTTGTGGAATGTGCGGTTCCTCAGTGGCAGGTACCCAAACGCCACTTTTTCTCACGGAAGGCGATTCCGGCTCTCTACCGGCATGTGGAAGGCAATGTCCATGCCTCGCTGGACAGGGCGGTCAGCGGTAAGGTGCATATTACCGCTGACTCATGGTCCAGCAGGCATGGACAGGGACGTTACCTAAGTTTCACGGCGCATTGGGTGACTCTGCTGGCAGCTGGGAAGGATGCAGGACAAGGTGCAGTAGTGTTGGAGGTTGTTCCGCCACCACGCCTCCAAAATGCTGATTGTGACACACCTCTCTCCTCCACCCCCTCCTCTTCTTCTTCCTCTATGGCCTCTTCCTCGGAACCAGCGGTGCTCCGTAGGCGTTCAAGGGGCTACGCAAGTACGCAGGCCAAAAGATGCCATGCGGTGCTTGAGCTGGTGTGCTTGGGGGACAGGAGCCACACTGGGGCAGAGGTTTTGTCAGCTCTGCAGGGGCAGGTTCAGAGGTGGTTGACGCCACGCCAACTTAAGGCAGGAATGGTGGTTTGCGACAATGGCACCAACCTCCTCTCTGCCCTCCGACAGGGACAAATGACCCATGTGCCCTGTTTGGCTCACGTCCTTAACTTGGTGGTGCAGCGGTTCTTGGGCAGGTACCCGGGCTTACAGGATGTCCTGAGGCAGGCCAGGAAAGTCTGTGTGCATTTCCGCCGGTCATATAATGCCAGTGCTCGGCTGACGGACCTCCAAAAGGAGTTTAACCTGCCCAAGAACCGCCTAATCTGTGACATGCCCACCAGGTGGAACTCAACGTTGGCCATGCTGCAGCGGCTGCACACGCAGCAGAGGGCCATCAATGAGTACCTGTGCGACTATGGCACCAGGACAGGGTCAGGGGAGCTTGGTTTTTTTTTCCCCACGCCAGTGGGCCATGATCAGGGATGCATGCACTGTCCTGTCACCATTCGAGGAGGCCACGAGGATGGTGAGCAGTGACAGTGCATGCATCAGTGACACTGTCCCCCTTGTCCACCTGTTGGAGCACACGCTGCGTGGAATAATGGACAGGGCACTTGAGGCAGAACAGAGGCAGGAAGAGGAGGACTTCCTTAGCTCTCAAGGCCCCCTTTATCCAGACAGTGTTCCTGCGTGCCCGCCGATCACACAGGAAGAGGACGAGGAGGAAGAGGAGGAGGAGGAAGATTGTGTCAGTATGGAGGTGGAGCCTGGCACTCAGCATCAGCAGCAGTCTTTAAGGGATCAGTCCCAAGAAACACATGGACTTGTACGTGGCTGGGAGGAGGTGGCTGCGGACCATGTCGTTCTTAGTGACCCAGAGGACTCCGGACCGAATGCCTCAGCAAACCTACGCTGCATGGCCTCCCTGATCCTGCAAAGCCTGCGTAAGGATCCTCGTATTCGTGGTATCAAGGAGAAGGACCAATACTGGCTGGCAACCCTCCTTGATCCACGTTACAAGGGTAAGGTTGCGGACCTTATCTTGCCATCGCAGAGGGAGCAGAGGATGAAACATCTTCGGGAGGCCTTGCAGAAAGGTCTGTGCAACGCGTTCCCAGAGACTGGGAGGTTACAAACTCCTGTTTCTGGACAACGTGTTGCTGAGGCTTCGGTCAGTCAAAGAAGGAGCGGTGGAGAAGGTGGCCGTCTGACCGATGCGTTCAGACAATTTTTTGGTCCGCAGCCCCAAGGTATGATCGGTTCCAGCAACCATCGCCAGCGTCTGTTTTATATGGTGCAGGAATACCTAGGGGCAAGATCAGACTTGGACACCTTTCCCACCGAAAATCCTCTGGGTTACTGGGTCTTGAGGATGGATCACTGGCCAGAGCTTGCACAGTATGCAATTGAGCTACTGGCCTGTCCTGCATCCAGCGTTCTTTCGGAACGCACATTCAGTGCTGCTGGAGGCGTGGTAACCGATCACAGGGTGCGTCTGTCCACCGACTCGGTCGATCGGCTGACCTTCATAAAAATGAATGAGTCTTGGATCACCACCAGCTACCAAGCACCTGATGCTGATGTAACCGAATAATTTTTTTTGAAATCTCAGATCCCTTCAAAGACTGCCTATGCTGATGCTGAGTGACTATCCCTGAGTAATTATCCTCTTCCTCCTCAATCATCACGCTGATAGCTTGTAAGAACATTTTTGGTTCTGGGCGCCACCACCAGTGCCTAAGGCCCAATTTTTCAGCCCCTGTTTAACAGGGGCGTGTAATTACAATTTTTGATGTAATACTTTGCAGCAGGGCTCGTTCCTGCATTCCAACTAGAGTGTCTGTGAGGGGTTGCAGTGTTGTGGCACCAGCACCAGTGCCTAAGGCCCAATTTTTCTGCCCCTGTGTAACAGGGGCGTGTAATTACAATTTTTGATGCAATACTTTGCAGCAGGGCTCGTTCCTGCGTTCCAACTAGAGTGTCTGTGAGGGGTTGCAGTGTTGTGGCACCAGCACCAGTGCCTAAGGCCCAATTTTTCTGCCCCTGTCTAACAGGGGCGTGTAATTACAATTTTTGAAGCAATACTTTGCAGCAGGGCTCATTCCTGCGTTCCAACTAGAGTGTCTGTGAGGGGTTGCAGTGTTGTGGCACCAGCACCAGTGCCTAAGGCCTAATTTTTCAGCTCCTGTTCAACAGGGGCATGTAATTACAATTCTTGATCTAATATTTCACAGCAGGGCCCTGTGAGGGCTTACAGTGTTGTGGCCACAGCAATACCTAAGGCCCAAATTTCTGCTGAGTATATAGGGCAGGACCCTACTTTCAAACATCTAACTTACAAATGACTCCTACTTGCAAACGGAAGGAGACAACAGGAAGTGAGATGAAATCTACCCCTAGGAAGGGAAATTCTCTCCTGTAAGAGTTAATATGGGAAAACAATTTCTCCTTTCCACTGATGCTTTCCAATCCTTGTTCCACAAAAAAACCCAAATTTTCAAAAAACATTTTTCATTGGGACAAAAAAGTGAGGTGAAATCTTCTGAAGAGGAGGAAAGACAGCAAAACAAATGTCACAGGGGTGATAACCCTTCCCTATGTTTTCCAAAAAGCTTAGAAAAGATTTTTTGGCTGGAGCTAAACACGTTAAAAATGTTCAAAATTACAAACAGATTCTACTTAACAACAAACCTACAGTCCCTGTCTTGTTTGCACTGCTGTTCAGAGTATATAGGGCCTGGTGGCCCCACACCTTTCCTTATTTTAATTTGGGTGCGGGGTTCCCCTTAATATCCATACAAGACCCAAAGGGCCTGGTAATGGACTGGGGGGTACCCATGCCGTTTGTCTCACTGATTTTCATCCATATTGCCATGACCCGACATGACATTAAACCCGCAAGCAGTTTTAAATGAGATTTTTTCCTTTAAAAATGACATTTGGTGCAGGGACTGTTCTAAACATGGGAAACACGCGTCACTTTACAGGCATACTATAGACACCCCCCAGGTACGATATTTAAAGGAATATTTCACTTTTTTTTTTTACTTTAAGCATCATTAAAATCACTGCTCCCGAAAAAACGGCCGTTTTTAAAAGTTTTTTTTGCATTGATACATGTCCCCTGGGGTAGGACCCGGGTCCCCAAACCCTTTTTAGGACAATACCATGCAAATTAGCCTTTAAAATGAGCACTTTTGATTTCGAACGTTCGAGTCCCATAGACGTCAATGGGGTTCTAACGTTCGTGCGAACTTTCGGTCCGTTCGCGGGTTCTGGTGCGAACCGAACCGGGGGGTGTTCGGCTCATCCCTACATATAAGCCTTTAAAATGAGCACCTGTGATTTTTCACGTTTGTGTCCCATAGACTTTAACGGTGTTCGTGCGTTCGAACAAGTTTTTTGCCTGTTTGCATGTTCTGCTGCAAACCGAACGGGGGGGTGTTCGGCTCATTCCTGTATATATACAGTATCTCACAAAAGTGACTACACCCCTCATATTTTTGTAAATATTTTATTATATCTTTTCATGTGACAACACTAAAGAAATGACACTTTGCTACAATGAAAAGTAGTGTATAGCTCAAGAATATGCAATTAGTGGCCCTCCAGCTGTTGCAGAACTACAAGTCCCATGAGGCATAATAAGACTCTGACAGCCACAAACATGTCACCAAGAGGCAGAGGCATGATGGGACGTGTAGTTTTGCAACAGCTGGAGGTCCGCTAATTGCATATCCCTGGTATAGCTTGTATAAGGCTGGCCATACATGGTCGAATTTCGAAAGAATTTTCTTTTGAAAATCAGAAATTTCATGCGTTTTGTGATCTGATGGTGCCACTATTAATTTCGAAATTCGGGCAACCAAGCCTTCAATATCACCTCCTGTTGCTACAGAAAAAAATGGGAATCTTCTATTCTTTCTGGGAATTTTCTTTTCTTGCACATGCGCATTTCTTTTTCGATTACATTTCTCGCATGATTCTCCCATCATTGATTAGAAAATCGTAAGTTTTTAAAAAAATTTCCAACATGCCTGATTATTCAAGTTGTTGCAGCCCACTAATGGTGCGAAATTTGAACGAAAATTCTTAGATAAGATTTTCGAAAGAAAATTTTTTCGAAATTTGACCCATGTATGGCCTGCCTAACAGTGTAAATATGCTGTCCCCTCAAAATAACTCAACACAACGCCATTAATGTCCAAACCGCTGGCAACAAGAGTGAGTACACCCCTAAGTGAAAATGTCCAAATCGGGCCCAAAGTGTCAATATTTTGTGTGTCCACCATTATTTTCCAGCACTGCCTTAACCCTCTTGGGCCTGGAATTCCCCAGAGCTTCACAGGTTGCCACTGGAGTCCTCTTCAACTCTTCCATGACAACATCATGGAGTTGGTGAATGTTAGAGACCTTGTGCTCCTCCACCTTCCGTTTGGGGATGCCCCACAGATGCCCAATAGGGTTTAAGTCTGGAGACATGCATGGCCAGTCCACCACCTTTACCCTCAACTTCTTTAGCAAGCAGTGGTCGTCTTGGAGGTGTATTTGGGGTCGTTATCATATTGGAATACTGCACTGTGGCCCAGTCTCCGAAGGGAGGGGATCATGCTCTGCTTCAGTATGTCAAAGTACATGTTGGCATTCATGGTTACCTCAATAAACTGTAGCTCCCCAGTGCCGGCAGCACTCATGCAGCCCAGACCATGGCACTCCTACCACCTTGCTTGACTAGAGGCAAGACAGTCTTGTCTTTGTACTCCTCACGATGTTGAACTTTCGGTGACCAGTATGAGAGAGTAAATGAATGAATGAATGAATGATTTGTAAAGCGCTGCAAATGCGAACTGAATCGCCTCAAGGCGCTAATGCGTTTTGTGCTGTCATCCTCTAGAAGAGAAAGGTCTTGAGTTTTTTCCTGAAGGCCAGATAGTTTTCTTCCATGCGGATGTGAGTCGGAAGAGCGTTCCATTGCCGAGGTCCCTGGACTGCGAATCTTCGTTCTCCCCTTGCTTTGTAGCGGTATTTGGGAATGAGGAGGAGGTTTTGGTTAGATGATCGCAGATTGCGATTGGGAGTGTAGTATTTTATTTTCTCTCGGAGGTATTGAGGGGCGTTACCTTGTATGCATTTGTGGGTGAGGCAGAGGGTCTTAAATGTGATCCTATTCTTTATGGTTAGCCAATGTAGGCTCCTCAGGGATGAGGAGATGGACTCCCAGGGTTTTTTTCCTGTTAGCAGTCTTGCCGCCGTGTTTTGGATGGCCTGTAGGCGCGCAAGCTGATATTGGGGTAATCCTATGTAAAGTGAGTTTGCGTAGACGAGTCGGGAATTGATGATTGTTCCGACTACTGCTGCTTTGTCCTCTTTTGGGATGAAGGGGATGAGTCTGTGTAGCAGGCGGAGGAGATGGTGAGATCCGCTAACTACTGATCCTATTTGTGCATCCATTGTCATTTCTGAGTCAAAGATAACTCCAAGACTCTTGGCTTTGGTGCGCTGAGAGATGGTTTGTCCTAAGATGGTGGGAGGAGTCCACGGGGTCTTGGTTTTGGCACTTTGGTTAGCGTGTAGGAGAAGAAGTTCTGTTTTTGACCCGTTGAGTTTGAGGGAACTAAAGGTCATCCAGTCATCTATCAAAGTGAGGCATTTCTCTAATTGCTGATGGTGGTCTTTTTGTCCGGTGATGCAAAAGTAGATTTGGGTGTCGTCAGAGTATGAGTGGAAGCAGACGTCTGATTTTTTGATGATTTCGAGGAGTGGGTGGATGTAGATGTTGAATAACACTGGCAACAGGGGTGAACCCTGAGGGACTCCACAGGAGATTGTTCGGGTTTCGGAGGTGAATGCTCCTAGTTTCACTGTCTGAGACCAGTTCTCTA
This sequence comes from Aquarana catesbeiana, assembly GCF_042186555.1. Lineage (NCBI taxonomy): Eukaryota > Metazoa > Chordata > Amphibia > Anura > Ranidae > Aquarana > Aquarana catesbeiana. Next base: position 550,529,827 of record NC_133327.1, read on the forward strand.
AGAGGGATGCAAACCATTTTAGACTAGAATCTGTGGCTCCTGCTACTTCTGTGAGGCGGACAAGTAGAGTATTGTGGTCCACTGTATCAAAGGCTGCACTGAGGTCTAACAGTATCAAGAGGCATGATTCTCTGTCATCTGCTGCTTCGAGGGCATAATCCCATATTTTTAGAAGTGCAGTTTCTGTGCCATGGCCAGGACGGAAGCCTGATTGTAGAGTTTCCAGAAGCTGATGTGTGTCCAGGTGGCATTGTAGCTGTTGTACTACCGCTTTCTCCATAATCTTGGAGATGGTGTTGAGGCTTGTTATCGGTCTGCGGTGGTTAGGGTCCTTAGGTTCGAGATTGGGTTTCTTTAGCAGGGGTTTGACGATGCCTTGCTTGAGGGTGGTTGGCACAATCCCTTCTTTGAACGACTGATTTATGAGGTGTGTTATAGTGGGAGCCAGGATGTTGGAGCATGCTTTAAGGAGTTTCGTGGGGATGATGACATTTGGTGATGTGCTGTCTCGAAGGCTTCTCATAATGTCTTTAGTCGTGTCAGTGGTGATTGGGGTCAGGAAGAAGTCCGGTGGTTGTGTGATGTTTGTGTTGATATCCTCTTTTTGCTTTGGTTGGGTAAAGTTGGTTGTTTTTTTCTGTTGAATTGATTTACGAATGTTGTTGATTTTGTCAATGAAGAAATTTGATAACTCATTGCAGAATTCTTGAGTATCGTTTGCTGGGGGCTCTAAGCAGGTTCGGTTCATTGACTGGGCGACTATTTTGAAAAGTTCCCGTGGCCGGTTTAAGGCAGTTGAAATGGTGTTCGAGAAATGTTCTTTTTTGGCTTTGAAGATTGCTTTGCGGTATTTCCCAGTGAGTACTTTGTAGTTTGTGTGGTTTTCCTTGGTGGAGTTTCTTCTCCATGCTCTTTCAGCTCTTCTACGTTCTTGCTTGAGTAGGGTGAGCGTGCCATTAAACCATCTTGAGTTTTTTTTGCGGATGAGTGTTCTGCGTTTTGGCGCTACTGAGTCTGCTGTTTGTAGTAATGCCTCATTTAGGGAGTTGAGTGTTTGTTCTGTTGAGAGGTTTGAGGTTAGCGATTGTATTTTTCTTGACAATGTGGTTTTGAAGAGTTCGGAGTGCAGTTTCTTCTGAGATCTGTGCCAGTGTGTTGTTGTAGCATGTTTCTGTTTTTGAAGGGTGGCGTTAGTGGTGATTTTAAATTTGATGGCGTGGTGGTCCGTCCATGGTAGCGGTGTGTTGTCGAATATGTTGATGTCCATATTCTGTTTGAAGATGAGGTCTAGAGTGTGTCCTGAGCCATGCGTGGGAGTATTTATAAGCTGTTGGAGACCTAGTTCTTCTAGTTGGTTGATGCAGGCGGTCGCAATAGGCTCTTGGGTAGAGTTTGTCCAGAGGTTGAAGTCCACAGAGTACCAGAAGGTTTTTGGTTTTCAAGGTGTGCATTGAAATGAATTCAGTGAGTGGTGTAAGGAGATTGGTCTTTGGTCCTGGTGGTCTGTAGCATAGTAGTATGTGAATGGTGTCTTGGGGTGTTGTTTGAAGATGCAGGGGGAGTATCTCCATGAAAGGCACTGAGTTCTGTGAAGTTGGTTTGGTGAAGGCAAGGTGCGATTTGAAGATCACTGCTAGGCCTCCTCCTTTTTTTCCTATTCTATGCTCGGTTAGGATGCTGTAGTTCTCAGGCACTAATTCAGTTAGGATAGTGTTGCAGTCGGATGTTAGCCAGCTTTCCGTAATGAAGAGGCAATCTATGTTGTTTTCGATGATGAAGTCATGGATTTCCAGTCTGTGCTTGACTGCAGATCTGGTGTTGATCAGGGAGCATGCTAGTTGTTGTGGTTGGATTGGTTTCTCCCTGTATTTGATGGTTGCTTGTAGGTTGGTCCTTAGTAGTTTTTCTTTTTTTAGTGCTTTTTGAGTGGCGGTTGGTAAAGTTGAAGCGATGTTTCTTAGCCTGTGGAGGGCGTCCGCTGTGTACTTAAAATTGCACATGGTGAGAGCCCAAGTTGCTGAGGGAGGGTGATGGCGGCTACCTATCGCCCTCCTGTTGATCCAGAGGAAGGTGAAAAAACCCCTAGCTGAGCTGGCCAATTGGTGCAGCAGAGGAAAAATTCCTTCCTGACACCCCGAGGGGCGATCGGACTCAAGGACCCTAGTCAAACTGCTAGGGTCCCCGTGGGCTTACCTGTACAGGGTGGTCTGGAGGCTGGCGGTTGGGGGGGTGAGGGTAGGGGATCTGACCGCTACTTACTAGTTGGAATGGTGCTGTGGCTGGGTCTAGGAGGATCTCAGATGGATGCTAGTCAGGTCCAGAGTTTCCGGTGGTCATCTGTGCCCACGCAGTGAGGTCCAGTGTCGAGGAGGGGGTGATCCAGGTGAGGGGCACTGGGGCCCGCTGGACAGTTGTTGGTGGGGGTGAGGAGGCTGCTGGATCTAGGCCGCAGCCGTGGTCTGTCCCCCGAGTCTAATGGCTAGAGAACAGGGTGAATGGACGGCGGCTGTGGTGGTGCCCCGAGGGGGGTGGGACCGTGATAGGTGGACGGTGGGATGGTGGACCTGCCTGGAGGTGGGCCGGTGCAGGCCTGGGGGGGCCGGGAGGGACCGGGTCCTGGTACTAACCTGCTGGGGGGGTCCGGGGAGCTCCGGGTGGAGGTAGTGGGTTACGGCCGCAAGGGTGGACCAAGATGGCCGACGGGCCGGGCCCGGGCTGCAGGCTGTCCTGATTCTCGACTCCCGCGGTGGCTAGGTCCTGTTTGTTGATGGTGGGCTAGGGTCCCGATGCTACCTGCTGGGGGGAGTCCGGGGATGAGCTCCGGGTGGAGGTGGTGGTAGCTGCTGCACAGGGTGGACCAAGATGGCCGACTGGCTAGGCCCGGGCCGCGGGCTTGCCGCGGGCTTGCCTGATGCTGGGCTTCTCGGTGCAGAGGTCCCGTCCGTGGATGCTGGGATTAGCCCTGGATGGATGGAGCGCCGATGAGACTGGGGGTGAGCGGCGGCCGGCACTGGGGGCTGGCCGGAGCCGCGGTGTGTCCTATGAGCTGCTCCGGGAGGCTGCTGTGCACAGTGTTCCAACGGGCCGAGGCAGCGTAGAGTGAGAGCGATAACACCAAATTTAACACACTTGCTCCCCATTCACACCTTAGACCTTGTAACATTAACGAGTCACATGCCACCGGGGACGGAAAATGGCTAATTGGACCCAATTTGGACATTTTCACTTAGGGGTGTACTCACTTTTGTTGCCAGCGGTTTAGACATTAATGGCTGTGTGTTGAGTTTTTTGAGGGGACAGCAAGATTACACAGTTATACAATCTGTACACTTACTACTTTACAGTGTAGCAAAGTGTCATTTCTTCAGTGTTGTTACATGAAAAGATATAATAAAATATTTACAAAAATGTGAGGGGTGTACTTACTTTTGTGAGATACTGTGTGTGTGAATATATATATATATATATATATATATATATATATATATATATATATATATACTCATTGGCCATTTTATTAGGGCACCTTGCTAGTATCAGGTTGGACCCCATTTGCCTTCAGAACTGCTTTAATTCTCTATTCTTTAGAATAAATTCTTTATTCAACACGGTGTTGGAAACATTCCTCAGAGATTTTGGTCTATATTAATATGATAGCATCACACAGTTGCTGCAGTTTTTTCGGCTGCACATCCATGATGCAAATCTCTTGTACCACCACATCCCAAAGGTGCTCTATTGGATTGAGATCTGGTGACTGTGGATGCCATTGGAGTACGGTGAATTTATTGTCATGTTGAAAAAAAACAATTTGAGATGATTTGAGCTTTGTGACAAGGTGCATTATTCTGCTCTAAGATGGCTACACTGTAGTCATAAATGGATGGACATGGTCAGCAACAATACTCAGGTAGCATTTAAATGATGCTCAATTGGTACTAAGGAGCCCAAAGTGTGAAAATATCCCCACACCATTACACCACCATCAGCCTGAACTGGCAGGATGGATCCATGCTTTTATGTTGTTTACGCTAAAAATCTGACCCTACCATCTGAATGTCCCAGCTAAAATCGAGACTCATCAGATCAAGCAATGTTTTTCCAATCTTCTATTGTTCAATTTTGGTGAGCCTGTGCGAATTGTAGCCTCAGCTTCCTGTTTATAGCTAACAGGTGTGGAACCAGGTAAGGTCTTCTGCTGCTGTAACCCATCTGCTTCAAGGTTTGATGTGTTGTGCATTCAGAGATGGTATTCTGCATACCTTGGTTGTAATGAGTGGTTATTTGAATTACTGTTGCATTTCTATCATCTCGAACTAGACTGCTCATTCTCCTCTGACCTCTGACATCAGCAAGGCATTTTCATCCACACAATTTCCGCTCACTGGATATTTTCTTTTTTTTGGTCCATTCTCTGTAAACCCTAGAGATGGTTGTGCGTGAAAATCCCAGTAGATCAACAGTTTTTGAAATATTTAGACCAGCCCATCTGGCACCAACAGCTATGTCACATTCAAAGTCACTTACAGTAAATCTCTTTCTTCCCCATTCTGATGCTCGGTTTGAACTTCAGCAAGTCATCTTCACCATGACTAGATGCCTAAATGCATTGAGTTGCTGCCATGTGATTAGCTGAATAGCAATTTGTGTTACCAAGCAATTAAACAAGCGTGCCTAATAAAGTGGCCGCTGAGTGTACAGTATATGTATGTATATATATATATATATATATATATATATATATATATACACATATATATGCATATATACGCATGTACATACATATATACTTGTACACATACATACATCTTCCTCTTCTCTACCCCAGCTTAAAAAAATTAAAATCAAAAGCAATTAGAAAGGTGGGACCTGTAGTGCAACATTGAAAGCAAATCTAACAATGCTGGTTACCATCAGAAGGTCATTTAGGATCTGTGACATTAACAAATTATGGAAGCATACTGGAAACATTCAACAATTAGAGAACATGGACAGGTCCACCATATATACACATGCACATACATACATCTTCCTCTTCTCTACCTGAGGTTAAAAAATTAAAATCAAAAGCAATTGGGAAGAGAAATGAGGGAGCATGTGGGACCTGTAGTGTAGCAATGAAAGCAAGTCTAGCCACGCAGGCCAAGATGGGCATCAGAAAGGGATTTAGGAACTATAATATGAAAAAACTGTGGGCGCATACTGAAAATGTTCAACAGTTAGGGAACATGAACAGGTCCGCCAAGGGCAAGCATTAGTAAAGCAACAAAAGTGTGTGGCTTGGGGCTGGCCAGTGAAGAGTAAAACCAGTGAAACCAGTAGGGAAAAAAAAATATAGTAATATTAAAGTCATAACAGTGTAGGTCAGAGCAAAATGGTCAACAGTCCAAAATCGCGGGTGATACCTCACAACCAATGACTCAAATTCAAATACCAAAGGTAAAGCCCAGTCAAAGCGGAAAAAAAAACCTTAAATCATCAGGGCCTTCCTGCTCATCCTGTAGAAACCTCCTGGAAGCATTGTGCCTGAAGGGAGCGAAGGGCTTGGGAGCTTCGCTAGGACACCAGTGGTGATTTGCGTGGTGGTTGCAATGACTATGTGTCAGGAACCAAGAATCAGACAGAGACAGAAAATGCAGTTAAAATCACACGTTTTAATATAACGGTATAAATGGTACAAATAATTAACGTAGTCAAAACATAGTCAGGGCACGGTAGCCAAAGCGGGTAGTCAGAACAAGCCAGTAAGTCAGGAAGCCAGAGATGATAGTAGTCAGAGGCAGCAGACAGGATCAGGAACCAGAGGGGGTGCCAGCCAGGCAAGTCTCAGGCAGAGAGTCTCCAGATATGTTTGACCAAGGCAAAGGCATGGGAGAAATGTAACAGGCAGTTTAAATAGCCAGAATGGGCTGGCTGTTGGCTGGACTGATGAGCAGGAAATTATCACCAGGTGAGCCACTGTGGAACGATGAGTCCTGGCTAGGGATGAGCTTCGAGTTTGAGTCGAACATCGGCTGTTCGCAAGTTCACCGAACAGCGAACAATTTGGGGTATTCGCGGCAAATTCGAATGCCGCGGAACACCCTTTAAAAGTCTATGGGAGAAATCAAAAGTGCTAATTTTAAAGGCTTATATGCATGGTATTGTCATAAAAAGTGTTTGGGGACCTGGGTCCTGCCCCAGGGGACATGGTTCAATGCAAAAAAAAGTTTTAAAAATGGACGTTTTTTTGGGAGCAGTGATTTGAATAATGCTTAAAGTGAAACAATAAAAGTGTAATATCCCTTTAAATTTCGTAGATGGGGGGTGTCTATAGTATGCCTGTAAAGGGGCGCATGTTTCCAGTGTTTAGAACAGTCTGACAGCAAAATGACATTTCAAAGGAAAAAAAGTCATTTAAAAATACTCGCAGCCATTAATGCATTGCCGGTCCGACAATACACATAGAAGTTTAATGATAAAAACGGCATGGGAATTCCCCACAGGGGAACCCCGAACCAAAATTAAAAAAAAAAAAATGACGTGGGGGGTCCCCCTAAATTCCATACCAGGCCCTTCAGGTCTGATATGGATATTAAGGGGAACCCCGGCCAGAATTTAAAAAAAAAATGACGTGGGGGTCCCCCTAAATTCCATACCAGACCCTTCAGGTCTGGTATGGATATTAAGGGGAACCCTGCGCCAAAATTTTAAAAAAAATGGCGTGGGATCCCCCCAAAAATCCATACCAGACCCTTATCCCAGCACACAACCTGGCAGGCCACAGGAAAAGAGGGGGGGACGAGAGAGCGGCCCCCCTCCTGAACCGTACCAGGCCACATGCCTTCAACATTGGGAGGGTGCTTTGGGGTAGCCTCCCAAAACACCTTGTCCCCATGTTGTTGAGGACAAGGGCCTCATCCCCACAACCCTGGCCGGTGATTGTGGGGGTCTGCGGGCGGGGGGGCGTATCGGAATCTGGAAGCCCCCTTTAACAAGGGGACCCCCAGATCCCAGCCCTCCCCCCTGTGTGAAATGGTAAGGGGGTACTTTTGTACCCCTACCATTTCACTAAAAAAGTGTCAAAAATGTTAAAAATAACAAGAGACAGTTTTTGACAATTCCTTTATTTAAATGCTTCTTCTTTCTTCTATCTTCTTTCTTCTTTCTTCTATCTTCTATCTTCCTTCATCTTCTTCTTCTTCTGGTTCTTCCTCTGGTGTTCTCGTCCAGCCTCTCCTCCGCGGCGTCTTCTTCCCTTCTTCTCCTCGGGCCACTCCGCATTCATGGCATGGAGGGAGGCTCCCGCTCTTCTCTTCTTCATCTTCTTCTCTTCTTCATCTTCTTCTCTTCTTCATCTTCTTCTCTTCTTCATCTTCTTCTCCGGGCCGCTCCGCATCCATGGCATGGAGGGAGGCTCCCGCTGTGTGACGCTTCTCCTCTTCTGGCGGTTCTTAAATAACAGGGGGCAGGGCCACTGACGCACGGGGATATGACGGGACTTCCCTGTGGCATTCCCCGTGACGCCACAGGGAAGTCCCGTCAAGTCACCGTGAGTCAGAGGGGGGGGTCACTGGGTGGCCCCGCCCCCCCGTTATTTAAGAACCGTCAGAAGAGGAGAAGCGTCACACAGCGGGAGCCTCCCTCCATGCCATGGATGCGGAGCGGCCCGGAGAAGAAGATGAAGAAGAGAAGAAGATGAAGAGAAGAGCGGGAGCCTCCCTCCATGCCAGGAAGAGGAAGAACCAGAAGAACCAGAAGAAGAAGATGGAGGAAGAAACCGAAGGAAGATAGAAGATAGAAGAAAGAAGAAAGAAGAAGCATTTAAATAAAGGAATTGTCAAAAACTGTCTCTTGTCATTTTTAACATTTTTGACAGTTTTTTAGTGAAATGGTAGGGGTACTTTTGTACCCCCTTACCATTTCACACAGGGGGGAAGGCTGGGATCTGGGTGTCCCCTTGTTAAAGGGGGCTTCCAGATTCCGATAAGCCCCCCGCCCGCAGACCCCACAACCACCGGCCAGGGTTGTGGGGATAAGGCCCTTGTCCTCATCAATATGGGGACAAGGTGTTTTTGGGGGCTACCCCAAAGCACCCTCCCAATGTTGAGGGCATGTGGCCTGGTACGGTTTAGGGGGGGCGCTCTCTCATCCCCCCTCTTTTCCTGTGGCCTGCCAGGTTGCATGCTCGGATAAGGGTCTGGTATAGATTTCTGGGGGGACCCCACGCCGTTTTTTTTTTTAATTTTGGCGCGGGGTTCCCCTTAATATCCATACCAGACCTGAAGGGCCTGGTATGGAATTTAGGGGGACCCCCCACGTCATTTTTTTTTTTTTAACTTTGGTTCGGGGTTCCCCTGTGCGAGTAATTTTAAATGACTTTTTTTCCTTTAAAATGTCATTTTGCTGTCAGACTGTTCTAAACATGGGAAACATGCGCCCCTTTACAGGCATACTATAGACACCCCCCAGCTACGAAATTTAAAGGGATATTACACTTTTATTGTTTCACTTTAAGCATTATTAAAATCACTGCTCTCGAAAAAACAGCCGTTTTTAAAACTTTTTTTTTGCATTGATCCATGTCCCCTGGGGCAGGACCCAGGTCCCCAAACACTTTTTATGACAATAACTTGCATATAAGCTTTTAAAATTAGCACTTTTGATTATTCATGTTCATGTCCCATAGACTTTAATGGTGTTCACGCGTTCGAACAAACTTTTTTCCTGTTCGTATGTTCTGGTGCGAACCGAACAGGGGGGTGTTCGGCTCATCCCTAGTCCTGGCAATTAACTGACAGCTGAGCAACCTGAGCACTCAGAGGGTAGGGCTGATAGCCCAGCCCTTACACCATGGTTGAGCCATAGAGGAAGCATCAGTGTTTGCGAAGGAGGGAGGTCAAAGTTCAGCTCTGGAAATGGCAATGAAAACCTGCTGGAAAAGAGGCTTGGAATTGGCAACAAAGGAAAGTTTAACTATGGTACTTGCCGACCAGGCGCTGCCGTTATACGGCACCAGGTTGACTCCCCTGCGTGAATCACTGTAGCTGTATGGCAGCCGCTTTAAGGGATATAGGGGGATGTGCGCACCACCCACGCTGCAGCATAGGAGACGATGCACGTGGCCGGCGGCCGTGATGTCCGCCGCCCACCCATGATCACTCCTGTCTCCTGTAAACAGACAGATCCCTGTTCTGACAGGGGAAGAGTGAGAGATCTGCTGTTCCTAGTGATCAGAAACAGTAATCTCTCTCCTCTTCCAATCAATACACTGCCCCCACAGTTAGAAACAACTCCCTAGGGAACACTTAACCCCTTGATCGCCCCCTATTGTTATCCCCTTCCCTGCCAGTGACATTTATACTGTAATCAGTAGCTATTTTTAGTTCTGTAGTTTGCTGTATAAATGTCAGTGGTCCCAAAAAAGGGTCAAAAGTGTCCGATCTATCCGCCATAATGTCGCAGTCCCCCTAAAAATCCCTAGTAAAAAAAAAATAATAATAAAAATGCCCTAAATATATCCCCTATTTTGTAGATGCTATAACGTTTGCGCAAACCGTTCAATATACGCTTATTGTGATTTATTTTTACCAAAAATATGATAGAAGAATACATATAGGCCTGAACTGATGAAAAAATGTATATATTTTTAGGATATTTATTATAGCAAAAAGTAAAAAATATTGTTTTTTTTTCAAAATTGCTGCTCTTTTTATTGTTTATAAAAAAAAGTTCTACTTTCTATTATATCTGTAGTGCAGCAAGTACAGAGAAATATTCCTAATGGGACATTCTGTACTAACCAACTAGTTAACATTGTTCACTGAGTCAGTTTACATGTCAATATTCATGCTACTTGTGATCTCTGGCATGTGTATATTATATAGTAAAATATATTTCTTGATTCCATGTATTAGAATAGAAAAATGGGAGAGAGTAACAGGGGGGTGAGGGGTTCTTCTGTTATGGTCATATTGACAATTTGAAAATTTTGAATTGCATCACGTCTTTCATTATTGTTCCCACTGATTTACTATTTTCTAGTGTAACCTACCTGAAGTTTCCAAATTAGAAATCACTGGAATGATGTATATGTAGTAATCCTAGCCCAAACTAGTGGCTGTAGCTCTAGCCTAACCTAATCCTAACTCTAGTATTAGTGCAACTATCATCTGCTAAAATGAGTGGCCTGATTAGTGCACGTGGAGTCTCATTTCAGGGATACATACAAGATGATATGGAATGCAATTGTCTCACCACATTGGAAGTGTGGCATGACAAATAATTTAAACCAGCCATATATGGCTCAAATTTTGTACGAATACTGTTGAATTAGCAATAATTTAAGCCACAGGTGATCCTGTTGGAGCCAGCTGGCCAGACCAAGGTCAATTTAAAAATTGATGGCGGACAGCAGGCCCTGCCCCTCCTCTGAGCTCAACTTACTTACTCTTATATCATATATATCATACATGACCTTTCCCCTGGGTTGGAATCTCTTGCATTCAGTAGGTCTAACAAACTGTGTCCTATGTATGCTTTCATGCAAAAAATCTGGATCAAACTTCAACAGCTTCAAAAGCTATAGCTTCAAATACGGAACTCGCCAAGTTAGTTTGGTAACCAGTGGAAGGTCGACAGTATCACCCATCTTTCTCAGATATTCTCTCGGGGCTCTCTTATACCCTTTGCAGAACTTTGTTCTGAGTTTTCTCTGGCCCCATCTATGTACTTTGAGTATGTTCAACTTTACCACACACTCAAGACTCAAGGTAACTTGTGTGTTTACATACAGTATATGCAACGTATGGAAACCTCTAAAGGTTTTATACCTGGTTGTTATGCTAACCTTTTGGCTATCTACCTTGAAGAGTTTCATTCTACAGTATCAGAGAAATGTGAGGTGGATGTTGGTCACCTAATGATCAATGGGAGCAGGCCTTGCAGGCGGTGCCACTGTGCTCACTAAACCACCCACAGTGGCTTGCCCAATTATAAGAATAAATTAAGCTGCGCTATATATAAAAATGAAAACATATAAGACAGTGACATATATATCTTAGAGCATATACCAACTTCTATGAGGGGTACCAACACTTTAATTGGCTATTAGTAAAGCAGTATTGAATAAGTGAAGCTCATAAGTGTGCAAATGAGCCAAAAATGCAGAAACTAAAGTGCTTGGTAGTGTCCTTTTTCCTCAGTGAAATTGATAAGGTAGATGATATTCCTCAACATAAAAAAGGCTGAAAACCATAATCCATATAATCCATCAAACAACTGTTCCACAGTGACTTGTGATAAAAAACACCCAAGAAGATGTGACGGTGTATGATAGACAGGGTCCTCCACCTTTAAAATTATTGCTGCTTACCAGATAAATAGATCTCTTTTTAAGGAGATCCAATTTGCATGTGGCTTGTACCCCAGCCCTGGGTCTCTGTAATTAGCAGCCAGGTGTCCCAGATCATCCGCTCCTCAGAATAGTCACCAGTCAGTAATTCCCCATGTAAGGATTAAAAGGGCTTCCATAGTGCAATTCCATAAAAGTTTATTATGTTAAAAACAGAAATGCACTTACACTTAGCCAAAATATACAATAGCATGTCTGTTAAAGCTCTCGATAGCTGCCCGTTGCTTTCGGGACTTTGCGTTGTTTGCGGTGACATCAGCACGCCGCTCCTTGTCACAGATGATGTCATCCTGGGGCACGGGCGGCGTGCTGACTCACTGCCATATATAGTCTACTACAAGTGAAGGAATGCCCAGCCTTGAGCCCCAAGCGTCCCCTGTGTTGAAACCGCCATCTTAGAAAAAGACAGCTGCCCACAAGAAGTGGAACATTTTAGTATGTCCGGAATGTGCATTTAAGCACTCCCGAACCAAAAAACATATCAGCATTCTAATGTATTCACATAGGCAACTAGCCCAAAAGAAAGCAATATTGTCTAAAAAACACATTGGATTCTATTCATGGGTTCAATGTCCACTGGTGTCACCCCTAAGCATATGATCATCCAGCGACACCTAGCGGTCCCTAGATGCATGAACGTGCAGCAAATATGCCGCAGTGTCCATGTACCCGCCTTTAAATTGTTTATAGTGTGTATCTCACTTAAAGTTGCAGCTGATTCGCTATTTATTTAACTATTTTTTAGTTAAAAGTTTAGACTGTTCTTAGACAGTGCAGTAATCTACTTTTGACATTTTACCCAATTATACATATTGTTATGGACTCACTATACCCCAACTAAGCTTTTCCTAATGGGTAAAGCACAAGATCCCCTGTGTGGCTGCTGCCATAGGGACCACAAGGATATCAATAATGTGGAGGTGCCCCAAATTGCACCGCTATTGGGAGGGCGTAGTGAACGCTTTTAACAGAGTGTTCTCTTCAAATATTCAGATAGACCCAAAACAGTGTATACTAGGTATAAGAGAGTCTACTGATATGCAAGAATTTACTCTGGAGGCTATTACCTAAGCTTTGTTTCAAGCCCGAAAGCTGATTTTACTGCATTGGAAATCTGAGAACCCACTTACTCTAAATGAATGGATTAGGGGATACTCTCCAACTAGAACAATGTATATATCAGCACAGAGGATGCCCTGGTAAATTTTGAAAAATTGGGGACAATTGGCTGGATACCCCAGGCCTTAGTCTAATGGGCTTAGTCCTGGGCAGGTTGAGTATTCCTGGTGATGGTTCAGGTGAAGTGTGATTAGTCCTATCTATCTTTATTTCAGTAATCATTACCCTTAACACTGTATGAGGCTGTTGTAATCCTTTGGCTACGGTGTGCATTTCCTGATTTATCCACTCGGTTTTTCTATGTGAACTCGACATATTTTCTGTATTTATGCCTTTTTAACTATGCAGAGATTTCTGTACAAGCTTTTGTTTTCAATAAAGTTTTGCTACTGATTAAAAAAAAAATGAAGGTGGAAAATTGTTAGCTTAACCTGCTGCAGTTACATGATTGCAATAGCTGGCAGTGGAGGTTCAGGGCATATTACTTCCCTTTATTTGAATTACACACTCAGAGATATGTAAAAATTATAACCTGCTGAGACTGGAGGTTTGTGGATAATTTATGAGAATACTCTTCAGAGATATATAGAATCTGAACAATGAGGCAATAACTCTGATAATATTGGAATTCTGTGATGTGGAAAGAGTAAGAGACTTTTATTACATCTGTTAATGCTCTCAGTAGTGTTCAAGTACCATTATGCTACACCTCTGACTGTTGCTATGTAGTTTTACCAGTAGGAGAAGAGGATCTTAGGAGGGAGGATGGGGATAGTTGGTCATTTGCTGTTTTAATGGGCAAGGAGAGTTATGTTGTGTTTTGCAATAAAGTACAACACCTTGGTTCAGTGGCTGGCAATTCTGCCTTGTAGCACTGAGGTCTTCAGTTTGAATCCCAGTCAGGACACTGCCTGCATGGAATTTGCATGTTCTCCCTATGCTTGTGGGGTTTCCTACCACACTCCAAAGAAAGGATGGTGGGTTAAATGGCTCCTGTCTTAACTGGCCCCAGTATGTGTGTATTTGTATGCATGGGGGCAGGGACTAATGTGAATGTATGTAAAGTGCTGCCTAAATTGTTGGAAATATATAAATTCTGCTTTTAAGACAATGCTTGTGGTGGTGCCTTTCTCACATCTTCCTCTTGCTTGAAACTCACACTACCTACCTAACCCTACCTGCAACTCCAATTTTAACTATGTTAATAATCCTATCCTTACTGTAACCCTGGTCATTCATCTGTTGGTAAAAGATATGAATCACAGATGTCAATCACAGCCAGTGAACCAATGAGGAGTTAGAGGGGACACACAAAGCAGCGGCTCGAGAGTGACCCTGCTTAGGTGCTCTGGTGGCACTCGGCAAGAGGGGGGAGCCATCCCTTTAAAACCAAACACATATTCATTACACAGGTTAATTTAATGCAGGTAAGGCACTAAGTGAGTTTAATTACCACCTTAATCAGCCACAAAACCTATATAATCATTTTTAAAGGGATAAGTTGGTAACCCTAGCTGGCAGGGGACCCAAGAAGAGGAGGATCGGGGCTGCTCTGTGCAAAACCAGACACATCTTCCTCTTGCTTGAAACTCACACTACCTACCTAACCCTACCTGCAACTCCAATTTTAACTATGTTAATAATCCTATCCTTACTGTAACCCTGGTCATTCATCTGTTGGTAAAAGATATGAATCACAGATGTCAATCACAGCCAGTGAACCAATGAGGAGATAGAGGGGACACACAAAGCAGCGGCTCGAGAGTGACCCTGCTTAGGTGCTCTGGTGGCACTCGGCAAGAGGGAGGAGCCATCCCTTTAAAACCAAACACATATTCATTACACAGGTTAATTTAATGCAGGTAAGGCACTAAGTGAGTTTAATTACCACCTTAATCAGCCACAAAACCTATATAATCATTTTTAAAGGGATAAGTTGGTAACCCTAGCTGGCAGGGGACCCAAGAAGAGGAGGATCGTGGCTGCTCTGTGCAAAACCACTAAACCAGGAAAGTATAACGTGTGTTATTTTTTTTTTTAAAGCCAAGCCTTTAACTGCCTGCAGCCCACACTATAGCCAAAAGTACAGGCTTCCAATTCCGGGAGGGCGTCCATGGACTTCCTTCCATGATCGTGCTGCCCATGTGCCTGCTGCGGTGCACGGGCGGCGCTCTCTGTGATTGATGAGTCCTTCGGACTCAGCTAATCACAAACTTGGATAAAGTGTCAATGACAGTGGCCCTTTACCACGTGATCAGCTGTGTCAGGGCTTGGCTCAGCTCTTCCTTCTCTGAGCTGGCCGCTCAGCTGTCAGCTATTTGCCAGCTCCTTTCTCTCCACAGTGACTCAGCTGTTGATGATCTGCTCGTCAGTCCTGGCTACTTAAAGCCGTCCAGCTCACTTCATCTCTGCCTTCACCTTAGGTCACATCTCTGAGACTTTCTCCTGCATTCCTGTTGAAGACTTGCTCAGCTGACGTCCCTTCTGGCTCCTGATCCTGCTTGCTGTACTACTACGTTGATCTCTGGCTCTCTGACATTGGCATTGGCTGACTACCCGATCTGATTACTGAACTCTGGCTATGTATTGACTACACTTACTCTGTTTACCTTTTTGTTATTATTAAACAAGTGTGATTAACTGTACTTCCGTCTCGATCTGATTCATGGTTTCTGACAGTAGGCGAAGGCCATGAATTCAGAAGATGCAGTCAGTCCACTTGTTGGTAATATTTTTTCCAGATTGGGTGACCAGGATCACCGCATGGATCAGATTGCCTTGGTGTTACAAATGCTCCTGAGTTGCACGGCTCACCTGGAATCTTCCACTCTGGCTGCTTCGGTACAACATGTGTTGCAGGCCGTCCCTGCTGCTGCTCCAGTCTCTGTGCAGGTACCCGCCTTGAGTATTACCTCTACAAAAGGCACGTCTGGTTCCACTCTGCTTCCCCAGCGATTTGGGGGCGATCCAGTTTAATGCAGAGGGTTTCTCAACCAGGTTGAGATATACTTTGGGATGCTGCCCCAGGCGTTTCCCACAGACAGAAGCAAAGTAGGTCTTGTGATATCTTTGCTTTCTGAGAGAGCCTTGGCCTGGGCAAACCCTCTATGGGAGACGCAAAAACCCGTGGTCCTGAGTTACCCAGAATTTGTGGCTTCCTTCAAAAGGGAATTTGACGTTACCGCACGCTCCACTTCTGCTACCAAGAGCCTCATGTCCATCAAACAGAGTACGAGAACTGTTGCCGATTAAGGAGGGCGACGAGTGGAAAACTGCGTTTAATACCAGATCAGGACATTATGAGTATCTCGTAATGCCTTTTGGCCTTTGTAACGCTCCGGCAGCTTTCCAGGAGTTCATTAACGATGTCCTCTGAGATTTGTTGCAGTTATGTGTGGTGGTTTATCTCGATGATATCCTCATATTTTCCAAGTCCCTGGAGAGCCACCACACAGATGTCTGTCGTGTTCTTCAGAGACTAAGAGAGAACAATCTCTATTGTAAATTGGAAAAGTGTGAATTTTGTGAACAGGTTAAATTCCTGGGCTATGTCATTTCCACTGCTGGTTTTTCGATGGACCCAGTGAAACTTTCAGCAGTGCTACAGTGGCCTCAACCCATGCAGCGTTTTCTTGGCTTTGCCAACTATTATCGGAAGTTTATTCGTAACTTCTCGTCTCTGGTCAAGCCCCTGACTGATATGACCAGGAAAGACGGCAACCCACAGAGTTGGTCTCCGGAGTCCATTAAGGCCTTTGAGGGTCTCAAGGCTGCCTTTATTTCTACTCCTGTGTTGGCACACCCTGATCCCACATTGCCTTTTATCCAAGAAGTTGATGCTTCTGAGACTGGAGTTGGTGCCCTTCTGTTTCAATGTCCTAACTCTGAGTGTGCTATGCATCCGTGTGGCTACTTTTCTAAGAAATTGTCACCGGCAGAGTGCAATTAGGAGATTGGTGACAGAGATCATTTTAGCCCTGAAAGAATGGAGGCTTCTCCTTGAAGGTACCACTGTGCTGGTTCTCATTTTTACTGACCATAAGAATCTCACATTCTTGTCTGAGGCTAAGCGCCTCTCTCCCAGGAGGGCGTGATGGGCTCTTTTCTTGTCGAGTTTTAATTACATTGTCTGATTCTTACCCGGTACTAAGAATGCAAGGGCTGACGCTTTGTCATGACAATTTACCTCCACTTCCAAGATGGAGCCAGTTTCGGTTCCTGTGATTCCTCCTGATCGTATTCTGGCTACGGTTCGCACCAGTCTTACTTCTCCTTTGGGTGACAAAATTCTTGTTGTTCAGGTCGATGCTCCTCCTGAGAAACCTTGTGACCGCTGCTTTGTTCCCGAGAGTCTCTGTACTGCTGTGCTCCAGACTTACCATTCTCTCAAGGCTGCTGGCCACCCTGGGAAGAATCAACTCTTTTGGGCCATTTCCCAACAATTCTGGTGGCCTAGTCTACGTGCTGATGTAACTGCCTTCGTAGCTGCCTGTTCCATGTGTGCTCAAAGTAAGACTCCACGACACCTTCCAGTGGGCCTCCTACAACCCATAACCAATGGAGAGAGGCCCTGGACCCACCTGTCTATGGATTTCATTGTGGAGTTACCCAACTCCCAAGGCAACACAGTTATCCTTATGGTGGTTCTCGAAAATGTTGCATTGTATTCCACTCAAGAAGTTGCCTACTTCTAAGGAACTGGCTTCTATTTTTGCTCAGGAGATCTTCCGCTTACATGGGCTACCCAAGGTGATTGTCTCAGACAGGGGTAGTCAATTTGTGTCCCGGTTCTGGCTAGCCTTTTGTGCACATTTGGGTATTCAGCTTGCTTTCTTCTCTGCGTATCACCCGCAGTCTAATGGGGCCACAGAACGAGCCAATCGGTCCTTGGAGCAATTCCTACATTGCTATATTTCTGACCATCATAACAACTGGTCAGACCTCTTACCGTGGGTGGAGTTTGCTCACAATAGTGCCTTGAATTCAGCTTCTTGTTTGTCCCCGTTTATGGCAACATGGTTTCCAACCTTCCCGTGTTGCCTGCCTCGTTTGTTCCGCAGAGTATTCCTGTGTTAGAGGAGCATCTCCGTGGCCTTCATTCCACTTGGGCACAAGTCCAGGAAGCTTTGCGACATGCTAACGATAGGTACAGACTCCATGCTAACCGCAGACGCCTGCCTGCGCCTTCCTACCAAGTTGGGGACAGAATCTGGCTGTCGTCTCGCAACCTCTGACTTTGTGTTCCTTCTTTGAAGGTCGCACCTCAGTTTATTGGGCCTTTCCATATCCTTTGCAGGATTAACCCAGTGGCATACGCTTTGGACCTTCCTCCTAGTATGTGCATCTCTAATGTGTTTCATGTCTCCTTATTGAAACCTTTGGTCTGCAACCTCTTTACCACCTCAGTGCCACGTCCTCACCCTATACAGGTTGAGAACCATGAGGAGTATCAAGTACAATCCATTGTTGACTCCCATAGGTTCCGTGGGTGCATACAGTACCTGGTGCATTGGAAGGGGTACAGTCTGGAGGAACGCTCTTGGGTCTCATCTTCGGACGTACATGCCCCTGTCCTCCGTGATTTCCATAGACATTTTCCCCTCAAGCCCTGTGGTCCTCCGAGGGGAAGGAGTCGTTGAGGAGGGGGTACTGTCAGGGCTGGGCTCTGCCCTTCCTTCTCTGAGCTGGTAGCTCAGCTGTTGGCTAATTGCCAGCTCCTTTCTCTCCACAGTGACTCATCTGTTGATGATCTGCTCGTCAGTCCTGGCTACTGAAGCCGTCCAGTCCAGATGATCTCTGTCTTCGCCTTTGGTCGCATCTCTGAGACTTTCTCCTGCAATCCTGTTGAAGACTTGCTCGGCTGACGTCCCTTCTGGCTCCTGATCCTGTACTACTACATTGATTTCTGGCTCTCTGATATTGAAATTGGCTGACTACCCGATCTGGTTACTGAACTCTGGCTATGTATTGACTACGCTTACTCTGTTTACCTTTTTATTATTATTAAACAAGTGTGATTAACTGTACTTCCGTCTCGGTCTGATTCATGGCTTCTGACGAGCTGTCAGCTAATAAAAAAGTGCCCACCAGTGCTGCCAATCAGTGCCCACCAGTGCCACCTATCAGTGCCCATCAGTGCTTCCAATCAGTGCCTCCTCATCAGTGTCACCTATCAGTGCCACCTATCAGTGCCCATCAGTGCTGCCTATCGGTGCCACCTTTCAGTACCCTTTAGTGCTGCCCATCAGCACCACCTATCAGTGCCAACCATCAGGGCAGCCTCATCAGTGCCACCTCATCAGTGCCCACCAGTGCCGCCTCATCAGTGCCCATCAGTGCCACCTACCAGTGCCCACCATTGTCACCTATCAGTGCCCATCAGTGCTGCCTCATCAGTGCCCATCAGTGCAGCCTCATCAGTGCCCATCAGTGAAGGAGAAAAGCTACCCATTTGCAAAATTTTGTAAAAAACTATGACATTTTTTATATAATTTTCAACATTTTCTGTATTTTTTATTTTGTTTATCAAAAAGTAAAAAAAAAATCAGTGGTGATTAAATACCACTAAAAGAAAGCTCTATTTGTGTGAAAAAAGTATACAAATTTCATATGGGTACAGTGTTGCATGACCCCGTAATTGTCATTCAAAGTGTGACAGCGCTGAAAGCTGAAAATTGGCCTGGGCAAGAATGGGGTAAAAATGCCCAGTAGGCAAGTGGTAATATCACTTTAAAACATAAAAGAAAAAAAAAGAAAATCGGTAAAAAAACAGCCATTTTAAAAATAAAACATTTTGTTTGAGTACAGAATGTCTCCAGAATTCCCACTTCCTGCTTTTGTGATTGGTTCGCTGCTTTACTCAGAAATCTGCATTAAGGGCTTATTCACACATGGAGCCTTATGCCATATCAAAAGGCTATAGATAAAGAGGGCCATGTCCCTTGAAACGTGTTATGCTTACCCCCTCCTGACATCACCATAGGATTCTGACAGCTGTCATCTTCACATTGCAGCTGGAGACGCTACCAGTCCTTTCTCTCCATACTACCTGCTGGAGCTTTGGAGCCCTGCCGCTACATGCTTGGCAGCCATCCATTGTCTATGTGCATCTTCAGCTGATCAGCTCTGGTGTCTCAACCTGCTGTGTTACTATCCACTGGTCGATTGGTGATTTCTGACATGTAAGTGTTCTGCTTATAATAAAGGTGTTTTTATGCTTGGTGTTATCTTCAGCGCCCTGCTTTTTGCTATATTCTGAGCCTGCCACTCCTGCCCCCTTCACAGCCCAGCACTCCAATGAGCACAGGGAAAGGGGGCAGAGCAGAGAGCCTGTGATTGACAATCACCAGCTCTCTGCTCAGGGAGCTGTGAGAACCGAGCGATCGGCGGTGTTTGATCACTCAGTTCTTAGCCTTGGACCGATGCTGCATCCACCTAGGTAAGTATAATTCTTAAAAAAAACAATTCCCATACTTCTCTTTTAATATTTTAGCCAGTAGAATGAATTTATGCTCATACCCATTTAAATGCAGTACACACATAAACGCGCATAAATGTGCATACGTATGCTCGTAACACTAAAGGGATTTGTTCTATGCTCGTTGACCACATTTTTCCTGAAGATTCATTACTTGCTTATTCTGTGGTATTCCACATGTATTTCATGCACGGTTGGGGTTTTTCCATTTTTTATTGTAATTTTTCATTGTCATTTTTTAACAATAGGGGGACAACTTTTTTTTTGTTTTTTATGTCGTATTGTTTTAATATTTACCTGATCACATTTATATTCACTTACCTCCATAGTTATTATATTATATATTTTAATTTTTTATTACTCATGTTTTGGAATATTTTGGTGCTGGGATTGTTTTCAGCTTCAACTAGTAGAACTCAGTTACAACTCCCCTGGCTCAGGCCTTCTTCTCCCTGCCTACCACTATCACTTGTAAACACAGAAGTCTGGATTCAGTCTTTCCAAGTGACAGCTTGTCTCCCAACAGCTCTCACAGATCTGAACTCCTGAGTAGGATGGGGACAAGTGAGATGTAGGTGTCCGGGGTGCAGTGCAGATGCCGATACCCCTACTGGATAATCTCCCTGCAAGTGAGAGAAGCGGAGAGACCTACAGTGTGTAGGGAGGTACTAAAGCCGGCTGGGTGCTTCTGCCTAATACAGCAACAAAAGTAAGACATTCAAACAATGGTGGAGCTTTTAAGGGGGAGGGGGAGAAGATGGAGGCAGTGGAGGGGGGATTGCACATAGAGAAGTGAGAGCTGAAGAGGGGAGAAAGTGGGATGTGGATGGGGGATGCAGAGGTAAGCAGCTGTGAAAGAAGGCTAAATTCTGCACTCTGAATGTAGCGCACCACTGAAATCTGCACTATGTACATAGGGCACCCCCTAACTCTGCACTCTGTAGATAATACACTCCTGGTAGTTAATGCCCCTTAACACCCTGCCACTGTTAGTGAAATTTGACCACACCCACTATTTAATCAAGTTTTGAGGGTGTGTGTGTGAAGGGGGAAGGGGGCTTTGGGGGGTTGTGGTGAGGAGTTCCTGCACCTATTTTCTTGAAAAAAAAGCCCTGTTTTGGTGTACTATAGTGGTTGTGATCGATGCTTTTTTTGTCTCACTTCAACGTTATCCTCATCAACAATGTCTTATATAGTATATATATATATATATATATATATATTTATATTCTGAATATTCAGAGAGAGGCTTGGATCACATATGGTTTTACTTGCTCTTCCAGTTACCCCCTGTTTGTTGGATTCACAGGTATATATATATATATATATATATATATATATATATATATATATATATATATATATATATATATATATATATATATATATATTATATATTTATATACAGCATGATGCCGGAGCCTAGCTTCTATGCCCTCACAACATCAGATGTGACCAAATGTGCAGGGCGGAGCTATCACTCGTGACGTTATCATGCTTTTCAAAAACAGGAAGTGATTCGATCATTTCCCGGAAATGATTGTTTAAGCACATTTTACCTCTGAATTTTTAACTAGTCTGTGTATGTTTTTAATAAATATTATATACAGTTTTACGCTATGTGGTTTCCCCGGCTTCTTTACATGTTGACATGGAGTATCTCTGTTTGCTGATGTGATGTCTATAAGGATATGGTGGTGACTCAGAAGATGTCTATCTCCCATGCCGGTGACCATTGAGATTTATGTGCCTTTTTGACTCTTTCTTGAGTCCACTAACTCTGGTAAGAGAATTTTATTGTACATTGAGGTGGTGGTGCACTCAATGGCGTTGAGGTGTCCAGAGCATCAACTGATTGTGTGGATCAAGACAACTCATTTACTTTTTAATTAGGGACTGCTCAGATCTACTCACTACTTAGATCACTAACATTTCCCTGTGGGACCATATATTTAATATTTAGTATCTAATTGTGTATTAGCACTGTATTCATTTCACATATATTGTATACCTTATATATGTTTCACTTTAATTGCAGCACTTTAGGTTTACTAATTATTTATACACAATTTATATCAATTGTTGTGCCAGGGATTTTTATAGGTTTACTACTTTACAAAATCTGCAATGGGGTTTTGATAAGTGGGGATTTATTTACCGATCAGACAAAGTGACAACATTACAGTGCTTTTTTCTCATATTCTATATGTAGTGTGTATGTATATGCACATTAAGAGATCAGAAGTCTGGCAGAGGGCACTGGCAGGTGGCGAGAATATTACAATTAAAAACCAATACTAGAGAGACAGATCACTGGCCTGGTAACATTATCCCAGATGTTCCCAAATTAATTAGACTGCAGGTAAAGCAATGGAATTTCAGTCACCTCACTGAGTATGCAAACATTAGAAAGCACACTAAATAGTGCATAAAGTACATTTCTATACTAAATAGTTTTCATGCTTATAGACAGAGATAGTTCTACACAAAACATGGATCTACTAAATGCGTTTTTTCTGTACCATGAAAAATGCAGTCCAAGCCTTAAAAAGGTAAAATAACACTGGTTTAAAAAAAAAAACACTGTATAATCTACACTATTTGAGAACAAACTAAATGAGTAATCTCATTAGCATTACTTCAGCGGTTTTTGCTAATAACCATCACAAGATTGCGGAGTTGCACATAGAGAAGATTGATGAGAGGAGGAATTATTTATGACATTTAAAGTAGTAATAAACCCTCTGTTATTAATTTATGACTCTGTCTAGCTACACTTTGTTAGCTATACTTTCAAGGTTTTATTTTTTTATTTTTTGCCCAAAGCTTTTTTTACCACTTCAAAATTTGACTGCCAGTATCTCTCTCCCAGCTGTGTCCCCGAATTGCCAGTTAGGGAGCACACACTGTGCACATGATCAGCTAATGATTGTATTATGTGTGAAATGAGTAAATACCTTTATGAAGGGCCAGTGCTAGACTATTTTGCACTCTAGGCAAGACCAGCTACATGCACCCCCACCCCCCCCACCCCTCCTCCTCCAAAAAAAAAAATATTACCATGATGATACCGTTATACTAAAAAAGCGTATGATTTGCAGTCCAAGCCCAACTACCGATAAACTTCTTAGCAAATCTGCTAATGCAGCCTTGAGTTGCCATTTTTAGCATTTGTTTGACCCAATAAATACGTTTTACCTGTCTGCACTTAGAAGCACCTTTCCCCTATTTTCCTCTATTAACCATTTGACCTGGCTAATGTGTAAGGTAAAGTCTAGAGCAGGGGTCTCCAAACTTTCTAAACAAAGGGCCAGTTTACTATCCCTCAGACTTTAGAGGGGCCGGACTGTAGCCAGTGGGAGTAAAAAATGTCCTGGTGTCAGTACCAATGCCCCAATATTAGTGTCAGTGAGAGGAATAGTGCCCATCAATGGTGTCTGTGAGAGCAATAGTACCCCATCATTAGTGTCAGTGGGAGGAATAGTGCCCCATTGTTGGTGTCAGTGGCAAGAATTAAGCCCCATTCTTAATGTCAGTGGGAGGAATAGTGTCCCATTGTTGGTGTTAGTGGGAGGAATAGTACCCCATCATTGGTATCCGTGAGAGGAATAGTACTCCATCATTGGCGTCAGTGAGAGGAATAGTACCCCATCATTGGTGTCAGTGAGAGGAATAGTACCCCATCATTAGTTTCAGTGGGAGTAATAGTGCCCCATTGTTGGTATCAGTGATAGGAATGGTACCCCATCATTGGTGTCAGTGGGAGGAATAGTGCCCATTGTTGGAATCCATGAGAGGAATAGTACCCTATCATTGGTGTCCTTGAGAGGAATAGTACCCTATCATTGATGTCCGTGAGAGGAATAGTGCATCATTGCTGGTGTCACTGGGAGGAATAGTGCCCCATTGTTGGTGTCAGTGAGAGGAATAGTGCCTCATTGTTGGTGTCACTGGGATGAATAGTGCCCCATTGTTGGTGTCAGTGGGAGGCATAGTACCCCACCATTGGTGTCAGTGGAAGGGATAGTGTCCGATTGTTGCTGTCAGTGGGCAGAATAGCGCCCTATTGTTGGTGTCAGTGGCAGGAATTATGCCCCATTGTTTATGTCAGTGGGAGGAATAGTACCCCAAGGGCTGGATAAAGGCAAGCAAAGGGCTGCATCCGGCCCCAGGGCCCCAGTTTGGAGACCACTGGTCTAGAGGCTTGGAAAGATCAATTTGTAAATGGATAGAAAACTGTCCAAAAGACAGAATTCAGAGAGTAGTGGTTAATGATTCTTACTCTGAATGGTCTAAGGTTATCACTGGTGTACCCCAAGGTTCAGTGTTGGGACCCCTACTTTTTATATCTTTATTAATGATATAGGGTCTGGGATTAAAAGTACCATTTCAGTGTTTGCAGATGACACCAAGCTATGCAGTGAAATAACGTCCATACAGAATGTCTCCAATTTACAAGCCAACCTCAATGCACTGTTTAATTGGGCATCTGTGTGACAAATGAGGTTTAATGTTAATAAATGTAAAGTTATGCACTTGGGGGCTAAGAATATGCATGCATCATGCATACTAGGGGGAGTACAACTGGGGGAATTCATAGTGGAGAAGGACCTGGGGGTTTTGGTATATCATAAGCTTAATAATAGCATGCAATGCCAAGCTGCGATTTCCAAAGCAAGCAAAATGTTTTCTTGTATTAGGAGAGGTATGGACTCCAGAGAGAGCGATACCACTTTGCCCCTGTACAAATCATTAGTAAGACCTCATCTGGAATATGCAGTTCAGTTTTTGGCACCAGTTCTCAAAAAGGATATTGGGGAACTGGAGAAAGTGCAGAGAATGTGAACCAAACTGATAAGAGGCATGGAGGAATTCAGTTGTGAGGAAAGATTAGAGGAACTGAATTTATTCTCTCTTGAGAAGAGGAGATTAAGGGGGGATATTATCAACAGGTATAAATACATAAGTGGTCCATATAGTGAACTTGATGTTGAATTCACAAGAATTCAAAACACCAAGATCTGTGTTTTTGAATGATTTTTATTTTTTTTAAATGGTGCCATTGACTTCCTAATAAACCGGAAGTGATGCCATGTCATCGCTTCCAGGTTACCATAGTGGAGAGCTGATCAAAGCTGATTCTAGCTTTGTCCGGTCAGCTGGCAGACCCACCGGCTGGTCGATCGGGTCTACTGGTTTGACAGAAAAGCACACTGGATGCAGGGCAGCCCAACAACTCAACAGCATACTGGGCAAGTTCTGGCCAGTGGTCTATTATCATGACCCAGTAAGCCAGTGGATCATCAGCTGGAAAGCTCTCCGTCTCTGTTTTGGCCCCAAGGTAATCATCCACCATGTGATGCAGACGCTGCAGATTGGATGTGGAAGCTGACAGCCCTGGGCTGCGAGGACTAAAAAAATTCCAAAATGCCTCACTTAGGTGGATGCCTTCTCCAACACTCCTTTCTTGACCAACGGAAGATTCAAAATGACGTTTTCCACCACACTGTAACCTACTAGAGTCAGGAAAAACGTCCAATAAAATCCTCTTTAATGTGTCCTCAAGAGATTTTATCCTCTGCACTCTCTGTGGGGACGGGATGAGTTCAGAGACCTTCCCCTCATAACAGTGGTCAAGGAGGGTTGCCAACCAGTAATCATCCTTCTCCTTTATGCCACGTATTCTTGATTCCTTTCGCAGGCTTTGAAGCATGAGGTTGCCCATGCGCCTCAAATTTGCAGAGGCTTGAGAAGCAGACTCCTCGGGTCACTCAGGATGACAGCATCTGAAACTTCCTCCTCCCAGCCACATACTACTTCCAAGGGTCCTGGGGTTGGAAAGCCATCGCTTAAAGATTGAGGCATGTCTTCCTCTTCTTCAAAGCCTATGAAAATGCCAGAATTCTCCTCCTCATCCTCCTCCCCTCTCTCCTCTTGTGTGTTCTGTGACATAAGAATGATGATGTCTGCATAAAGTGGGATTTGAGAGGAAAGGAAGTGCTCCTCTTCCTCCTGCTGCTCTGCCTCCAGTGCTCTGTCCATAATGCCACGCAGAGTCTGCTCCAGCAGGAACACAACAGGAATTGTGTCACTGATGCATGCACTGTCACTGCTCACCATCCTTGTGGCCTCCTCAAATGGTGACAATACAGAGCGTGCATCCTTAATGATCAGCCATTGGCATGGGGGAAAAAAGCCGAGGCGGCCTGAGCCTGTCGTCGTGCAATACTGACACAAGTACTCATTGACAGCCCTCTGCTGCATGTATAGCCGCTGCAGCATTCCCAAAATTGAGTTCCACCTGGTGGGCATGTCACAAATCAAGCAGTTTACGGGCAGGTGAAATTCCCGCTGAATTTTAGCCAACAGAGCACTGGCTGTGTATGACCACCTGAAATGGCTACAGACTATTTTGGCCTGCTTTAGTACATCTTGCAACCCTGGGTATGTACTTAGGAAATGCTGCACCACCAAATTGAGGACATGCGCCAGGCACACCACCAGCTGAAGCACTGCATGGCACCTTTTAGCCTGACTCTGGGAAAAGCCCTTTGAACGCTTAGGGGGTACCTGATGTTCATAGGACAATTCTGCAGAGGAGGGCATGGAGGTGGCGGAGGAGGAGGAGGGGGTAGAGCTCACAGGTCTGGCATCAACACCACCAGCTGTATGGAGATGTGGGGGCACAACAAGCTGCAGCATTCAGCCCTGTCCTGCATCCTTTCGAGTTGCAAGCAGCGTTACCCAGTGTGCTGTAAATTAAATATATCGTCCCTGCCCATGCTTGCTGGACTACGTGTCAGCAGTAAGGTGGATTTTATAGCTGATTGCCTTGCTCAACTATGCCAGAACATTCCCTTCCACGTGATGGTAGAGAGATGGAACGGCCTTACGTGAAAAGTAGTATCGACTGGGAACCTGCCATTGTGGTACAGCACATTGTGCAGATTCACGGAAGGGGGCAGAATCCACCAGGCTGAAAGGCAGAAGTTGGAGAGCCAACAGCTTTGACAAGCTTGCATTCAGGCGCTGGGCATGTAGGTGGCAGGGGCTGTATTTTTTTTTCCGCTGCAGAAGATGGGGCAGAGAAATTTGCCGGCTACAGTCTACAGCTGGTGGTGTGCTGCTGGTAGATGAGCTGCTAGGACCTTGGACACCCTGTGCTATACCATCATCCCTGTCAGTGGAGGCTGCTGAAAGGTAATGACTCGGTATCGCAGGAGCAGACTGAAGTGGGTAAGGAAGAGGAGAAGGAGGGACAGATTTGTGCCCCTTTTGTGTGGCTTTTAGGTGCTCTTGCCAACGGGCTGCGTGGTTGGACGTTAAATGCCTTGTTAGGCATGTGGTACCCAAATGGTTGGTGTTTTTGCCACGTTTGATGTGCCTGTGACACAGTTTGCAGATAGCAACAGTGCGCTTTGCTGCAGCTGTGCTGAAAAAGGCTCAGACAGCTGAGCTGTGGGGAGGGGGCCGAGAGATAACAGCTGCAGAATGTGATGAAATAGGGTGGCTGCTCTCTACTCTTTCTTGATGCCGACCTCCTTGGGGTTGTGCCACCTCACCTTCAGTTTCCTCCTCTGCTCTATCTGGCACCCAAGTCGCATCAGTGACCTCATCATCATCATTATCATCATCATCATCTCCATCTCCTCCATCTTCATCATTACCACTGGAGACAACTTGGCAATACGCTGCGGCTTGGGGAACATGAATGCCAATTTGTCTACCAGTGTTTCTCCCTCTCTCTAGGCTCATGTTCCTGTCAACCTCAACCTCAGAACCAGCATCTGAATCCAGTAATGGCTGGGCATCATCAAGGAGCAAGTGGCTAACGCTGTGGTCAAATAACTCACCTGACTCCTCAATGGCTGATGTTAGGACTATGGCAGGAATAGTTGTGGACAAGGAGGCAACTGCAGTGGACTGCACACTTGTCTCTGCTTGTGTGACAGAGGATAAGGAGGATGAGGACGGTTTAGTAAGCCAGTCCACCACCTCCTCTGCATGCTGTGGTTGGATCGTATGGGCAAACTCACTAAACAGAGGAAATGATGCCCTGCCTGAGGACTGACTACCATGTCCACCTTTGCCTGTGTACACATTTGTTGCTGGCTCCCTTACGGTGCCAAGGGAACGTCTGCCTCTCCTTGTTGTACTCCCAGACATTATTGGGAGGGAGGGGGCGGTGCTTATAAGCAAATGTAAAGGAGAAGTTGAAATCTGTACGTAGATGCACTTTAATTAATGTAAAGAGGTGTTTGGTGCCATTTAATTTGAGTACTCACACTACAGAGACACACTCCACGGATACAATATAATATACTGCAATATAATGCGCCAAACGTACAGTGACGCACAGAACTATATGGCGTTAAACTGGCAGTAACGCACACAGAACTAAATGGTGTTAAACTGGCAGTAATGCACAAAACTATACGGCGTTAAACTTGTAGTAACGCACACAAAACTATATGGCATTAAACTGGCGGTAACACACGCAATACGATATGGCTTTAAACTGGCAGTAATGCACGCAAAACTATATGGCGTTAAACTGGCAGTAACGCACAAAACTGTATGGCGTTAAATGGGCAGTAACGCATGCAAAACTATATGGCGTTAAACTGGCAGTAATGCACAAAACTATATGGTGTTAAACTGGCAGTAACACACACAAAACTATATGGCACTAAAATGGCAGTAACGCACAAAACTATATGGCGTTAAACTTGTAGTAACGCACACAGAACTATATGGTGTTAAACTGGCAGTAATGCACGCAATACGATATGGCTTTAAACTGGCAGTAATGCATGCAAAACTATATGGCATTAAACTGGCAGTAACGCACAAAACTATATGGCGTTAAACTTGTAGTAACGCACACAGAACTATATGGCGTTAAACTGGCAGTAACGCACGCAAAACGATATTATGTTAAACTGGCAGTAATGCACGCAAAACAATATGGTGTTAAACAGGCAGTAACGCGCGCAATACGATATGGCGTTAAACTGGCAGTAACGCAATCAAATAGACGGTGTTCAACTGTCACTACACTGAAGCTATCTGAACTGTCCCTACTCTAGCTATATACTAATGTCAAGATTACTGACACGGTCTCACTACACTACACTGAAACTATCTGAGCTGTCCCTACTCTAGCTGCACGCTATGCAAAGCTGAATGATGGTCCTCCTCACTACACTCACACTATCCCTAGACACACACTAACTAATAGCACTGAACAGAGCCCTGTTCTATCTCTCTCCACGCCAAAATCACACTGAAAATAGCTGCCATTGAAAGAATACTTTTATACTGTGGGGTGGGAATGAGCCATGATTGGATAAAGTCATGATGACAGTGTCCAGTCATGACTCTGACAGTGCTCTGTGCCCTCATTGGCTGAAGCTTTCACTGCTTCAGCCAATCATGGCTTGCAATGCACTGTTCAGTGCCGCAATGCCTTGTGGTCGGTTTGGGGGGCGAACAAACGGTCGAACGACCCATTTGTTCGGCTGTTAGCCGAAGGTCCGAACAACGAAAGTTCGGCCCGAACTTATGCTCGAGCCATTCGCCCAAACCTAGTCAGGAGATACAAAAGGTAATATCTGTGGGGCATGAGCTGATGGACAAAATAAAAGTACAGATGTCACATGGAGGCAGGATAGGCTTCTCTAAAGAGATGGGTTTTCAGTGATCACTTAAAAGTAGACAGAGCAAGAGATAATTGCACTGATTGGGGTAGGGAATTTCAGAGGATGGGAGAGGCTCTGGAGAAGTCCAGAAGGTGAGCATGGAAGGAGATAACAAGAGAGCTAGAGTGTAGAAGGTCTTGGGAGGAATGAAGAGAAAGATTTGGTTGGTATTTTGAGACAAGGTTGTTGATGTAGCTCTGGGCAGAGTTGTGGATGGTTTTGTAAGTTTATGTTAGTAGTTTGAATTTCATTTGTTGGGTGAGCAGAAGCCACTCAAGGGTTTGGCAGAGAGGAGTAGCAGATACTGAACAGTTTATAAGGTAGATAAGTCTGGCAGAAGCATTTATGATAGACTGCAGGGGGGGGATAACCTGGGTAAAGTTAATCTAATAAAAAGGGAGTTGAAGTAGTCGAGGTGAGACATAACCAGGGAATGGATTAGAAGCTTTGTGGTGTCATTGGTTAAGAAGGGACATATTTTGGAGATGTTGCAGAGGTTGAGGTGGCAAGATTTAGACAGTGATTGGATGTGGAGTGGATAGGACTGGATGTGGGCCCATTCAATTCCTTGTTTATTTACCCAGGCATGAACAAATAAAACCCGATTAGTTATTGGGGGAAACAACTCCACTTTTGTTTTTTTAGCAGTTACTTTTTTTAAATAAATAACCCTCTTTATTATGTGTTATACTGTTCATTGGGCTTTGAGTACAAAAGATAATAATAATAATTAGGGGTATTTTTATAAAGCCGTGCATCTCACATTCATCAATTGTTCAGTATAGGTGAGTATTCCTGTTGTGTTTGTGTGTGTGTTTTAAATTACAGTGATTGATTCACCACCAGTTAATGTTTGGTGAAATTCACATTCATATACCCGTTTTCACCAATCCTCAGAATTGCAGGGTCTTCTAAACACTTCAGAAGTTCAGCCATCTTTCATAGTGGTTCCAAATTAATAATAACTACTGCAGTAGGGAACAGACACAAAAGATACGCTCAGCATCTTTCCAAATTACTGTTCTGCTTTATTATGACGCAATTGAAGGTTTTTATGCACATGATTACGTAGGTATCACATTAATATTACAATTGTACGTTTATGGTAACAAGGGGCGTTACATAGGCAGGCTTATTCTAATCAGGACTCGAAAGAATGTAAACATTTACTGAAAACATTATTAGTGCTGTTGCACAGTGAAGGCAATGTGCAATACATACAAAATACAATAAAATTATATACAGAACTTACAAATTTCCATTACAGTCTCCCCTCTTTTGATCAATATTTTGATCACTAACCATACCTGCTATCACCTTTAACCTGGAACCTCCACACGCTTAGGTGGAGGTAGTCCTGGCCAAAGAGGCAAAAAAACTCCATTGTAGAGAAAATAATAGCTGAGCAACTTTTTCATTACAAAATGACTTTTCATTGTGAAAAACAAATGATAGATAAGACATATTTACAGAGTACTGGCTGTACACTCCTGTGGCCAGAATGGCCTTCTAGCTGAATTGTTGGTATGCTGACTTATCAGCATATGTAAACACAGACAATTCTACATAAAATGGAAGACATACAAAAGACAAATATGACTTCAACATGGCTAAACTATTTTTCAAATATATATATCCCTTACAATTAAAGTAATTGAATCAAAAAGTACCCTAGACTGTGATCACAAGAGGGAAACAAATCAAACACAGAGATTTCTTTAATTTAGTCATTTTTGCAGTGTCTGGTGTGGATCCAGGTGACTTTTCCTTCAAGTTTTGCAAAAACTGTACATTAAATAGATGCTGTATTGAGTCTCCAAACATTTCTTTATATATAAATGTCTCTTAACAATCCACAAGTCACTTGGCTTTAGTTTTAGATCCTTCCAAACTTTCAGGATCTGGAATTGGGGAGAAAACACATAAATGAGTTTGTCAAAAAACCTTAAAAGATCAGGAACATTCTCTGTGAGATCCGAATGGAGGACTTCAGCTGCTGAGACAAAATATATGCAAGTGAGTAACACACTCCCAAACCAAATCCCATAGGGAGAGAGTCCAACATCCCCCTTAGGGGCTTGATAAAATATAAGAAAACATTCAGGCAAAAGTTTTCTAGGTTCTTACTCTACTTTGTCTGCTACATTGTAGACAGTAAGGGGTGTAAAAATTAAACCTCAAAACTTCTATTAAGGACTCTCCTATAAAAAATGATTTCCTCTGTTACTCTCTGTACTTTCTGCACTCTATATTTACAAACTACTTCGGATAACACTTTTTACTGTGGCCTTTGCAGTAGCATTTGCCACTGGACATCCAAAAAACATGTCCATACAGACAAAATGCATACTCGTAAGATCCTAACTTGGGCATCTGGATATATCTTTTTGTAATCTCTGGGAGGGATGTTCAGCTTTTGGTAACACCTTTGGTAACAGGTAAAACAAGAAGTGGTATGTTATAAAAACAACTGTGGAGAACCCTGTCTCAATCCCATGCTCATTTACTAAGGCAGCCATAACTTCTTGTGACTCATGACATGGTCCATGTGTCAAGCTGAAGGGAAAAGAGTGGCTGGCAGACATAAATGATCACATTTTCCAAAGTCCTGTTTCATAAGAAGTTGCCCCCTGTGGACCACTTGTTCTTCTCGTCCTGGGGTCCTTAAAGTTGAATTATTAATCCCAGCTATACTGGGCCAGAACTAGGGTGGAATCTGTGAGTTGCACAGACCCATCAAGTGTCCGGGGCTGTAAATGCAGCATCCTTAGTGCATCCTGGTCTGCTTCCATGTGTGAAAGTTAATATGGCTACCTCAGCAAGAACCTGGAAGGCTGAAAACAGCCAATCAAATTAACTTGGCATGCTTGATTGGTTTACCTGCCGAAGTAAAAACAAACTTCTGGCCCTTCAAATGGAACCAAAAGCTCTCTATATCTCGACTATCTATATAAATATACACTCTTTTTATAGCTCACAGGCTTTGCTAAAACTGCTTCTTGAGCTGGGCAAAAAGGATCCAATGACTTTGAATACAGAGTATCCTTCTGGGTGATAAACTGCATATTCAAATCTACAAAAAATTTAATATCTGGGTCTTCAGGGAGTGTGTCCCGCACTGGGCTCACAGCAGCTGATTTCTACATCAATTTAACACACGTGTCTTCCTTTGTCTCCAGCCTCCTCCAATAGAGGCAATAAGGTGGCTGGATTCAAATGTACGCATTTTTCATTGTTAGATATGTACATAAACAAACTCATATTTTAAACCTTTCATTAGACAAACATTTAGTTATCTGTATATTTGCTGCACAGAATGTCGGACCATTAAAAATTAAATGTTTGACCGAAACAATATCTAACTTTGTCTAATAGCACTTTTGCATAAAAGCTACAGCTCTGATATATCGGGGTGAACTCTTCATTACTGGGTCCAGCTTCCATAAATATATTACAATGACTTGTTTTCTATCATGCTATTTGTGTAAGAACTCCAGTTTCATGTTTCAAAAGACAACTTCTTCCTGGCAATATTATAATAAATGATAACAATACCCTGCGGTCATGCAGAGATGCCCATAAATCCAAAATATTCTTCTGCTTATACCACTGTACTTACAAGAAAAAGGGGCACATCATTTCACAATCCACACATTCTGCTTTGGATTTCAAAAATAAAAATAAATAAAACAAAAGGATCAACAATCTGTATGATGGACCAGAAAGCATCAAAAACTATAAAACAACTGGCTGCAGGTGGCATCTATCCTAACAGGGTGTGTGGACTTGATGTGATGGGTCTGTTATATTTAAATTTTATTTATTATTACTCTTACATCATGGACCGCACATCAAGTTATTATCAAAAACCTTAAAATTTCATTTTTGTAGAAGAACTTCTTATGTATTCCATCCATCTTGGCTTTGTTAAATATTATGGCAGCTGTATTCCAAATAACAACCTCATCTTAATCTTTTTTTTCTCTCAATAAGGGCTTATTGTATAAATGTAAAATTACAAAATTGTTATCTTAATCTAAACTAATCTCATTCATTACAAATTTCCCCATTAACTTGAATTTAATTTCCAACCAAAGGTTGTCTAAACCAGTTTCAATATATCTATATTATTAATAAAATTGTTAAACTCATATTAGAAATGAATACTCATTATTACTTAATTTTACTTAATTTCCCTTTTTTACATGCAGTGTTTCCACTATCAAAGGATATTCAATGTGTGCAATACACGGTTAAATGTAACTTTCATTTTACCATGTTTGGAAAACAGATTCAAAATAATTGTGATCACATTGTTTACCATTAGATTCGTTAACCCGGCACATGTTTTGTCTAAAAAACTGGAATTGGCATGGTGTCCTTCCAGCTTATCACTGACCTCCTCAGGGACATTCTTTCAGGAGAGCACAAAGGAGGGGGTCACATCTGCGTACATGACACACACAAGCAATAGAACTAAAGGTCCCAGCATTCGCACACACATACACCAATATCTCTCTAAAATCGCTTACATTTTCCCATTTGTACACAACACATGCATATCATTCTCTCACATTCTTTTAACTCTTTAATATTTACCTGCCTAAATTCTGCTTTCCTTATTTTGTTCAGATATCTTTTATATCTAGCTTCTATGATCAGACGGGCAGCTAGAGTACTCATCCCATCTTCCCTCTCTGACAACATATAAAGTATTCTGTTTTACCTCTCATTTCTCTGTTTCTGACTCTAATAGTTGTAGTGCCTGACCCCAAATTCATCCCACAACTTAACATGAAAATGTCCCTTTTCTGTCTAGTGTTAATGTCACCCTTGATCCATCCTGCTCACATAGATAGCTGTTCCTCTAGCTGTTTACTCTGCATGATTCTTAGTCCCTGTGGACTTTGGTAACCCAGTTACCCAATGTGGATCACTGTCCACTTTAACCATTAATCTAGGGGCTCAGTATAGGCGGAACCGCACCTTCGATTCACATATAGCGCTCCTCTTGCGCTGGGCATTTTTGAGGGTCTCTTACCCTTCATTCCCTTACTTAATTCAATGCCCATAATGACTGGCCAGTCTTCTCTCTTCTCTACGTGTGCCTATACCCTCTTGCCTCTAAACTACTTTATCTAGCAGATGTACTACATATACCTGTGAACAGCACTATTCTTCCCTTTCTTATCCATAACACTCCGATGGACAATAGACAGGGACAACATAACATATAACCACCAATCAATACAGTTCGATTAAGGGGAGTAAAATAGGTACCCTTTGTCCCTAAAATGCCTTACCGATCAAGGAAGTCTGATAACTCAAATGTAAGCAAAAGGCTTACCTCAGCCGGCTGATTATCAGAAATTCCCGGATCGTCTCAAGCTCCTCGTTTCGGATACTCAGGGTCACCTGGAATCCCCTCCTGGCTGGCTCGCCATGCTGACTCGGTTAAATTGATGATAGGCAACTCCTATCCTCATATTGATTAGTGGTTCCAAATTAATAATAACTACTGCAGTAGGGAACAGACACAAAAGATACGCTCTGCATCTTTCCAAATTACTGTTCTGCTTTATTATGACGCAATTGAAGGTTTTTATGCACATGATTACGTAGGTATCACATTAATATTACAATTGTACATTTATGGTAACAAGGGGCGTTACATAGGCAGGCTTATTCTAATCAGGACTCGAAAGAATCTAAACATTTACTGAAAACATTATTAGTGCTGTTGCACAGTGAAGGCAATGTGCAATACATACAAAATACAATAAAATTATATACAGAACTTACAAATTTCCATTACAGTAGGTCAGGTTGAAAAAAAGACAAGTCCATCCACCAACCAACAGAAAAAAAAAAAAAGAATAAATAAATATGAACCTATAAATGTGTAGCACCAAACAATAAAATAAATAACTCATGATATTTAAACCATAATGCATAACAGTATTAAGTGGCAAAAAACGTCCTGTGCAAATATTCTTACAATACTGCTGTCAGCACCAAACTGATCACTAGAGGAGAGCACAATGAGTTCCCAGCACAGCTAGAAAACTGACCACGCTATTCTTTCATGCTTAGTTTGGTCAGTTTTTTTAATAGGAAAGCAGAGGAAATGGCAGGAACATCAATTATTTCACAAAAGGAAGCAATACAAAGATAACAGGATACTTTTTTTTATACAAGTATATGGTACAGCAGGCATATATCAGGAATGTGAAATGTTGAGGTTACATATTCTTTAACCAACACTGTGGTATACTATGACACTATGGCTAGTAATATACAAATTACCATTGAACTAGAAAAGTTGAGCTGTACTCAACTATACTGAGCTGTACTCAGTATCTGAAATATCTGTTTTGTGGCTGCTTGATGTGTAAGTCCTCAGCATCCCAGCCTTTCATGGTAGATGCAGTACTACAGGATATAGAGACTATTAATGCTATTTGTAGGGATGAAACAAAACCACAATCAAATATTCTAGAATCAGGGGAAGGAACAGATGTCTTCAGAGGAAACCCAAAGATGTACTGTAGACAAGGAACTGAGCTTAGAGTCCCTGCACTTGACAGTAACAATACTCCTCACTGCATCACCATTTATCAATAAAAACTGGAAACCAGAAACTTATGACTATCAGATGAAAGGCCTCCAAGAGCATGTTTTTGATGCTAGCTTGATCTTTCGATGTGTATTTCAAACATCTCTCAAGTCAAAATTTTTTTCAGTCCTAAAGAAGTACAAGAAAGGATGGATCTCTTGAGTGATGTCTACTGTCATTGAACTAGTAACCCACCAAACAAGCTCTGCAATACATTATTGTTGAGATTTGTGTCAAGCCTTGACAAGCCTAGGACCTTGACACTAAGACCATAGATTGAATGTGCATATGTAGAATCATTACATTCCTGTTTCCATTTCTTTCAGTGTCTCCATCATTGTCACATTTAATGAATCTCTGTGGTACCTATGACATTTATTGATGTATTGAATGAATGTGGTTACACTCTATTGATGACAATTTTCACTCATGTGCCACTTAAAAGCTAGCTTTGGAAGAAAACATAGCTTAATTGACATTTTTCTTGGTTAAGTAATGTTATCAATACAAGACAATACATTTTACAATGAAAAAGTCCCCTTAGGGGATATTTATCACAGGTTGTTCATCACTGTCCCAAACCTACTAATTGGTGTCTAATGTAAAGTCATTCAGCGCCTGTGCATTCTACAGAATGTGTTAAGTATAAGGATAAAGAATTTACATATTTGTTGCTATAGGAATGAATGCTATAAGAATGAGAAAAGAGAGGCGGCAATTTATGGGCACAGTGGCTGCGTTTGATGGCACAGTGGCTGCATTTAATAGGCACAGTGGCTGCATTTGATGGGCACAGTGGTGGCAATTGATGGGCACAGTGGCGGCAATTGATGGGCACAGTGGCTTCGTTTGATGGCACAGTGGCTGCGTTTGATGGGCACAGTGAGGTTGCAATTGATGGGGTTTTTTTTCAGAATTTTTCAGTTTTCCCCCCCAAAAAAATTTTGAGCACCAGCCACCACTGACCTAAGGATACCTGCAAATGTCTGCATAAGCCTCTTTAACCCTTCTGTAACGCTCAGATCCCAAGCAGCTCTAACAGACAAAGATTCAACACTGCTGGGTAATGTTGGAGCTTGCCACTAAGCCTCTCCCATGCACATTCCTAGTTACCCATCTCTATTATTATTATTATACAGGATTTATCTAGCGCCGACAGTTTACTCAGCGCTTTACAACATTAGGGCAGACAGTACAATTACAATACAGTTCAATACAGGGGGGAATCAGATGGCTCATTAGAGCTTAGAATCTAGGAGAGAGGGGCATGTTATACAAAAGGGTAATAGCTGTGGGGGATGAGCTAATGGAGAAAATAGTGCAGTTGTTAGATGGAGGAGGGATAGTCTTCTCTGAAGAGGATAGTTTTCAGGGATAGCCTAAAAGTGGATACATTTGGAGACAGTCTGACAGATTGGGGTAGTGAATTCCAGAGGATGGGTGGGGCTCGGGAGAAGTCCTGGAGGTGGATATGGGAGGAGGTGATGAGGGAGCTAGAGAGCAGGAGGTCTTGGGAGGAACGAAGAGGGCGATTAGGTTGGTATTTTGAGACTAGGCTAGTGATGTAGCTGGGGCAGAGTGGTGGATGTCTTTGTAACTTATTGTTAGTATTTTGAATTTAATTTTTTGGGCAAGTGGCAGACAATGGAGGGATTGGCAGAGAGGGGTAGCAGACACTGTGTGGTTTGTAAGGTGGATGAGTCTGGCAGCAGCATTCATGATGGACTGAAGGGGGGATAGTCTATTTAAAGGTAAGCCAATGAGGAGGGAGTTGCAGTAGTCAAGGCGAGAGATAACCAGGGAGTGAATCAGGAGCTTTGTGGTTTCATTGGTTAGAAAGGGACATCATTTGGAAATGTTGCGGAGGTTGAGGCGGCAAGCTTTGGAAAGTGATTGGATGTGGGGGCGAAAGGAGAGTTCA
Organism: Aquarana catesbeiana; assembly: GCF_042186555.1. Classification (NCBI taxonomy): domain Eukaryota; kingdom Metazoa; phylum Chordata; class Amphibia; order Anura; family Ranidae; genus Aquarana; species Aquarana catesbeiana. Next base: position 550,568,053 of record NC_133327.1, read on the forward strand.
GAGTCCAGAATAACACCTAGCAAGCTGACATGTGGGGATGGGTGGATGGTTGTGTCATTGCTCTTGACAGAGAAGTCAGGGGAAGAGGCATGTGGGGGAGGAAATATTATAAGCTTGGTTTTGGACAGGTTGAGTTTGAGGAAGTGGGGTGACATCCATACAGATATGTCTGTTAGTAAGTTAGTGATGAGTGAGGAGACTGATGGAGTGAGTTGAGGGGTGGAGAGATAGATTTGTGTGTCGTCAGCATAGAAATGATATTGAAAGCCGTGAGAGGCTATCAGCTGACCCAGGGAAGAGGTGTAGATTGAAAATAAAAGAGGTCCAAGAACAGAACCTTGGGGGACCCCAACGGAGAAGGGAAGAGGAGTGGAGGAAGTAGAATTGTAAGTGACACTGAAGGTGCATTGGGATAGGTAGGATGAGAGCCACTGAAGAGCACAGTCACGAAGACCAAGGGAGTAAAGTTTTTTGAGGAGGAGGGGGTGGTCAACCATGTCAAAGGCAGCTGAAAGGTCCAGAAGTGGGAGTACAGAATAGTGTCCGTTGGTTTTGCAGTTAGTAGGTCATTTGTGAGTTTTAAAAGAGCAGTTGCTGTGGAGTGTTGAGGGCAAATCCAGATTGAAGGGGGATTAAGAAGGTTATTCTTAATGAGGTGGTCACTCAGTTGAGAGGTAGGGCGTAGGTTGGTAAGATTGGTAAAGTCCAAGGTTGGCTTTTTAAGTATGGGGGTGATCAGTGCATGTTTTAGAGCATTGGGGAAAATGCCAGAGGTGAGGGAGAGATTGAAGAAGTGGGTTAGAGAGCATAGGATAGAGTCAGAGGGCGACCGTAATGTTTAAGAGGGAATAGGGTCCAGGGGGCAGGTGGTTAGGTGGGCGTTAGAAAGGAGTTTAGCAACTTCATCTATAGTAGCAGATATGAATAAGGGGAGTGTCAATTGTACCTGTTGATATGGGGTCTTAACTGGGGGAGATACCTGTAGAGTGGAGAGTCTTACAAACAATATATAAAAGTGTCTTGCAAACAATATTTAAAAGTGATAAAAATGGTAACATTCAATTACAATTATGTATGGTTTAACATACTCCTACCCCATCCTGTAGAGATCAAATCTTACAAGATTAAAGCCGAGTCCTTCTTTTGTAACTTTTTTCTTTAGATCCAAAGAATGGTTCCCCAACCAATCTACATAATTTGTTAATTTATTGCTTGAAAAATGTGCACTTATACAGGTATACTTTTTAGATTTTTTTATTTCTTTTATAGCTTTCTATTTATAACTTTTTATATATGTTTTCCTATATAATTCATAGCAGTGTAGTATATACTGTAGATAGATAGATAGATATTTTTAATGGCCAGAAAATAATCCCATTCCTTGGTTATATTTGGACGGTGATGCATGTGAAGAACATTCTGGCTTCATTTAAAATGTAGGAAAAAAGTTTTTTTTTTACATCTGTTGATAAGTGCATAAAAACCTGTTATGCCGTGTACACACGGGCGGACTTTTTGGCCGAAATGGTCTGACGGACCGAATCCGGCGGACAATCCAACCGTGTGTGGGCTCCAACGGAGCTGCAGCTGACTTTTTTGGTCAAAAATCTGATGGACTTTAGCCTTGGAACATGTTTCGAATTTGTCCGACGGACTCGAGTCCGATTGAAAAATCTGCTTGTCTGTATGGTAGTCCGACGGACGAAAACCCACGCTAGGGCAGCTATTGGCTACCGGCTATCAACTTTCTTATTTTAGTCTGGTTGTACGTCATCACGTACGAATCCGTCGGACTTTGGTGTGCTCGTGTGTAGGCAAGTCCGTTCGTTCAAAAGTCCGTCGGAAGTCCATCGAAAGTCCGTCGGACCAGTCCGGTCGAAAAGTCCGCCCGTGTGTACGCGGCATTAGAAATCTTGTGGGCTCAACACTTCCTGTATACTCTGCTTCTGCAGCTTGTTATCAATTAGCACTTGTTTCATTTCATTCTGTGGACTACAGAACACCACCACCCTGTCAGTAAGTCATGCAGGACTCACCACTCCAAGCCTCCACTGCTGAAAAGCTGAACGGGTGCCAGTCTAAATAGCCCATCCTGCCTATCTGTGAAGATACACTGACAGAAAAGGGGAGGCTGCACACTGATGACGTCACTAGTACATTATTATTATACAGGATTTATATAGCGCCGACAGTTTACACAGCGCTTTACAACATTAGGGCATCTCTATGATTGTCAGCCTCACTGGCCATTTGGACTTTACAGGAAGGGGCATGGAAGCTTTGGCACTTTTAGGAGTGACAAGCCTTGACCTGTCAAAACAGGTCTGCAATCAGCCATGACAGGAGAGTTTGTGACAGTGGTGCATAAAAGTGCAGACACATCTCGGTGTCTCCATTTTATACATGTGACAGTTTTTGTTTTTTCCCCCATGACAAACATGCAAATGTGTTTGCAAATTTGTTTGCAAATTGCTAGCAGATGATTGTGCCTCTAGTTGCTGTATCAACAGAAACTTGTTGTGAAAGAAACACTTGGGTTGCTATTCCTTAGGATCCGTTCACACCAATGTGTTTCATGTGTGCTACAATGCAGAATAAATACCAGTGAAAGCAGGTTACTAAGTACCGTATTTATCGGCATATAACACGCACTTTTTTCCCCTGAAAATCAGGGGAAAATCGTGGGTGCGTGTTATAGGCCGATCCCCCCCCAATTGTGTGTGATCGGAGCGATCGCGGCAATTGCCGCGATCGCCGCCGACATACACAGCCGTGTGGAAATTCAAATACGGCGCCGAGACTGCAGGGACTCGGCGGAGCGGAGCTACACATAGCCGAGAGTCCTCGGGTTTTTGTTTTTTCCCCCATGACAAACATGCAAATGTGTTTGCAAATTTGTTTGCAAATTGCTAGCAGATGATTGTGCCTCTAGTTGCTGTATCAACAGAAACTTGTTGTGAAAGAAACACTTGGGTTGCTATTCCTTAGGATCCGTTCACACCAATGTGTTTCATGTGTGCTACAATGCAGAATAAATACCAGTGAAAGCAGGTTACTAAGTACCGTATTTATCGGCATATAACACGCACTTTTTTCCCCTGAAAATCAGGGGAAAATCGTGGGTGCGTGTTATAGGCCGATCCCCCCCCAATTGTGTGTGATCGGAGCGATCGCGGCAATTGCCGCGATCGCCGCCGACATACACAGCCGTGTGGAAATTCAAATACGGCGCCGAGACTGCAGGGACTCGGCGGAGCGGAGCTACACATAGCCGAGAGTCCTCGGGTTTTCTCGGCGCCGCTTACAGTCCCGCCCATAGGACTCTCGGCTATGTGTATCAGCGCTCCGCCGAGTCCCTGCAGTCTCGGCGCCATATTTAAATTTACACAGGGCTGTGTATGACGGCAGGGATCACGGCGATCCCACAAAGCTGCACGGGGGGGGCAAGGCTGCATGGGGGCAAAGCTGCACTGGGGCAAGGCTGCACGGGGGGGCAAGGCTGCACTGGGGCAAGGCTGCATGGGGGCAAAGCTGCACTGGGGCAAGGCTGCACTGGAGAAAAGCTGCACTGACAAGGCTGCACTGGGGCAAGGCTGCACTGGAGAAAAGCTGCACTGACAAGGCTGCACTGACAAGGCTGCACTGACATGGCTGCACTGACAAGGCTGCACTGAGGCAAAGCTGCACTGACAAGGCTGCAATGGACACTGGGGCAAGGCTGCACTGACAATTCTGCACTGGGGCAAAGCTGCACTGACAAGCCTGCACTGACAAGGCTGCAATGGACACTGGGGCAAGGCTGCACTGACACTGACAAGGCTGCAGATGGACACCGATAACGCTGCATTGATGGGCATTTTAATGTAAGTTTTTCTTCCTTAAACTTCCCTCCTAAAAGTTTTTTTCCTTAAAATTCCCTCCTTAACTTGGGTGCGTGTTATACGCCGGCGCGTGTTATACGCCGATAAATACGGTAATCTTTAAAGCTATCGCGCTGTTCACATCAGTGTGTTGGGTTAGAGAAGAGTGCCTTTTGTATGCATCCTTTTGAGCATTTCGGTTACATTATAGTCAATGGCAACACATGAAAAACGCACAAAAATGCAACAAATATTTTTGTTTTCAATATGTTTTTATTGAGCATTTTATCAAACCGAGCAGGCAAAATTTTCCATAGATATAACTTTGCAGTAATGCGTTAGAGGTGATACCGTCTAACACGGTTAAACTATAGGTGTTACCTGCATGTCACATATGACATTAAAGAGGATCAAGATATACAGAACATTTCAGTCAACATCTCTCATCTTTACTCTTGCATGTTAAGCAACCTGCCTAGACTATCTGTAATAAGCGGTGAGTATCTCCTTGCTCAATAATAAAGAAAATACTACTTAACAGAGAAAATTCATGAACAAAACTTGTATGGTAATAGGGCTACATTAGGAATGCTGCTGTAAGATTGATCTTTGATCTTGCATGTAAGATCAATTACTGAAGTGCAGTACAAGAGAGTACAAATGAGATTTTCAGAAGGGAAAAAAGGGGGAGAAGAGAAAAAGAAAAAGGAAAAAAGGAAGCAATTCAGCTAATCTATCATGAGCTCTCCACATCTTCTGAAGCGTACCTTTTCATCCTGGAATACCTATATAGGTCGCCCAGGGGTCCCATGTAGAATTGAACCTAGCTGCCGTGTCAGTCTGGGAGCTCACCATTTTCTCCTGGGCAATTATCCAAGAAATTTAGCTGCCCAAAAAAGGACCTTTGGTTATTTCTACACTCCTATGGTCAAAAGGATAAAGAAGATTAATTCCCTGGTAGCTCTATTGGTGTCGGGTAAATGCTCATTGAGCAGGGCTATAGAGGGGCTCTTGGGGATTTGGTATCCTGTTACCTTGCGGATCATGTGGAAGATTCTGTTACAAAATCCCCTCAGTTTAGGGCATTCCTACCAGATGTGGATCATTGATCCTGATGATGCACAGTCTCTGAAGCATAGAGGTGAGGAGGAAGGAAACATTTTCGCTAATCTAGTTGGGACTAAGTACCATCTGGTAATCACTTTGATGTTCGCCTCTATAAGAGCGATATTTCGTATGCCTCTATATGCTTGAAGAAAGTTTTTATTCCAGGTTTCGATATTCCATTTGACTTGGATTTCGTTATCCCATGCGTACATGTAAGGTAGTTTGGTGCTATCTGTGGCCAGTGACAGGTAAATAATCAAAATACCCCCCACTCTGCTCTGTGACTTGGCCACACCATTGTTCATATGTCGTTAATCTTGGGGGTTCTCATTTGTTTTTTCATAGGGAATTTAAGAAATGGGAAATCTGTAGAAATCTATACCACTCTGATTCTGGCATTTCCAGTGACTTTTTGCAATCATTAAGCGAGAGCGGACCCTTAGGAGTTAGAAAGTGTCCAATGCGGTATAACCCCTTATCCAACCACCAGCGGAAGGCCTGTATGTTCATACCAGGGGTAGATTTGGGGTTATGAAAAATATGTGCTAACGGTTGAATATCTGAAGTTGGGAAGCAGAGGTTTTTCAGGCTATCCCAAAGGGCTATCGAGTTAGACAGCACTGGAGACATAATTGGTGAGCGGTGTCTTGGAGGATACTATAGAAGAAAATCCAGCATGTGAGTTGGAACTGCTTGTTGCTCTATATGTACCCAATCAGGTTTTTTCAGGCGTGTGTAGATTACTGATAGTTGTGCCAAGCATGCCACTCGGTAGTACCACAGTAAGTTAGGAACCCCCAATCCTCCCTGTGTTCTTGGTCTATATAGGAGTTCTCTTTTCTAGATGGAGGCACAAGGTTCCCCAGATAAATTTCAAAAATTTGCCTTGGAATTTTCGTAGGTGATCTTTCCTCAGGGGAATCGGGAGGGATCTGAAGAGATATAGTAATTTGGGAAGGAGCGTCATCTTGATCGTGTTTATCCTCCCTAGCCAGGACAATTCGTGTAGGGCTCCGCTTCGAGCTTAAATGCAATTAATATTTTAATTACTGTGTGTCCCATAAGCTGGTTTATGATCTTTTTATGTCGTTTTTATATTGTGTTGGTATTAAGTTAACTACAGTATTTGTAATGATTTTTGGGTAATGTTAGAGAAAGTAATGTAATATATGTATTTTGGTAGTTTGATTTTCATTTATTTTTTCAATTTGTGTTATTTATTCTATGTAGTATTTCAATAGGATGGTATAGTTGATTACAGTACAGTATTAGTTTAGTTTTATTTGGTATTAATTGCTGTTATTGGTATTTTTTTTTTGTTATTGTGTCTTGTTATTATGATTTTTGTGCTGTCTTTGTTGAATGTAACTTTTAATGTAATGTTAGTAATTTCCCTTAGTATTTTTAATCTGAGAAAAAGAAAAACACATGCAAAACACATGCAGAGTGCACGTAAAATGCATTTTGCGCTGTGTTTTATTTTAATGCAGAACATTAAAAACACTCTAAGGTCTGGTTCACATTTATGCATTTTTTAGTGTGTTTTCAGTTTTGCAGAAACACACTACAGTCCACTTAACATGGTTTTCTATGGATGTAGTTCACTTCTGTGCATTTTATGGAAAGGGCCAGGGATATTTTTCTGGTTTATGGTTCCATAGACTTCAATGGATCAAAAATGTGTATTGAAAAATGCACCTGGAATATGCAAACTGCAACCTGCATAGGTGTGAATCAGGCATCAAAATGCATCATGCACTTTGATTAAAACCTGTGCATTTTCTAACTCACTGGTGTGAATGAGCCCTTGAGCATTTTATGTGCACTACGTTGCAGGATTACAGCATGCTAAGGCCTGGTTCACACCTATGCAGGTTGCACTTTGCATATTCCAGGTGCATTTTGCATTTTTCAATATACATTCTTGATCCATTGAAGTCTATGGAACCAAAAACCTGAAAAAGTCCCTGGCCCTTTCCATAAAATGAACAGATGTGAACGTGACCCATAGGAAACCATGTTAAATTAACTGTAGTGTGTTTCTGCAAAACGGAAAATGCACTAAAAAATGCATAGGTGTGAACCAGGCCTTACAGTGTTTTTAATGTTCTGCATTAAAATATAAGGTGTGGACCAGGCCGTAAAGCAGATGAAAACGAATTACCATTATTATCTAGGAAGCTCTTTACATTACTGCATTGTGCTAGAGGGCAGTGAATTGCATTTTTTAAAAGCTCTGCTTGCTTCCTAATTTTGTATGTTTTGGTGAAAACTTGTGTTACATTATAGTCAATGTCTACATATTGAAAAAACAGTGTGCCTTTTAAATTAATGTGTTTTTCAAGTCACATATTCGTAATTCCAACAAACACAGACACACACATTGACAACAAGAAATTACAAAAATGAAAATGAATAAAATGCATGTTAATACAAACACAAAATGCACATAAATGGTGTCTTACATTGCTTTAGAAATATAAAAATCAGCGCCACTCAAAGACCTTGTGCTCAACCACTGGTTTACAGTGAGACAGGTTCCCAGCTTGTAGGGAGCTTGTGCTCTCTAAGGCTCCATTCACACTAGCGCGTTTTTTGATGCATTTTGCATTTTGCAGAAATGCACGGGAATTTTTTAACATGGGTTACTATGGAACATGTTCACATCAATGCCTTTTTGTTTCTCTGCATTTTTGGAAAGGGTCAGGGACTTTTTTTCATGCAAAATGCAGCGTTTTGCATGTAATAGAATTCAATGGACAAGCATCAAAAACGCAAGTGCACCGTTTTTGCAGCGTTTTTGATGCGTTTTTGATGCGTTTTTGATGCGTTTTTGCCATTTTTTTTTTTTTTTTTAAATTTTTTTTTTAGACTGTAAAAAAAAAAACTGTAAAAAAAAAAAAAAAAAAACGCAAAACGCAAATCGCGGCAAAATCGCGGCAAAAACGCCGCAAAAATGCTGCTCAAAAACGTGGCAAGCATGAAAAAAAAACCTCCAAAAACGCCCAAAAGCAACATGCATAGGTGTGAATGGAGCCTTAGGCTCCATTCACACTAGCGCATTTTTTGATGCATTTTGCATTTTGCAGAAATGCATGGGAATTTTTTAACATGGGTTCCTATGGAACATGTTCACATCAATGCCTTTTTGTTTCTCTGCATTCTTGGAAAGGGTCAGGGACTTTTTTTCATGCAAAATGCAGCGTTTTGCATGTAATAGAATTCAATGGACAAGCATCAAAAACGCAAGTGCACCGTTTTTGCAGCATTTTTACAGCGTTTTTGATGCGTTTTTGGCGTTTTTTTTAAAAACTGTAAAAAAAAAAAACGCAAAACACAGCAAAAATGCAGCAAAAACGCTGTAAAAACGCTACAAAAACGCTGCTCAAAAACGTGGCAAGCATGACAAAAAAAACTCCAAAAACGCTCAAAAGCAACATGCATAGGTGTGAATTGAGCCTAAGGCCCCTTTCACACTAGGGCGGTGGGGGCGTCAGCGGCTATTTTTAGCGCTGTTTTACCGTCGTTTTTGCGGCTGTATTCGGCCGCTAGCGGTGCGGTTTTAACCCCCGCTGGCGTCCGAAAAAGGGTTAAAACCGCTCGTACAGCGCGGCTATAGCCGCGGTATTGCTGCGGTATAGCCGTGCTGTCCCATTGATTTCAATGGGCAGGAGCGGTTTAGGAGCGGTGAACACACCGCTCCTTCACCGCTCCAAAGATGCGGCTCGCAGGACTTTTTTTACCGTCCTGCCAGCGCACCGCTTCAGTGTGAAAGCCCTCGGGCTTTCACACTGAACAAACAGCGGAGGCTGTTTAGGGGCGGTTTGCAGGCGGTATTTTTAGCGCAATAACGCCTGCAAACCGCCCCAGTGTGAAAGGGGCCTAAGGCTCGATTCACACCTATGCATGTTGCTTTTGAGCGTTTTTGGAGGTTTTTTTTTCATGCTTGGCACGTTTTTGAGCAGCGTTTTTGTAGCGTTTTTGCCGCGTTTTTGCCGCGATTTGCGTTTTTTTTTTTTTTTTTTTTTCATTTTTTTTACAGTCTTAAAAAAAATTACAAAAAAAAAAAAAAAAACGGCAAAAACGCACCAAAAACGCACCAAAAACGCACCAAAAACGGTGCACTTGCGTTTTTGATGCTTGTCCATTGAGGCTCGATTCACACCTATGCATGTTGCTTTTGAGCGTTTTTGGAGGGTTTTTTTTCATGCTTGCCACGTTTTTGAGCCGCGTTTTTGCCGCGTTTTTGCGGCGTTTTTGCCGCGTTTTTGCCGCGATTTGCGTTTTGCGTTTTTTTTTTTTTTTCATTTTTTTTTACAGTCTTAAAAAAAATTAAAAATAATAAAAAAAAAAAACGGCAAAAACGCACCAAAAACGCATCAAAAACGCTGCAAAAACGGTGCACTTGCGTTTTTGATGCTTGTCCATTGAAAACCATTACATGCAAAACGCTGCTTTTTGCATGAAAAAAAGTCCCCGACCCTTTCCAAAAACGCAGAGATACAAAAAAGCATTGATGTGAACATGTTCCATAGGAACCCATGTTAAAAAATTCCCGTGCATTTCTGCAAAATGCATCAAAAAACGCGCTAGTGTGAATGGGGCCTGAAATCCATTACATGCAAAACGCTGCTTTTTGCATGAAAAAAAGTCCCCGACCCTTTCCAAAAACGCAGAGATACAAAAAAGCATTGATGTGAACATGTTCCATAGGAACCCATGTTAAAAAATTCCCATGCATTTCTGCAAAATGCAAAATGCATCAAAAAACGCGCTAGTGTGAATGGAGCCTAAGGCTCCATTCACACCTATGCATGTTGCTTTTGAGCGTTTTTGGAGGTTTTTTTTTCATGCTTGGCACATTTTTGAGCAGCGTTTTTGTAGCGTTTTTTGCCGCGTTTTTGCCGCGTTTTTGCCGCGATTTGCGTTTTGCGTTTTTTTTTTTTTTTTCATTTTTTTTACAGTCTTAAAAAAAAATTACAAAAAAAAACAAAAACAAAAAAAACGGCAAAAACGCACCAAAAACGCACCAAAAACGCTGCAAAAACGCTGCAAAAACGGTGCACTTGCGTTTTTGATGCTTGTCCATTGAAATCCATTACATGCAAAACGCTGCTTTTTACATGAAAAAAAAGTCCCCGACCCTTTCCAAAAACGCAGAGATACAAAAAAGCATTGATGTGAACATGTTCCATAGGAACCCATGTTAAAAAATTCCCATGCATTTCTGTAAAATGCAAAATGCATCAAAAAACGCGCTAGTGTGAATGGAGCCTAAGGCTGGATTCACACCTATGCAGTTTTGGTGCTTTTTGCATTTTGCAGATTTGCACTACAGATTGTGTTCCATAGGAAACAATGTTAAATGGACTGTAGTGCAAATCTGCAAAATGCAAAAAGCACTAAGGCTCGATTCACACCTATGCATGTTGCTTTTGGGCGTTTTTGGAGGGTTTTTTTTCATGCTTGCCACGTTTTTGAGCAGCGTTTTTGCGGCGTTTTTGCCGCGATTTGCGTTTTGCGTTTTTTTTTTTTTTTTTTTTTTTTTTTTTTACAGTTTTTTTTTACAGTCTAAAAAAAAATTAAAAAAAAAATTAAAAAAAAAAAAAAAATGCAAAACGCATCAAAAACGCATCAAAAACGCTGCAAAAACGGTGCAAAAATGGTGCACTTGCGTTTTTGATGCTTGTCCATTGAAATCCATTACATGCAAAACGCTGCTTTTTGCATGAAAAAAAGTCCCTGACCCTTTCCAAAAATGCAGAGAAACAAAAAGGCATTGATGTGAACATGTTCCATAGGAACCCATGTTAAAAAATTCCCGTGCATTTCTGCAAAATGCAAAATGCATCAAAAAATGTGCTAGTGTGAATGGAGCCTGAGGCTTGATTCACACCTATGCATGTTGCTTTTGAGCGTTTTTGGAGGTTTTTTTTTATTTTTTTATTTATTTATTTATTTCAGGTACTTATATAGCGCCGTCAATTCACGCAGCGCTTTACATATATATATATTATACATTCACATCAGTCCCTATACCCTCAAGGAGCTTACAATCTAAGGTCCCTAACTCACATTCATACCTATACTAGGGACAATTTAGACAGGATCCAATTAACCTACCAGCATGTCTTTGGAGTGTGGGAGGAAACCGGAGTACCCGGAGGAAACCCACGCAGACACAGGGAGAACATGCAAACTCCAGGCAGGTAGTGTCGTGGTCGGGATTCGAACCAGCGACCCTTCTTACTGCTAGGTGAGAGTGCTACCCACTGCGCCACTGTGCCGCCCATTTTTTTCATGCTTGCCACGTTTTTGAGCAGCGTTTTTGCAGCGTTTTTGCCGCGATTTGCGTTTTTTTTTTTTTTTTTTACAGTTTTTTTTACAGTCTTAAAAAAAATTAAAAAAAAAAATTAAAAAAAAAACAAAAAAAAAAAAAAACGACAAAAACGCATCAAAAAGGCATCAAAAACGCCGCAAAAACGCTGCTCAAAAACGTGGCAAGCATGAAAAAAAAACCTCCAAAAACGCCCAAAAGCAACATGCATAGGTGTGAATGGAGCCTAAGGCCCCATTCACACTAGCGCGTTTTTTGATGCATTTTGCATTTTGCAGAAATGCACGGGAATTTTTTAACATGGGTTCCTATGGAACATGTTCACATCAATGCTTTTTTGTATCTCTGCGTTTTTGGAAAGGGTCGGGGACTTTTTTTCATGCAAAAAGCAGCGTTTTGCATGTAATGGTTTTCAATGGACAAGCATCAAAAACGCAAGTGCACCGTTTTTGCAGCGTTTTTGATGCGTTTTTGGTGCGTTTTTGGTGCGTTTTTGCCGTTTTTTTTTTTTTTTTTTTTTTTTTTTTTTTTTTTTTGTAATTTTTTTTTAAGACTGTAAAAAAAAATGAAAAAAAAAAAAATAAATAAATAAATAAAATAAAAAACGGCAAAAACGCACCAAAAACGCACCAAAAACGCATCAAAAACGCTGCAAAAACGACCCTTTCCAAAAACGCTGAGATACAAAAAAGCATTGATGTGAACATGTTCCATAGGAACCCATGTTAAAAAATTCCCGTGCATTTCTGCAAAATGCAAAATGCATCAAAAAACGCGCTAGTGTGAATGGGGCCTAAGGCTCGATTCACACCTATGCATGTTGCTTTTGAGCGTTTTTGGAGGTTTTTTTTTCATGCTTGCCACGTTTTTGAGCCGCGTTTTTGCCGCGTTTTTTGCGGCGTTTTTGCGGCGTTTTTGCCGCGATTTGCGTTTTGCGTTTTTTTTTTTTCTTTTTTTTTTACAGTCTTAAAAAAAAATTACAAAAAAAAAAAAAAATAAAAAAAAAAAAAAAAAAAACGGCAAAAACGGGGGCCTAAGGCTGGATTCACACCAATGCAGTTTTAGTGCTTTTTGCATTTTGCAGATTTGCACTATGGTCCATTTAACATGGTTTCCTATGGAACACGTTCTGTAGGGCAAATCTGCAAAATGCAAAAAGCACTAAAACTGCAAAGCTGTGAATCCAGCCTAAAAATGCATAGGTGTGAATCCAGCCTTAGGCTCCATTCACACTAGCGCGTTTTTTGATGCATTTTGCATTTTGCAGAAATGCATGGGAATTTTTTAACATGGGTTCCTATGGAACATGTTCACATCAATGCCTTTTTGTACCTCTGCATTTTTGGAAAGGGTCAGGGACTTTTTTCATGCAAAATGCAGCGTCTTGCATGTAAGGCCCCTTTCACACTGGGGCGGTAGGGGGCGTCGGCGGTAAAACAGCGCTATTTTTAGCGCTGTTTTACCGCGGTATTCGGCCGCTAGCAGTACGGTTTTAACCCCCCGCTGGCGGCCGAAAAAGGGTTAAAACCCCTCGTATACCGTGGTATAGCCGCGCTGTCCCATTGATTTCAATGGGCAGGAGCGGTGAATACACCGCTCCTTCACCGCTCCAAAGATGCGGCTGACAGGAGATTTTTTCTTCTCCTGCCAGCGCACCACTTCAGTGTGAAAGCCCGGGGGCTTTCACACTGAACAAACAGCGGAGGCTGTTTAGGGGCGGTTTGCAGGCGCTATTTTTAGCGCAATAACGCCTGCAAACTGCCCCAGTGTGAAAGGGATCTTATAGAATTCAATGGACCAGCATCAAAAACGCAAGTGCACCGTTTTTGATGCGTTTTTGATGCGTTTTTGCCTTTTTTTTTTTATTTTTTTTTTTAGACTGTAAAAAAAAAAATAAAAAAAAATAAAAAACGCAAAACGCAAATTGCGGCAAAAACGCGACAAAAACGCCGCAAAAACGCTGCTCAAAAACGTGGCAAGCATGAAAAAAAAACCTCCAAAAACGCCCAAAAGCAACATGCATAGGTGTGAATCGAGCCTAAGGCCCCATTCACACTAGCGCGTTTTTTGATGCATTTTGCATTTTGCAGAAATGCACGGGAATTTTTTAACATGGGTTCCTATGGAACATGTTCACATCAATGCTTTTTTGTATCTCTGCGTTTTTGGAAAGGGTCGGGGACTTTTTTTCATGCAAAAAGCAGCGTTTTGCATGTAATGGTTTTCAATGGACAAGCATCAAAAACGCAAGTGCACCGTTTTTGCAGCGTTTTTGATGCGTTTTTGGTGCGTTTTTGCCGGGTTTTTTTTTTTTTTTTTTTTTGTAATTTTTTTTTAAGACTGTAAAAAAAAATGAAAAAAAAAAAAAAAAAAAACGCAAAACGCAAATCGCGGCAAAAACGCGGCAAAAACGCCGCAAAAACGCCGCAAAAACGCGGCAAAAACGCGGCTCAAAAACGTGGCAAGCATGAAAAAAAACCCTCCAAAAACGCTCAAAAGCAACATGCATAGGTGTGAATCCAGCCTAAGGCTGGATTCACACCTATGCAGTTTTAGTGCTTTTTGCATTTTGCAGATTTGCACTACAGTCCATTTAACATTGTTTTCTATGGAACACATTCTGTAGTGCAAATCTGCAAAATGCAAAAAGCACTAAAAATGCATAGGTGTGAATCCAGCCTAAGGCTGGATTCACACCTATGCATGTTGCTTTTGAGCGTTTTTGGAGGTTTTTTTTTCATGCTTGCCGCGTTTTTGAGCCGCGTTTTTGCCGCGTTTTAGCGGCGTTTTTGCCGCGTTTTTGCCGCGATTTGCGTTTTTTTTTTTTTTTTTTTTTTCATTTTTTTTTACAGTCTTACAAAAAAATTACAAAAAAAAAAAAAAAAAAACGGCAAAAACGCACCAAAAACGCACCAAAAACGCATCAAAAACGCTGCAAAAAAGGTGCACTTGCGTTTTTGATGCTTGTCCATTGAAAACCATTACATGCAAAACGCTGCATTTTGCATGAGAAAAAGTCCCCGACCCTTTCCAAAAACGCGGAGATACAAAAAAGCATTGATGTGAACATGTTCCATAGGAACCCATGTTAAAAAATTCCCGTGCATTTCTGCAAAATGCAAAATGCATCAAAAAACGCGCTAGTGTGAATGGGGCCTTAGGCTGGATTCACACTTATGCATTTTTAGTGCTTTTTGCATTTTGCAGATTTGCACTACAGTCCATGTAACATGGTTTCCTATGGAACACGTTCTGTAGTGCAAATCTGCAAAATGCAAAAAGCACTAAAAATGCATAGGTGTGAATCCAGCCTTAGGCTGGATAGCCTAATGCTGGCCATACACTATACAGAAAATCGGCCGAAAAATCGTTCATATAGACACTTCGTTCGTTTTTCGGCAAGTTAATGGGCACAAATCGATAATCTTTTGTGACGTTTTTGTGGAAAAAAAACGAAAGGCAAGTTTGGAAATTTTATGCCGAACGTACGATAAATTGCAAGTTTAATGCGTTATTCGTCCGTGAAAAAACGAATGGTTGCTACTGCGCATGGTTGAAAATAATTTAACCCGGAAGGGAAATATTCGTGTCAAATACGTTCGCGTCCAAACCTCATGACCAATCGTCAACACCAACTATATAAAGGCCCGTACACACGCTCGGACTTTTTGACAACAAACATGTAAATTAGCAGTTCTGGAGAAACATCTGACCGTGTGTACGCTCCATCGGACAAATTTTTTTTAATTCGGACTTTTGTTGGCTACGAACGGACAAACTTTCTGTCAACAAAACTCCGATCGTGTGTGCCCAAAATACCATCGGACTTTAGTCCAAAGTACAAACACGTATGCATGGTCGGAAGCAAGGACCATCACGAATTTTTAATGGCTTAAGAATAAATCTGCTTTGCTGGTTATACTGACAGAGTACAGACAAACATATTTTAGTTATGATTTGTGTTCTAGTGATATCAATCCTTTTTGTTTGTTTTTTAAGGCCATTTTGCTTATTGTGCATTCACAACATAAATAAACTTACAAAATTATTAGACATGTTCTCTGTCCTCACAATTTAAAAATATAATTTAAAAAGAAAAAGAGCAAACGATACACATCAAACGAAAAAATATAGCTTATTAAATCATACTGAAATCCAAAAATTCAACCTGCTAAATTCTTAGCCCCTAAACTCCCCACACCAGTGGCCTTGTTGTGGATCCTTGGGGCTGATTTTGCCACTGACCACCATGCTGCTCAGGTGGGTGGGCTTGCTGGGGTGGGTAGGTTTGTTGTGGAGGAGTGTTGTTCAAATGACACACATGAGATTTAGTGGTTAGCTCTTGTTTCCTGGCCTTGCTGAAGAGCTGGATGATTAGCCCCTCACATAGCTCCCTTTGATCTGCGTCAAGCTCACGGAGCTTACTAGCATTAAAACTGCCAAACCCTTCAGCACTATCGGGTGCTGTGTTTATCAGAGAAGTAGCCCTAGTTAAGAACTCAGCTGTGGCCTCATCCAGATGTTGGCTCTTCCTGGCCCTTTTTTTGGGAGGACGCAGGGGAGGGATCCTGCACTCAGTTGTTGTCTGGCTGCTGGGCCCAGGCTCTTCTTGGCTCTAAAGTTCTTGTGTGTGTAAAACCAACATCATTTTAATTTTTGGACATCATTCATCAACAATTTTCATGTCATGACTTTATAATTTGTAATGTGTCCAAATAGGAAAGAAGATCATTCTGACTCCAGCATTTCTCATTCTTGTCCTAATCCTTTTTGGCCACTGCTGTCTATTGATATGGGACTCACTTTTTGTATCCCAAAAAAGTACTATGCATTCAGGGTCGTAACTACCACCATATTGACCCATGCAGGCGCTACGGGGCCCGCAGCCGAGTGGGGCCCAGTGAGGATAAGAGCCCCGCCGGCACAGTCTCCCAGCCAGGGGAAGAGAGAGGAGAGGAAGAGGCGAGCTGTCCGTATCAGCAGAGCTGAATTGCCCGATGTAAGAGCTTTCATTAGGACTTCCAATGTTCCCGGGGCTCACGTCACATAGCTCCACCTTTTGGGCCAGTGCATTTCATAGAACGCCGATCCAATGCGGGACATGTGACGTCATCAAAGGCGTCGGGCCAAGAGGTGGGGCTATGTGATGAGCCCCGGGAAGACGGGATAATTCAAATGAAAGCTAGTACAGTGGCCAATCCCGCTCTCTGCTGATCCTAGTAGCTTGCCTCTTCCTCAGCATATGTGGGGCTGTATGGTGCACAGGCAGACCAGGCTGTATTGGGCACAGGTCATGCTGTATGTGGCACAGGTCACGCTGTATTGGTCACAGGTCACGCTGCATTGACAGTAGGGCAGCTGTGGGGGGGGGGGGGCTGTTTGCAGTGTGCCCCATACAACATTTTCTCATTTGCCAACCTATAAAAGTCTATGGTAGAATTCAAAAGTGATAATTTTAAGACATAATATGCAAGCTAATTGCCATTAGGGATGAGACCAACAGCCCCCTGTTAGTTTTGCACCAGAACATTTGAACAGGCCAAAAATTGGTTTTAACACGTGAACACCGTTAAAGTCTAAGGGAGTTGAACATGAATAATTATAAGTGGTAATTTTAAAGGCTTATATTTATGGTATTGCCATAAAAAGTGTTTGGTGACCTGGGTCCTGCCCCAGGAGACATGTATGAATGGACAGAAAAGTTTACCAAAAACACATTTTTTCATGAACAGTGATTTTACTAATGAATAAAGTCAAACAATAAAAGTGTAATATTCCTTTAAATGTATTACCTAGGGGGGGTGTCTATAGTATGCCTGTAAAGGGGCGCATGTTTCCCCTGTTTAAAACAGTTAGAGAGCAAAATGACATTTCTACTTAAAAAAATGTCATTATAAATTACGAACGGGAGCGACAGAATTTAGAACCAGCTTCTTTTCGCGGGGACTCTCGGATTGCCTTTGTCTCGCACACAAACAGAACGTAATCTTACATCACACGCTCGTTCGATTGATATACACTATGCGTGAAAACTCCGCTACCCGAACGGCATCACGCATTCGTTCGTACCGCGTGGTAACTTGACATAGACGGCGCATGCCTGAAACTCCGCCCCTGACGTTCTTTTTCTTGAATATTGCCCGCCCCTTTTCTGTTCGGTGCGTAGTGAGGAGCAACAATGGCGGAGACACATGTGTCTGAATGCAAATCCAGGAAGGCCACCAACATGACATTTGAGGAGATGGTGGAGATGGTTGGAATCTTGAAAAAACAAGATTATGATGGGAAACATGGCCCATATGCACATCCCAATTTGGTCAAGGACAAAATCCTCACTGATGTGGTGAAGGCCTTGGAGCGGAAGTTTGGGGTCCATAGAAAAAAGGACCAACTGAGGAAGCGCTGGTCTGACCTGAAAAACAGGGAGCCAGATCAGTACCTCAAAATAAGGAAGGAACTTCGAAAAAGTAAGTACTTGTGTGTCCCATTTATGATTCTTCACTTGCCTGCTTCTCCATGTGCTTTTCTTGACTGTTATACTGAATGTTCGTAGGTGGTTAAATAACGTTCGCGGGTATGAAATAACGTTCGTAAGGACCAACAGTGATCGTTTGCCAATGAATACGACTTTTTGAAACTGATATAGGCTTATGACTGTTTTGGTCATGATCATTTATGTGATTGAACGAATTTAAAAGACATTGTTGTCTAGATGTCTTTGAAATGGTAATTAATTCAGTGGAATGTAAGGAGAGGACACAGCAGCTGTTTACACATCTGGACTCAGGAGCACTAGTGTGGGACACCATAAAAACTTCACACAAAAAGGTAAGTATTGAATTTGGGGTCAAAGGTCTTTTTAATCATAACCAATGAGTAAAGGGACAGGGGATTATAGCGGTGCTAAAGTATTCCAGGTGAATAAGAGAAAAGAATGTAAAATAATAAACTTTTTATTTAACAATATTAAATACATAGAGAGGGCAATAAAATGGTTAACAACAAACAAGCATAGATATTGCGTGCGACCCAAATGCCGTAGGGTAGGCTGGATGGAGACGGCCATCAAAGAAAGGGCTCGGTTTCATGTCTTCAACTTGGTTCTCTTCCTAAACAGACAATTGTACACCACTTGAAAGCAATGTTTCATATTCCTATTTCGGGCCATAAATATCTGTGTGCTAAGTATACCTTTTTTTAATTGTTCATAGGGAATCAAAGACGCCGACAACAGGGTCAACAGGACCCCCAACCTCGTCGGGACAACCAACATCCCCGGGACCCACAACCTCGCCGGGAGCCACAACATCGACGGGACCCCCAACCTGAACCCAGCACCAGCATCACAAATGATGAAAGAGAGGTGGGGGAAGTGGGAGCCTGTACCTCACCAGGTGAGTGTCTGACACCCCAGCTTCAGGTAATCTATGTATGCCTGCATATTTCTAAATACATGTTTTTTTCTCACTTTTTTAGGTGATGTTCTGGTTGTGGAAGAGCCACCTGACCACTTTACAACAGACAGCGCCCAAAGGCTCATAGGTCAGATAATGCTCTGGAACGCTGAAATTGATGCCATGAGAGCTCGTCTCAACACAATGCAGCAGGAAATGAAGGACATGATAGATGTTTTGGGTAGAATCTAAACACTTTTGACGTCCATAAACATCTATCATGTTCTTCATTTCCTGCTGCATGATAATGTTCAAATTATTGTTTATGTTTGTTAATTGCCAAAAAAAAAAAAAAAAAAAAAAAAATTTAAGAAAATAATGAAGAAAATTTTACCCAAAAAAGAATGACCAAAAAAATGCTAAAAAAATAATGTTAAAAAAAAAAAAAAAAACAAAACCTAAATTTTATCTAAATATTTTATACAAATTTTATCCAAAAAAATGATATAAAAACAAAAAAAAAAAAAATTTGATCTAAATATTTATCAAAAATTTTCGATTAAAAAATGAGATAAAAAAATTAAAAACAAAAAAAAATATATTATGAAAAAATAATTACACACAAAATATCAAAAAAAAAAAATAAATACTCAAAAATTTTACCTTAAGATTTTTTATGCTAAAATTTGTGTAAATAATTGTTTATAATAAATCAAGAAAATAAAAATTTAACATATTTTGTTAATGTTGAACTTTGTAAGTTCGAGGTTGTCATAAAAGTTCACTTTTAGAATATGCCTGTTTGTGCAAAGAAAAAAAACGCACAGGAATGTGCACATATAAAAACATTTTTGAAACAAAACAATGTGTGTTTTTTTATTTCAATGCTCAATACCAGTATATTTGTTAAGTTGCTGTGGTTACATTGACAGTGTACTCTAAAATGTGTGTAGCTGAGACACAGCACAATATAATAGTTAGCTCAAAGTGAGATTGTCACCTCATGTTGCACATCAGGTTGGTTTGCACTAGTGGCAAAAAAGAAAAAGATCAAGGCTATTTGCAAAGCTAGTAAACAGACAACAGTATTTCCTTGGAAATCTCATTTTATTAAGAAGTAAACTAATTAATCAGCAAGTAAAAAAGTAGTCCATATATTGTTCAATGACAAGACGGGCATTCTGGGAGCCCAAACCAGCACATGCACTTGCCCTAGCTGGCATCACAGCCTATTGAGCTGGTGGGGAAAAAGGCTCATCACTTTTCTCTGAGGCAATGTAGCCTCATCTGCCCCAAAGCCTAAATTTAGTACCTCAATATTGTCAAGAGCATTTTAAAAAATTAAGGTCCCTTTTTGTATAATATCCTAAAATTCAGTACGTATCATCACATCTCCATCAGAGTGGCGTCCATTCATCCCAACATCCAAAAAAGGCTACATTCTAATTATATGCCCCCTCACCCCCTCTGGTGGCACATTCGTAAACTTTAAGGGGGGGGGGGGGAGTTGAATTGGTAGCTGGTTTTGACAAGTAAACCTCTACACTTCCATGAGGGCTAAATGCATGAAAAATTATTTAATATTTTGCCTAACCATCCATCTTTAGAACATTGTCAGGCCAGTGGCCAGGTAAGAAGTGGGCAAATCCGTCAATCAGAAGGCACATTGTTCAAATCTATACACATTTTGACATACATCGGACAAAATAATAACAATGTTCGTTAATTAGGATTATTCGTTAGGATAAAGTTATAAACACAGGAAGTCAGCACAGCACAGGGATGGTGTGAGCCCCTCATAATGCTAAATTCATCCTAACGAACGTATCATTTTGACCTTTTGAAGGTAATCTTGCAGGCCCTTGCACTACATGCTTTGGAGAATTTAGTCAGCAATCTTACCAAAAAAAATAAGGTATACTATGTATGTGTTTTGCAAAATCAGCAGATAGAGTAGTTATATCGGTTGACTGTTTTTTTTTTTTTTTTTTAGGGGGGGGGATAAGTATTTGCACAACCAAAAAGGGAATCTTGCACTCTGCATGAATTTAAAGGACAGGAATAATATTGGGACACATTTTAGAGGGTGTTTGTGGTAAACATAAAAATGAAGCCTAAAAAAAACAGTTTGAAGTTACTAGGCTAGGTGTGTGTGGGCCAAGGGTAGCATGCTGGTGAGGTTAGTGAAGGAAAATATGCATGTAGGCCACCAAAAAGTTACAGCATGCATGAGGACAAAGAGGGCATTCATTCACAGCACATTACAAAAATGGGAAGGATGGAATAATAAATTTCGAAAATAATTTTGAAAAACACGAAGGTGATATTAAATCCAAAAAAATTACACGAATATAGTCCTTCTGCAGGACTTGGATAATAGCACTACATGTCTCAGGAATAATCTCTCCCAGAGCCTTGTGAGAGATCCAAGTGGTAAACTTGATATCCTGGGGACCCCTCCCTGTCGCCAAATAACGTAAGGTAGCTATGAGCTTTTGCTCTGCTGGAATAGCAGCCCTCATGCAGGTGTCCTGCTTCATGATATAGGTGGACAGCAAGGACAATAGTTGCTGAAAGCAGGAGTCCGTCATCCGGAGATAATTCAGAGAATCATTTGGATTATTCTCCTGCAGCTCACGCAGCAAGGGCATATGGCTAAATTGGTCACGATTAAGTAGCCAAGTTTTGGCCCAAATAATCCTCATCCTACTACTCTGACTATTCCTGGACCGGGCTAGAGTCACAGCAAGAACTGCAAGCCCATAAACAACACACTCTCTCCTAGGATTGTGTAACATGGCTGGTTGTCATACAATTTTACAAACGGTCGTAAACGCAAGATAACGCACGAATCTGCACTGACAAACGTATAATAATTTGAAATTAGCAGAGGGAGCCCGAAGCGTTGACGCCGAAGAATTTTACGTCTTCTTTGGAAGTGTCATCCGTACGTTGTAACGTGACTACGTTCGTGTTTGTTGCCTAAACGTCAGACCGTCTGCATGCAATACAAGTTCAGAGAGACAAGGCCCTTTTTCCAAAAAAAACAACGGGAAAGTTTGTACAAGGTCCGATCGTGTGTATGGTGCTTAACACACACAGAACAGAACGTTGTCTTGCCACTGACCAGACAAAAGGATTACACTGGCCAATACACAGAAGATTTAAGAAGTGAAGGTAAGCAGACCAGTACAATAGTTATAGGGTATTAATTGTTAGGTGTAGTTTGGCAACTGAACAATGCTGCATTTTTTATTAATACAGGAGCAATGGTGGACAAATTTACATCACCACATTTCCTGCCACAATTCATTGAAATGTACCGAGACCTTACATGTCTATGGAAAGTGCGCTCCAAAGACTACTCAGATCGGCAAAAACGTAAAGAAGCGTATACTAAATTAGTGGAACTATGCACTGTTGTGTATGCAAAAGCAGATATATCCTATGTGACCAAAAAAATAGCCAATCTGCGTACTATCTTCAAAAAAGAATTAAATAAAATTAATGAATCCAAAAGATCTGGTGCAGGTGCAGATGAAGTATATGTGCCACGCCTGTGGTATTTCGAGAGTCTACGTTTTCTGACTGACCAGGAGGAAGCACGACCCTCTGTGTCAAGTTTAGACAGTATCAGTGAGAATATTTCAGGAGATGAAGAAGATGGAACATTTGACGAAATGGCAGACAGTCAGGTAAAGTCTGAATATTATGTTTTAATATACACCTTTATATGTACACATCTGAAACTAAACATTTAAGAGAATACAGCCAAAAATCAAAGCACATGTAACTTGGTAATTTTTTTTATTTAAAGAAAAATCTTACATAACATCTGTATTAAGAAATGAAATAATATATAAATGCAGCCACTCAAATGTACATATCATTTAGACATTGTTTTGCCAATCGACTGCTCCAGGACCCAGAAAATACTGCATATAATCAATGCGACTCTGGCGAGCTACTTGACTGGAGAGACGTGGTGGGGCACGGCCTAGGTTTAATAAGCCTTCGGTGTCATTACGCCACTCACCAGGCGTGACATCCCCAGACAAAATATCTTCCCGGTCCAACTGGGATTGGGTCATGTAGGTGGAGCTAGTACGCCGTAAGAAGTTGTGTAACACACAGCAACTATGTACTATTGTGTCAATTCTTGAGGGGGCTACATTTATTGCAGTGTGAAATATTCTAAAACGGTTGGCCATAATGCCAAACGCGTTTTCAACCACTCGTCTAGCCCGAGATAACCGATAATTAAAAATTTTTTGATCAGGGGTCAGGTTTTTGAGGGCAAAAGGTTTTAAAATATGCTCTGATAACGCAAACGCGTCATCCGCAACAAATGAGAAGTTGAGACCTTCAACTGTATCCTCTTGGGCTGGGAGATGTAGAAGTCCATTTTTTAAGTGATGGAAAAAAGAGGTCTTCTCTAGTATCCCCCCATCCGAATTTCTGCCATTTTTCCCTATGTCAACATAAATAAATTCATATTTGGCATTGACAATTGCCATTAGGACAATACTAAAGTAGCCTTTATAATTGAAGAAGAATGAGCCTGAGTTTGCTGGGGGTATTATCCGAACATGTTTGCCGTCTATGGCACCACCACAGTTTGGAAAATTCCAATAGTCTTCAAATTGTTTGGCAGTTGCTTTCCATTCCTCCACAGATGATGGCAGCTGTGCAAAGATAAAAATATATGTTACAAAAAAATCTAAGGCTTAATTGTCAAAAAATTAAAACAATTGACTTTATTATACAGGATCTATTTGGCAGTGAAACACAAACTGTCACATCACCACCAGTAAGCATTACCAAAAAGAGAAAGACAAAGCAAGATGCAACAGGCAACTTTCTACTACAAGCATCTGCAGCGTTAAATCAGAAGAAGGATGAATGTGATGACCTGGATGCATTTGCAGCAAAGAAAATGCGCAGGATGTCAGAAGACCAAAAACAATTACTGGAACCATTACTCATTCAACTTCTTAATAAAGGGTTAAGGGGGGAGCTGACCACAAATACACACTTAGCTGAGCACAAAACCACACACCCACAATCATTGCAAACCACACACCCACAATCATTGCAAACCACACACCCACAATCATTGCAAACCACACACCCACAATCATTGCAAACCACACACCCACAATCATTGCAAACCACACACCCACAATCATTGCAAGTACCTCAACAAATGCATCAGTGGAACGTACCATTCCCACAGCAGGATCGTCAACAAAGCAACTGGGGACATGATTATCAGTACACATCTTTGTGAATAACATACATTTGAGTTTAAATATGTTATGTTTGTCAGTTTGACATGTTATGAACTAGTTTGAGTTTACTGATATGTTTAGAGCTTCTAAAATCAAAGTTAAACAAAGCAAGCTGTACAGTGTTTGAGAGTTAAAAATAAAAGCAGTGTGTCATTACCTTTAGGTATTCCTCTTGCATGATCTTTATAATGGCTTGGCAGGTCTCTGGTATGATGCGGCCAAGTGACTGGGCAGAGATTCCGGTAGTGAACTTTAAATCTTCATAACTTCGGCCAGTTGCCAGAAACCGAAGTGTTGCTACCAGTCTCTGCTCTGCTGGGATGCTTGGTCTTAAAACGGTGTCTTTTTTGGTAATAAGGGGTGACACCTTACTCAATAAGAGCTGAAAGGACTCATCAGGCATCCTGAGATAGTTCCGATAGTCATCGGGATTGTTTTCTTTGAGCTCTCGAACCAATCTCATATGAGAGAAGTCATCCCGGTTCTTGAGCCACTCTTTACTCCATAACCTTCGCCTTTTGATTATGGGTTCCTCTGCTTGTTGGATAGCCATCACTCCAAGCATGACTATGCCAATGGTCCTTTCATCCACATCCATATTGTAGGTAGAGGGTTCGTTCCGACGTACGCACGAATGTATGTTGCTCCTCGTCAAACACAGGAAGCCACAGTACAGAGGTCAAACACATTTTGACACTTCCTTTTATAAATGAAAAAAACGAACGAAAAAACGATACATTGCTGTTCATAAACGATTTAACGATCGAAAATCTTTACTTACCTGATGGCGTGATCATTTGCGGTCATTACCGAACGTTCTTTTTTCGAAAATGGGTTCGGCCGATTTTCTGTATAGTGTATGGCCAGCATAAGGCTGGATTCACACCTATGCATGTTGCTTTTGAGCGTTTTTGGAGGTTTTTTTTTCATGCCACGTTTTTGAGCCGCGTTTTTGCCGCGTTTTTGCCGCGTTTTTGCCGCGATTTGCGTTTTGCGTTTTTTTTTTTTTTTTATTTTTTTTTACAGTCTTAAAAAAAAAATTACAAAAAAAAAAAAAAAATAAAAAAAAAATAAAAAAACGGCAAAAACGCACCAAAAACGCATCAAAAACGCATCAAAAACGCTGCAAAAACGCAGCACTTGCGTTTTTGATGCTTGTCCATTGAAAACCATTACATGCAAAACGCTGCTTTTTGCATGAAAAAAAGTCCCCGACCCTTTCCAAAAACGCTGAGATACAAAAAAGCATTGATGTGAACATGTTCCATAGGAACCCATGTTAAAAAATTCCCGTGCATTTCTGCAAAATGCAAAATGCATCAAAAAACGCGCTAGTGTGAATGGGGCCTTAGGCTGGATTCACATCTATGCATGTTGCTTTTGAGCGTTTCTGGAGTTTTTTTTGTGCATATGCATGTTGCTTTTGAGCGTTTTTGGAGGTTTTTTTTTCATGCTTGCCACGTTTTTGAGCAGCGTTTTTGCGGCGTTTTTGCCGCGATTTGCGTTTTTTTTTTTTTTACAGTTTTTTTTTACAGTCTAAAAAAAAAATTAAAAAAAAAAAACGGCAAAAACGCATCAAAAACGCTGCAAAAACGCTGCAAAAACGGTGCAAAAACGGTGCACTTGCGTTTTTGATGCTTGTCCATTGAATTCTATTACATGCAAAACGCTGCATTTTGCATGAAAAAAAGTCCCCGACCCTTTCCAAAAATGCAGAGAAACAAAAAGGCATTGATGTGAACATGTTCCATAGGAACCCATGTTAAAAAATTCCCGTGCATTTCTGCAAAATGCAAAATGCATCAAAAAACGCGCTAGTGTGAATGGAGCCTTAAAGTCCCTCCATGTTAGCCTATGTGTCCATGCACACATAAACTGTCAGAGGTGTTTGGAGGCATAAGCGTTTAGGGGCAGTAGGAAAAAACGACAGCCTGTGCTTCCAGGAGCAGTAAAAATGAGCTGTAAAAATGGCAAAGGCCCAAAAACGCCCCTAAACGCTGCTAAACACTGTAACAAGCTGTTAGCCGTGTTTAGCGTTTTTAGGCATTTTAACATTATAGGGGGGTGTTTTATACTGAAAAAAAGCCAAAAAAAGCCAACGCCCATAAACGTTATTCAAAAACGCAGCTAACAGCGCATTTTTGACACTGCTTTTTCCTGGCAGCAGCACTCTTTTTTTAAACATCCTGTGTGCATAAGCCCTTAAACTTGGTAGAAGGGTTGTTGAATTAAAGCATTAAATGAAGAGCAGGAGTTTACTATTTTTCTTGTTCAAAATTTTTTTAATTGTTTTTACAATATAGCATATAACAAAAGATTGACAGTATCGTGGAGATTATCATTTTTACTTGCAATTCTTTTTTTATTATTTTGACATTAAACATCTTACAAATTGATGAATAGGGCCAAATCTAGGCAATTTAGTTTAAACTGGCTTTACCTTTTTTATGAAGGAAATACATTATTTCAGGAAAGTTGCAGGCACCTTAACAGTCAGTTCATATTGCTGGTGTATTATGAACAAACATATAAAAGGTCCCATACAACCTGTTAAATAGAATATTGCTTTTGTAATAAGTAATGCAACAAATATACCAAAATAGTACAAGTACTATATGCAGTTCTAAAACTGATTAAAGCAATATAATATCCTGCAAGGTGCTGTCTGGTTTATTATAGCAGTCGTGGCTTGCTGCCTTGTTGATGGGATTGCATTTTCTGATATAGCATTAGGCTGGAAAGCAGCAGATAAAATTAAACGTATTTGCAGGGGTTTATCAAGAACTGTTCAAAAACACACAATGATGGTGCTAATGAAAGAAAGAATGTTTGATTTGTGTACTTCTTTGTTATATAATTGATCTTTCCGGACTGCAGCTGCTATAGAGCCTGGGAAGGGGGCTACTGATGTAATTTACCTCTAAATTTGCTATTAGATGCTAAGAGAATTTCCTAACCACCTCCTGGTTGTTCTGGAATGTATATACAGTGTATATCAGTGCTACAATTTCATTTCAGCTATCAACAACTGTCAGGATAAGTTCCAGAACTATGACATACTTACTGTAATTCCAGTAATTGTACACCATGGCTTATATACTATATAGAAATACCATTTTATATTTTTTTTCTACATTTTTTTTTTTCTTATGGCCCTTTCACACAAGCTGTCCGATCAGGTCCGTCTGAAAAACTGACAGGACCTTGCCTGAAAAATCCAGACAGATGATGGTCCTATTTTCCATCTGTCTGGCAGTTCGGATCAGATAGAATTGGATGAAAACGGACTGGTAGTCCATATCCACCCAATTTCCCCAAGGAGGAGAGCGGGGCTGTGTCTGCTCTGCTCAGTGAGCAGAGACGGACCTGTCATCTGCCTGCTCAGCGGGGATCGGTGAAGCGATCCCCCACTGAGCAAGCGGTTTCCGCAAAACAGAGGCACCCATGTAAAAGGGTCCTTTCTTTTTTTTTGCTCATTAATCCAATGAGCAAGATGGTTTTCTTTTTTTGATGGTAAAACAAGGGCCGTCAACTGCAGGGCAGTCTCTCTTTTCTTGTATGTGAGGGGGGTGTTGACAGAAATGAACTGACCAATTAAGCAGCTGAGGAATTGCCATGGGATGTCATCAGTTTACTACTATGTCCCAGATACAGTTTTCTATAGGTCAGTGGTGGCTGGTGAAGTTTTAGGATGGGGGGCAGACCCCACCCTTCCTTTTTGACCCCTCCCACTTCTCATAAGCCCCACCCATTTATAGAATCCACCCACTCTGTCCCCTGTATTCCACTTGCCTCCACCCATAGTGTCAGGAGTATACAGCTCAGCATCACAGAACAGAGTATACAGCCCCAGAATCACAGGACAGAGTATACAGCCCAGCCTCACAGGACAGAGTATATAGCTCAGCCTCAGAGGACAGAGCATTTAGCTCAGCCTCAGAGGACAGAGTATATAGCTCAGCCTCAGAGGACAGAGTATATAGCTCAGCCTCAGAGGACAGAGTATATAGCTCAGCCTCAGAGGACAGAGTATATAGCTCAGCCTCAGAGGACAGAGTATATAGCTCAGCCTCAGAGGACAGAGTATATAGCTCAGCCTCAGAGGACAGAGTATATAGCTCAGCCTCAGAGGACAGAGTATATAGCTCAGCCTCTCAGATCAGGGTATACAGCTCAGCCTCTCAGATCAGGGTATACAGCTCAGCCTCTCAGATCAGGGTATATAGCTCAGCCTCACAGATTCACAATTTGTGTATATCTGTGTAGTGTATACAGCTAAATACACACACATTCTTCCATCCTGTATATAGAGAGTCTCTATATACAGGAAGCAGGGCCGCTGCGAGGTTTTCTGTCTACTTAGGCAAAGGTGAATTTGCCCCCCCATCACACACACACCCTCCTGCCACCCTGCACTGCCATGCTGGTACCTCCTTCACATTGTGCCTGCAATGTGATGGATATCATACAGCATTGAACATTTAAGCTGTGCTGAACTGCCACTAAACAGCAGTGCATAATGATGGGGCAGGTTATGCATTCCCTTCGTCCCATCACTGGCTGGCACAAGAAAGGGGACGTAGAATTAGGCGACGGAAGACAGGCGTTTTAAAATTCCAAATCCCCAGCAAGTGGCTGGAAATTCATATTTTTCTGCCTCCCCCCCCACCCTGGTGCCCTGATTAGCCCCATTAATATGGGTATTATATTCATTTATTTCTATGTATATCTCTATAGATTGTGTGTGTGATTAGGAGGCCATATTCTCCTCCCCCCTCTGCAACTTTGCGCTTTGCCACCTGACAAGCAGAGGACACACATTCTCTATCACATAATATGCGCTTTATACACCATGTACCATGTACGTCTACACCCTGTATGGTCACCTCAGCGTTCTACATACTCACACACATGCAGCATGTCATCAGGGCCGGTACAAGGGGTGGGCAGAAGGGATGGATGCCCTGGGTGGGACCATTTACTGGAGGAAGGAGGGGGCGCAGTAGAGGCCACACTACAGGACGCCTGTCCTGGGGCTGCTTTGATCTGGGGCTGCAGCGCTCCCCTCCCACCTCCTCCTCTTGTTTGTCACACAGTGCCGGGAGTGCTGTGTGTCAGGGAGCTGGGTCTGTGTGTGTGTGTTCGGCAGTGCCGTAACAAGGTCCCGCCCCCCCTGGGCTGACAGGGAACTTCCCATGCATGAGCCGAGCCATCGTAATAGATGGCAGGCTCGGCTCATGCACGGGAAGTTCCCTGTGAGCTGACAGGTGTCACGACAATACCTCTTGGAACGCACGCTCACTCACACACTGGCGTGCGTTCCAATGGCAGGCCACACCCACCCCCTCCCACTGGCTACACTCACTCCTAGCCCGCCCTTGGACCTGCCCCTCAGAGACTTTTAAACCCTCCAGCACGTCCTTATTACACTTGCCTATCCCAGGCAGCAAGACGCATCTTGTTCAGGCATCCACGGCTACAGCTACCTCTAGGACACCTCCTCCCTCCTCCTCCCCCCTCCAACTTCCAGGATTATATGGCTCTCCACCCTGAAGGACCTTTACAGACTGCAGCCGCTCCTACATACCCACTGGAGACAGGTCAGCCACAAGGTCTCCCCACCAACTCTGTACCTCCCTTATCCTGCTGACCCACCAGTGTCCTAAAGGGCCCCCCCCCCTTTCAGGTCACACTCCGCTGTTTTTTCCCCCTGCTCATCTTATGTTTTTACTACAGGCACATCTGACAGCCAAATACCACCGCAAAAGGAAAATACAATTATTATACATTCTTATTTCATTCATAGGTAGGTGCGATCCCCCATTAGTCTACCTGTCTGCCACTTCCACTCTTTGGCCACCAGCACCACTATACCCCTGCACCCTCATACTCCAACGCATTCACTTCCACCACTCTCTGCCATCATGCTGCACAAACTGTATATTCCCACCTTACTGTTATGACACATCTTCTACATAGGCACATGATATGTGTTTATAGGTAAGCTCTATATATATTTATTTTTTTATATGTATATTTTATATGTACATTTATGTATTTCTATGTATATGAATATCTCTATATTTTTTTGCACAACTGCACGGTCATCTCTGTGCCCCCACTTGTGCTTTCTGTGAATATTGGCATACATCCGCACATTTGTTCCTGCACAGCGATTCACGTGCTGGCGGAGTTGTCTTCACACGCATGCACATGTCGTTTGTACAGAAGCACAACTGGTTACACCATGTGGTGAGACTATATATCTCAACGTTTCTCTGTGCATTTTTTACATCATTCACTTATGTCCCCTTTATATATATATATATATATTTGAATTAGAATCTCATGTTCTGTGTTTCAATGTCTACTACCTATCATTATTTCCTTGTATTGATATGGTACCTTTTTTATTTATATATATATATATATATTATATTATTTAGTCTTCACATCTGACCTTTTTTAATACAATTTTCAATGTAAATTTATTTTACGTCTCCAGTCTGTAGTGTACGGTATATACTGTTCTGATCTATATCCCACCTAGAACACCTGGACGTGGACTGGTATGGAACTTGGAATAATCAATTATCCATCACAGGACATACCCTCCTACTAGCCACTCCTCCCCATGTACACATGTCGGCCTACCGGCCCATACAAACTGTGCTCCTGTTCTCCTGGCTCTGATGAAGAGGTTACCCTCGAAACTCGTCAGCCTTTTTTAAATACCTGCCTCAACATGGGCATACCTCATTTTTAACTTCCCAGTGCCTATTTTGTTACCTGTTTTTATGCAACGTAGTATTTGTATGATTCTATATTTATATGATTATATGTTTGTACATGATTAAACCATACATGTCTTGATGTAAGTGTCTGATCACGCGCCTTCCATCCACCTCCTACCAAACAGTATATATACACACATACAGGGGACCGGGGTGCTGCTGAGGGAAACTGACGCTGTGTAGTGTGAAGAAGGGAATCCATGGAAGCTGGGTACAGTACATAACCAGGGCCACACTTGATATCATACCCAAGATGTCTATGGAAAAAGGGGCCACACTTGGTGTCATACATAGAATGTCTATGAAAACGGGGGCTACACTGGGCTCCATATATACAGAGACCAGACTGGTGCCATACATAAGCTGTCTGGAAACAGGTACCACACATAGGATGTCTATGAAGACAAGGGGTATACACTCTGGATGTCATACATACACAGGCCACAGATTGTGTTATACACAGGCTGTCTGTGAAAACAGGATCCACGCACAATGGCAGTGCCCTAATCCTGAGGTAACATGCATACATAGATAATCCTCTACAATCAGACACATAAAATATAGGGAAATGTCATTATACTGTACACAGCAGCAATGTGCCCTTATACAGAAGATGTACACAGTCATCTAGGGAGACAAAAATAGTTGTTTCTACTTCCATAGTGTAGGGGTAGGCAGTGAACACCAGCAGTTGCTGGTATAAATGGGCCTCATGTACAAATGGCAGGTTAGTAATAGTGAAATAAATGCCTTCCCTGTCCTGTAAAGCTTGCAATCTAATATGGGGGCAGGAAATGACACTAGTGAAGGAGTCATGGGTGATCTATAGTCAGGACTATACATATAAAAACACATGCCTCAGTGTTCTCCTGATTCTTGAACACTTCACAATCCTCCACACTTCAGCCTGTACAAAGCACCACCACAGCACACATTCCTTTTTTTTTTTATTACTGTCCCATGTAACACCTGACATTCCCCTAACCATGGGAGAGTTCACATTATACTACAAGGGGAAAAAGGCTCTGCAGGTGGAGAGCAGTGCCTCCTATCTATCCTCCCTCCCCCACCAATAAATCAGCATAGTGAAAGCAGATCTCTGGTCAGGGCAACATTCAGCAAAGACTAAATAAATAAAGCGAGCCCATGTGGTCACAGTGCCTGGCCAAGTAAAAAAAAAAAAAAACAGAGATCCATGTATATGCTGGACAGTGATAACGTGAGCTGTGCACTGTGCAGCTTCTACTGCGGACATCATCCTCACAGTGTACTGTGTGTGTGTGCCATGTGAGTGGAATCAGCAGATCTTACATCGTACAACATTCTGTTCCTCAGCTCCAGGTGAATCCTTTTTTCAAATCCTTCATGTTCCCCAGTTTACAGTGTGCACTGTCTAAGTGGAGACTGGAGAATGAGTGAGAGGCGAGCAGAGAAGTGTGTGCGGAGGGACGGATCACGGCTGTCAGAGTGTGTCAGTCAGGAGAGAGAGACTAAGTCCCACGGCACACTTAAAGCGGGGTTCCACACAAATTTTGAACATTATCTCTATGCATTCTCTTCCTTGCCTAGATGCTGACATGCTGTGTAAAAAAATTTAAATCGCCGTAATTACCTTTTTTTTTCTAATCTTAGCACTTCCTGGTTTTCCTCCCATGGGAGTAGGCGTGTTTCTAGCCTCTCCCAGACCTCCCACAGTCCCCTGGGAGCTAGTCTCAGGCTTCCCAGCATGCATTGTGCAACAGCGTCATCACAACATCTCAGTGAATGCTGGGAGCACAGCATTCATCGCATCCAGGAAATACATGCTTGTGGGCTTCAAATTCCCACAATGAAGATGGAAACCGCCTTCAGTGAATTTTTTAAGTTATTCTTTACAACGAAATCGGACACAGGCGGACTTATTACACAGAACATGTGAGTAGATAATCATGAGAAGAAAAGTTTGTGAATGAACTCCAAAAAAAAAAAAAACGATAGATCGGTGGACCCCCGCTTTAAATTAGCCTTACCTTGCCTGGAATCACACCGCTCAGCTTCCTAATCCACCACGGTTACAGTCCGCCTTACAGTCCACAGCACAGTGAGCCGTGAAACCGGAAGTGCTGCAAGAGCACTGCCCACTGCCCAATGTCCACCCACTGTCCTCTGGTCCCCGCCAATAAAAATAAAGCACAGGGGGCCAGAGACAAATGATTGGAGAGTGGGAGTGTTTTCGGGCACAGGGCTTGCGCCCTGAACACTCCCTGAACATGGGCAAATCAGCTTCCCAGCTTGCAATCAGCTGATTGCAAGCTGGGATACTTCCCATAGACCGCTGTGTGTCCGGCGCCTGGTCACTCTTATGCCCCGTACACACGGTCGGATTTTCCGAAATAAAATGTTCGATGGGAGCTTGTTGTCGGAAATTGCGACCGTGTGTAGGCTCCATTGGACATTTTTCATCGGAATTTCCATCACACAAAATTTGAGATCTGAATCTCTTTTTTCCCAACAACAAAATCTGTTGTCATTAATTCCGATCGTGTGTACACAATTCCGACGCACAAAGTTCCACGCATGCTCAGAATCAAGCAGAAGAGCCACACTGGCTATTGAACCTTATTTTTCTTGGCTCGTTGCACGTGTTGTACGTCACCGCGTTCTTGACGTTCGGAATTTCCGACAAGATTTGTGTGACCGTGTGTATGCAAGACAAGTTTGAGCCAACATCCGTCGGAAACAATTTATGGATTTTGTTGTCGGAATGTCTGATCTTGTGTACGGGGCATTTAAGTGACCACTTTTTTTGTGAATAGCTGGGGTGGGCCGCCACAGCTATAGGTATCAATATCATTGAATACCTACAGGTCACAGTCTGCTAATGTGTATATTATTGTCCAGTGTGCAATTATCTTTTGAATAGAGATAAAAATTATAGGTTTAGGATGTTAAGTTCACCTAGGAGAGGAATGGAGCCGGTTCTGCTCTTGGTACTTCCTAGGATGGTGGTGTTTGGGCTCAAAACACTACTAATTAACTGATAGAGGTGAATGATTCCTTATTCTGGCTGTACTGTTATTATTTCAGAAGTTATGAAATACACTCAGGTTCTTGATTCTTCCAGGAAAGGAAGACAGCAATGTGTATTGCTAATGACTTCCGCTAACGTATTTACGATGGGGGGGGGGGGGGTTGATCTGGCAGGATATCTGATTGCTTTCCTGATTACTGAAGCTTGCAACTTTGTCAGTTTTGCCATGGCACTTAGACTGAAATGGGTATTGGGGTTAGATTCTACTAATCCTATGAAAGTACTAATAAGGGGTTTTGCAATGCACCTAAATGTTCACTTCCTGAATGGCCCCGTCATCTTCTGGGACACACACAGGTCCCAGAAGGCAGCGGGCGAGCAGCAGGAAATGATGCCCTGGGCTGCGGTGATGCTGGGTCGGAAGTACACAAGGTTCTTCAATAAAAGTAGGAAGGAGCAATAAAAAAAAAAAAAAAATAGCCAAAAACTAGTGGTGGAGGGGTAGGCTTTCCTTTAAGATCTAGTTTAAAAAGTGGGTGGAACTCCGCTTTTATGTTGCAGCAAAAGCTGCTTGTGATATAGTATCTTTTAATGGGTTATTTTTTTTTTTTTTATTATTATTATTTTGGCTGTAGTTCTGTTTTAAAATGGACCCCACCCACCATGCTTCATTTTGGACTGACATGGGAAGTATATCATATTCCTCCAAACCTAGAAGAGCTGGGGATTTTTCAACTTTGTCAACAGAGCAGAGCAATGGGAGAGAGAGAGTGCTAAAAAGGCAAATTTAGTCACCCTCTGTGCTCCTTGCAGCAGGCATATTACTTTGCCTATTTAGGAAACACACCTGGTTGCCTTAATGGACTGCAAAACTATAAAAATAAATTAAGATTTATTTTATAAGGAGTCACTTACAAACACCATAAATACCAGTGGAATTGACACAGACACAATGAATTCCTAGACTGATCTGCTACCACATACTGTATGTTTACTATATTGGTGAATTATGTTATTGATGAACTATTTGTTTGCACAAGCACTAGCTTAACGTGGCCACAGGTGGCACTAGAAATCTCTCTTTAATAGGGTACACTAATTTTTATTCTATAAAGACTTAATCATGTTAGTTTATTTTTTTTATTTATATAGCTATCTTTCTCTGAGTATTTAGTGATTTTAATTTTTGGTATAACAGCATCTGAATGGGAAGTCTTAGCTACAAAGTAGTGTAATTCCATCCAGCGACCCACATTAAAATATTAATTATGCATCCAGCAATAATTTGTACACTTTAACCTCTTAAGGACCAGCCGCCGCAGTTATACTGTGGCGGGTTGGCTCTCCTAGGTGAATCGCTGTTCCTGTATGCCGGGCGTTTTAAGAGCTGTAGGGGGCGCTCGCAATTCCGGAGCTGATGCGCGTGGCCGATGGTCGCGATACCCTGAGACAGATCTCTGTTCTGTCAGGGGAGGAGAGACAGATCGGCTTCCTAGATTAGGAACAGTGATCAGTCTCCTCCTCCAGGCAGTCCCACCCCCCCCCACAGTTGGAACACACATGAGGGAACATATTTAACCCCTTGATCGTCCCCTAGTGTTAATCCCTTCCCTGCCAGTGACATTTATACAGTAATCAGTGGCTATTTTTTACAAAAGTATCTGATCTGTCTGCCGCAATGTCGCAGTCCTGCTTAAAAATGCTGATCGCTGCCATTACTAGTAAAAATAAATCTATCCCCTATTTTGTAGACGCTATAACTTTTGCGCAAACCATCCAATATACGCTTATTGTGATTGCTTTTTTACCAAACATATGTAGAAGAATATATATCGCCCTAAACTGATGAAGAAATTTGTTGTTTTTTTTTTTTAATTGGATATTTATTATAGCAAAAAGTTAAACATATATATATATTTTTTTTAATTGTCTCTTTTTTTTTGCTTATAGCGCAAAAAAAACAAACAAACGCAGAGGTGATCAAATACCACCAAAAGAAAGCTCTATTTGTGGGAAAAAAAGGACTTTTTCTTTTGTTTGGGTACAGCGTTGCATGACCGCGCAATTGTCAGTTAAAGCGACGCAGTGTTCGCAAAAAATGGCCTGGTCATTAAAGGGGCAAATCCTTCCGGTCCTTAAGTGGTTAAACTATTACCATTTCACTACTTGAGTATGTCTAAATTATGAAGAACACATCATTCTAATGATAATGATTACAACAAACAAAATATGATATTATGGCTCAGTCCTTTTTGGATAAGATGACACCCTTTGTAGATATATAAATTAACAAGTGTTCTTGATGCTCAAATTTTTTCCAGTCTTTTTCCAAAACGTCCCAGAAATATCAAGTTTGTTTTAGAAAATATTGCAACACCTATGATTCTTCTTGTCAGGATTGAAATGACCTATATACATATTAATAACCATTAATGAGTCTGTATATCTTGTATGGAGCTATATAAATTGACAAGTGTCCACATATTATAAAGTTAACATTTGTAATAAAACCCATGAAGTTTCATTTATTTTGTCTTATAAAAGAATCTATAGCAACATTTTTCTCATAATCAGTCCTTATGCCTTCTTACGTTTATCTCCAAAAAGATCATGACCAGCTGTGTACGTAGGGTTGCCACCTTTTCTTCAAGCCAAACCTGAACACCTTTTCGGCACAGGGCAAGTTTTTTTTTCCGTAGTATACACTATAGAATTATAAAAGACCTGTGACACCTGGAACAGTGGGTATAGCCAAACTGCTCTTGCTGACATCATCACCACCCCCTCTCCTCCCCCCAGAAATGCTGGACCTGCCCCCAGACAGCGGCCTGCAGCTCCCAGATGGGAATAAAGTTTTGTGTAACTATCTCAGTTACTTGGGGAGCCACAGCCCAGTCTGAAAAATGTGTCCGGGTTTCAGAAAGACTTAAACCCGGACACATGATTCAAAACCTGGACTGTCCAGGTGAATCATGGACAGGTGGCAACCCTATGTGTACGCAGAAACTTAGTTGACTAGAATCATGTCTTGTTGTTGTTTCTCACTGCCCAAAACAATGTAAGAACCGCTGTACACAGATTTTGTGTACAAGTTGTTTAACTTGTTTGAGAGGGGGGGTCAATCTTTTTATTTTTTATTGTTCATCGGATTGAAAGGTGTCCTTGCAGTGATTTGCTCTGTACACACTTCATTTGCAGAACAACATCTCCAGCTGGAAAAACAGTTTGCCTGTTGTGTAACTGGAACCTTAAGGTATATTTTGGCCTATCTGAAAGTGAAACCCTGCCTGATAGTTCAAAATTAGAGCAATGCCATTTCATTTTTTTTTTCATAGAGGCTCTGACACAAAATTGTCAGCTTTCAAGTTTTATGATCAATACTAAAAAAACACAACCTTACATATATGAATATATTATTGTGTAAGTAGATATAACAGACTGCTCAGAGAGGAGTTAATCTAAGATATAGAATATAGGTACCCACATCCTAAACTGACATATCTAAAGACAACGAATACAAATAGAGGAACAGGATTTCTCGGTACCGTCATAAGACATTACAAAAAGGAATTAAAAATTAGCAAGTTTATATTGTGTGCATATAGTTTTACACAACAATATATAAAAAGATCATGTAAACATACAAAATATAGACTCGTTTTTATCCCTCTAGATGGTCACTACACCCCCAGGGTAGGAGACCCTTCTACCTGGGAAACACTCCACATCACGTGGCATCAGAGGGAGCAGGGTCACCCGTTTATGTCACCGGGTGGCCCCGCCCTCAGCTATATAACAGCTATCATCGCGAAGAAGCATCAGTCATGGAGGTGGAGTTGTTGCTGTTTTTTTTTCTTTTTTCAGTCCGTCGGGCGCTGTCATCGAAAATGGATTTACGTTGCGGGACATTTTCATTTTTTAACAAAGGACTTGTCCCAAAGTGTCTCCTGTTATTTTTACTATTTTTTTACACTTTTTTTTACAGTGTACCCCTATACCCATTCACATTGGGGGGCTGGGATCTGGGGGTCCCCTTGTTAAAGGGGGCTTTCAGATTCCGATAAGCCCCCCGCCCACCGACCCCCTCAACCACCGGGCAAGGGTGCCTCGTCCCCATCAACATGGGGACAAGATGTTTCCGGTTCAGGAGAGGAGGGGGCGCTCTCTCGTCCCCCCCACTTTTCCTGCAGCCTGCCAGGTTGCGTGCTCGGATAAGGGTCTGGTATGGATTTTGGGGGGACCCCTATGTCATTTTTTTTTTTAATTTGGTGCAGGGTTCCCCTTAAAAACCCTACCAGGCCTAAAGGGTCTGGAAGGGATTTTGGGGGGACCCCTACACCATTAAAAAATAAAATTCCCCTTAATATCCATACCAGACCTGAAGGGCCTAGTATGGATTTTGGGGGGGACCCCTCTTTTTTTGGTGCAGGGTTTCCCTAATATTCATACCAGACCCAACGGGCCTGGTAATGGACTGGGGGGGACCCATGCCATTTTTTTCAATTAATTTTTTTCTATATTGCTGGGATCTGACAATACATTACAGCCACGATCAATTTTAAATGACTTTTTTTCCTTTAGAAATGTCATTTTGCTGTGGTATTGTTCTAAACACGGGAAAAATTTGCTATTTTACAGGCATACTAAGGACAACCCCAAGGCACGATATTTAAAGGAATATTTCATTTTTATTGTTTCACTTTATGCACTAATAAAATCACTGCTCCTGAAAAACAGACGTTTTAAAAACTTTTTTTTGCATTGATACATGTCCCCTGGGGCAGGACCCGGGTCCCTAAACACTTTTTATGGCAATAACTTGCATATAAGCCTTTACAATTATCACTTTTGATTTATCCTGTGTTTAGAACAATACCACAGCTTGTTTGTACAAATTTTTTGCCTGTTCGCATGTTCTGGTGCAAACCGAACCAGGGGGTGTTCGGCTTATCCTTATTAAATAGCAGAATATTGCAACAAAGAAGAGGTGCAGGGAATGCTTACCCCAAGATCAGGCTTGGTTCGCCGGCAGCTAACATGGAGGCACCAAAGGATAAGTCAGCAGGCGAGCAAGGAAGCAAAGACAAATTGGCCACTGAGATATCTATATACTATATGTATAGAAATATGAAATGAAATTACTTTTATGTAGACTGAATCTATATTTCATGTATCTATACATATATAGATATCTCAGTTGCCATTTTGTCTTTGCTTTTTTGCTCGCCCGGTGACTTATCCTTTGGTGCCTCCATGTTTGCTACCGGTGAACCCAGCCTGATCTTGGGGTAAGCATTCCTTGCACCACTTCTTTGTTGTGATATTCTGCTATTTAGGATACTATGTTGTTCTTGTTACCCTTGAAACTATGACTTTGTTATGTATTCTATTATAGTGTCCTGCTCCCTCCACCACGAAACATGTCGGCCTACACTTTTTGATCTCCTTTGGAGTATTTCCCAGAAGGGTCTCCTACCCTGGGGGTGTAGTGACCATCATGAGGGATAAAAACAAGTCTATATTCTGTATGTTTACATGATCTTTTTGTATATTGTTTTATAAAACTATATATACAAAATAAAAAATTGTTAATTTTAAAATTCCTTT
This sequence comes from Aquarana catesbeiana, assembly GCF_042186555.1. Taxonomy (NCBI): domain Eukaryota; kingdom Metazoa; phylum Chordata; class Amphibia; order Anura; family Ranidae; genus Aquarana; species Aquarana catesbeiana. The sequence continues at coordinate 550,607,453 of NC_133327.1, forward strand.
TTGTAATGTCTTATGACGGTACTGAGAAAATCCTGTTCCCCCATTTGTATTCGTTGTCTTTAGATGTTGTGTAAGTAGAATGATAACAAATGGTAATTAAAATTAAACATGAGGTGCTATTTACTTGTAAACTTCTAACTCTTTCTAATGACACAGTTTTTCTTCTAAATAATTGATAATAACCATGAAAATGAATATGCAAGATTAAAATTGCATGAGCATATTGTAAAAATCCCTACTTGCCTGCTTTTCTGAGGCATAGAGGTATTTCTCTGGAAGTAGGTTATCACTATGATCATAGGAATGTCTGTTGGACTTAAATTGAACCTGTACATTTAAAAAAAAAAAATAAAGCAACTGTTAAAATAACAAACATGTCACACTTATCTACTCTGTACAATGGTTTTGCACAGCTTGGCCCCAAACCTCCTCTTCTGGGGTTCCCTGCCAGTGTTCTGGGCTCCTCCTCTTCTGTATCTGGCCCCCATAGCAAGAGCTTGCTATGTAGGCGGTTGTGCGGGCTCGATCCCGAGCCAGGCTGTGTGCCTGCTCCCTCCTCACAGGATTTGATTGACTACAGCAGAAGCCAGTGGCTCTCACTGCTGCCTCCACATCCAGTAAGGAGAGAGAGAGCAATGCAGCTGCTCTCGGGCACAGCACTGGATCGAGATTGGGATCAGGTAAGTATTTATAAGGGGCTGTGAAGGAACTGATCATGGAATATTTTTACCTTAATGCAGAGAGTGCATTAAGGTAAAAAACATTAAAGGGTAAACTCACCTTTATAGAAAATCTGCAAGGTGAACTTACATTGGACCTCCTCCCCATCCCCCCAGTCCTACTGTACTGAAGTCCCACAATCCCCCCGCTGTTGAGCACCAGGACATCGCTTTACCGGTCCGGGGATTTGAAATCCCTCTGGCTTTCTCTTCTATCCTCCAGCGCTGACAGGATGGGCTAGACAGATTCTGATTGATCAGCGCCGTTGATGTGACAGCACCGACCAACTAGAATGCTGCAGGAATTTCAAATCCTCGGACCGGTAAAGCAGCGTCCCAGTGCCTGACAGCGGGGGATATTATTATTGGACAAGCAAATGACAGCTAGTAAAGCTTGTGAAATCAGAGAAAATCAGGCCACTGTTACACAGTTAAACAAAGTTAAAAGAGAAGTATGAGAATTATTTTTTTTATTTGAATCATACTTACCTAGGTGGATGCTACATCTATCCACCGCCGACTCTAAGGCTGAGAACCAAGCGATCGCTTTGGTTCTCAGGGCTCCCTGAGCAGAGAGCTGGTGACTGTCAGTCACCAGTTCACTGCTCTGCCCCCCCCTTACTCACTCGAGCACTGGGCTGTGGGAGTATCCGGCTCAGACTCTCAGCGGCTTGCTAATCTTGTTTTCTAACAGAAGACCAGATAATATTAGGTATCGACCTTCAGGGTCTATGAGTTCCTTACTGAGGGTAAATGGAGTTGTGCGATGGAAAGTGATCAGTACACCTCTTTGTTTTGTGTCAGCCGAAGCTGTGTATACCTGAGGGTAAGCACAGCTAAAGAATTTGATAGAGGACTGTGTTGTGAAGTGTGTTTCCTGCAGAGGCCAACTTACGGTGGGGATAAGGTTGAAGGTCGTGAGTACCGACAAATAAGTTATGGTGTAACCTATCCGGAGTGGAAGAATGCAGGGTGGGGTATAGGATAATGAAGGGAGGGGAGCAGTCAAAAATGGAATAATATAAGGGAACTCTGGAGAGAGCAAATATAAATAATAATAATAGAAATATAGAATACAAATAAAAAATAGGAAAAAGTGGCTCTGAATTGGAGCAAGTATCCAAGGGGTGGTGAATAATAAGAATCACCAGCCAGTGGATACTATTGGTGCAAAGAGTGTCCAAACAACAATGTGGGGCACTCAAGGAAAAAAAAAAATGGAGGAGCAGTGGGCTGTCTCTGGGACTACGACAGCCATCAAGCAAGTTATGGAATAATTCGGTAATAAGCGAGTCATAAGAATGTGACAGGCATGTAACAACAATAGGGTAAAATGTTAGAATATGGAACAGATAAACTCTGGGTAGGGGTTGTACAGTGGTTAACTGATACATTTATGAAGAAAAAGGTAAACCAATGTTTATGTGAACTATTAGGTCACTGCAAAAAAACAGAGGTCAAGTTGTGTATATTATCAACAGGCAACTGTGAAGAGACCGTGTGTTAATGAGTGTAGTAAGAAATAAAATACTGTATGCTGTTGTCTAAATAAGAAACAGTGAAGTAAACAAAGCTTTCCATTAACCAGAGGATTATTAAACCAAGTGAGGGGACCAAATTAGAATACTAAATTGTAGGAAAACCGACCTAAATTCAGAATATTGATTTTTGTATCAGGTGGTTTAGCCTATGGGGTATATTTATGAGCAAAATAAGAGGGTAAGCCCTTTAAAAAATTCATATTACCCAAATAGGAAAGGTCAGTCTATTGAATCCGTCTCAGGGGGAGGTGAAGCAAAGGAACTCCTCTTAAGTTGTTGCTGTTTAGGGTATTACTCAGATTTTTGTGAGAACCAGAATTAGCCCGACGTTTCGATCCTTCAATAGCAGGTTTAGGTGTGGACATGCGGAGGTCATGGATTGTGGCAAGAAGATCATCAGATGTTTTGCAGGTGTAGGAGGTTCCTTTGAAAGTAAAGCAGACAGCGAAGGGAAAACTCCAGCGATATGTAATGCGATGATGCTGGAGCACTTGCAGATGAGGTTTCATTGCTTTCCGTTTGATGAGCGTTTGTTGGGAGAGATCTTAATAGATTTGATAAGCATGTCCCTGGAATTGAAGGGTCTCCTTATTGCGGGCTGCTTCCAACAATTGCTCTTTAGTGCGGAAATAGTGCAATTTTAGGATAATGTCTCCGGGGGTCCATTTTCCTTATGAGGAGCAAGAGATCTATGGATCCTGTCCATTTCAAGCCTTTCAATTGGGATAAATGAGCGAGTTCCTGAAAGAGTGCTGTTGCTGTTAATTGTAGATCTCCAATAGCCTCCACAGATTCGGAGGTTAGCTCTCCTGTTCCTATTTTCAAAATCTTCAAGGCATGTTTGAAGGGAGGAATATCCCTCTCTGAGGTATTCTAATTCCTCAGCATGGCTAGAGGTAGTAATATCAAATTCATCCACTCTCTGTTCCAGAATGGAGGTGCGGCGGCCTACCTCATGGATTTCGCATGCCAGCTTTTCAATAATAGCATCTGAGGTGTTTTGTAATGCCTTATGGAGAACTTTTTCAAATTGGCTTAACAAATCAGAGCCTAGCGGGGAGTTTTGTAATGTAATGGGGGTTAACTCAAAATCAAAATCAGGCTCATCACGCTGAGTAGTGGAGGGAGACTCGAGCTGTTTCTGTGTTTGAAGCTGAGAGGAATAGGAAGATGGCTGCACCGCCATTTTAGAGGCAGCCCTAGTCACTGCTTCCTGGAGTTTAGCCATATTAAGCTTGGCTTGGCTTTTCATACATATGAATACATAGTGCCAATTTGTGCCCTGGAGTGTCACAGAGGTGCCAGTCACTTAGAGCAGGTTTCAGGCTGAAAAGACTTGGGTGTAGAGGCTGCCATATCCTGGACGGTGCGGAGCTCTAAGCGGACATGACCTGCTCAGACGGCTGTGCGCATGCGCCTCTTCCCCTTTATTTTCACCTAGTGATCCTGTCACTGTCTTAGGATGACAACTCTCACTTACTCCAGTGCATCTGAAATGGCACCCTAGGCTATGCTTCTGATTTAGACTTCAAACATCTCCCCCTCCGCTCATGTCCATTACATAGGAAGAAGGAGTTTTGTAGTTTACAGAAGATAGCCTAGAAAACTGAAAACATTGAGATTTTATTTCACTGAATTTCTATAACAATCAACAGGTATTTTCTGTACTTGTAGAACACTAACTAACATTGTCCACAACATCTAAGGGCTGATAAGCCACAATATGTTATATTTTTGTTTTTGGTTTAGGTTATACTCTAACAGTTGTTATTAAATGCTGGTCTGCGCCCTCTGATGCCCAATGACAGTAAGCAATGTAGTACTGTTCACAATGGTGAGGCCTCCCTCATTCCTCTCACAACAGAGAAAGGGAAGAAGGAGGATTTAATGAATGAATCTATTCAATAAATCCTAAAGGCTACAGTGGGAAAGGAGCAACCTTAAGTTGGGATTTAAATTGCCAATGACCTCCAATAATAGAGGAAGGGGTATGGGGGAGTTAAAATGTCATTGACCATCAATGATTTTGATAATGTTTTGGATGGTTTTAAAATCCCACTGACCATTAGTTTACTGCAGGGGTCTCAAACTGGTGGCCTCCAGCTGTTGCACAACTACAAGTCCCATCATGCCTCTGCCTGTGGGAGTCATGCTTGTAACTGTCAGCCTTGCAATGACTCATGGGACTTGTAGTTTCGCGACAACTGGAGGGCTACCAGTTTGAGACCCCTAGTTTAGTGGGATTGTTTTGATAGGGGGGGTAAAATACTGCTGACCACCAATGATGAGGGTGGGATGGGTTAACATACTCCAAAAGTCAATCTGGACCAGAAAGCTTTCATGTCCACCCCACTTGTCAGGCTAGGAGCATATAACAGGTAACAGTTCAGGTGTTCTGATTATGCAAAGAGTTCAAAGAACAAGAGCACATACCATGAGCAGGTCTGAGCAGAGCAAGTCAGCTGGGACTTGTAGTTCACCGCTGTAGATGAAGGTAGATGTTTGCTGGACCTTGTAGTTCACTGCTGCAGATGAGGATAGATGTGGTCTGGTTCTTGTAGTTCACCGCTGCAGATGAAGGTACTACAGTAGAATCAGGCAAAGCGTAGTCTAGGCAAGCTGGGTCATACACAGGAAGATCAGAGTCCAAATGGTACGGAATCAGAAGTAAGCAAACAGAGCCAAACGAGCAGGGTCATACACGAAATACACAGAGCAGATATCATCTGGATCAAACACAAGGTAAACTCTAACACAAGCACTGATTGAATGCAGATACAAGTGATTTAAAGGCGAGCTGGCCAATCACTGTTGTTTCCCAGGCAAAGGCTGTGTCAGGTGAGTTGTGCTGGGTCCTAAAGGGATCCTAGTACTGACAGTACCCCCCCTTTCTCGAGGGGTTGCTCCTGCACCCCCAGGCTTACTTGGATAACGAAGATGGAACTTTTTCTTAAGTCGGTCAGCATGAAGATCACGAGCTGGGACCCAAGATCGATCCTCTGGGCTGAAACCTTTCCAATGAACAAGATATTGTAATGAATTGCGCACTCGTCTGGAATCAAGAATAAATGCCACTTCATATTCCTGACTGTCCAACACATCCACAGGTTCTGGTTCATTTACTTGGAGGCTGGAATGAACAGGTTTCAACAATGAAACATGAAAGACATTTGGAATGCGCATGGATGGGGGGAGTTTTAATCTATAGGATACAGGATTAACAATCTCCACTCTGCTGGGGAATATTTACGAGACAAGAAGGCACAGGGGTGGATGGCAGCATTTACCGGATCCTTCTGTGACAAAAGCGCCCCCACCCCTACTTCAGATGCATCTACCTCCACAATAAAAGGTAGCTCAGGAACAGGATGGCGTAGGATTGGTGCAGAGGTAAAGGCTTTCTTTAACTGAGTGAAGGCTGCCTGGGCTTCAGTAGTCCATTTAAAGGTAATCAGAGTCTTCCTGGTGAGAGAGGTGATGGGATGTGCAATGGTGGCAAAGTTCTTAATGAATTTTCAATAGAAATTTGCAAAGCCCAGGAAGCGCTGAACTGCCTTCAGGTCTGAAGGTGGTGCCCAGTCTAAAATGGCTTGAATCTTGGCTGGATCCATGGTGAGGCCTGTGTCAGAAATTAGGTAGCCTAGGAAAGGTACTTGTTTAACATGGAATGAACATTTTTCAGGCTTTACAAAAAGGGAGCGAGTCTTTAATCAGGCCAATACCGAGCAGACATGCTTCTGATGTGTTTCAAGATTGGGAGAATATATCAAAATATCGACTAAATATACAAGCATGAAGTGACCCAACATGTCACGGAAAATGTCATTCATAAAGTTCTGAAAGACAGCTGGTGCATTTCTAAGACCCAAAGGCATGACAAGACATTCGTAATGACCATCCTTGGTGTGAAAGGCTGTCTTCCACTTGTCGCCTGCACGGATGCGCACCAGATTATAGGCTCCCCTTAAGTCCAGTTTGGATTTGAGAGAGCAATTCTGTGATGAGAGGAAGAGAATACTGATTGGGAACAGTTATTTTATTTAGACCTCTGTAATCAATACAAAGTCTCAGTCCCCCATCCTTTTTTGGGACAAAGAAGCATCCTGCTCCTGCAGGAGAAGTGGAGGGACGGATGAAACCCTTAGCTAGGTTTTCCCGGATGTATTCTTGCAAGGCAAGATTCTCTGGCTCAGACAGTGGAAAGACTCTCCCTCGAGGAGGTGTAGTGTCAGGCAAGAGGTCAATGGGACAATCATAACTGCGATGAGGAGGTAAAGTGTCAGCAATCCCTTTAGAAAACACATCCCAAAAGTCCTTATAACAAAGTGGAATCTGTTCCATTCCCACTTGACAGGTAGCAAGTCGAACAGGGTGCTGGATGCAGTTATTTTTACACTGATTGGACCAAGCCAGAATATTTCCTGTTCACCGGTCAATTACAGGATTGTGCTTCTGAAGCCAAGGAAGGCCTAGGATCAAAGGAGTGGATGGAGAGTCAATGACAAGACATGAAATTTTCTCCCAATGCAAAGCCCCCAATTGTAACTGGAAAGGGTTGGTGGATTGGAGCACTAGATTTTGTGAGAGAGGCCGATTATCCACAGAAATCAGGCAGACTGGGCAATCTAGAGCATGAGTTTCCAGGGACAAAGAGGTAATCAGAGTCTTATCGATAAAATTCTTAGCGGCTCCAGAATCTACCAAGGCCAGCAGTTCACGAGCCCCTGTCCCAAAGTGAATGACAGCGGGTAAAAGAATACGATTGTCCCCCTGGGGAGATGGGAGCAGACCTAAGGTAACCTACCTGCAATTACCTAGGTCCTGGAGTTTCCCGGATGTGTAGGGCACGAATGGAGCATATGACCCTTGAGGCCACAATACAAACAGAGTCCCATGTTACGCCGGAGCGTGTGTTCCTGGGCAGATAACTGAGTGGAGCCTAACTGCATAGGTTCTTCCTCAGATTTGGCACTGGAGGTGGAATAGTCAGGCGGCAAAGGAGGTATATAGTTTGCCACAGCTGTAGTTTGTTCTCGTCTCCTCTCTCGCTGGCGGCGGTCAATTCTAATGGCTAGACTCACAGCCTCCTCCAGTGAGGCTGGGTAGGAGAAGTTGACCAGAGCATCCTTAATTGCATCTGAAAGGCCCATTCTAAACTGGCTGCGGAGAGCTGCATCATTCCATCCAGATTCCGGGGCCCACTTGCGAAACTCTGAGCAATACATTTCAGCTATGGTAGTTCCTTACTTTAAGTTACGCAGGGTTGATTCTGGAGTAGCAGCACGATCTGGATCATCATATAGCAAACCTAGGACTTCAAAGAAGGCATCTACTGTTAGCAAGGCTGGATGGTTTGGTTCCAGGCTAAAGGCCCAAGCCTGGGGGTCACCCTGTAGTAGAGAGATAATGATTTGAACCCTCTGAGTTTCAGGGCCAGACGAGGATGGCCTTAACTTAAATATAATTTGCAGCTGTTTTTAAAGTTGCAAAAACCTTTACGGTCACCAGAAAACAGGTCAGGCAAAGGAATTTTTGGTTCAGATTGAGTTTTTGTAGCGGTTGTAATAGAAGGAGATTGCACCTTGGTGAGCTCTGTGGCCATTTCCTGAACTTGATGGGATAAGCGGCAAAGTTCCTGTGCAAACAACTGAGCCTGCTCAGGATCCATGATAGGTTTCCTTTATTATGTATGGCTCGTGTTAATGTCAGGCTAGGAGCATATAACAGGTAACAGTTCAGGTGTTCTGATTATGCAAAGAGTTCAAAGAACAAGAGCACATACCATGAGCAGGTCTGAGCAGAGCAGGTCACCTGGGACTTGTAGTTCACCGCTGTAGATGAAGGTAGATGTTTGCTGTACCTTGTAGTTCACCGCTGCAGATGAGGATAGTTGTGGTCTGGTGCTTGTAGTTCACCGCTGCAGATGAAGGTACTACAGTAGAATCAGGCAAAGCGTAGTCTAGGCAAGCTGGGTCATACACAGGAAGAACAGAGTCCAAACGGTAACGAATCAGAAGCAAGCAAACAGGGTCAATCGAGCAGGGTCATACACGAAATACACAGAGCAGATATCAGCTGGATCAAACACAAGGTAAACTCTAACATGAGCACTGATTGAATGCTGATACAAGTGATTAAAAGGTGAGCTGGCCAATCACTGTTGTTTCCCAGGCAAAGGCTGTGTCAGGTGAGTTGTGCTGGGTCCTAAAGGGATCCTAGTACTCACACCACTATATCTCATGACCTTTCAGCAGCCTCCACTGACAGGGATGATTGTATAGCAAACGCTGTCACAGGTCCTTACAACACATCTCTCAGCAGCACACCACCAGCTGTAGAGTATAGCAGGCAAATTTCTCTGTCCCAGCTGCTGCATCAAAAAAAAAAATTCACTTCCTGCCACCCAAATGCCCAGCGACTAAATTCCAGCTTGTCAAAATAAAGAAAGCTTTCAGGGAAAATCAATTTAAATGTAATCTTTTTTCTTTATAAATCATTCAGTCAGTCTTGCTGCAGCAGGTTCTATACACGATACAGATGCGCCACTTTACAGGCAGACTGTCAAAAGCCATGAATCAGACCGAGATAGAAGTACAGTTAAATCACACTTGTTTAATAATAAAAGTAAATAGAACAAATGTAGTAAAAACATAGCCAAAGTTCGGTAACCAGAACGGATAGTCAGACAAGCCAGAAAGTCAGGAAGCCAGAGATCAGCGTAATGGAACTGCAAGCAGGATCTGGAGCCAGAAGGAATGTCAGCCAAGCAAGTCTTAACAGGAACACAGGAGATAGTACCTGTGATGTTGACCAAGGCGAAGGCAGAGATCATCTGGGCTGGACGGTTTAAGTAGGCAGGGCTAACGAGCAGGATATCATCAACAGGTGAGTCACTGTGGAGATATAGGAGTTGGCAATTAGCCGACAGCTGAGCGGCCAGCTCAGAGGAAGGAAGGGCTGAGCCCAGCCCTGACAGTATGCCCTCCTCAACAACCCCCTCGGAGGACCACAAGGCTTGAGGGGAAAACGTCTATGGAAATCACGGAGGACAGGGGCATGTACGTCCGAGGATGAGACCCAAGAGTGTTCCTCCAGACTGTACCCTTTCCAGTGCACCGGGTACTGTTTGCGCCCACGGAACCTACGGGAATCAACAATGGACTGTACTTCATACTCCTCATGGTTCTCAACCTGTACAGGTTGAGGACGTGGCACCGAGGTGGTAAAGCGGTTGCAGACCAAAGGTTTTAATAAGGAGATATGAAATACATTTGAGATACGCATATTAGAAGGAAGGCCTAATGCGCAAGCCACTGGGTTTATCCTTCGAAGAATACGGAAAAGCCCAATAAACTGAGGTGCGAACTTCAGAGAGGGAACATGAAGTTGGAGGTTGCAAGATGACAGCCAGACCCTGTCCCCAACCTGGTAGGAAGGCACAGGCAGGCGTCTGCGGTCTGCATGGAGTCTGTACCTATCATTAGCAGCGGTCACAAGGTTTCTCAGGAGGAACAGGGACCTGAGCAGCAAGAATTTTGTCACCCAAAGGAGAAGTGAGACTGGTGCAAACCGTAGGCAGAATATGATCAGGAGGATGCACAGGAACCGGAACAGACTCCATTTTGGAAGTGGAGGAAAATTGTCGTGACAAAGCGTCAGCCCTTATATTCTTAGTACCAGGTAAGAATGAGACAATGTAATTGAAACTTGACAAGAAAAGAGCCCATCGTACCCTTCTGGGAGAGAGGCATTTAGCCTCAGACAAGAATGTGAGATTCTTATGGTCAGTAGGAATGAGAAACGGCACAGTGGTACCTTCGAGGAGATGTCTTCATTCTTTCAGGGCTAAAATGATTGCTAACAGCTCTCTGTCACCAATCTCATAATTGCACTCCACAGGTGACAATTTCTTGGAAAAGTAGCCACAAGGATGCAGCACTCTCAGAGGTAGGACGTTGGGACAGAAGGACGCCAACTCCAGTCTCAGAAGCATCAACCTCAAGGATAAAAGGTAACGTAGGATCAGGATGTGCCAACACAGAAGCAGAAACAAAGGCAGCCTTAAGACTCTGAAAGGCCATTGTAGGACTGCTGAAAGTTTCTCTGGGTCCAGCGAAAAATAGCAGTGAAAATGACATAACCCAGGAATTTAACCTGTTCATGATGGAATTCACACTTCTCCAAGTTACAATAGAGATTGTTCTCACAGTTTCTGAAGCACATGACAGACATCTGTGTGGTGGCTCTCCAGGGACTTTGAAAATATGAGGATATCGTCAAGATAAACCACCACACATAACTGCAACAAATCTCGGAGGACATTGGTAATAAATTCCTGGAAAACAGCTGGGGCATTATAAAGAGGGGCATTGCGAGGTACTCATAATAGTCTGTTCTGGTATTAAACACAGTATTCCACCCGTCACCCTCCTTAATCCTCATGAGATTGTATGCCCCTCTCAAATCAAGCTTCCTGAAAACCGTTGCTTCCTTGAAGAGGTCAAATAACTCTGTAATCAACAGAATCGTATAGGCATTCTTAATCGTAAAATGATTGAGACCCCTGCAATCAATACAAGGTCTCAGTTCACCACTCTTCTTTTTCACAAAGAAGAAAACAGCACCGGCTGGAGACGAGGATTTGCGGATGAAAACTCGAGAAAGTGTGTCTGCGTCTCCATGGCCTTATCCTCCAAGACTGACAAAAGGTCAACCCGGCCACGAGGGGGTATGGCACCAGGTTGAAGGTCAATTGTGCAATCATACGACTGGTGTGGAGGCAAACTACTGGTTTGAGCTTTGTTAAAGACATTGCTAAAATCGCGGTACTCCTCCAGAAGGGAGGAGAGGGAGGAGAGTGAAGAGGTGCACAGGACCTTGGCTACCTTCTGGAAGCATGTCTTACTGCATTGTGGTGACCAGGAAATTCATGAGTCACATGGGCAGGCTGTAAAGGTCTCCCTTCAAGAGCCTCAATGACAAGTGGAGTGTCACGCAGCTGTAGCAGAATCGAGTGCTTCGATACAAAGGCAGCATCAATGAACAGACCTGCAGCCCCAAGGTCAATTAGAGCCTGTATCTCGATGGATGACTCAGCCCAAGAAAGAATAACGGAAACCAGGGGCTTATCCTTCTGCATAACTGGGGAAGAAACTATGCCACCTAAGGTCTGTCCCTGACAGGACCTCAAGGTTCGGGCATTCCCTGGACGGGTAGGACAAGACTTCAAAAAGTGACATGCCTGGCCACAATAAAGGCACAATCTCTACCTACTCCTAAGGGTTCCTACATCCGAAGAGACGCATGAAGCCCAAGTGCATGGGTTCACCTTTACTGACTGACTCAGTACCAGGAGGCATGGGAGGTGAGGGAGGCAAGGGTGGCACTGCAAAGCTCGGAGACAAATGTACAGGAGGCTTCTGCAAGAGCTCCTTCAAAGAGAGTCTTTCTGTAAGTCTTGAGACAATGAGGATGGCAAACGTGATCAACTTCTCCAGCTAAGTGGGTGTATGTCGGGCTGCTATCTCATCCTTGCTGATTTCTGAGAGACCATGAGAAAAAGCAGCCACAAGGGCCTCGTTGTTCCAAGCAACCTCTGCTGCCAGAGTATGGAATTCAATGGCGTAATCGGCAACAGTTCTCGTACTCTGTTTGATGGACATGAAGCACTTGGCAGCAGAAGCGGAGCGTGCAGTAACGTCAAATACCCTTTTTAAAGAAGCCACAAACTCAGGGTAACTCAAGACAACAGGTTTTTGCTCTCTCAGAAAGCAACAATATCACGAAACCTATTTTGCTTCTGTCTGTGGGAAACGCCTGGAGCAGCATCTCAAAGTATATCTCAACCTGGTTGAGAAACCCTCTGCAATGGACTGGATCGCCCCCAAATCACTGGGGAAGTGGAGCGGAACCAGACATACCTCTTATAGAGGTAATACTCGAGGCGGGTGCCTGCACAGAAACTGAAGCAGCAGCAGGAACAGCGTGCAACACTGGTTGTACCAGAGCAGCCACAGTGGGAGATTCCAGGTGAGCCGTGCAACTCAGGAGCGTTTGTAATGCCATGGCAAACTGATCCATGCGGTGATCCTGCTCATCCAATCTGGAAAAAATATAACCAACAAGTGGATTGACTGCATCTTCTGAATTCATGGCCTTCGCTTACTGTCAGAAACCATGAATCAGACCGAGACAGAAGTACAGTTAAATCACACTTGTTTAATAATAAAAGTAAATAGAACAAATGTAGTAAAAACATAGCCAAAGTTCGGTAACCGGAACGGATAATCAGAAAAGCCAGAAAGTCAGGAAGCCAGAGATCAGTGTAGTGGAACCGCAAGCAGGATCTGGAGCCAGAAGGAATGTCAGCCAAGCAAGTCTTAACAAGAATGCAGGAGATAGTCTCTGTGATGTTGACCAAGGTGAAGGCAGAGATCATCTGGGCTGGACGTCTTAAGTAGGCAGGACTGACGAGCAGGATATCAATAGGTGAGTCACTGTGGAGAGATAGGAGCTGGCAATTAGCTGAGAGCTGAGTGGCCAGCTCAAAAAAGAAGGGCTGAGCCCACCCCTAACACAGACTAAGGGGACCCCCCATGCAGTATATTTAGAGGAATTTTTATTTTTTATTGTTTCACTTTAAGCATCATTAAAATCACTGCTCCTTTAACTGCTTGCCAACCGCACTATAGCTGAATGATGGCTGCAGTGCGGTCGGATAACTCTGGGAGGACATACATTGATGTCCTCCCAGAATCCTGCTCTTGTGCGGCCCCTGGGGCGCGCACCCGGGAACATCCATGACCGCTGGGTCCAGAGGACCCGGTGCATCATGGATCACGGTAAACGGCCTCTGATAGCGGCCATTTACCACGTGATCACTCCATCAAATGACGGAGCGATCACTTGTAAACAAACCGGCGTCACGTCCGGTTCCTCTCTCCCCTCCCCGTACCTATTGGAACAGTGCGAGGGGAGAGATTGGTGGCAGCAGCACTGTGGGCTGGATGTGTACTGCCCACAGTGCTTATATGTGCCCATTCCAGCCATCCATCCATACCCAGCCATCCATGCTCAGCATACCCATCCATACTCAGCATACTCATCCATCCATCCATACTCAGCATACTCATCCATCCATCCATACTCAGCATATTCATCCATCCATCCATACTCAGCATACTCATCCATCCATCCATGGCTTGGCGAGGCAGTAAACATCCTTAGTAAATCAACACCAAGTAATCCAAGGTCTACTGGCTGACTTTTCCAATTTATGGGATGTGATTGTATCTAAGGGCACCTAAATTGATACAATCAGGGATCAATAGACTTTATAAAAAAATATTTTTTTTCTTTAACTGTAGTGTATAGCAATAAAACATTTCTAAAACAGACTACTCATTGATATGCATGAAGCCACACTCTGCCTGAATGCAGGTGTACAAATATAGACACAAAGGAGATTGCAGCCATTGGACGGGACACTGTCAGCCTCCCTCATCCTTTTCTCTGAAATGGCTCACAACACAGCTGCATGAATATTTTTTTTTTTTTGCCTAACCAACTATGTAAGTAACGTTATAATAGAATTCTGGGCTAATGAAAACACATCTTTTTCATTCTTATGTATATAAATTGGATGACTTCTAAGCTTAGTGCTACAATTATTTTTAAAATGTGCTGTAAATCTTTTCTTATGATCCTTCTACTTATTTAATTAGTATCAGCATAATATTTTGTGCTATCCACCTAAAGTTTAGGAGACAAAATAGAATGGCATAACTAATTTACTAATCCTATATTCCATGCGGTGGTGTTGGGTGAAGTAAATAATCAGACAACACACAAAGGTCAGGCGTGATTCACACATGACTCTGGATATTCCTATGATAATTCTTTCAGGAATTAAAAGTAAAAGTCTTCAGATCATGAGCACAGGGTTTGTCAGGCACACCTTAATCATCCCCATGCAGTGCAGATTTTCCTTGCTGCCTGGGCCCGCCCCCCCCCCCCCTGTGCGCAGTGTTACCGGCTTCCCACCTCTACCGCTGGCTGCTGCTTTGGGTGCACAGGGTGATGTTTGAGAATGGAAAGCAGGGAAAGGGGTCAGTAAATATGTAATTTACCAGCTTTTCTGAATGAACACAGTACACCATACAGAAAATGGTAACAATCACTCACTGTGTCCATGCATAACTGAAGCATAGTAAACTGTGGTTACTATGTTTCAGTTTTTCAGTTTTTGAAAGAACAGGAAGCCGCTCAGTACAGAACACTTCCCACCCATTACTTCACTGTCCAGTGCAGCTGAGGCTGCAGAGAAGAGCCCCGAAAATTGTAAAAATATCCTAAAAAATAATAACTAAAATGCGAAAACAATAATAAAAAAATAAAATATTAGAAATAAAAAAAGTACTGACACGTTCTACTGCCTTTCTGACACCAATCTATGCCATACTGACACTGTCCACTACTTTACGGGCTGACACCATCCACTGTCGTACTGACACCAACTTTTGCCCTACTGACACCATCCACTGCTTGCTGACACCGTCCATGTTTTAATACATTTTAAATGTTTATTTGCATTTGTTCATAGGTGTGACTGACTCTGCACAATGCTCAGCTGACTGACACGATCCACTTCTCTGCTGACACGATCCACTGCTCTACGGACTCCGTACATGTTTAAATACATTTTAAAATGTTTCTTTGCATTTATTCATAGGAGTGTGTGTAGCTGTGTGTGTATGTATAGATTCATGGAACACCTTTTTATCCCATGCAGACAAAACATAGCCCTCACATAGGTGTACTCTTAAAGTTTAAGTTAACCTTTACAAAAAAAATAATAAATGCATATTTTTTTGTACGTAAAAATATGCATTTATTTTTTTTTTTGTTAGGGACCTGTAAGCATTGCACTCGTGATCAGCAGATTGTGGGTATAATGCCACAGCCCTGCAGGCTGTCTGTGTATCAAACTGTGCGAGCAGTTACACTTGAGACAGCAAGCTCAATGAACTACCACAGTGCTGTGGTAGTATATTGAGAACTACAAGTCAACAAGCCACAAAGGCTGTCAGACCTTGTAGTTTTCCCATTCACAGAGCACTGTGAATGGGTGACGTGGCCAGGTAGGTGGAGCCCGCCACAACTTTTTTAGATTATGACAGCTAGCCGGGGGAGAAGATCCCCCTGCTAGCTGTCCAAATGGAGGATCAGGGAAGAATGGGGGCCGGTGCATATGTAACATGTGCAGTGCCAGGACAAGGTCATCCAGTGCCTAGGGCGAAGATGCCAAATGGCGCCCCCCCAACCCCCCGTCTGAAGGTGGAATAGCAGGTGGGATGTGATAAATTGCAATGCGTGCAGTTTAATAGTGGTACACATTCTATCCTGCAAATAAATATGGGGCTCACAATGGTGTGGGAAAAAAATTCCCCAGCATTAGTTATGAGGGAAAAATGCCCCTGCATGTGTGGTATCACTGGAAGGAAAATGGTCCAGTATCTGTGGTGTCACTGAAATGAAAAATGTGCGGGGGTCTAAGGACTAATTTGGTGGTGGTTTGAAGAGGGAGGGGAGCTGGAAGGGTGGGGGCTCTATGGGATCCATTTATCTAGGGGGCCTTGTGTGGCTCTGAGGGAGTAAGGTTTCATTCCCAGGTGCAACCAGGGGTTAGTAAAACCAGGCAGTTGAGCCATGGCTTTACTGCCCCAGGCCTTTACACTAACTCCTGCTCATGGTTGTATATATGCCACAGCAAAACTTAAACAGCATATCACTTTTAATGGGTGTTGCCTCCACTGGACGTAATGAATGCAGTTCTATGGCTCTGCGCCACAGCCGTGTGCAATGCACATGATTTTGTCGTGGTAGTACAGCAGTACTACCCCCTTATATCATGGTCCCCGGAGTTCCCCTCTACATTAGAGTTCACAAAGTCCCCCAAGTCATCTCTCACATCAGGGTCCCTAGTGTTCCCCCTTATATCTTAGTTCCTTCCCCTTTCATTAGGGTCCCCAAAGTCCTCTCCTTACATAATGGTCACCAGATTTCCCCTCTTATATCAGAGTTACTCCTTTCATTAGTGTCCCTAACGTTCCCCCTCTTACCTCAGGGACCCCACATTGCCCCCTTACATCAGGGATACCAGATTCTCCACTCTTTAGATCAGGGTCCCCAGAGATCCACCTTAGCTCAGGGTCCCCAGTGCTCCCCCTTAGATTGGAATCCCCAGTTCTCCCCCTTAGCTCAGGGTCCCCATAGATATCCCTTAGCACAGGGTCCCCAGAGATCCCCCTTAGCTCAGGGTCCCCAGAAATCCCCTTTAGCTTAGGGTCCCAAGAGATCCCCCTTAGCTCAGGGTGCCCAGAGATCCTCCTTAGCTCAGGGTCCCCAGTGCTCCCCCTTAGCTCAGGGTCCCCAGTGCTCCCCCTTAGCTCAGGGTCCCCAGTGCTCCCCTTAGCTCAGGGTCCCCAGAGATACCCCTTAGCTCAGGGTCCCCAGAGATATGCCTTAGCTCAGGGTCCCCAGAGATATGCCTTAGCTCAGGGTCCCCAGAGATCCCCTTAGCTCAGGGTCCCCAGAGATCCCCCTTAGCTCAGGGTCCCCACATTGCCCCCTTACATCAGGGATACCAGATTCTCCCCTCTTTATGCCTTAGCTCAGGGTCCCCAGAGATCCCCTTAGCTCAGGGTCCCCAGAGATCCCCTTAGCTCAGGGTCCCCAGAGATCCCCTTAGCTCAGGGTCCCCAGAGATCCCCTTAGCTCAGGGTCCCCAGAGATCCCCCTTAGCTCAGGGTCCCCACATTGCCCCCTTACATCAGGGATACCAGATTCTCCCCTCTTTATGCCTTAGCTCAGGGTCCCCAGAGATCCCCTTAGCTCAGGGTCCCCAGAGATCCCCTTAGCTCAGGGTCCCCAGAGATCCCCTTAGCTCAGGGTCCCCAGAGATCCCCCTTAGCTCAGGGTCCCCACATTGCCCCCTTACATCAGGGATACCAGATTCTCCCCTCTTTATGCCTTAGCTCAGGGTCCCCAGAGATCCCCTTAGCTCAGGGTCCCCAGAGATCCCCTTAGCTCAGGGTGCCCAGAGATTCTTCTTAGCTCAGGGTCCCTAGTGCTCCCCCTTAGCTCAGGGTCCCCAGTGCTCCTCCTTAGTGCAGGGTCCCCAGTGCTCCCCTTAGCTCAGGGTCCCCAGAGATACCCCTTAGTGCAGGGTCCCCAGAGATATGCCTTAGCTCAGGGTCCCCTGAGATCCCCTTAGCTCAGGGTCCCCAGAGATCCCCTTAGCTCAGGGTCCCCAGAAATCCCCTTTAGCTCAGTGTCCCCAGAAACCCCCCTTAGCTCAGGTTCCTCAGTGCTCCTCCTTAGCACAGGGTCCCTAGTGCTCCCCCTTAGCTCAGGGTGCCCAGAGATCCTCCTTAGCTCAGGGTCCCCAGTGCTCCACCTTAGCTAAGGGTCCCCAGTGCTCCCCTTAGCTCAGGGTCCCCAGAGATACCCCTTAGCTCAGGGTCCCCAGAGATATGCCTTAGCTCAGGGTCCCCAGAGATCCCCTTAGCTCAGGGTCCCCAGAGATCCCCTTAGCTCAGGGTCCCCAGAGATCACCCTTAGCTTAGGTTCCTCAGTGCTCCTCCTTAGCGCAGGGTCCCTAGTGCTCCCCCTTAGCTCAGGGTCCCCAGTGCTCCCCCTTAACTCAGGGTCCCCGGAGATACCCCTTAGCTCATGGTCCCCAGAGATACCCCTTAGCTCAGGGTCCCCAGAGATACCCCTTGGCTCAGGGTCCCCAGAGATACCCCTTGGCTCAGGGTCCCCGGAGATACCCCTTGGCTCAGGGTCCCCGGAGATACCCCTTGGCTCAGGGTCCCCGGAGATCCCCCTTGGCTCAGGGTCCCCGGAGATCCCCCTTGGCTCATGGTCCCCGGAGTTCCCCCTTGGCTCAGGGTCCCCGGAGATCCCCCTTGGCTCAGGGTCCCCGGAGATCCCCCCTGGTGCAGGGTCCCCGGAGATCCCCCCTGGCGCAGGGTCCCCGGAGATCCCCCCTGGCGCAGGGTCCCCGGAGATCCCCCCTGGCGCAGGGTCCCCGGAGATCCCCCCTGGCGCAGGGTCCCCGGAGATCCCCCTTGGTGCAGGGACTCCAGAGATCCCCCTTGGCTCAGGGTCCCCAGAGATGCCCTTCAGAGCAGGGTCCTCAGAGATCCTACTTATATCATGGTTCATTTCTTCTCAGTGCAGCTACAGGACATACAGGAAGAAGCTTTGGCACTGGGATCAGGTGGGTTTGCAGGAGAAAGTTCCATTCTCCTCTTACTCTGAAGACCAGAGCCTGGGGGCAGGGCGAGCACCTGATTGGTTGCTGGGATCCCGGCGGTCCTATCAACTAGCCACAGGATGCTATCAGCAAGCGTATTTTCACTAACAATGGCACTGTGGCTGAGAATCAAAGCCACAGCAGCAAGAATGCTGAGTGGGCATTTGTACATGGAAGCCCCTGGTGCTGGTTAATGAGAGAGCTGCTCTCTCTTCTCCTGCACTGCCAACAGGAGAAAGGGGGGGGGCGACCGGGGGAAACATTCGGACAGCCCGCAGCTCACCTCTCCCCTGTCACACCACCACTGAGTTCAGCTGAGCTGCAGCCCGCTGGCGCTGTCACCGCTTCACTGATGGGGGGGCAGAGGGAGGGGGCTTGTAGCACCCGCTACAACTGCCAGCTTCCTTGATGTTGTCACCCCTCTGGCGAGTGTCACCCCCCATAGCAAAGCCACTGAGTCTGAGCACTGTAACAGCAGTGATTTGGTGGATCAGTGAATTGTGCAGCTTGCAATTTGGCACCCCACCTCCAGCCTCAAAAGACCTTGCCCAGAGCAAGTGTCCCTCCCTCCACTGCCTTGTATCAGCCCTGAACATGTGGCATGTTACACCCCGAATATGGGTGTAACATGTTACAAAAGGTAAACATATCCTTTAAGTGCGTCTGTCTGAACAAGGCCTAAATCAAAATTTACCACGAAATTTAGCACAAAATTTCTCCACAAAATAAAAAGACATATGTACTGGGAGCCAGCAAAACAGCTCAATAACCCTTTTTCAATTGATATCATAAAGTTTATGTATAGGTATAGCTTAGGTTGAAATAATAAGGGTTAGAACCCCGGTCATTTTTTTATTTTTTACTGTGCCCTCACTGGGTAGCTTGGCCTTCACTATTTATCCTTGTGGTCATTGTCACTGAGGCAGAAAGTGATGGGAAATCTATAAAACAGTTGTCATCAGTTCAAGGGGTGAGGGTAAATCTTCCAAACGGACACCTGTTTCAATGACAAGTTTCCAATAGGGAAGTTTCCCTCATGTTGTATAGATTTCTGCCCAGCAGAGTCTGTCCACAGGCAATTGTGAACGTGGTCTGTCCTCAGGCAGGGTACATTTGTCTCTAGTGATGTTGCCCATGCTATCCAGCCACAGCATGCAGAGGAGGTGGTGGACTGGCTTACTAAATCATCCTCTTCCTCCTCATCCTCTATGACCCAAGTTGACACTAGTGCACAGTCCACCACAGCTGCCAGAGAGGCTTATTCTGCCTCCTTGTCCACAGCTACTCCTGCCATAGCCCCAGCATCATGCATGGAGGAGTCAGTTGAATTATTTGAACACAGCATCAGCCACTTGTTTCTTGAGGATGCAAAGACATTACTTGATTCTGATGTTGGTTCTGAGGTAGAGGATGGGAATACATGAGCCTATAGAGAGGGGAAAAAACTGATAAACTACAAATTGGCAGTCATGTTTCCCCAGCTGCAGTGTGTTGCCAGGTTGGCTCCAGTGATGATGAGGATGGAGGGGATGATGATGATGAGGTCACTGATGCGACTTGGGTGCCGGATAGAGCAGAGGAGGAAAGTGAGGGGGAGGCACAACCTCAACGAGGCATAATGTCCTCTAGATGCAGCCATCATGGAACAGTAAAGAGAAGCCACCCTATTCCATCAGATTGTGTAGCTGTTATCTCCCGGCCCACTTCCCGCAGCTCAGCTGTGTGGGTCTTTTTTAGCATATGTGCATCTGATCGTACTGTTGAAATTTGCAATCTTTGCCGCAAGCAGATCAAGCGTGGCAAAAACAACAACCATTTGGGTACCACAGGCATTTAAACTCCCACCCATTGGCAAGAGCACCTGAAATCCACACACAAGGGGCACAATTCTACTCCTCCTCACTCCTCACCTTTCATGTCTACCCCCACTATTTCTCATGACCTCTCAGCAGCCTCCACTGACAGGGATGATG
This sequence comes from Aquarana catesbeiana, assembly GCF_042186555.1. NCBI lineage: Eukaryota > Metazoa > Chordata > Amphibia > Anura > Ranidae > Aquarana > Aquarana catesbeiana. The sequence continues at coordinate 550,628,004 of NC_133327.1, forward strand.
GTATAGCAGGGTGTCATAGGTCCTTGCAACACATCTGCCAGCAGCACACCACCAGCTGGAGTATAGCAGGCAAATTTCTTTGTCCCAGCAGCTTCATCGAAAAAAATAAAAATACACTCCCTGCCACCCACATGCCCAGCGTCTAAATTCCAGCTTGTCCAAATAAAGACAGCTTTCAGGGAAAATCAATTTAAATGTTATTTTTGTTTTCTTTACAAATGTCAGTTTTGCTGCAGCAGGTTCTATACATGGTTCAAATGTGCTACTTTACAGGAAGACTAAGGGGACCTCCCCAGGCACTATATTTAAACAAATTTTTATTTCTCATTGTTTCAGCTTAAGCATCATTAAAATCACTGCTCCATTAAAAATGATATTTTTAATGGATATTTGTTTTTTTGCATTGGTATATGTCCCCCAGGGCAGTATCTGGGCCCCAATACCCTTTTTATGACCAATAACTTGCATATAAGCTTTTAAAATGGATTCTTTTTATTTTTCACGTTCGGGTCTCATTGACTTTGATAGGGTTCTCGTTTTGGACCAAAGTTTTGCGATGTTCGAGAGTTCTGGCACAAACGAAACCAGGGGGTGTTCGGCCCATCTCTACTGGTAATTAGTGACATCCTTGTCACTGAGCAGCAACTTCCTGGGCATCTGCTTCCAGATTTGTAGGCAATCAATTTCAAGAAGAAAAAGAAAAATCTCCTCTATGAACTTTTTCTGAACCCTTTGGTTTGCACATTATCTTACGCCTTTTAGCATTTGTAGTCTACCCTAAAATATTACATAGATAGGAACAGATAGGAATTTATTTTAGCAGCAGATTTGCATGCACATATTTTTACTCTCTAGGTTCTTATTTAGAAGAAATAGTTGTTTAAAAAATTGCATTTTTCTGCATTCTGCAATAAAATACTAGCAAAGGGGTTGATTTACTAAAACTGGAGAGTCCAAAATATGGTGCAGCTGTGTATTGTAACCAATTAGCTTATAACTTCAGCTTGTTTAATTAAAGTGGAAGTCCATGCAAAAACTAAAATCCCTGCATCTATAGACACCATGGTTCTAACAATAACCTCTCTATCCCTGTAAAGAAAAAATTAGAATATATACCTTTTTAGAAGCCGATCTAACTTGATCCAACCGGATCCCACGCTGACTTGTCAGCCAGAGGAGACAGATGACAAGGAAAGCCCCATAGTAACTCTATGGGTGACGTCACTTCCCATTCATTTCACAGCCATCATTGGCTGTGTCCTCTGCAGAGCTTGCGCCGCTGGAGATTGGGTTGGAGCGGGTCAGATCGGCTTCCAAAAAGGTATGTATATTCATTTTTTCTTTACAGGGATAGAGAGATTAGTGTTAGATCCATGGTGTCTATAGACGCATGGATTTTAGTTTTTGCATGGACTTCCACTTTAAGCTTTGACAAAAAAAAACCTGGAAGCTGATTCTGGTTCTGGCTTCTATGCACAGCTGCACCAGAGTTTGCACTCTCCAGTTTTAGTAAATTAACTGCAAAGTCTCTTGGATACACTTATATTACATAAATGCTGTTTTCATATAGCATAACTGAATGGTAAATCTCTAAGTAAATGTTTCATCACTAGAGCTCTATTTCCCTTTCAATGCTACAATGCGGAGCACACAGGAAAAATAAAATTGCTCTGAGTAAATTGTTAGCATAACATTAACCTCCCTGACGGTATTCCCGAGTGTGGCTCGGGGTTAAATTTCAGCACCATTAGTGGTAACCCCCGAGCCACACTCGGGATTACATCTAAGGATCCCGCTGCAGGTTACTTACCTTGTCCCCAGGATCCTGCGATGTCCCCCTGCGCTGTCTGCGGGCTCCATCCTCTGCCCGAAGCCTCTCTGTGCCAGGCTCCGTTCCCTGCGAGCGTAGCGACGCACAGGGGTGGAGCCTGGTGGCAAATTAAAAAAAATGTAAAAATCATAACACATACAGTACTGTAATCTTACAGATTACAGTACTTTAGGAAATCATTTCACATCCCTTTTGTCCCCAGTGCTTTGGCCCATGCCCTGCATGCAGTTTTATATTATATATACTGTTCTTTCTGCCTGGAAACTTGAGATTGTCCATAGCAACCAAAAAGTTTCCCTTTACGTCAAAAGTGGCTTTAGACCAGCTAGAAAACAGCGATAGTAAATTAGAACACTTGCAGAATTGAGCGATAGTGAATCGTGGGGATTTATTTTATTATTATTATATTATTATTTTTTAAAATTATTTATATTTATTTATTATATTAAAATTTATGATTTTCTGTTTCAAACTTCATCATACCCGGGATATCTACTAGACTCTTGGTGGACAGATATAAGTGTGTTATTGCTAAGAATTACAGACCAACAATATAAAACGCCAAATTTCTATGCAAAATAATTGTACCACTTTGAGACGCAAAAATCTGAAATAATAATACCGCCAGGGAGGTTAAGATAAGATCAGGTTGGGTTGGGTTGGCAAGGACAGAACCCAGCACAATTGAGACATTTTCAAAGATTTGCAATCACTAAAATTTAAAATTAAATGCAATGTGCTTATGGGAATATTGAATGCTCATGTAGTGCATTCATCTCATCAAACATCATTGTTGGAACTTGAGAATTAATCTGGGAAGGGAATGTATTGTTAGACTTTTATATATTTACCAAATCTTCAGATTTGAAGATCTTAAGATTTAAAATGAAAGTGTTCCTGCATAAAATTATTTGCTTTGTTTTTAGGTATTTACATGCAGTTCAGCGGTTTTATTGTTTTATTGACCAAGAAAAGGGATGAGACAAATACCGCCCAGTTTGTTTCGCAACAGAACATGTGAACAGGCAAAAAATTTGTTTGAACACGCGAACACAGTTAAAGTCTTTGGGACACGAACATGAATAATCAAGTGCTAATTTTAAAGGCTTATATGCATGGCATTGTAATAAAAAGTGTTTGGGGACCTGGGTCCTGCCCCAGGCGAGATGTATCAATCCAAAAAAAGTTTTAAAAACGGACGTTTTTTCGGGAGCAGTGATTTTAATAATGCTTAAAGTGAAACAATAAAAGTGAAATATTCCTTTAAATTTCGTACCTGGGGGGTGTCTATAGTATGCCTGTAAAGTGGCGCATGTTTCATGTGTTTAGAACAGTCCGAGAGCAAAATGAAATTTCTAAAGGAAAAAATGTCATTTAAAAGTACTTGCGGCTATAATGAATTGTCGGTCCCGGCAATACACATAAAAGTCATTGAAAAAAACGTTATGGGATTCCCCTACAGTCCATTACCAGGCCCTTTGGGTCTGGTATGAATATTAAGGGGAACCCCGAACCAAAATGTAAAAAAAAATTGCGTGGGGGTCCCCCCAAATTCCATACCAGGCCCTTCAGGTCTGGAAAGGATATTAAGGGGAACCTCGCGCCAAAATAAAAAGAAAATAGCATCGGGTTCCCCCTCAAAATCCATTCCATACTCTTATCCGAGCACGCAACCTGGCAGGCCGAGGAAAAGAAGGGGGGCGAGAGAGCGCACCCCTCCTGGACCGTACCAGGCCACATGCCCTCAACATGGGGAGGGTGCTTTGGGGTAGCAGCCCCCCAAAGCACCTTGTCCCCATGTTGATGGGGACAAGGGCCTCATCACCATAACCCTTGTCCAGTGATTGTGGGGGTCTGCAGGCGGGGGGCTTATTGGAATCTGGAAGCCCCCTTTAACAAGGGGACCCCCAGATACCGGCCTCCCCAGCTGTACATTTGTACCCCGCTACCATTTCACAAAAAAACATCAATAAACGCCTTGGGACAAGTCCTTTATTAAAAAATAAAAGTGTCCCATGAAGTCCATTCATCTTCTTCTTCTCTCGCTCCGATGGACCAAAAAAGGAAAAAAAAAAGCTGCTTGCCACCACTGATCTGCTTCCATGGGAGGCACTCGCCGTAATGACAGGCCTCTCAGGTGACAGTTCTTTTATAACTGAGGGCGGGGCCACGCGGTGACATTGCGGGGTGACCCCGCCCCCCTCTGATGCATGGGGACACCCCTATGGTGTCCCTGTGCATCAGAGGGGGCAACCGGCAATGTCATTGTGTGGCCCCTGCCCTCAGTTATATAAAAACTGTCACCTGAGAGGCCGGTCATTACGGCGGGTGCCTCCCATGGAGGCAGATCGGTGGCGGCGTGCGTTTTTTTTTCTTTTTCAGTCCATCGGAGTGAGAGAAGAAGATGAATGGACTTTGTGGGACACTTTTATTTTTTAATTAATTAAGTGCTTGTCCCAAGGTGTGTATTGTTTTTACCAGATTCACACTTTTTTTGTGAAATGGTAGGGGTAAATTTGTACCCCGTTACCATTTCACACAGGAGGAGGCCGGGATCTGGGGGTCCCCTTGTTAAAGGGGGCTTCCAGATTCCGATAAGCCCCCTGCCTGCAGACCCCCACAAAACCGGACAAGGGTTGTGGGGATGAGGCCCTTGTCCCCATCAACATGGGGACAAGGTGCTTTGGGGGGCCGCTACCTCAAAGCACCCTCCCCATGTTGAGGGCATGTGGCCTGGTATGGTTATGGAGGGGGGTGCTCTCTCGTTCCCCCTCTTTTCCTGTGGCCTGCCAGGTTGCATGCTCGGATAAGGGTCTATAGACACTCCCCAGGTACGAAATTTAAAGGAATATTTCACTTTTATTGTTTCACTTTAAGCATTATTAAAATCACTGCTCCCGAAAAAAACGGCCATTTTTAAAACTTTTTTTTGCATTGATACATGTCCCTTGGGGCAGGACCGAGGTCCCCAAACACTTTTTATTACAATACCATGCATATAAGCCTTTAAAATTAGCACTTTTGATTTCTCCCATAGACTTTTAAAGGGTGTTCCGCGGCTTTCAAATTTGCCGCGAACACCCCAAATTGTTCGCTGTTCAGCGAACTGGTGAACAGCCGATGTTCAAGTCAAATTGTTCGCTATTTGGCGAACAGGCGAACACCGGGCTCATCCCTAACCAGGAAGGGTCAGATCATTGTGTAAAAAAAAAAAAACTTGTTTGCAAACAGAATGAAAGAGTAATGAAATTAAAAGTAAAGTACAATCTGATGGTAAAAATTTCAAAAGTGTGCAGTTTAGAGCTTTATTTAATAAGCAGTGAATATGACTTTTATCAAATATTCATTTCAGGTAAATCTTCCTAGTACATGTGTTTTAAATGACAAAAATTGATTGATTTCCCTGCACTGAATGTTTAACCAGTTGCCGACCGCCGCACGACGATGTACGTCGACAGAGCGGCACGGGAAGGCAAAAGGGCTTACCTGTACATCCTTGCCTGCCCGCGGGTGGGGGGTCCGATCGGACCCCCCCCCGGTGCCTGCGGCGGTCGGCAAATCTCCCCCGGCGATCGGTGGTGAGGGGGAGGCCATCCATTCGTGGCCCCCCCCTCGCGATCGCTCTCAGCCAATGGGATCATTTCCCTGCCTCTGTATTGTACACAGAGGCAGAGGAAATGATGTCATTTCTCCTCGGCTCGGTATTTTCCGTTCCGGGCCGAGGAGAGAAGACTGTAATGTGAGTGCACCAACACACACACACACACAGTAGAACATGCCAGGCACACAAAACACCCCGATTCCCCCCCCCCCCCGATCGCCCCCCGATCCCCCCCAATCACCCCCCCCCTGTCACAAACTGACACCAAGCAGGTTTTTTTTTTTTTTTTCTGATTACTGTATTGGTGTCAGTTTGTGACAGTTACAGTGTTAGGGCAATGAGTGTTAGGCCCCCTTTAGGTCTAGGATACCCCCCTAACCCCCCCTAATAAAGTTTTAACCCCTTGATCACCCCCTGTCACCAGTGTCGCTAAGCGATCATTTTTCTGATCGCTGTATTAGTGTCGCTGGTGACGCTAGTTAGGGACGTAAATATTTAGGTTCGCCGTCAGCGTTTTATAGCGACAGGGACCCCCATATACTATCTAATATATGTTTTAACCCCTTGATTGCCCCCTAGTTAACCCTTTCACCAGTGATCACCGTATAACCGTTACGGGTGACGCTGGTTAGTTCGTTTATTTTTTATAGTGTCAGGGCACCCGCCGTTTATTACCGAATAAAGGTTTAACCCCTTGATCGCCCGGCGGTGATATGCGTCGCCCCAGGCAGTGTCAGTTTAGCGCCAGTACCGCTAACACCCACGCACGCAGCATACGCCTCCCTTAGTGGTTTAGTATCTGATCGGATCAATATCTGATCCGTTCAGATCTATACTAGCGTCCCCAGCAGTTTAGGGTTCCCAAAAACACAGTGTTAGCGGGATCAGCCCAGATACCTGCTAGCACCTGTGTTTTGCCCCTCCGCCCGGCCCAGCCCAGCCCACCCAAGTGCAGTATCGATCGATCACTGTCACTTACAAAACACTAAACGCATAACTGCAGCGTTCGCAGAGTCAGGCCTGATCCCTGCGATCGCTAACAGTTTTTTTGGTAGCGTTTTGGTGAACTGGCAAGCACCAGCCCCAGGCAGCGTCAGGTTAGTGCCAGTAGCGCTAACACCCACCCACGCACGCACCGTACACCTCCCTTAGTGGTATAGTATCTGAACTGATCAATATCTGATCTGATCCGATCAGATCTATACTAGCGTCCCCAGCAGTTTAGGGTTCCCAAAAATGCAGTGTTAGTGGGATCAGCCCAGATATCTGCTAGCACCTGCGTTTTGCCCCTCCCCCCGGCCCAGCCCAGCCCACCCAAGTGCAGTATCGATCGATCACTGTCACTTACAAAACACTAAACGCATAACTGCAGCGTTCGCAGAGTCAGGCCTGATCCCTGCGATCGTTAACAGTTTTTTTGGTAACGTTTTGGTGAACTGGCAAGCGCCAGCGGCCTAGTACACCCCGGTCGTAGTCAAACCCGCACTGCAGTAACACTTGGTGACGTGGCGAGTCCCATAAGTGCAGTTCAAGCTGGTGAGGTGGCAAGCACAAATAGTGTCCCGCTGCCACCAAAAAGACAAACACAGGCCCATCGTGCCCATAATGCCCTTCCTGCCGCATTCGCCAATCCTAATTGGGAACCCACCACTTCTGCAGCGCCCGTACTTCCCCCATTCACATCCCCAACCAAATGCAGTCGGCTGCATGAGAGGCATTTTTATGTCCTCCCGAGTACCCCTACCCAACGAACTCCCCCAAAAAAGATGTTGTGTCTGCAGCAAGCGCGGATATAGGCGTGACACCCGCTATTATTGTCCCTCCTGTCCTGACAAACCTGGTCTTTGCATTGGTGAATGTTTTGAACGCTACCATTCACTAGTTGAGTATTAGCGTAGGGTACAGCATTGCACAGACTAGGCACACTTTCACAGGGTCTCCCAAGATGCCATCGCATTTTGAGAGACCCGAACCTGGAACCGGTTACAGTTATAAAAGTTACAGTTACAAAAAAAGTGTAAAAAAAAAAAAAAAACAAACAAAAATATAAAATAAAAAATAATAGTTGTCGTTTTATTGTTCTCTCTCTATTCTCTCTCTCTCTATTCTCTCTATTGTTCTGCTCTTTTTTACTGTATTCTATTCTGCAATGTTTTATTGTTATTATGTTTTATCATGTTTGCTTTTCAGGTATGCAATTTTTTATACTTTACCGTTTACTGTGCTTTATTGCTAACCATTTTTTTGTCTTCAGGTACACCATTCATGACTTTGAGTGGTTATACCAGAATGATGCTTGCAGGTTTAGGTATCATCTTGGTATCATTCTTTTCAGCCAGCGGTCGGCTTTCATGTAAAAGCAATCCTAGCGGCTAATTAGCCTCTAGACTGCTTTTACAAGCAGTGGGAGAGAATGCCCCCCCCCCACCGTCTTCCGTGTTTTTCTCTGGCTCTCCTGTCTCAACAGGAAACCTGAGAATGCAGCCGGTGATTCAGCCAGCTGACCATAGAGCTGATCAGAGACCAGAGTGGCTCCAAACATCTCTATGGCCTAAGAAACCGGAAGCTACGAGCATTTTATGACTTAGATTTCGCTGGATGTAAATAGCGCCATTGGGAAATTGGGAAAGCATTTTATCACACCGATCTTGGTGTGGTCAGATGCTTTGAGGGCAGAGGAGAAATCTAGGGTCTAATAGACCCCAATTTTTTCAAAAAAGAGTACCTGTCACTACCTATTGCTATCATAGGGGATATTTACATTCCCTGAGATAACAAAAAAAATGATTAAAAAAAAAAAAATGAAAGGAACAGTTTTAAAATAAGATAAAAAAGCAAAAAAATAATAAAGAAAAAAAAAAAAAAAAAAAAAAAAAAAAAAAGCACCCCTGTCCCCCCTGCTCTCGCGCTAAGGCGAACGCAAGCGTCGGTCTGGCGTCAAATGTAAACAGCAATTGCACCATGCATGTGAGGTATCACCGCGACGGTCAGATCGAGGGCAGTAATTTTAGCAGTAGACCTCCTCTGTAAATCTAAAGTGGTAACCTGTAAAGGCTTTTAAAGGCTTTTAAAAATGTATTTATTTTGTTGCCACTGCACGTTTGTGCGCAATTGTAAAGCATGTCATGTTTGGTATCCATGTACTCGGCCTAAGATCATCTTTTTTATTTCATCAAACATTTGGGCAATATAGTGTGTTTTAGTGCATTAAAATGTAAAAAAGTGTGTTTTTTCCCCAAAAAATGCGTTTGAAAAATCGCTGCGCAAATACTGTGTGAAAAAAAAAAATGAAACACCCACCATTTTAATCTGTAGGGCATTTTCTTTAAAAAAATATATAATGTGTGGGGGTTCAAAGTAATTTTCTTGCAAAAAAAAATATTTTTTTTCATGTAATCAAAAAGTGTCAGAAAGGGCTTTGTCTTCAAGTGGTTAGAAGAGTGGGTGATGTGTGACATAAGCTTCTAAATGTTGTGCATAAAATGCCAGGACAGTTCAAACCCCCCCCAAATGACCCCATTTTGGAAAGTAGACACTCCAAGCTATTTGCTGAGAGGCATGTCGAGTCCATGGAATATTTTATATTGTGACACAAGTTGCGGGAAAGAGACAAATTTTTTTTTTTTTTTTTTTTTTTTTTGCACAAAGTTGTCACTAAATGATATATTCCTCAAACATGCCATGGGAATATGTGAAATTACACCCCAAAATACATTCTGTTGCTTCTCCTGAGTACGGGGATACCACATGTGTGAGACTTTTTGGGAGCCTAGCCGCATATGGGACCCCGAAAACCAAGCACCGCCTTCAGGCTTTCTAAGGGCGTAAATTTTTGATTTCACTCTTCACTGCCTATCACAGTCTCGGAGGCCATGGAATGCCCAGGTGGCACAAAACCCCCCCAAATGACCCCATTTTGGAAAGTAGACACCCAAAGCTATTTGCTGAGCGGTATAGTGAGTATTTTGCAGACCTCACTTTTTGTCACAAAGTTTTGAAAATTAAAAAAAGAAAAAAAAATTTTTTTTTTTTTGTCTTTCTTCATTTTCAAAAACAAATGAGAGCTGCAAAATACTCACCATGCCTCTCAGCAAATAGCTTGGGGTGTCTACTTTCCAAAATGGGGTCATTTGGGGGGGGTTTGTGCCACCTGGGCATTCCATGACCTCCGAAACTGTGATAGGCAGTGAAGAGTGAAATCAAAAATGTACACCCTTAGAAATCCTGAAGGCGGTGATTGGTTTTCGGGGTCCCGTACGCGGCTAGGCTCCTAAAAAGTCCCACACATGTGGTATCCCCGTACTCAAGAGAAGCAGCAGAATGTATTTTGGGGTGCAATTCCACATATGCCCATAACCTGTGTGAGCAATATATCATTTAGTGACAACTTTGTGCAAAAAAAAAAAAAAAAATAAATTGTCACTTTCCCGCAACTTGTGTCAAAATATAAAATATTCCATGGACTCAACATGCCTCTCAGCAAATAGCTTGGGGTGTCTACTTTCCAAAATGGGGTCATTTGGGGGGGGTTGTGCCATCTGGGCATTTTATGGCCTTCAAAACTGTAATAGGTAGTGAGGAGTAAAATAAAAAATGTACGCCCTTAGAAATCCTGAAGGCAGTGATTGGTTTTCGGGGCCCCGTATGCGGCTAGGCTCCCAAAAAGTCCCACACATGTGGTATCCCCATACTCAGGAGAAGCAGCTAAATGTGTTTTGGGGTGCAATTCCACATATGCCCATGGCCTGTTTGAGCAATATATCATTTAGTGACAACTTTTTGTAATTTTTTTTTTTTTGGTCATTATTCAATCACTTGGGACAAAAAAAAAATGAATATTCAATGGGCTCAACATGCCTCTCAGCAATTTCCTTGGGGTGTCTACTTTCCAAAATGGGGTCATTTGTGGGGGTTTTGTACTGCCCTGCCATTTTAGCACCTCAAGAAACGACATAGGCAGTCATAAATAGTTTGTAGGCGCTATAACTTTTGCGCAAACCAATAAATATACACTTATTGACATTTTTTTTACCAAAGACATGTCCTAAATGTATGACTAAAATTGAGTTTATTGGATTTTTTTTAGAACAAAAAGTAGAAAATATCATTTTTTTTCAAAATTTTCGGTCTTTTTCCGTGTATAGCGCAAAAAATAAAAACGGCAGAGGTGATCAAATACCATCAAAAGAAAGCTCTATTTGTGGGAAGAAAAGGACACAAATTTCGTTTGGGTACAGCATTGCATGACCGCGCAATTAGCAGTTAAAGCGACGCAGTGCCAAATTGGAAAAAGTGCTCTGGTCAGGAAGGGGGTAAATAAAAAATAAAATAAAAGTCAACTTGAGTTTTTTCCATGCAAAGAATGGACATACATGAATTTACCTCCCTCCACAGTATCCCGTTGCTCCCCCACAGCTCATTTTTTCTGCTAGTAGCAGGAAAAGCTGCCTGTATAAGCTTGACTCCCTGGTGCTTCTTGTACATGTAGTAAGTCACATGTTCCTTCATACCTGGGAACACTGGGTATTCAAAGTCACAAATCTGTAAAGGTTTGGAATAAGGTAATACTGGTGCAGCATTAGCCTAATATTGTTCTTTGTAAGCCCAAGCAACTTTGTAAATAAATGCCCTAGGCCTCCTGAGTTATGATCAGCAACATACACCAACAACATGAACATCATCAACTTAAAGTGAAACTTCCCTCTCTCAATAAATATTGACTATTTTTAATCCTTATGCTGCTAGCATTAGTAAATAGATAGGTACGTATATCATATTTACTTGTTTTTGTCATAAACCATGAAATCAGACCGATACAGAAGTACAGTTAAATCACACTTGTTTAATAATAAACGTAAAAAGAACAAACATAGTCAAAACATAGCCAAAGTTCAGCAACCGGAACGGATAGTCAGTCAAGCCAAAAGTCAGGGATCAATGTAGTGGAACAGCAAGCAGGATCTGGAGCCAGAAGGGATGTCAGCAAAGCCCGTCTTTAAACAGGAACGCAGGAGATAGTTTCTTGTAATGTGACCAAGGTGAAGGCAGAGCTCCTCTGGACTGGACGGCTTAAGTAGGCAGGACTGAAGAGCAGGATCATCAACAGCTGAGTAACTGTGGAGAGAGATGGGAGCTGGCAATTAGCCGACAGCTGAGCGACCAGCTCAGAGAAGGAAGGGCTGAGCCCAGCCCTGACAGTTTTAAACTTTTTTTTTACATTACTTCAGGTACTTCCTGGTTTTCAGACCTAGGCAAATTATGTAATACATCCTAGGAGTCTTCAGGAGGGAGGAAGAGTTTTCTCTGCTAAGCACACCCTCCTGCCTGCATGCCTGATCTAAGAGTAGATGGAATTAAGGAAGTAAACGTTACATGAATCATGTGCCCTTACTCAAGATGGCCACAACCAGAAATGTTCGAGGGGTGTTTTTATGGATACATGAATGGATGAGGGAGTTTGCTTTGAATATTAACAATTAATTAAATAGCATTTTTGTTTTGTAGTGCTCAAATGCAGTGTAGTGCTGCCCTAATGCAAATTGGCAGCTATAATATGCTTGTTTATTTAAAAAGATGCTAATCTCTTAAAGCCCAGATACCCCAAATCCCGAGATACTTGAATAGATAGTTCCTTGCTCAGTTACCAAGGTAGTCCACCTTCCACTCATACCATTATTGGTCCTTGAGGCTGTCCACCAGGATGATGGTCCAAAAAGGGAAAGGGGGCAAGCTAACTCTGGAACTGAACCAAGAGGTGTTGAGGGGCATAAAAGCAGGCACTGGGGTTGGTGAGGTGAGGATTTATTAATTGATATGAATGATTGACTGGAAAATATTGTTTGCTTTTGTCTATGCCAATGCCTCCTGCCATGCTATAAATTATTTCAGAAAGAATGTTGGCAGAAGGGCATGAGAGCACTTGGGCTTTAGGCTAGGTGAGATCAAGTAACTGGTCCAGTTTGCATCCTCATGGGGTTATCAGTTACATTTTCTGGGGCCATAGAGTGATCCAAGCAAGCCATCACTGTATTTTTATTGGTATTTTAAAGGATATAGTTAAGGTGGTAGAGGTGGTTGAACTGTGCTAAACCCCCCTGGCGGTATTCCCGAGTCTGGCTTGGGGTGGATTTTCAATACCAAAAGTGGTAACCCCGAGCCAGACTCAGGATTGCATTGCAGTATCCTTGTAGAGGTTACTTACCTTGTCCCCTGGATCCTGCGATGTCTCCCCGCTGTGATCTGCGAGCCGCCGTGTCTTGCTCGAATTTACAGTGCCGAGCTCCATTCCCTGCGAGCGTTGCGACGCACGGGGACGGAGTTCGGCGCCAAATTCAAAAAGCAAAACACACAGTATAGATACAGTATACAGTACTGTAACAAATAATTACACATCCCCTTTGTCCCTAGTGGTCTGTCCAGTGTCCTGCATGCATTTTTATATTATGAAAACTGTTCTTTCTGCCAGGAAACTGGAGATTGTCCATAGCAACCAAAACCGTCCTTTTACATCAAAAGTTGTTTTAGACCAGCTAGAAAACAGCGATAATAAATTAGAATCACTTACAGAATTGAGCGATAGTGATTTGTGGGGAGATCCGTCATCAAACACTGAAAAGTAATGACAGTGACAATTCTGCAACTGAGCAAATTTCAGTGTTTTTGATTTGATTACATTATTGAATCATTTTTATTATTATTATATTATTATTTGGTATAATTATTTATAGTTATTTATTATATTATAATTTATGATTTTGTTTTTCAAACTTTATCATACCTGGGATGTCTACTAGACTCTGGTTTGGACAGATTTAAGTGAATTATTCCTAAGAATTACAGGCCTACAATATAAAACGCCAAATTTCCATGCAAAATAATTGTACCGCTTTCAGCACCTAAAATCTGAAATAATCATACCGCCAGGGAAGTTAACTGGATAGGAGAAAGGGACCTGCCTGTCAAGGGCAGGAAGGGAAGCCATCTGCTTTGGAAAAAATGTCAAAACGGGATGCCCAGCATAGCTTGATAATTCCTTAGTTAGGCTTCTAAAAACTCACCGACTTTTAGTTTCTTATAACATGTAAACAGTTATGCCCCGTACACACGGTCGGATTTTCCCATGGAAAATGTCCAATCGGAGCGTGTTGTCGGAAATTCCGACCGTGTGTGGGCTCCATCGGACATTTTCCATCGGATTTTCCGACACACAAAGTTGGAGAGCAGGAGATAAAATTTTCCAACAACAAAATCCGTTGTCGGAAATTCCGATCGTGTGTACACAAATCCGACGGACAAAGTGCCACGCATGCTCAGAATAAATAAAGAGATGAAAGCTATTGGCCACTGCCCCGTTTATAGTCCCAACGTACATGTTTTACGTCACCGCGTTTAAAACGATCGGATTTTCCGACAACTTTGTGTGACCATGTGTATGCAAGACAAGTTTGAGCCAACATCCGTCGGAAAAAATCCTAGGATTTTGTTGTCGGAATGTCCGAACAAAGTCCGACCGTGTGTACGGGGCATAACAGGAGATGGCAGTTAGGGTCAGCAAACATGCTTCTGAAAAACCTAAATGAAAAAATATGTTCCTCAATCTGGTCCTACTTTTCTATGCTGACAAAACCCTCTGCTATTAAACCATGCCTATGTAATTATACCCACTTACATTAGGTCTCATCCTTGATCCCATTTTCTTAGTCAGTCCCTGCTGGTGCCTGCTTCACATTGTGACTCTGTGAAACTATAAGGACAGAAGGACATCAGGTACAATGTGTGACTGGTGTCCTGACTATTTCCAGGCCCCTGCCTGACACCATCAGCTTACAACTGCCACCCCATACTTCTACGCAGTGGCATCGCTAGGGGGTGGCTTTTGGGGCTATAGCCCCGAATCTGGGGCCCATAGGCCAGAGTCTCTGCAGGGGTCCCCAAGGGGAGGGGAGGCTCTCTGGGGACCCTGATGTAAGTGGAGGGGCTCTTTGGGGACCCTGATGCAAGGGGGAGGCTCTCTGGGGACCCTGATTTTAAGGGGGAGGCTCTCTGGGGACCCTGATTTTAAGGGGGAGGCTCTCTGGGGACCCTAATGTAAGGGGGCTCTCTGGGGACCCTGATGCAAGGGGGAGGCTCTCTGGGGACTCTGATGTAAGGAGGAGGCTCTGGGGACCCTAATGTAAGGGGGGCTCTCTGGGGACCCTGATGTAAGGGGGGCTCTCTGGGGATATACACACACACACACGTATATTACTGTATATACATGTGTATGCCCACCCAAGCGTATGACTTTCTTTACTACGCTGCTATGGGCTCTAGCCCCAGATCTTTTGTAGACCTAGCAACGCCCCTGCTTCTACCTAAAGCATTTCTTAGACTCAACAAGCAAATTATGGTGCAAATGAAGGTGCAAACTGGCTCAGCCACACCACTACTCATGGAAAGCGAGTTTCCATGGGGGCGCTCGCCAAAGAGGAGGGTCCTGAAGCGCTGGCAGGGGACCCCAAAAGTAGAGAATCATTTTGCACAGAGCAGGTAAGTATGACATGTTTGTTATTTTTATTTTAAAAAACAAAGATTTAATATCACTTTAATTAATTTCTTATTAAAGCTACCATATGTGTGTTTTAGCCATTTCTGATTTGTTTTCAGTAAAAGTACAAGGTGTTGATTTACTAAAGCAAAAAGGCTGATTACTTTGCAAGGGAAACTGAACTTTGCAAACAAATTTGCCCCAGAGCTTAGAGAATGTGGTAGGGTTCTGCTAAGTCCTATCATCCAATCATGTGCAATCAAAATGCTTTTTTTTTCCATGTATGTAATTAGGTAATCTTTGCAAAGTGAAACTTCACAAAATTCATTAAGCTCTGGAGCGAATTCCCTTGCAAACTGCAAATTCCCTTGCAAAGTGAAAAGCCTTTTTGCCTTTAGTAAATCAATCCTAAGATGTATATTTGAGCGAGTCTATTATGACACTAATTGCAGTGTTTAGTCTTGTTGAACATTAATAAGGTATGTATGTTCACTGTAGTGCATTTTTCTGCATATTGGTGAATGCTTTATTCACATAGAGGATGTATAACAGGGTTTTCTTTATAAAAAGGGTGCATTTTGTAGGGTGGGATCTGGGCCTGGGGACCTGCGTATCCTAAGGTAGCCTTTATCCATTTATTAAGTGCGTATTCTCTGGTATTCTTGTTCTAGTTGTCTGCCTCTCTTTACTCATGTCTGATCTTCTATCTCCTGGGATCTCCTGGGTGTTTATTCCATTTCTTTGATCCAGGGGTTTTCTGAAGCATTTTGCTAGTTTGTGTTTGGCATGCTGATCTCTAGCTATCTTGGTTTTGTCTTGCCTATGAGTTAACAACTCACTTGCTTGAAGTTCAATATTTTCTTCTGCAACCTTGTTAAAACTGATCTCCAGGCAGATATTAAAAACACAATTTAATGCAGTTTTGGATTTCTTATAAAAAGATGTAAATGCATTTTACATACAACTAGCATAGGTACCTGAATCTTGTATCTGAGTCTTGATATCAGCCTCCTGTCATCCCTTGCACAGCGGCATTCAGACTGGAAGAGGGAAGGAAAGCACCTACATAGACCTCGGTCTTATGTTCATGTGCTGACAGCAAAAATGCAGAGCCATAGTAATATATTGTGATAAAGATGGAGCCTCATGTGAAAAATCCAAAACGCGTAACATAGGTCCATACATTAAGTCCTCCAAGTGTCTTCCAATCACCTTGCCTCAAACAGATAATGTGCTCTCATAAATTCACTTAAGGAGGAACTGCAGTCTGCTCAAATAAATTGTAATAAAAATATCTTTGCCATTCTTTGCCATTCTGTAGCTTCCCTCTAACCACTTTGCATATTATTTTATATATACTGTGATTCTGTACTTGCCAAATATGCTGCAGAAATCTCTCTCCACTGAGTCTGGCTGCAACCATTTTAACTGTGGGCAGCTGAAGCTGTTGCCTGTTCACTTTCTGGATTTACACAGAGGCACACCTCCAGCTCTGCAGCTCTCATTGGCCCTCTTATGACTCATCCCCCCTCCCTTCCTGGCAAACTCTCATGAAAGTGAGAGAGAGCTGGGCATGATGTCATAAGCCTAGGCTTTTTTCCAAACAAGAAACAGGAAGTGGGCTGTATAAGGTATTTATTGGCAGAAAAAAAAAAAAAAAACAACAAGGGCAGAGGTTTTAATAGATAGAAAGATGAAAAAATTACTGAAGTTCCACTTTAAGTTGTGCTCCACCACCGTGAGGGCAAACATTCTCACTCACCAACTCCAAATGGTCATAAAAGGCCTCACTCGCTTTTTGAATCTACTCCAGAGATGTCTCCCCTCAACTCTCCCACAGCTACGGAGTTATTCGATCCCACATATGTCAGTGATTCTTCCACTCCATGGGCAATACATGAACGGCAAAGAGATATATGGCATAATATAGTGTAGTAATTGTATTAGTAATAATAGAAAAAAGCACAAGTAATCCACTTAGATTTGACAGTGCTTTAGGTGAGCACCAACACAGACAGTTCTTCTGTAATAAGGAATCACCGCTCAGCCAAGTAGGCGTGCGTTCCACTGGATATCATGTATACCCAACCGGATGTGGCAGTTGTTTGTTATATGCAAGTAGCGCCATTCCTTTATGTTCTTTATGAAAAATGCAGAGCTGATGACTTATCAGTATGTGGCCAGTCCATCATTGTATGCTGCTTAATGGGGGTGTGGCTTGATTGTTTGTGGGCATGGCTTTAAAAGAAGCTGAATATCACACTTTAACCACTTCACGCCCTTAGAACATACCTGTACTACCTCTGGTTGAAATGTCTACACAGGATCATGTCTGCAACTTCAGCCACAGTATGAAAATTTTCACCCTGCAAAGGGCTTTAGTGTAGAAGTGATCCGAGTGGCACCCCAGCCACCTAATCACTTCTACAGGGCGGGTAAGCCCTGTTGTTCATCCCTTGTGATAGCAATAATATTGCTGAACAAAATAAAGAGACAGTTTAAAAAAGATGTAAATAACATAAATTTCTCTGTCCCCCCGTGCTCATGCGCAAATATGAATGCACACTCACACATGTGAGTTATCACCACGAACGTCAGTGTGAGGGCAATAATTCTAGCCTTAGACCTCCTGATTAACTTTAAGCTGGTAGCCTGTAAAGGCTTTCAAAGCATCATCTATGGATAATTTAATGCATTGTAGTTTGTCACCATTCCACAGGCGGCAAAGTTTTAAAATGTGACATATTAGGTATCTATTTACTCAGCACAACATCATATTTTATATTTTACTGAACAATTGGACAGTATATTGTGTTGTTGTGCACTAAAATTCCTTAAAGTATATTTGTTCCTGAAAAGTTGTATTTTTAAAAATGGCTGCATAAATATCATGTGACATAAAAAATTGCTAAAACCACTATTTAATCTGCTTTAAAAAATATATATATAATGTTTGGGGGTTCTAAGTAGATGCAGATTTTAACATGTATGTGAGAAATGTCAGAATTGGCCTGGTTTTGAAGTGGCTAAAATCACTTTAAATACTATAAGCCAATTACAGCTGATTTCACAGAGCAATACAGGAAAATATATTTCTTTGTTTTTCAAGAGAAGTTAAAACCAATGTCCAGCTTGGGCAAAAACGTTGCTATACTTCCCAGATCTCCTGCAGACACATTGATCCAGCGATGCTGCATTGTTCCACTTCCAGATTGAATGGCCTTCAGTTGGGGGTCAATAGGCTGTTAATGTGCCAAAGTGACCCAAAAATTAGATGTGTCACAAACTTTGTAATGCAATGCAACACATTATGGTATGTTACCATGTGTTGTGGCTTGCTGCAATGCATATGTACGTTGGTAAGCAATGTAAAATGAATGGAACTTTAATGAAACAATGCATGTAGTGTTCAAGTCTATAAGGGCCCTTAAACAGAAAAGAAAAATGGCCAGTTTAGAGTCCAGACCTTAATCCAAATGATATGCTGTGGCATGATTTTAAGGGAGCTATTGATGCAAGGAAGAAATACCAAGTGAAACAACTTGCAAGGAGCCATGGTCTAAAACTCTTTTAAAAATGGCATATCTTATATGCAACATTGCTTAACTCAGAATATTGCTTGAGGTTCAATCAGCTACAAAGGAATGTGTTGGAATACTTTTTTCTGCATGGTTGATGAAAATTTAAATAATGTGTTTAATAAAGACCTGAAAAATTACAATAGTTTTGTTTGTTATTATTTTAAGCAGATTGTGCCTAAGGCCTCATGTACAATGCTGCTGGTAAACTGAAGTTTAGGAGCAGTTTGGCATTTTTTTTCAACTGCCCCTGAACTCTCCTCTATGTTATCTTATCTGTCCATGTACACAGGGTCGTTTACAGTTGTTTCTAGGAGTTTAGAGGCATTTTTGGAACACAAAAAAATGTGTTCAGACACTAAGTTTACAAGCATTTCAAGGGCTAAATGCGTATAAATGTTTTGTTTACAGGCATTTTTCATTTTGTGCTATTTGAAAAAAAAAACGCTTCTAAACACAAATGCAGCAAAACGACACAAATGCGGCAAAACGCGGCATGTAAATGCAGGAAAGCGGATGTTTTAAACGTCGATTACTTATCTGTCAAGTTAAATCATTCAGGGGCGGTTGTAAAAAGGTCTTGTGTACATGAAGCCTTAGCTGAAGGTCAGACCACAGTTTTGGAGCTATTCATGCAGAAATCTAGTTAATTCAGAAAGATGGGGACAATTGTTGTTTTACTATATTGCTGCTAAATAGTTCAAGTGTATATATTTTTATTTATTTATATTTTTTGGTAATGCTTTAACCTCCCTGGCGGTATGATTATATCGGATTTTAGGTGCTGAAAGCGGTACAATTATTTTGCATGGAAATTTGGTGTTTTATATTGTAGGTCTGTAATTCTTAACAATAACACACTTAAATCTGTCCAAACAAGAGTCTAGTAGATATCCCGGGTATGATAAAGTTTGAAACACAAAAACATAAATTATCATATAATAAATAAAAATAAATAATTAAAAAAAAAAATTAATAATAAAATAAATTTCCCCACGATTCACTACCGCTCAATTCTGCAAGTGTTCTAATTTACTATCGCTGTTTTCTAGCTGGTCTAAAGCCACTTTTGATGTAAAGGGACACTTTTTGGTTGCTATGGACAATCTCCAGTTTCCAGGCAGAAAGAACAGTATATATAACATAAAACTGCATGCAGGGCATAGGACAAAGCACTGGGGACAAAAGGGATGTGAAATAATTTCATATAGTACTGTAATCTGTAAGATTACAGTACTGTATGTGTTATGATTTTACACTTTTTTGAATTTGCCGCCAGGCTCCACCCCCATGCGTCGCGCCGCTCGCAGGGAATGGAGCCTGGCACGGAGAGGCTTCGGAGGAGGACGGAGCCCGCAGACACAGCGGGGGACATTGCAGGATCCCGGGGACAAGGTAAGTAAAGCCACACCAGGATCCTGCGATGTAATCCCGAGTGTGGCTCGGGGTTACCGCTAATGGTCCTGAATTTTAACCCCGAGCCACACTCTGGAAAACCTCCAGGGAGGCTACAACAGACCAAATGTAAATTTATAACTGAAAAGAATTGCAGTCTCACAAAAACTGTGAAGAAGGACCGTTTAAAAAGGCAGTGGGGGTCATTTACTATAGCGCTACGGCGCTAATTAGCGCTAATTGCCGCTAATTAGCGCTAATTTGTGGCAATTTAGCACTAATTAGTGCTAATTAGTGCTAAAATGGTATTCACTATAGCACTGGTAAGAAAATACTGTCAAAATTGAATTTACTATAGTTCCGTGAAACCAAATAGCGCCCAAACCCTTACTCTACTAAAACCTGGAGTATTGCACATGGAAATAATGTTTAGAGCATGATATAATTGCCTAAATGGTACTGAAATATGCGGTATATTATTTAAAGATAATCTGCTTTTAAACTGTGTGAAAAAGTGATTTCTACACTGAAATATCTTTAAAAGTCTGAGAAGTGAAAAATTCCCCGTTTTGGACAACTAGGTGCCAACACAACTGAGCATGCTCAGACCTGAAAATAGCTCTCATTTTAACTCAAGTGTCTTTTTTCTTTTTTAGCCGGCGCTATAGTAAATACCAAAATGAGAGCTACTTAGAGAGCATTTTTTGGAAGTGAAAATCTGCTCTATTCTAGTCCAAATCAAGTTTTAGCCATTGATTCTAATGGAACAATTGTAACTTTCACAAAAAAAACTTTTAATGTTGAGATGAAATGTATCTTTCTCTGAAATACATTTTCCTTTGCAACATTGTTGCTTCTACTTAAAATATTTTGTTTTTAAGAATGCTAGAATGTGGAATGTTTTGATGTTTTGGTAAAATATATTTTTCTCTGTCACTTTCACTTGTTACTCTCCATCTCACAACAATCTTTACCCAAACTCACACAGGTATCTTTACAATCTACAAACAACACCATTGCTGATGCAAATTTAAAATGAATCACAATTTTTTGTGCTTTTTTATTATTTCCAAATATTCATAATTTGAGCCCAAAAAATGTGATATGTGTACCAGCATCAGAAATTAAAATGTAATTCTCAAAAACTTGAGGGTAATATTCTACTCTCTCCCACAAAAAATACCTAATATCACAGAATAAATCAAGAAGAATAACTATTGAGTAATGTAATTCCTTCACCTGTATGTCCAAAGAAATGCAGTATTTATATGTTTTTATGTGTATTTATGTGTAGTTATGTGTAGGAGGTTCTCACAGGTGGCAGCTCCATGGCTTAGAGGTTAGAACTTCTGCTTAGTTTCCCTGAGCGTTTGGGTTCAAATCCCAAACATGCTGCTTCATGTAGAGAATAGGCATGAGCTTCGAGTTTGACTTGAACATCGGCTGTTCACCAGTTCGCTGAACAGCGAACAATTTGGGGTGTTCGTGGCAAATTTGAAAGCCGCGGAACACCCTTTAAAAGTCTATGGGAGAAATCAAAAGTGCTAATTTTAAAGGCTTATATGCAAGTTATTGTCACAAAAAGTGTTTGGGGACCTGGGTCCTGCGCTAGAGGACACGGATCAATGCAAAAAAAAGTTTGAAAAACGGACGTTTTTTCAGGAGCAGTGATTTTAATAATGCTTAAAGTGAAACAATAAAAGTGTAATATTCCTTTAAAAGAGATGGGGATGAGAGAGCAGCCCCCTTCCTCCTGAACTGTACCAGGCCACATGCCCTCAACATTAGGAGGGTGCTTTGGGGTAGCCCCCCAAAACACCTTGTCCCCATGTTGATGGGGACAAGGGCCTCATCCCCACAACCCTTGCCCGGTAACAGAGGGCGGGGCCACCCAGTAACCCCGCCCCCCCTCTGACACACGGGGACTTGAGGGGGACTTCCCTGTGGCATTCCCCATGATGTCAGAGTCCCCGTGCGTCAGAGGGGGAGGGGTCACCGGGTGGCCCCACCCTCCATTATTTTATAACCGTCAGAAGAGGAGAAGCATCACACAGCGGGAGCCTCTCATCATGGTCGAATGCAGAGCGGCCCAGAAGACGAAGGGAAGAAGACGCCGGCGCCGCGGAGGAAGATGCTGGATGAGAACACTGGAGGAAGAACCAGAAGAACCAGAAGAAGAAGAAGATGGAGGAAAAAACCAAAGGAAGAAAGAAGATAGAAGATAGAAGAAAGAAGAAGCATTTAAATAAAGGAATTGTCAAAAACGGTCTCTTGTCATTTTTAACATTTTCAACACTTTTTTTGTGAAATGGTAGGAGTACTTTTGTACCCCCTTACCATTTCACACAGGGGGGAGGGCCGGGATCTGGGGGTCCCCTTGTTAAAGTGAGCTTCCAGATTCCGATAAGCCCCCCGCCCGCAGACCCCCACAACCACCGGGCAAGGGTTGTGGGTATGAGGCCCTTGTTCCCATCAACATGGGGACAAGGTGTTTTGGGGGGCTACCCCAAAGCACCCTCCCAATGTTGAGGGCATGTGGCCTGGTATGGTTCGGGGGGGCGCTCTCTTGTCCCCCCTCTTTTCCTGTGGCCTGCCAGGTTACGTGCTCAGATAAGGGTCTGGTATGGATTTTTGGGGGGACCCCACACCATTTTTTTTTTACATTTTGGCGAGAAGTTCCCCTTAAAATCCATACCAGACCTGAAGGGTCTGGTATAGATTTTGAGGGGGACCCCACGCCATTTTTTAAAACATTTTGGCCGGAGTTCCCCATAATATCCATACCAGACCTGAAGGGCCTGGTATGAAATTTAGGGGGACCCCCACGTCATTTTTTTTTAAATTTTGGTTCGGGGTTCCCCTGTGGGGAATTCCCATGCCGTTTTTATCAATGAACTTTTATGTGTATTGTCGGACTGGCAATTCATTAATAGCCGTGAGTAGTTTTAAATGACTTTTTTTCCTTTGAAATGTCATTTTGCTGTCAGACTGTTCTAAACACGGGAAACATGCCCCCCTTTACAGGCATACTATAGACACCCCCCAGGTACAAAATTTAAAGGAATATTACACTTTTATTGTTTCACTTTAAGCATTATTAAAATCACTGCTCCCGAAAAAAAGGCCTTTTTATGACAATAACTTGCATATAAGCCTTTAAAATTAGCACTTTTGATTATTTATGTTCATGTCCCATAGACTTTAACGGTGTTCGCGTGTTTTTTTTGCCTGTTCGCATGTTCTGGTGTGAACCGAACAGGGGGTGTTTGGCTCATCCCTAGTAGAGAAGTTGTCTCATCTCCCAGGTCCTATAACTATGTCTAAATGTAGTATTTATGTGTAGGAGAGTTCCACCACCATTGTAAATCTTTTCCAGATACACTATTTAGTCAAAAGTATTGGGGCGCCTGCCTTTACACACACATGAACTTTAATGGCAGCCCAGCCTTAGTCCGTAGGGTTAAAATTTGATTTGGCCCACCCATTGCAGCTAGAACAGCTTCTGGGAAGGCTGTCCACAAGGTTTAGTGTGTCTATGGGAATGTTTGATCATTCTTCCTGAAGTGCATTTGTGAGGCCAGGCACAAAGTTGGGAGCATGAAATTGTCCAAAATGTCTTGGTATGCTGGCACCTTAAGAGTTCCCTTAACTGGAACTAATAGGCCAAGCCCAACCCCTGAAAAACAACCCTACATCATAATCCCCCTCCACCAAATCGTTTGGACCAGTGCACAAAGCAAGGTCCATAAAGACATGGATGAGTGATTTTGGGGTGGAGGAACTTGTGTTGAGGTCAGGACTCTGTCCAGGCCAGTCAACAGAACACATTGTGGATGAATTAGAGAGGAGAATGTAGGTCAGGCCTTTTCATCCAACATCAGTGCCTGACCTCACAAATGCACTTGGAAGAATGGTCAAACATTCCCATAGACACACTCCTAAACCTTGTGGACAGCCTTCCCAGAAGAGTTGAAGCTGTTATAGCTGCAAAGGGTGGGCCAAATGAGTTTTGAACCCAATACTAAGACTGGGATGCCATTATAGTTCATGTGCATTTAAAGGCAGGCGTCCCAATACTTAGGCCAATATATTGTATATTGCTTGTGACACTGAGCATGGCTATGGACTTAGGGCTGGTTCACACCACAGAGATGCAGAGAACATGTGTGAGGCTGCCTGGTGGTTAAGTGGGAAGCAGTTCTGTCTAGCAGCACCTGGGATGTTGGTTCAATTCCCCAACATGCTAATGCTTGTGTTGAAGTTTATATGTTCTCCCTGTGTGGGTTTCTCACTACAATCTAAAGACATGCTGGCATCTTATTTGTCTCCTGTCGAAATAGGTTCTAATGTAAGAAAGTTACTTTTGGACTGAGCAGCCAGGGACTGTTGTTAATGTTTGTTAGCACTAATCATGCCCAGTGACTTGGACATTTAAAATTGTAGGGTTTAAACTGCACAGGTACATATGCTTAGAAAACTGTTGCTTTGTTTATGTGGATGCAAATGGACTTCGATCTTTGGCCTGTAGTTGGAGATTTGATGCACATAGCCAAGGGCTAACACAGTTGCGGATAGTATTATGTGTTCCTGCTCATCAGGTGCAATCACTTTAGACATACATGAAGAGATAGATTGAAAGATACTGGTGGGCGTGTACCAGGGGCGGACTGACAACTTATGGGGCCCCCAGGCAATAGGAGATTACGGGGCCCCTGGGCAATAGGAGAAGATTATGGAGCCCCGCAATAGGAGATTATGGGGCCCCCAGGCAATAGGAGATTATGGGGCCCCCAGGCAATAGATTATGGGGCCACACATTATACGCACACACACATACAGTATACACACACAGCACACAATATACACACACAGTATGCACACACAGAATACACACACACACTGAAAAGGTACTGGAGAGGCGGGGCAGCTATAATCTTGGTATTTTTTAAAAAACAGATTTTTACATACTGTCCCTGGTTTTATTGAGGCTGGCAACCCTGATGGGGCCCCTTAGTGGCATGGGGCCCTCGGGCAGTGCCCAAGTGCCCGAATGGTCAGTCCGTCCCTGGCGTGTACTTCTATTGGACGTGTCAGTGTGCTAACAATACAACCTCTCTTATAGAAAGGCCTGCAGTAGAGGGGGGTTTGTTTGGCCTGAGAAGGTCAGGTTTTTTGCTGTGATTTGTGGGGGGAGAAGGAATGATATTGTGCCTATTGACAAATGCCCAACTAGGGATATTTGCTGAAATTCTTGTGCATTTTCTCAATCAAAAGCGGGTTTATGTGGCCATGCTATCAATGTTGTGTGTGTATTGTTCCTGCCTGATCATGCAAACTTCGTTTGGAAGCATCTGCTGACCTTCTACCCTTTTTGATCTTGTTGTTTTATTGTGTACACAGAAATGCAGTTTCCAGCAAAACATGGTTACCAATGTATGTATGTGTGGATTGTGGGCTGGTGGTGGGCATTTTGAATAAGTCTTTTTTAATATTATGTTGGAATGCTTTGTAAGAATGACTGTTAACCGGTTCAATACTGGGCATTTTCACCCTTTTCCTTCCCAGACCAATTTTTAGTTTTCAGCGCTGTCGCACTTTAAACGACAATTGCACGGTCGTGTGATGTTGTACCCAAACAAAATTGACGTCCTTTTTTCCCCACAAATAGAGCTTTCTTTTGGTGATATTTGATCACCTCTGCGGTTTTTATTTTTTGCGCTATAAACAAAAGAAGAGCAACAATTTTGAAAAAAACACAATATTTTTTACTTTTTGCTATAATAAATATCCCAATTTTTTTTAAAAAAAAACAAATTTTTTCCTCAGTTTCGGCCGATACGTATTCTTCTACATATTTTTGGTAAAAAAAATTGCAATAAGCGTATATTGATTGGTTTGTGCAAAAGTTATAGCGTCTATAAAATACGGGATAGATTTATGGCATTTAAAAAAAAAAAAATATTTATCTATTTTTTTACTAGTAATAGCGGCGATCGCGATTTTTTTTTGGTGACTGCGACATTATGGCGGACACATCGGACACTTTTGACACATTTTTGGGACCATTCACATTTATACAGCGATCAATGCTATAAAATTGCATTGATTACTGTGTAAATGTGACAGGCAGTGAAGGGGTTAACCACTAGGGAGCGGGGAGGGGTTAAATGTGTTTCCTAGGGAATGCTTCTAACTGTAGGGGGAGGGGACGCACAAGGGGAGGAGACCGATCAGTGTTCCTCCATTCTGGGAACACAGATTGGTCTCCTCTGAGCTGACAGGACGTGGATCTGTGTGTTTACACACACAGATCCACGGTCCGGCCCGGTTAACGGGCAATCGCGGGTGCCCGACGGACATCGCGGCCGCTGGGCATATGCACTGGGTCCCGAGCAATGCGGCGGGCATGCGCGCGCGCCCCCTAGGCGGCCGGGAACCCGAGGCCGTCATATGATGTCCACCCAGGATGGGAGATCCCATCTGTGGACGTCATTTGACAATAGGCCGGTGCTGAAGTGGTTAAGTATGTTTCTATAATCTTGCAGATAAAAATGTGATGTGTTGCCCTTTATACACTGAAAGTAAAGCTGTGTCCACAAGGTTTTGTCAAATTTTAGATTGTAAGCTCCTATGAGCGACTTTGGGGTGCAATTTGTATTGATATCAGTGCAGAAACCTGCACAAATGTCTCTGAAATTCCCCTTGCAGTCGGGACTGACATGCGAGAATGAAATTGTGTGATTTCAGCTGAACGATTTCCTCCCTCTGTCAGTGTGAACCAGGGCTCAAACTGGGCCTTTTTTTTGTCATTCACCTGCTGCTAACCCAGGGACACCATTTCTTATCGAACGCCTTTAAATATCATAAGTAGAAATACAAATTTGCATATCTGCAAATAAACAAAAATAATAAAATTCTAATCGTGGTTGCGATCAAATATTCGCAGCAGCGATCAAAAGAGTGTGGTTTCGCCTTCTGACCCAGAAATAAGTCGTTGTAATCACCCGGAAGTTCCTGTGCTGGTCAGGATCTCCATCTAGGTGGACATGGCGAGGTCCCTCTTTAGCAAAGAGGAGGTGCTGCTCATTTTCAGGATAAGGGTATGAGATGTACTTGTGCTTAATCAATGTGGGGGTGGATGTAGTAGTTAGATTTGGTGTGGGTGGGGTTCATTGATTTGTTTGGCATCCCCACACATTTGCTTCTGGCCCATGTGCACACATCACTTTCTGCATTTGTTCTGCTGATGTAAATGCAAGTACAAATGAGAGCTCCTTTCTATTAAAATATATATGACTTGTTTCACAGTTGGGCGACTTTGGACCTCCGAGTTGCTTGACAAGTTGTACCCCATGATTCTCAATGATAACTAGGGATGGGCCGAACACCCCCCTGTTCGGTTCACAGCAGAACATGCAAACAGACAAAAAATTTGTTCGAACATGCGAACACCATTAAAGTCTATTGGACATGAACATAAATAATCAAAAGTGCTAATTTTAAAGGTTAATATGCAAGTTATTGTCATAAAAAGTGTTTGGGAACCTGGGTCCTGCCCCAGGGGACATGTATCAATGCAAAAAAAGTTTTAAAAACGTCAGTTTTTTTGAGAGCAGTGATTTTAATAATGCTTAAAGTGAAACAATAAAAGTGTAATATTCCTTTAAATTTTGTACCGGGGGGTGTCTATAGTATGCCTGTAAAGTGGCGCATGTTTCCCGTGTTTAGAACAGTCTGACAGCAAAATGACATTTCTAAATGAAGAAAAAAGTAATTTAAAAGTGCTAGCGCTATTGCCGGTATTCTGCTGAGAAAGTTCCCCCTGGGGGATAAGGACTCCCTTGTACTGCGCAGGCGCAGCGCTTGCACAGTACGAGCCGCCGAAAATAGCCGAAGCTGAACACCAGTGAGTCAGCTGTACATGGCGCCTGTAACAGGGAGAAAGACGCTGCCACGACATGATCAGCCTCCATGGGAGGAGCCCGCTAAATGACGCTAGACCTTAATGCTTAAAGTGAAACAATAAAAGTGTAATATTCCTTTAAATTTTGTACCTGGGGGTGTCTATAGTATGCCTGTAAAGTGGCGCATGTTTCCCATGTTTAGAACAGTCTGACAGCAAAATGACATTTCTAAATGAAGAAAAAAGTCATTTAAAAGTGCTAGCGCTATTGCCGGTGTTCTGCCAAGAAAGTTCCCCCCGGGGATAAGGACTCCCCTGTACTGCGTAGGCGCAGCGCTTGCACAGTACGAGCCGCCGAAAATAGCCGAAGCTGAACACCAGTGAGTCAGCTGTACATGGTGCCTGTAACAGGGAGAAAGACGCTGCCACGACATGATCAGCCTCCATGGGAGGAGCCCGCTGAATGACGCTAGACCTGCCGTGACAGTTCTTAAAAAGCTGAGGGCGGGGCCACCCGTGATGTGCACGGGTGACCCCGCCCCCCTCTGACATAACGGGGAAATGCTGTGGGGATACCAATGACATGTACGGGTGACCCCGCCCACCTCTGACGCCACGGAAACCCCCGTAGCATCAGAGGGGGGCAGGGTCACCTGTACATGTCACTCGGTAACCCCGCTGTGTTTCCCCGTTGCATCAGAGGGGGCGTGGTCACCCGTGCACATCACGGGTGGCTCTGCCCTCAGCTTTTTAAGAACTGTAACGGCAGGTCTAGCGTCATTCAGCAGGCTCCTCCCATGGAGGCGGATCATGTCATGGCGGCATCTTTCTCCATATCCCGGGACGAGGAAAGATTACATCCCTGGATTTTTTTTTTTCTTTTTTAATAAAGGACTTGTCCAATGCTGTGTCTGTGTGTTTTTTACAATTTCTGACACTTTTTTTTTGTGAAATTGTAGGAGTAGAATGTACCCGTTACCATTTCACAGGGAGGGGGGCCAGGATCTGGGGGTCCCCTTGTTAAAGGGGGCTTCCAGATTCCGATAAGCCCCCCGCCCGCAGACCCCCACAACCACTGGGCAAGGGTTGTGGGGATGAGGCCCTTGTCCCCATCAACATGCGAACATCCTCCCCATGTTGAGGGCATGTGGCCTGGTATGGTTCAGGAGTGGGGGCACTCTCTCGCCCCCCCTCTTTTCCTGCGGCCTTCCAGGTTGCATGCTCGGATAAGGGTCTGGTATGGATTTTTTTTATTTTGGCGCGGGGTTCCCCTTAATATCCATACCAGACCTGAAGGGCCTGGTATGGAATTTGGGGGGACCCCCACGCCATCTTTTTTTTTTAATTTTAGTTTGGGGTTCCCCTTAATATTCATACCAGACCCAAAGGGCCTGGTAATGCACTATGGGGGATCCCAGGCCATTTTTATCAATGAACTTTTATGTGTATTGTCGGGACTGACAATTCATTAATAGCCGGCACTAGCGCTAGCACTTTTAAATGACTTTTTTCCTTTGAAATGTCATTTTGCTGTCAGACTGTTCTAAACACGGGAAACATGCGCCACTTTACAGGCATACTATAGACACCCCCCAGGTACAAAATTTAAAGGAATATTACACTTTTATTGTTTCACTCTAATGCCCCGTACAAACGGTCGGATTTTCTGACGGAAAATGTGTGATAGGACCTTGTTGTCGGAAATTCCGACCGTGTGTAGGCTGCATCACACATTTTCCATCGGATTTTCCGACACACAAAGTTTGAGAGCAGTCTATAAAATTTTCCGACAACAAAATTTGTTGTCAGAATTTCCGATCGTGTGTACACAAATCCGACGCACAAACTGCCACGCATGCTCAGAATAAATAAAGAGATGAAAGCTATTGGCTACTGCCCCATTTATACTCCCGACGTACGTGTTTTACGTCACCGCGTTCAGAATGATCGGATTTTCCAACAACTTTGTGTGACCGTGTGTATGCAAGACAAGTTTGAGCCAACATCCGTCTGAAAAAATCCTAGGATTTTGTTGTCGGAATGTCCGATCACCATGTGTATGGGGCATAAGCATTATTAAAATCACTGCTCCCGAAAAATCGTCCATTTTTAATACTTTTTTTGCATTGACACATGTCCCCTGGGGCAGGACCCGGGTCTCCAAACACTTTTTATGGCAAAGAACTTGCATATAAGCCTTCAGTGAGAACTTTGGATTTTGCAGGTTTGAGCCCCATTGACTTCCACTATTCCAGCATATGTGATCTGACAGTCATTATTGCCGGCAATAGCGCTGCTTTCCATTTGCATTAGTGCTCAGTTTCTGAGAGTTGAAGTCTTTCTGGCCTTTTTTGAGAGATATTTTTGGGCACTGCAGGATCATTTTTTGGCGCTATAGTAAATGACCCCCAGTATGACTCATGGATGAAACTGTGATTTGATCCATTATACTGCAGGATGGCAGAGGAGCTTGGAATCAAGTCCGAAAATAATTGATGCGCAATTTAAAGAATATGCAAACCCAATAAGTCATATTTCTGATATGTGCCTGCTGTACCATGTACTTGTATGAAAAAGTATCCTGTTCTCTTTGTAATGCTTCCTTTGTGTGAAATCTTTGGTGTTCCTGCCAGTCCCTCTGCTTTCCTATTAAAAACTAAAAACTGACCACACGAAGCAGGAGAGCACTCTGTAGTCAGTTCTCTAGCTATGCTGGGAACTCAGTCTGCTCTCCTCCAATGATCACACTTGTCCTGACACTTTCACTGCACAGCCTCTCACTGTATGATCACTTATAAAAAAGGGAAAAAAAAGGTATTTATAATTTTTTTAGACCTATACACAAATGTTGTCTTTTATTTCTATTTTAACCGCCTGCCGACCGCCGGCCGTCAATTGACGGCCAGGCGGCGCGGCTCTCGTTGCGGGAGGGCGTCATATGACGTCCTCCCATTTAAACAGGGAATGCGCGCGATCGTGCGCGCGCATCCCTGTTCCTTCGGTGGCGGCGTGTCACGGAGACACCGCTCGCCACCGAGGGGGGTGAACAGCCATTGGACATGGCTGTTTACCACGTGATCGGCCGTGATAAAGTCACGGCCGATCACAGATAGATCCACCCCATTGTGCACGGCGCATGCGCGTGAGCGCGCTGCGCGTGCACGTCGGTGACGGAGTGTTCCCGGGAACACTACTCGTCACCGACGCCGGTAAACAGCCATTGGCTGGCTGTTTACCCACGTGATCGGCTGTGATCCATTCACAGCCGATCATAAATGTAAACACAGAGCGGTAACTAGCTGTTACCAGCTCTTCTCTCCTCACACACCGTTTCCAGTGTGAGGAGAGAAGAGCCAGAAGCAGTGAGTTACCGATCTGTGTTCTGTAGTGTCTGCACCAACACCACACCTGTCCCATCGCCCCCCCCAATTGTCATCTGTCACCCAACAGTCACCAGTGTCACCCAATAAAGTGCACCTGTCACATAAGGGACTGCCATCAGTGACCGTCAGCGGTGCACCTGTCACCCGTCACAAATCAGTGACAATCAGCGGTGCACCTGTCACCCGTCAGCCATCACCCGTCACCCATCAGTGACCGCCAGCCGTCACTCATCACCCATCAGTGACCGCCAGCCGTCACCCGTCACCCATCAGTGACCGCCAGCCGTCACCCGTCACCCATCAGTGACCGCCAGCCGTCACCCATCAGTGAGCACCAGCCATCACCCATCAGTGACCGCCAGCGGTGCTCCTGTCACCCGTCACAAATCAGTGACCATCAGCGGTGCGCCTGTCACCCGTCAGCCATCACCCGTCACCCATCAGTGACCACCAGCCGTCACCCGTCACCCATCAGTGACCGCCAGCCGTCACCCGTCACCCATCAGTGACCGCCAGCCGTCACCCATCAGTGACCGCCAGCCATCACCCGTCACCCATCAGTGACCGCCAGCGGTGCTCCTGTCACCCGTCACAAATCAGTGACCATCAGCGGTGCACCTGTCACCCGTCAGCCATCACCCGTCACCCATTAGTGACCGCCAGCCATCACCCGTCACTAATCAGTGACCGCCAGCCATCACCCGTTACCCATCACCTGTCACCCATCAGTGACCGTCAGCCATCACCGATCACCTGTCACCTTTTAGTGACCGTCACCCATCACCAGAAAGTGTCCGTGGCCTGTCACCCATCAGTGACCATCGCCTGTCACACCGTCATCACCGATCAGTGAACGTCAGCTGCCACCTATCGCACAGCCCATCAGTGACCGTCACCTGCCACCTGTCACACCGCGTCATGTCCAAAAGAGTATTCAGCAGTGAGGAGGCGTTCCAGATCCTCTCCATGACCGATGAGAGCAACGGGGAGTTCTCATCAGATTCCAATTTGGATTCTGATTCAAGTTCGGCATTTGAACCAAATAGTGAATCGACAAATGATTCGGAGGAAGAATGGGTCCCTCCCAAAAGGGCACGGCACTCTGGAAACCAGGATTATATTCCCAGGCCCAGTACCAGCGCTGCCACCACCAATAGGCCCCAGGAACAAATTCCCAGGCCCAGTATCAGCGCTGCCACCAGCGTTAGGCCCTGGGAACAATTGCCCAGTACCAGCGCTGCCGCCGGCGATAGGCCCCAGGAACAAATGCCCAGACCCAGTACCAGTCCTGCCACATCACGCCTGAGTACCAGCACAGGAAATTCCAATCCAACTACTGGAGTGTCACACCCCCCAAGAGCCAGGGCCTCTACATACATGCCAGATGGTCTTGCCAACCCAATATGGCTGCCTTCCAACTCGGCATCGCCAATTATTCCCCCGTTCACAGCACTGCCAGGTGTGCAGACCAACACCCAAAATTTCTCAGAGATTGATTTCTTTCATATGTTTTTGCCCGACACTATGCTGCAATTTATTGTGGACCAGACAAATTTGTATGCCCAGCAATATATTACCAACAACCCCCAATCATCCTATGCCCGTCCTTTTGAGTGGAGAGATCTGAATTTGGAGGAGTTCAAAATGTTTATGGGCCTCACCCTAAACATGGGGATTACAAAAAAAAATGAAGGACATGCCTATTGGTCCACCCACCCCATCCACAATATGCCCATTTATTCTGCCCTAATGTCCAGGTCCCGATACAAGATGATAATGCGCTTTCTTCACTTCAGCGACAACACCCAGTGCCCTCCCCACAATCATCCAAATTACGACAAGTTATACAAGATTCCCCCACTTATAAATTTCTTTTCTCAACAATTTGCAGAACTCTATGTCCCCGATCAGAAAATTTGCGTCGATGAGTCCCTGGTACCCTTTTCAGGCCGGCTAGGAATAAAGTAGTATATTCCTAGCAAAAGGGCCAGATACGGAGTAAAGTTATACAAGCTATGTGAGAGAGCCACGGGATATTTGTATGCATTCCGCATATATGAAGGAAAAGATTCCCAGCTCCAGCCCCCTGAGTGCCCGGCCTACATGGGCACAACTGGAAAGATTGTATGGGACCTGGCATACCCACTTCTAAACAAAGGATATCACATTTACGTTGACAACTTTTACACCAGCCTGCCCCTTTTCAAACACTTATACATCGCAAAAACCCTGGCCTGTGGAACCTCCAGAAAAAATAGAAAGGGCTTCCCACAATCTTTAGTGAACAAAAAGCTGCGAAGGGGGGAAAGAGCATCATTGAGATGCAACGAAGTGCTGGCCTTGGGTGGAAGGATAAGAGGGACGTGCACATGATGTCCACCATCCATGAAGACACTGCAATTGTGGTACAAAGAAGACAAGGTCCCATTGAAAAGCCAACATGTGTCCAAGATTATAATCTCTACATGGGGGGGGTAGATTTTAACGATCAAATGATTCAGCCCTATTTGTCAATCAGGAGGTCCCGATTCTGGTATAAGAAGGTAGCAATTTATCTCATCCATTTGGCCATTTACAATTCCTACGTAGTCTACACCAAATCCATTGAAAGCCCCGCCCCCTTCCTAAAATTCATAGAAGAAGTTGTCACGTCCCTCATCTATCACCAAAGACCCCCCCAAGAAGACCTTCGCTCTGAGGCTGTTTGCCGACTCCATGAGCGCCACTTCCTCTTCAGCATTCCACCATCTGAAGCAGGCCGAAGACGGCAAAAAAAATGTCGCGTGTGCACCAAAAGAGGATTTAGAAGAGATACCAGCTACCATTGTCCCCAGTGTCCCTCCCAACCTGGCCTTTGCATTGGTGAATGCTTCCAAATTTATCACACATCCATAAAATATTAGCCCATATTTTTAACCATTTCCCCATTTTCATCATCTGTGCTGACCATTTTCCATTCTTTCCCAAATAACCATGCCACTGCCTTCCATGTGAACTGACCCTGGCCTGTTTTTTGACTATGCCTCTGCCTACCGTTTGGACTGCTTTCATGTGAACTGACCCTGGCCTGTTTTGTGACTATGCCTCTGCCTACCGTTTGGACTGCCTCCACGTGAACTGACCCTGGCCTGTTTTATCAACTACTCTACTGCCTACCGCTTGGACTGCTTACATGTGAACCGACCCTGGCCTGTTTTATGGACTATGCTTTTGCCTACCGCTTGGACTGATCTGTTGCCCTGCTACTGTAGTACACAGGGGTCTCACATATGTGAGGGGCTCCAGAATTGTTTTTCCGGTTGGAGAAAACAATTATTTTTGTTTTCTCCGGGTTTCAGAATTAGGGTCTGGAGTCCGGAGGCTTCATAGAGATTTGGGTGGGTCGAAGCCTCTACCCCTGTGCACAGGTCTTACCTGATTGTGGCCCTCAGCCTGCTGCTGACTTACTGCCACCATGCCCATGCCTGCCGTGGTACAATAATGAGTGTCTGCAGTTAACAGTGTACCAGGACCAATATTATGGCTGTGCTGGCTGTCTCTGCCTGGACAATTTCTATGGACTGTGCTGTGCCGACTATAGACAATATTCCTGCCTGCTGCCTGGATAGTTAATATTGCTGTCGCTAAGCACCTCCCTGCCTGCTGCCTGGACCAGTGCTCTCCTCTGTGGATACTACTAAAAGCACAGGTAATGCTTTTTTTTTACCCTTTCTGCAATAGAATTTATTTTGGATTGTAATTCTTGGTATGTGCATGCTATGTGTTAGAAATATGAAGGGTTTTCAAAAATGATAGGTTGCCAGGAAATTATATATGTCATTTATGCTCCTAGAACGCCTGATGGTGCTACTTCAATGTTGGGCCTTTGTATGTGGCCACGCTGTGTAAAAGTCTCACACATGTGGTATCGCTATACTCAGGAGGAGTAGCAGAATGTATTTTGGGGTGTCATCTTTGCTACGTACATGCTATGTGTTGGAAATATCTGATAAATAGACAACTTTGTGTAAAAAAAAAATGCGTTTTCATTTTTTTCCACATTTTTTAAAAACTTCTGGAAAAAAATGAACCGTTCAAAAGACTCATTATGCCTCATAGATTATATGTTGGGGTGTTTGCTTTCCAAAATGGGGTCATTTTGGGGGCAATTCCATTGTCCTGGTGCTCCAGGGCCTTCAAAAATTCAATAGGTGGTTGAGCAATGAGATGTGTCATTTATGCTCGTAGATCGCCTGATGGTGCTACTTCAATGTTGGGCCTTTGTATGTGGCCACGCTGTGTAAAAGTCTCACACATGTGGTATCGCTATACTCAGGAGGAGTAGCAGAATGTATTTTGGGGTGTCATCTTTGCTACGTACATGCTATGTGTTGGAAATATCTGATAAATGGACAACTTTGTGTAAAAAAAAAATGCGTTTTCATTTTTTTCCACATTTTCCAAAAACTTCTGGAAAAAAATGAACCGTTCAAAAGACTCATTATGCCTCATAGATTATACGTTGGGGTGTTTGCTTTCCAAAATGGGGTCATTTTGGGGACAATTCCATTGTCCTGGTGCTCCAGGGCCTTCAAAAGTGTAATAGATGGTTGAGAACTGAGATGTGTCATTTATGCTCGTAGAACGCATGGAGATGCTACTTCAATGTTGGGCCTTTGTATGTGGCCAGGCTGTGTAAAAGTCTCACACATGTGGTATCGCCATACTCAGGAGGAGTAGCAGAATGTATTTTGGAGTGTCATCTTTGCTACGTACATGCTATGTGTTGGAAATATCTGATAAATGGACAACTTTGTGTAAAAAAAAAATGCGTTTTCATTTTTTTCCACATTTTCCAAAAACTTCTGGAAAAAAATGAACCGTTCAAAAGACTCATTATGCCTCATAGATTATACGTTGGGGTGTTTGCTTTCCAAAATGGGGTCATTTTGGGGGCAATTCCATTGTCCTGGTGCTCCAGGGCCTTCAAAATTGTAATAGGTGGTTGAGAACTGAGATGTGACATTTATGCTCGTAGAACGCATGGAGATGCTACTTCAATGTTGGGCCTTTGTATGTGGCCAGGCTGTGTAAAAGTCTCACACATGTGGTATCGCCATACTCAGGAGGAGTAGCAGAATGTATTTTGGGGTGTCATCTTTGCTACGTACATGCTATGTGTTGGAAATATCTGATAAATGGACAACTTTGTGTAAAAAAAATGTGTTTTTATTTTTTTCCACATTTTCCAAAAACTTCTGGAAAAAAATGAACATGTGGTATCACCATACTCAGGAAGAGTAGCAGAATGTATTTTGGGGTGTAATTTGTTGTATGCATATTCTCTGAGAGAGAAATAACCTGTTAATATGACAATTTTGTAAAAAAAAAAAAAAAATCTTCATTTTGCAAAGAATTTGCTACTTACTTAATACCTTGGAATGTCTACTTTCTAAAAAGGGGTCATTTAGGGGGTATTTGTACTTTTCTGACTTGTTAGTGTACCAAGAAATGAGATAGACCATCACCACATCTGTGTGATCAGATGTGATCAATTTTCAGTGATTGGCACCATAGTTTGTAGACTCTATAACTTTCACAAAGATCACATAATTTACACTAATTTGGGTTATTTTTACCAAAGCTATGTAGCAGTATAAATTTTGGCCAAAATTTATGAAGAAAAATTACTAATTTGCAAAATTTTATGACAGAAACAAAGAAAAAGGCATTTTTTTCACAAAATTTACGGTCTTTTTTATTTATAGCACAAAAAATAAAAAACCCACTAGTGATTAAATACCACCAAAAGAAAGCTCTATTTGTGTGAAAAAAAGGACGCAAATTTCATATGGGTACAGTGTTGCACGACTGAGTAATTGTCATTCAAAGTGTGAGAGCGCTGAAAGCTGAAAATTGGTCTGTGCAGGAAGGGGATGTAAGTGCACTGTATTGAGGTGGTTAAACTGAATGGGTTGTTTTACAAGGTGATCATTTACAATCACTTTAAATGTCATTATTATTGCCTGGAGTTAGGTTTAAATGTCAAAGAAGGATAATGGTTGCAAAAATGTGCAGATAATTCTAGTACCCGAGCTACAAAATATAACATTGCAGGATAGAAGGGAAGATAGCATCATCACCAGTGGCTTAGAAAAGATTGGTAACTTCAGCATACGGGCGTTGCTGTTACTATTTTTGCAAGCTTCCAAGAGGCCAATTTTTTTTAGGGGAATTGTTAGAGATTGTCTGTTCTGTATTTCAGAAGTCACTGCAAACTGCCAAGAGGTTCATAAGCACTGATGAAGTATCTGACAACATGGATTGGTTGGCTAGCTTGTCTTTTATTTGGTCACATTTACTTGAAACCAGGGGATGCTTCAATCGTATATCATCCATACCTGTAGTCTTCTTATGAGTCCACAGTGTCAATCTTTATATAGTCTAGGCTAGGTTCTTAAACTCTAATTTAATATCTTATACATATAGATGTAAGGTGTTATTGATGATTTTAATCTTGATTGGAGTTTCATTAAAGCGGAACTTCAGTGATTTCTTTCCATTAATTAAATCATCTGCCTTGTTGTTTTAACTTTCGATAGTGAAACATTTTCTTTCTGCCAGTAAATACCGTATACAGCCCACTTCCTGTTTCTTGTCTGGTAAAAAGTCTAGGCTTATGACTTCATACACAGCTCTCTCTCACTCTCGTGAGGGTTTGCCAGGAAAGGAGGGGGAGTGAGTCATAAGAGGGCCAATGAGAGCTGCAGAGCTGGAGGCGTGCCTCTGTGTGTCTGTGTAAATCCAGGAAGTGAACAGGCAGCAGATTCAGCTGCCCACAGTTAAAATGGTTGCAGCCAGACTTAGTGGAGGGAGATTTCTGCAGAATATTTGGCAAGTACAGAATAACAGTGTATATAAAGTAATATGCAAAGTGGTCACAGGGAAGCTTCAGAATCGTGAAGATGTTTTTATTACTAATTTTGTGAGCAGACTGCAGTTCCTCTTTAGAAAAGGACAGGACAGAAAAACTTTGGTTGAACATTAGCAGTCATAAGTGGTTGTAGACAGTCAGTGTTGATTAGGGAATGCCTCCCGCAGTGCTATTGTGTTTTGCTGGTGGGGGGCATGGGGAGCCTTCCAGGTCGGCTATAGTCGCTAGCGGTAATTGCATGTAGAAAGATCTGACAGGCTGTTTGTAAGATGCTTAATATAAAATACAGTATATTTATATATTCAGCCAAATAAAATCGCCAAGCTCTCCACAACCTGCCTAGGTACTGAAACCCACAATAGTTATATGTTATAGAATCATTAGTAACGTCCTGCTTATAAAGGCATTCTGCTAAAACTACTATCATACGGTCATTGCAGCCATTATAATATTTCTATTGTTATGTGTATGTGATATTTTTTGGGCAT
This sequence comes from Aquarana catesbeiana, assembly GCF_042186555.1. Classification (NCBI taxonomy): domain Eukaryota; kingdom Metazoa; phylum Chordata; class Amphibia; order Anura; family Ranidae; genus Aquarana; species Aquarana catesbeiana. The sequence goes on from NC_133327.1 coordinate 550,666,622, forward strand.
TTGTCCAAAAAAATATGTAATTTCTTTTGGCATTCTGAAGGGGCCTAAATCTCTACAATTATGTGTGTTATTTATTTTGAAAATGATACCTTTTTAATCTCCAGGTAGGTGCACTACCTCCAAAGGAATGGTAGTGGCTTTGTGCTTTGAATATACTGGAACCATAAACACATTAAATAGTGGAATCTGCTGCATACTTACAGCAGTAAAGAAATAAGGGAAGACAGTTATAAGCCATAGGGTAGGAAATTCTGTCTGTGTTTTCAAAAGCATATAGGAAAAGCCTTCCTTTTTAGAATTTACACCCTGTGTTTGTGCCATACGTTATCTTGTTATGCCGCATACACACGATCGGACTTTCCGACAACAACGTTTTGTAGGAAGAAAATTTGAGAACCTGCTAGCCAACATTTGTTGGTGGAAAGTCTGACAGCAAATGTTCAATGGAGCATACACACGGTCGGACTTACCGCCAACAAGCTCACATCCAACATTTCCTGCTGGAAAATCTGACCGTGTGTACGCGGCGTTACTGTGTCGTTGAGAGTGAAGGTACAACTCCTATTCCCACAAACAGTCCCACTGTTTTCCTATATATGATCTTTCTCAAATGTTTAGGATACATTTAGAGAGGAAATTGGACAACCAGCTCAAATACACTTAAATTCTGCTTTGCCTACCAAATCTTAAGCCATTTATGGGATAATGCATGTCTCTGCTGGATAGGAAGATCAGTCTGCTATTTCCTGATTTAGCATTGCTGCATACTGAGTCAGCTATTGCTCACGGGAGATTATGATGCCAATATTTTGCAGGTTGGAGATGATGAGGTCATGGAGGAGGCTGCATTGCTGAACCACAAAGTGGGGGGGGGGGTCATCTGCTTGACTGTGTGGTGTGGCACAGATGTGTAAATCAAAAGGCTGACTTCACAGAATTACAAATCCTTTGGAAGGTAAAAGAGTAAACGCATATTTTTATTGTGTATTTAGCTATTTGCCTAGAGATCTGCTATCCATCAGATCAAATATTAGATTATTTTAATGTCTACAAATAGAACTGACACTCATTATTAAGAGAAAACAGGTGGCTATAGCAAAATGTAATGTCAATCTATAATGGCAGGCAATTCCTATTGCCTTCCAGTTCTACTTTTTATTTTTGACACAAAGCATCCCATGTCTCAATGTAAAAATAACATAAAAAACCTTCTCCTCCAAGGAAACACCACCTGGTAAACTGTTTGATTATGCATTTATGAGGGGGAAGTTGAAATCAGAACAGGAATGCTATGTTTAAAAATTCCCAATGATAAACATTCTGACTGTTCTCCTGTCACGAAAAACAGTCATATGATAATCTGATCGTTGTATTTGCCCTAATGATCTATCTGCTTTCAAAATAAAATGACAATAGGGAAATAAATTACATTTATCTTCTATTGCTGTTTTCCTGTGGGAAGGCAAGGCAAATTCTATTTCAGGTTGTCTAAAAAACTGTTTTCTAATCCTCTGCTCATTTCTTCTCAATGTTGATGGTCTTTGATGAAGACACACATCTTGGGTAGTGAAATTCATCACAATGTATAGATCTCCCTTAAGGTTTTTTAATTTTTTTTTTTTTGTCTTTTAAATTTGTGTGAAATAAAAAGAGAACATTCAGGGGGGGCGTGGCTTGACGCGCGACGAGGATGGCCGCACACTAACAGAGCTCCGCAGCACACACAGCCGCTCGCAAACTAATACCCGACCCAGAGCCACCAGATGCCGGGTAAGAAGCTTCATTACACACCTAAATCCCGCCCGAGACGTGGATCGGTGCCCCATTCGGCTGCTACCATCCCGGATATCTTTACAGCTAAACAGCCTGCCAGGGGCGGCAAAACGAGACCCAAGATGGCGCCGGCTCACAACGAAGAGGAGTACAGTGAAGATTCCCAGTCGGCTCCGGAGGACTCAGACAGGGGTAAGTCTCGGCCAGACCACCCCTTAACATACGCCGACATGTCTCTGATAGCTGCAGACATCAAAGCCACTTTTTCAGCTGCCATCACGGACCTAAAGTCTAGCATGCTGGTCATTAATGAGAAAATGTCGGCAGTGGAGGCCGCCGGAAGACACAGAGACAAGGCCATAGGCAGGCTTGAAAAGGCCTCACTGATGCAATCCCAGCACCTAATAAACATGAACAGACATATATTGAAGACCTCGACAATAGAGGCAGAAGGTGCAATATCAGGGTGAGAGGGATTCCTGAATCGGTAGAACATGATCAAATAGCCCCAGCACTCCAGAGGGTGTTTAACAGTTTATTAGATAGACCTGAGGACTTGGAGATTGACTTTGTCAGAGCCCATAGAGCCCTTAGACCGAAAGGCCCAGACACAGCCCCACCAAGGGATATTATCTGCTGCCTGCAAAGTTTTGTGCTAAAAGATGAAATAATGCGGAAAGCAAGGAGGAACGAGAGAATTGTCTTTAATGGAGCAACGATCATGCTATTTCAAGACTTATCTCAGATTACTCTGCAAAATAGACGCGCCTTGCGCCCTCTGCTGGAGAAAATACGGGAAAAAGATCTCAGATACTCATGGCGATTCCCTTTTGTTCTGATGGTCTCATACAACGGGCACCAACACACTCTGCGGACCCCCGCTGACCTCCCTGAATTTTGCCGCGCTCTAGATTTGGATCAGATTGACCTGCCAGAGTGGTACGCTGATTTCCTACGAACACCAATTGAAAGAAGTCCACCGAGCTCACCTTTCTCCACACCTGACAAGAGACTGGTCAAGAAATCCAAGTACAGCAGATCTGGAAACCCCAAAATGGGAACCCCGAGAAGATCCACAGAAGATGCTAGATTCCAGGAGGATGAATGATGTGACACCCGTACCTCAATTTGTTGTTAGTGCACACTAACGTTTTCACAGTTAATTAGTGCACGTGCGCTTTGCAGAAAACTTGAACCTGATAACTATCGTATGGATCTGCCTTGTGGACTTTCGACTTCCTCCTCCACCCCTACATATTGAGACCCACTGCACGGATGTGCAACCCCAAAGTTATACAGTTGTTATTATCCTACTTGTTCACCTTAAGTCATAACCGAAGAATGGCTGTTCTCACAGGGAGGAAGCAATGATCTCCTAAAAAGGACAATAACATCTTCAGTACCCCACACGAATTCCTCTGTCTGTACATGGAGGGCTTTAGTCTTAGCTTGGAAATTTTTTATCTGGACTCAGCTCTCGTTTTATAAGACCCCCTACCACCGCAACCCGAATTTTAGATTACTACTAGGGTTGGGTATACAGTGGTTCAGTTTTTCTTTTAGTTTTTACTAAGTTAATTTCATTAAGGCTGTGTGTGACGCAATAGAGTTCTCTCTCAAACTCGATTGTATACATCTACTTACTTAGTTGGTGTGTCTCCACTTGGTCGTTGGTGACTCCCACTTCCCCCACAAAGTGACCCAGTAGCCTGATTACAGGTCTCAGGGTTAACTACTATACCCAGTGGGCTCCCCTTCTAGGGTGGTGAGAGCACTCCCTGGTGGGGGACCCCCCAGTACATTATTTGCTCCCTCATTCTACTCTCCCTTTTTATTTACTTATCGTTTATCTTTTTCTTCTCTTTACTGAGCTTTCCCTATCGCTTTATCTATCTCTCTCTTTTTCCATCTTTATTTCTTTCACTCAATCTTTGATTCTACTCCCCTCAGATCCGCTCCAATTAGGATTAAGATTGAGAATCTTTAATTCTAGTAAAGTGTTTAACCGGGCTTTTGTAGTTGCCTCCTTGTAGATTACCCTCGGGACCGCCTCCTCCTGACCTTTCGACATGACCTATTCATCGTTGGGGAAAAACCCTCTGGTAATCTCACACAACGTAAGAGAACTGAATGTTCCTGAGAAACGCACTTCCCTTCTAAGGGAACTCCAAAAAGGTAGGCCGCAAATTGTTTATTTGCAGGAAACTCACTTCAGGACACATCATGTCCCTAAACTTACAAATCCCTACTTTACAAGGGTATACCATGCTACGAATAACGATTCCAGGTCTAAGGGAGTATCAATATTAATAGGCAAAAATACACCTTTTGAACTGACTGAACAACTTTCTGACCCTGAAGGTAGGTTCATCTTTCTAAAGGGATCTTTAGGAAACACTCCAGTAACTTTGGCAAACGTGTACTTCCCGAATAAGGCTCATATCACGTTTTGCCAACGAATGGTAAGGGAGTTACAGGGATTTGCTTCAGGCTGTTTGATCTTAGGAGGGGATTTTAATGTCCCGCTTAACCCCCTAGCAGACACGTCCAACGGGAAAACATGCATCACTTACAGAATACTCAAAAAACTAAAGGCTCTGCTCCAATCACTCCAGTTAGTTGATACATGGCGCTTTCTCCATCCTGAGGATAGAGATTTCACCTTTTTTTCTATCCCACATGCTAGATATGCGAGACTAGACTACCTATTCATTTCACAGAGAGACCTCCAATTAGTAAAGGGTGCACACATAGGAAACCAAACGATTTCTGACCACGCACCTATCTCCCTATCGTTGGATTTACTAAACCCTCTACAAAAACAACCGACATGGAGACTAAATGCATCACTCCTGACAGACCCGTTGCTCCTCCCTACTCTCACCACTTCATTGACCGAGTTCTTCAAATTAAACAACACTCCAGACATGGATCCTCTCATGATCTGGGAGGCTCACAAATGTACGATTAGAGGAGAGTTGATAAAAATGGGATCCAAACGTAAAAGAGAAAAAGAACTTACCATTAAAAACCTGATCACACAAATTAATACCCTAGAGACCTTGCACAAACAGTCACTATCTACAGTTACAGCCTCACAATTACTAGAAGCTAGGAAGAATCTCCAACAAATATTGGATTCTAGAGCTAAAAGAACCCTATTCTTTAGAAGGAAACTATACTATGAGGCGGGAAATAAAACAGGCAAACTTTTAGCAAGAGCGATAAGAGAACACACATCCTCTAATAACATTTCCGGCATCAGAGGGGCACATGGTAAAATTGACATAACATCAGAAGCGATAGCTGATCATTTCCAGAAATACTACACAAAACTTTATAATCTACCACCACAACACAGAGAACATAATATGACTGACAACAGAACCCAAATCATAAAAGACTACATACTCAAGAGCGGACTCCCAGCTCTTCAGGAGTCGGATTCGGCTCTCCTAGAAGATCCAATCACCCCACTAGAAATCAACCAAGCCATCAAACACTTAAAAAATAGCAAGAGTCCGGGACCGGACGGTTACTCCGCCATTTATTATAAAACCTTTCTGAACACCCTTACGAACCCCCTTGCGGCTGCCTTGAACTCCCTGTCCTCTCCTAGAGAGGTGACCCAAGATTTCCTTTCGGCCCACATCACGGTGATACCGAAGTCAGGGAAAGACCCGCTGGAATGCCCTAGTTATAGACCCATTTCCCTGCTAAACCTGGACGTTAAATTGTTCGCTAAGATCCTCGCTACGAGATTGAGTCCATTGCTCCCGGAGCTGATTGATCTGGAGCAGGTGGGCTTTGTCCCAGGAAGAGACGCGAAAGATAATGTCACTAAAGCGCTCCTTCTTATACACGCAGCAAAATCACGGGATATCGAGGGCCTTCTCCTGTCCACGGATGCGGAGAAGGCCTTCGATAGAGTGGCGTGGGATTTCATGAGGGAGGTGTGCCATCATGTGGGTCTGGGCCCACACATGCTCTCCTGGATATCAGCTCTATACCAAAACCCCAAGGCGCAATTAAAAATCAATGGTATACTTTCTAAGCCTGTACACATAGCCAATGGAACTAGGCAGGGGTGCCCGCTGTCACCTCTGCTGTTCATACTAACCTTAGAACCTTTCATAAGAACGATTAAGCAAAATACCGCAATATCTGGATTCCGGATTGGGGACAGGGAGTTCAAGTTGGCAGCTTACGCAGATGACCTTTTATTTTTTCTTACGAACCCTACCGTTTCCTTACCTAATTTAATGAAAGAATTTAACACATACGGGTACATCTCTAACTTAAAAATAAATTATTCAAAATCGGAAGCCCTTAACATTACTTTACCGGACAGTCTGCTCCGCCTAACCACTTCCAACTCTCAGTTTAGATGGGTCCCCAATGCACTTAAATATCTGGGAATTTGGCTTACCCCCCGTCTCCAGCACACGTTTGAAAAAAATTTCCCTCCACTCCTGAAGAGCTGTGAAAAGAACCTTAAGGCTTGGCACCTGGACTTTCTGTCTTGGTTTGGACGGGCCGCTATTATTAAAATGATTATACTACCCAGGTTTCTATACCTAATGCGCACTCTACCAGTTAGAATCCCTCTTGCCTTTTTTCGCTCATTAAACTCTATAATTTTGCGATTCCTCTGGAACCAAAAGAAACCTAGAATTAGGTTACCATGGCTGACCAGACCTAAGGAACTGGGAGGGATTAACCTACCTAACTTTAAGCATTATTACTACGCATCACACTTAGCCAGAGTGATAGATTGGCATTGCCACGGCCACATGAAGGATTGGGTCCCCCTGGAAGGAGAGTTAAATTCCCTATCGTTACAATACTCCCCGTGGATCCCATGGACTAAATATCCGCCGAATGTTCGCAAACACCCTCTAACCGGCATCACACTGGAAATTTTACACCTGCTTGCCAATCGCCATCTCATTACTACAGACGTAAGCCCATTAACCCCACTAAAAGACAACCCAGATTATGCACCAGGACTTGGGAATAAACTGTTCCAACCCATAACTCAGGACGCACCTCCCTTACTTGCGGGCGACTGTTTTACAGATGGCAGATTCAAAGACTGGACGGTATTAAAGGCAGAAAATAACCTACCACACCTAAGGCAATGGTCTTATTTCCAGTTAAGAAGCTATCTAACCAAACATAGACACAGGGGGGATTTCCTTAGACCTCTCACGGACCTGGAATCGGTATGCCATAGTAGGACTCCTTTAAATAAAGCCATCTCATTTGCATATGCTTGGCTGCAACACCCCAAGAGCACTGACGATGACGGTCACAGGAGGAGGTGGTCGGAGGAACTGGGGGAGGACATCTCAGGTAAACAATGGAGGTATGCTTGTATTTTTGCTCACAAAGGTTCTATAAATGCTAAATCACAAGAGATGAGTTACAAACTACTGATGCATTGGTATAACACTCCAGACAAATTGCATAAATGGAACTCTCAGAAGTCGGAATCCTGTTGGAGATGTCAGGGTGAGTTAGGTACACTGGCCCATATATGGTGGCACTGTCCTCCCATCGCAAATTTCTGGTCTACAATAAGAAATCTGATTAAAAAAATCACTGAAACCAGCATAAATCTTACGGCAGCTTGCTGTCTTTTACACATAACAAATTTCTCATTTAAACGATACTGTACAAGCACTCTCTGACCAAGCACCTTCTAAATGCGGCCAAATCTTTGATTCCGCTATATTGGAACTCAGTGAGAGTCCCTTCTACAGCAGAATGGCTGAATAGAGTGGGGGATATTTGCGAGATGGAGGACACGCTGGCACAGGACAGGGGCCACATTGAACGGTTCCATAAAACTTGGCAACCTTGGTTCACCTTTAAATACTCACAAGATTTCAATGCAGTCATGGCACAAAACCCGGTTTGACTACTCCTGACTACCCATGATTTTTTTTTTTTTTTTTACTTACTAGAGGATCCAGCCCTAGATACCTACTGTGTCTGGTAGATATAAAATTCTTTTCTTCTTCCCTTCCTCTCTTCTCCCTCTTAATCTTCCATATTAAGATGAAAGTGGTGCTTAAACAAGATGACAAACCAAGTTTGCTTTGAAGATTGTTACAATGTATGTTGTTTAGTTACAAAGAAGCGGTAATTACTTCTCCTTAGGTTATAACATGGGTTCACATGTTTGTACCATAACTAACATACAGATTGAAAAAACTCAGTTAACTTTTAATTTAGTGTCTTAGACTAGATTACATTAACAACGGTATACTGACGATAATAACTCAGAAATCATTGTAATTTCACCTAATGCTTTAAATAATTACTTACTATTGTAACTTACCTGTCAAACAATTCATCTCTTTTGCTTTGTATGTTTATACTTTCATTCTCAATAAAACGAAATGGAAAAAAAAAAAAAAAAAAAAGAGAACATTCAGAATTAATTACCGGATGACTTGACAGGTAACAAAAGAAAACAGAATACTCGTTTCCTTATGGTAATGGACTTACGTCAGGCCAAAGCAAATCAAGAATGTTGGCTTTTTAAAGAAAATGTGTATTTTGTTGGCTTTATGAGTTTCTTTCTTGAAACACATACACACACATTGTTTACGTTAATCCAAATTACTCTCATATTTTTTCATTAATATTTTTCATCACAACATGTATAGATTTGTATTCATAACTAGAAGGCATACCTATGTATGTTATAAATTCAGCCAGCATCCCTGCTGAATTTAGCCAGCATCCCTGCTGTTAGAACAAGCAGAAGAGCAGCTATAAACAGAATCATTTTTTTTTTGTTTTTTAATATTGTAATTCAACTATATATTCTATTTTCACATATACAGTATCTATAAGATAATTACAGGTATTTATAATTTTAAGTCAACTATATTGACCATTCTCGCATATACAGTAATTCTTTTTTTAGGTATAACAGACCTGCAAAGCTCAGCTAGCCACAAAATTGCTATTTGTGTTTCAAGTCGAAGATGGCGGGTCACCTTGTATACTACTTTATGTTAGAGATACTAGGGTTGAGGTTTCCACACAGAAATTTGTGTCTCCACCTCATTTACAAGTGATACTTAATAAGTATATATAAAAGAAGCTGATTGCATTTTGAATGCCTACCCAACACACCCTGTCTTTACACCACAACACACATGCATTTTAGAGCACCACAACACACAGATGTGAATGTTAAAGGCATTGTACACTTTCAAATATTTTTGCTGTTTAACTAGGAATTGGTATAGTTAGGTTCCCTGTGTCCTTTGTTTGCCTTACCTTATAATGATGGGCTCACATGTTTTGTCTGCAGTTTGTAGTATCATGGAAGATTCATCCCATTGTGTCTATGCATTCATTTATCTTGATTGTCCCTATTTGCCTAACCTCTTCATGCTGAGCGCACTTAAATATGCGGCATCTTGGTGGCCAGGCCTTGGCGCAATAGCACCAGTAGAGCTGTGCCAGGAGCACAAATCCTGAGCGCTCCCGACACAGTTACCGGCGGCTAACTGAAAGCTTCTGTTTGCTGCTTGCGATCGAGAGCTTTCGGATCATGTGACCGCCATGACATTCGATCACGGCGGTCACATGACCATAAGCCCTGCCCCACCTACCGGCATTCTAAAGCCCTTAAAGGGCTGGCAGGCGCTGGCTGTAAGGTGTTAAGGAATGGGAAATGACTTGTTCTGGGTCACACAGTGCCCAGTCGATGCCTCGCCATTTCCTGTGTTGCATCACATATATTGGAGTGATCTCTTCCATTGACTGCTCTGCCTTCTGTTTCAGACCTAGTCACTATGTAGTTCTAACCTGCAGAACACTAAGCTGAGAGAGCCAGGGATTGTGGAATATGCAGACTCTTCACAAGAAGTGTTGTTCCACATGCCTCATGTTCCACTTTACTCATGTTTGAAAACAAACTGAAAGTGCTGACATAGAAATGTTAAGATTTACTACTATAGGTGGTGCATACAATGCAGTACATGACACCATCAAACTATATGATCAATGCACCTCTTGTGCAGGTGAAAACCACAAGGTGCAGATAAGAGGGTTTTTAATACCTTTAAGCCTTTAACATTCACAGTTTTTTGTGTTGCTCCAGTAATTAAAGCCCTATTGCCTATAACTGTCTTCCCATATTTCTTTACTGCTGTAAGTATGCCGAAGATTCCACTATTTAATGTGTTTATGCTTCCAGTATAATACAAGGACAGAACCACTACCATTCCATTGGAGGAAGTGCACCTATCTGGAGAATAAATAGGTACCATTTACAAAATGAGTAATATATATCACTGTAGAGTAGCAAAAGAGGAGGGTTTTTTAGGACTTCATATGAAGCAAGAGCCTAATAGGTCTCTGCCTCCAGCCCTAACATTATTGAAAGGAAACCAAAAGAGGGTGGGACACTAAGGCACACGGGAGCAAATAATAAATTGGATATATGAAAAAGGAAATGTTTTTATTGGTTAATAATGCTATATAGTTCCATATCTAAATGATTTTTGCACATTGTTTTGTATTAATAGTCTTTACATTTGAAATTAATATTGCATACCGGTTGACAATCCAATAAAAATTCATATATTTACAGACACATACGGGATAGTTGATACAAGCAGTATAAACATAATATACACATATTGCAGTTGATACCCATGCAACCTGTTGACCTAATAGTTTTTTGGAATTACGGTAATTTATACTGGATACCATAGATGTTAGCTCAACGCTTTTCGTGGCCTAACAGCCACTCATCAGGAGAAGAACCGTAGTGATTATCTATGAATAGAAAAGACAATCATGTCTAAATTATCTAGCAAAATCAGAAAAATAAAAAGGTGCTCAAAAAATTATAATTGTATTGTAATATTTATAGCATGGGAGAACCCCCTTAGTTGCACAAAACTTACAGACACATCCTATGTAATTGTGGTGCGGCAATAAGGATCGCAAACCAGCTAAGGCCATCATCACCAAGAGCTGAGGCGGCGTACAGGGCGACAACAACCAACACAAACAACATCCAAGGTGGGTCAGGGTGTATGATATAATCCTGTTGTATGCTTGAACTAGTGAACCCAAACAGGGCCTCTGTGAAAAAAAGGTGTGCAACAGAAAAAATGTGTATGAAATTATGTGACCAGTGTGTTTGAAGTGTAAGAGTAGAATGTGAAGTGCAGAAAAAGAAGAGAAGGGGGAACAAAAGGAGGAAGAAATGAGAAAATGAAGGACTAGGAACTCCAATGAATAGTGTGGGTGAATAGATACCTGTTACTGAATGAATGAGAGCGATGATCCAACAGTGCATGGTGTACCAAGGTGAGACAGAAATTGGCTTGTCCTGTGTGTATGACCCAGCCTGCAAAGGTATGACCCAGCGGCTCCACAGGGATGCTGCACGCTCACGTGTGAGGCGTGACGTCGATGTGCAGTGGTGGCGCCCCCACCCACCCCACATGAAAAGGCGGGGGAGGGGGCCATCAGTGCACATCGCAACTCCCGGATGAGACAAAAAAGGAAGGCTCAACAAAACCCAAACAACCACAACCAATCAACACATGTGGACTAGATGAAAAAATAGCTAAGGGTAAAAAACATAAGCGGCGAATGTCCCATTCTATATCTAGTAAATGAAAAAAAAAATAAAAATAGGAGCAATAAAAAAGATCAATAGGGCCAACAAAAAAACAACCACGTGTTGTGCAAAGTAATAAAAAAAAATAAAAAATCATTTAGATATGGAACTATATAGCATTATTAACCAATAAAAATATTTACTTTTTCATATATCCAATCTATTCATTTTCTTCCGTGTGCCTCATATAAGGTCCTACCCTCTTTTGGTTCACATCATTGTAGAGGTTTAGGCCCCTTCAGGATGCCAAAAGAAAATATACATTTTTTTTTGGACAAATGCCCAAAAAGATCACATACACATAACAATAGAAATATTATAAAGGCTGCAATAATGGTATGATATTAGTTTTAGCAGAATGCCTTTATAAGCAGGACATTACTAATGATCTTATAACATATAACTATTGTGTGTTTCAGTGCCTAGGCAGGTTGTGGAGAGCTTGGCAATTTTATTTGACTGGCTACCCCCAAATATACTGTATTTTATATTAAGCATCTTATTAAGTTGTGATATAAACATTATGTCTAGCTAACAAATACAGGGAAAAAAAAACAGCCTTAATTAGTCCTCGTTATCTATGGCCTGTCCAAAAAATTCTGGCCAGCTGGCAGCTCGCAGCTTGTTACCTCTGCTTTCTGCTATCTTATTCCCCTGACTCTAGTTCTCAGCGACAGTGCTTTTACATTATTTTTTTTATAAATAGTATGACCTCACCGTTTGGTAGCATCCACTTCAAAAGAAATCCATAGTTATAAAATATCTTTCTAACTAAGATTACTGCTAAACAGGAGGCTCCGAGAGTTGCCAGATGGTATCTCACAGCAGCGCTGAAGTCCCACATTGTTCCTATGCACATAAAGTCTATGACTAAAGTTGTATTTTCATAGGTTTAGACACCATACCAAGTGATAATGCTGAGGCTTCTTCTGATTGCATACTAAGATAGGGGAAGAGTTGGGCCTATTTTTTCTATACCTATTCTGGATATTATATAGGATTCAGGCATTACTATGAGGCTGCTTATGGTTACAACATAGGTATCATCAAGAACATCATGCTAAAGTTTTCCTTAAAGCGACCATGTCAGTAAAAAAAATATCCAAAAACAGGGCTAACTGCAAAAGAAGAAAGCAAATACACTATATTGTCAAAAGTATTGGGACACCTGTCTTTACACGCACATGAACTTTACTGGCATCCCAGTCTTAGTCCATAGGGTTCAATATTGAGTTGGCCCACACTTTGCAGCTATGACTGCTTTAACTCTTCTGGGAAGGCTGTTCACAAGCTTTAGGTGTGTGTCTATAGGAATGTTTGACCATTCTTCCAGAAGCGCTTTTGTGAGGTCAATTACACTTCAATTACACTTCGGAAGATAGATCATTGTACCAGGCTGGCCCTGGTACTATTTGATTACTGTGAACAATCACAATGATCACATGTCAGTTGTACACAATGTCTTTTCTTCATTGCCATTCATTGTGTACTATTGGGATCTCTGTTATTGGTCATTCCACTGTGATTGGTCACAGTGATCACATGGTACAGGGGTCAATCACAGCAGGCCTGTACCATGTAATAACTGTGGCCAATCATAGCTATCACAATAGTACACAAAGGCACATGAATGAATGCCATTCATAAAAATAATTGCTTATAACAGTGATCATCACTGTAATAAGCAATCATAGTGTAAAAAAAATCCTTATCACTTCCCCAGAGCAGTACAGTGTCAATATGGTAATACTGTACTGTTCTGGTCACAGTATGTAAAAAAATTGTATGTGAGAAAAAAATTTAAATCAATTAAAAAATATTATTATTTTTTTCTGTTTTACATACTGATCACCACCACTCAGTCATATGATAGGGCACTGCTCTCATGACAGTATATTTAAAAATTGTAAAAAATCTAATTTCATAAAATGTTTTCTTTTCCAAAAAAAAAAAGTGACAAAAACTTGCAAATTCAAAAAACGTGCATGCCTCTTACTAAATACCTTGGGGTGACTACTTTCGAAAGAGGGGTTATTTGGCACTCTAATGGATAGAAACAAGTTAATGCACTATAGCAGCTATTATGTAAACAAACAATTGATAAAATATGCAAAGATAAAATTCAAAATAATCATCCTAGCATTAACAGCGCTAGCGGAATAACTGTAGGTATTCAGTGCAAACAGTGGCATAAAAAAACACCTAAATAGTCAATCAATATGCAGAAAAACATATAAAGTTCTTATAATATAAGTGTGTTCTGTATCCCCTCAGTAGCAAATCAAAAGACTCCTCATCTGAATACCATCACCTGAAGACACCTCATGCATGGATAATCCCTGTTGGTAATAAACTCACCACTGGTAAATGATAAATGAGTCATACACTGTTCGATGATCACCTGTCCTTAGATTCCTCCAGGAACGGTACAATGTTAGATTCACTAGAGCCTATTATCTCCTTATACTTGGGGAGGACTCCTGTCCCTGGATTAAACTGGTTCATTCATAGGGCAGTTCATAAGGTGCATCATGCAAAAGAAGAAGGGGACCAACATAGCATAACACTGTTTTTTATTTGGGAAATCACCCGCACATACAATAATATATGCTTACAAGAAACACTGAATAAAACAGTATGTAAGTAAAATGTCTGTACGGCACAGCATATGTCAATCTCACCGCCTCCTACATAGTATTGGCTGTGATGGAACCCAGGAAGACATACACTGAGACTGACTGACAGGAGAGCCACTTGCTCACGTCTAATGCGTTTCGTCATAACGTCTTCTTCGCCCTTCAAGTTGCAGTTTCAACTCTATGGTCCATATCATATACTAATAAAGACATTACAAACATGAATAAAACAGCATGTAAATAAAACGTCTGTACGGCACAGCATATGTCAATCTCACCACCTCCTGTATTGGCTGTGATGGAACCCAGGAAAACATACACTGAGACTGACTGACAGGAGAGCCACGTGGTCACGCTTAACACGTTTTGTCACCACGTCTTCTTCGTCCTTCAAGTTGCAGTTTCAACTCCATGGTCTATATCATATACTAATAAATACATTACAAACATTTCTACATGCATGTTGTGTTTCTCACCAGAATAAGATAAACATTGATCCTTTAGTTTCATGGTGCCATTTTTTGTCCTGTACGCACAGCCTATAGTAGAAAAAATCTTCACATTCCTATGTCAGCAGTTTGTGTTCAAACATTCAGCATTCGGCATGGCACTGCACAGGCTAATACATGACCTCAGTATTTAGTCTAAGAACTGACACTTCCAGTGAAGAAAATACATATTCCACATTCCCTGGGTCTCTCAATCTAGTGCTGGTGCAGGTGTGAGCCAAACAATAATTAGATCTGACATAAGCAGGCAGAGCATTTACTGACACGGTACAATAGTACTCCCATTTGTGATGTGATACAAAGCAATTAGCAGCACATGCACTAGATACTCTGTGACCTGAAACAGAAGTTGTCTACCCCCTTGGTAATTAGGGACAGACTAGGTGAATGAATACATGGACATAGGGGAATGGATTAGCCATAACTCCACAAACTGCAGCCACAACATGTGGGCCACTCATTGTAGAAAGGCAAACAACACAAGGAATATAACTACACTAATACCTATTTAAAATAAAAACATTTGAAAGTGTACAAAACCTTTAAGATGTAGAGTCCTCAGCATTCTGGGCTGAAGAATTCACTTTGTATGAGATTTGTGCTAAAACATTTGTGAAATATCCAAACTGAAAACATTTTGGTTGTTCATATCTCACAGTTTAAATTTAGAGTTTACTGATCCTTTAAATCTGCCATATTGCAAGCTTTACAGTGGCTCAGCCCTGCTTCACTTTATCTCTGATACCACTGGGAGCCTGTTGGAATGACTGAAAGTGTGTAAAACAGAAAGTGACGTGTAGTAATAACCTATTTTATTATTGCTTATGATTTTATTTCAGAGTGTGACCTAGAAATTTGAGTCTTTTCTTTATGGTTCAGATTAGAAGAGCGTGTGTAATGTAAGAACCAAAGATTAAAATGGTATTGCAAAAGTAAATTGTAACAACATATGAGATAAGAACTTGAATGTTTTTAAAGGAGATGTTCAGGAATCATTTCTGGAGAGGACAGCAGGAGGTGAGTGTAATGGGTTTGTTAAAAGTTCTGTTCCTCCATGCTCTCCTTTTACAGACACAGATCATTGAAAACTGGGCAGAGGGTGCAGCAATATCATTTACCTTGGTACTTGCAGTCTGTGTGCTGTGTTCTTCTGCTCATGCAATTTTTGTTGTTGTTGTTAATAAATCTGTTTAAGGTTTTACACGAACAGTGCCAAAATAAAGGACTGAAAAACACTACAATAAGGTGGTGTAACCTATGCAGGGGAACACCATTCAATCTACAACTAGCACGAGGAGAAATAGGTGGTGCAGCCACCTATTTGGTGGCAAAAGACGAATGGGATTGAAGCAGCTGAGAAAGCTCAGCCCTGTGCACTGCCCTAGGAGCTTGGAGGAAGCAGTATCCACGTGAATCATGGACATTCTAGCGGGATAGCGGGATAGAGGAAGGGATCTGCAGCATCTGATTCACCGTTCCTAGCAGACATCAGCAAGCTAAAGGCCTAGGCTGGGTTTTAGCCAGCCGCCCTTTATGCTTGCGATCTGGTAAGCAGAATTTACAGCCACGGTGGTCGGTCACTTTTATTTGGCATGTGTGCACATATCGGTGTTAACAGGGTCTAACGTACACATGTGGACTTTGCATTTATTTATTTATATGTTTTATATCTCAATGGCACTCTATAGACATAATTAACCACTTCAGCGCAGCTTTCCTAAATTACATTAAAAACTATAAGTGACCAAACAATTGACAACCATAGAATAAATGCAAACTAATGCTTGAATAAATATGCCTTATAGCTTTCAAATATTTTACATAGTTACATAGTTGGTAAGGTTTATTAAAGACATCAGTCGACCCAGTTCAACTTGAACTGGATTACTTAATGTATTTTTTTTTAATAAATACAATGAATAATTAAGTGCCAAAAATTCTCAGATTAATAAACTTTCTTACCAGGAGAGGCAGTAAAATTTCTGAATATAAACATGTGTAAGATATGGCTATAAAATCACAAGGTGCAGCAAATGGTGCCATAAATATAGCTTATTTTGTATGTATCCCACTGGACTAGGTGAATAATTTGTATAAACTGTAGGACCTTAAAAAAGACCATTACTACATTCTTTATATGACTTTCTAAATAAACCTAGTAGAGTAGGATATATTTTAAAAGTAATGTGTACATCTAGCCCTTGCAGGTACTGTGTATTATTTGACCAAAGGTTTGTATACAACTGATTATTTCGATCTACATGAGCTTGTTGGACGTCCTATTTCAAAACCATGAGCATCAATGTGGTGGGCCAACCCCCATGGCTTTAGCAGCTTTCACTCTTTTAGGAACATTTTCAAAAGCTCTTGGAGTGTGTCCATGATAATGTGTGTCCATTCAGCTGGAATATCATTTGTGAGTCAGTTACTGACGTTGACAGGAAGACATGACCTGCAAATGATGCTTCAGTGTGTCCTGGAGGTGTTTAATATGGTTGTCCACAAATATTTGGCCATAAAGTGTATTTATAACGACTCAAAGAAAATACAGTATTCTTCCTGATGACGCCTACATCTTTCCTTCTACTTAGAAGGCTGGGCTTAGGGATTATCCAGAGGCAGCATCTTTTTCCTGGAAAAAATCCTTCCTGTAAATCACAATCATGTGCGTTCTGATGTTTATGCAGTAGTATTTGTGATACTACTGTGATATGTAATGTTGCTGTTCAATATGCTATGCCAGGAATTTATTCATGCATAACTATTGTTAGAAAAAAATTAAGTTGGATTAGAGATAGGTCCATTACATTAAGAGCAATTTAAAGTGTTTGTACCCCAATTTATTTTTGTTTTGGATAGAATGGAGAATGGTAAAAAGTCCTGTTAGGTTTTACAGCTATTCAGGGCTCTGTTAGGAACTTTTCTCTTCACCTTCTGTTTTGAGTACAACGTATGGGTAAATATGCAACAGAGAGACAGACAACATCAAAAGCTATAGCAGTTATAACATTCCCCTATTTAACTTTAAAAAAATATATTTTGTCTCTATTGTTGTTAGAGAGATTTCCCTTCACGTTCTGTCCTGGGGACAACCTTTTTTACCAGAGAGGAAGTGAAGAAATCTCTCCAACAGAGCCTTCAATGACATTAAAACCGTACTGGAGTTCTAATCCTTCCTCAATCTATTCAAAATCAATAAAAATGTTGTGGCTATAGACACATTTTAGAGACTTACTAAACCTGAAATTGATTTATGTCGTGTGTATACAAAGAAAAACCTAGCTATAGAAAAGAGGACTTTAAAGGTACAACACATTTGTATAAAGAAGTCAATGCTTTATTCTACAAATATTAAAATATATATATATATGACATTTTAAGAAGACAACAATATTACCTGTAATCATTGAAAGTACATGAGAAACTATTATATATCATCACTCATCATCCCCATCATTGCTGTGACTTTGACACGTTTCACATGTCCATGCCTGCTTCATCAGGAAGATAGCTACATTCAAGCTCTAAAATAGTAAACAACACAATCGTCAAGACAACAGTATAATAAGAAATATCCGATACAGGTTTTTCCTCCCTATTGGGGAACAATCATGAACAAAACCAATTTGGGAAGTAGGAGTCTCGTTTAGAAAATGCGGGCCCCCAATAATACTATTATTATTACTTAGGAGCACCATTGATGTAAAAATGTATAAAAATAGACACCCCTGTAAAAATAACGTATATATTGTATAGTTTATATGATATGTTCAGCCGCAGCATGCAACTAAAATCCTGCTCTGAAAAGGGGACACCTTTTCTAGAACACTGCCTGCACAGCAAGTGGAAAGGAAAGAGAAGTAACACGTTTCTGGTGGAAACTTCCATTCAGTTGCACCCTGTTCCCCCAAAGTAATGCATGTCCCATGTGTCTTGCAGTTAAGAAATATAAAATCCAGGGTCATAACTAGCTCTAAAATCATCTAGTGTATGTTCCTATGACAAGTTAATGCTGCCACAGTAGGGGGGCGTGGCTTGGCAATGGCGCTGTGAGGCTGCTTCTTTAGGGAGCTCCGTGCTTCGTTCGGGCCGGAACCGGATTTATTACACCTACCGGATAAATAACTACATGCCCATGACGGACAGACCCCCGGGATCTCCCGCAACAAAAAAAACCGCGGACATTGCAGCCTATTTCTTGCGGAATTCGGCCACTCCGTCACAGGCCCAGGAATCCAAGATGGCGCCGCCGCGCAGCAACAACAACGCTGGCACTGCTTCGCTCAAAAAGACGGGTAAAGGACCCCCCAATGCCACACAAGGTAACGGGTCTCTTCCCAACAGACCGGACTCCCCGATCCTATCCCCAGAAATCCCGGGGTTAGACAGTAGCTCATTCGCACAAACTATACAATCTGCTAGTACACAGGGGCCAGCACTCCCTGAAGGCTGGAAAGAGCTGATCGCCCTTCTCCCCACCAAAAAGGATATCTCTGACTCTGCAGCTACAATTGTGAATACCCTTTCTAAAGAAATCCATGACCTTAACCAGAGGATTGATACAGTGGACTCCAGGGTATCTGAAGTGGAAACATCCACCTCCCTGCTTGAATCCAGAATGTCAGCAATGGAAAAGGTTCATGTCGATTATAAAAAGCGCTTGATCCTGATGCAATTATCCATAGACGATGGCGAAAATCGCAGCAGGAGGAACAACATTAGGGTACGCGGCTTACCTGAAGCCACATCAGGGAACGATCTCAGAGCCACGATAGTAGCCATATTTAACCGACTGCTGGACAAACCTCCTACTGCTGAGCTGGAATTAGACCGAGTGCACCGTGTACAGGGTCCTAGGGGAGGAGAAGAACCCGCACCGAGAGATGTGTTGGCGAGAGTCCATTACTACACAATTAAGGAGGAAATTCTGCAAAGAGCATGGACTCGGGGTCCCGTGGACTTTGATGGGGCGTCTGTGCAATTATTCCCGGATTTATCGCGACTCACTCTACGCATGAGGGGCCAACTACGACCATTACTTGAAGCAATCAGATCAACAGGAGCTACATACCGATGGGGACACCCCTTTCACTTGATAGTACAGAAAGGGAACAACTCTTTTGTTCTGCGATGGCCCGACCAGCTTCCTGATCTGTTCGGATTTTTGGCAATCCCCGGTTTCTCAGTACCCAACTGGCTGGACTTTCCAATAACCTCCAGCAACCCACGTTCTGCATCTCCGAGACCCCAAAGACCCAGTAGACGACAATGGCGTTCCAGATCCAGAACCTCTCCGAGAGACAACCTCACCTCACCAGAGTCTTGATTGGACTAACCTTCCTGATCTCACAATTTATCCACACGGTTCCGTGAGTGGGTTATAGTTAGTCTAAGGGGCTTATCTTGTTTATACACCTAAGAGGGGCCCTGCCTCTAGACACAGGGAGGCAATTGCCTAAAGTAGTCACTTAGACCCAAATGACATGGGGGACTTCGCGCTGCCCCCCCCTTCCATCACTTACTGCTTCCAACGGAGACATTTTTTTTTCGTGTTTTTGTTCTGTTGCCCTCCGTTTGCAGTTTATTGCAGTTCTTTTCTCATTTTATGTTGAGGGGGCGGGGGAGTGGCGCTGAAGGAGCCCTAATGCACAAGACACGGAATGGTATATAATCTAATGATGTACTGAGGTTTGATACTGGAACTTACTGTGATAGCTTTATTGCTGACGGGAAGCTAGTGTGCGTGTTCCTCTGTGTTCCAATATGTTGCGATACGGGGGGATACATACAGGCGACCTGAACGGTTCTGCAATACGGCAAATTGAGTTATTTTTGGAAAGTTTTATTATTATTTGGTATGTTTTATTATAAACGGTAGTAGTCCGGTATCTCTTAACATGCCGGTTCCCACCTGTCGACACGTCTCCCGCTGTATCACAGAGTCTAGCCTTCCACTCCCACTAATAGGTAGCGCATAAGTGCGCAAGGCTTAGTTTAGCAACAGGGGGATAACTCGTTTATCCCTCTTAGCATTTGTTCTTTTCCACCTTCCTGCTCTGTTTCTATACCTGTTTCTTTATTTTCTAGTCCCCCCCCCCTCTTCTTCTCCCCTCCCCTTCTTTTTTCTCCCACCCCCCCTCTTCTCCACCCCCCCTACTCCTCTCCTTTCTTCACCCCTTTCACTCCTGTCTGCAACCCCCCCATTGCCCCCTGCTTTATACCTCACTGATCAGTTCCCCCCCCCTTTTTTTTTTTTTTTTTTTTTTTTTTCTTTCTTTCTTTCTTGTTTTTCCGGTATGGTATTGGTGAGCGACATGGCCCCCCTGGGAATCCCCCCGGGTTCACGTAAGCAGGGTGAGATAAAGTTTACCTCACTCAATGTTAGAGGTCTGGCGACACCAGAAAAGCGCTCCAGACTCCTCTCTGACCTGAAAAAATCGCGCTCACAGGTGGCGTTTATTCAGGAAACACATTTCAAACAGTCGGCAGTTCCCAGACTTGGCAACAGGAATTTCCCCAATGTATATCATGCCCCCTCCCCCCTGCCGAAATCCAAGGGGGTCAGCATACTAATAGCAAGATCTATACCGTGGACGCTGTTAGAAGAGAGAGCAGACCCTCTGGGGCGGTACCTATTTCTGAAAGGCAAGATTAGAAATTCCATAGTGACCCTGGTCAATGTCTATCTCCCTAATTCTGATCACTTATCCTTCTTGCGAGCACTCACTCCCTTGATCCTGGAATTCCGAGAGGGTATGTTTCTGATGGGCGGAGACTTTAACTTTGCCCCAGAGCCGCTCCTCGACGTTTCAAGAGGGGCATCCCACTTGTCTTTCAACTACCTGAAAAAGCTCAAACAGGAGCTAGCTAGCCTACAGTTGGTTGACCCCTGGAGGGTCATGCACCCGGAGGAGAGGGATTACACCTACTTCTCCGCGGTGCATAGAACTTACTCCAGGATAGACTTCTTCCAAATCCAGCATAAAGATCTCCCATATGTCACTTCATCCCAAATTGACCACATATCACTATCGGACCATGCTCCCACACATGTAACCATGTGCTGGGATACGGACATAAGATCCCCCCCCACATGGAAACTGAACGAATCCCTCCTACAAATTCCGGAAGTACGTGCAGAGATAAGTAGGACATTAACCAACTATTTTTCAGAGAACACAGACCCATTGTTGTCCTCTATGACAATATGGGAGGCCCACAAATGTGTAGTAAGAGGAGAACTAATTAGGATCGGGGCTGCCAAAAAAAGGGAAAGAACCAAACAGATCGAACTCATGATATCCCAGGTACGATCTCTCGAGCAGCTACACAAGAAGTCTATGGCCGAAGCACATCTCAAGGCTCTACTGAAGGCCAGGGGTGAACTGAAAGACCTCTTGTACCATAAAACCATACAGAATCTGGCTTGGGCTAAAAGAACCATGTTCGAATTTTCCAATAAGCCAGGAACCATGCTGGCCAGGCTTCTAAGGGCTCCGAGACAGCGCACCTATATCCCATCTATAATGAACCCACAAGGAGCAAAAGTCCATACCTCTAGGGATATAGCCAGAGAATTTGTTGAGTATTATCAACAGCTTTATAATATACATAGGGAGGAACCCACGGGCTCTCTGGTGGAGAAAGAGAGACTAGCGGGTGAATACATCAGGTCCTCGGGCATGCCTACTTTGCCAGCTGAAATAAGTGACGCTCTTGAAGCGGATATTACCCAGGAAGAACTATTGCTAGCCCTGGCACAAACGAAACCCAGGAAGGCACCGGGGCCGGATGGCTTCACCCTGACCTATTACCAGACTTTTGAGCCCAACTTATCGTCACAATTTTTGAAAGCATACAACTCACTAAGGGGGAATAATACTAATACTAACATGGTAGACCCCTTACGGGCATTTATATCCCTGATCCCAAAAGAAGGGAAAGATCCTAATTATTGCAGTAATTATCGCCCGATTGCGTTGCTTAACGTAGATTTGAAACTATTTTCCAAAATCCTCGCCAATAGAATCTTACCACATATCCCTCAGTTGGTTCACCTAGACCAGGCGGGGTTTGTGCCGCTAAGGGAGTCGAGAGACAACACCATCAGAGTGCTCAATCTAATCCATGAAGCGAGATCAGTCCGGAAGCCTTTTCTGCTCCTATCTACGGACGCAGAGAAGGCCTTCGACCGGGTGGCCTGGCATTTTATGCGGGCCACCCTAGAACATATTGGTATGGGCCCAAACATGAGAGGCTGGATGTCGTCTTTGTACTCGACTCCCTCGGCTGCGGTACGGGTCAACGAGTGGCGTTCAGATTTCTTCAATATTACAAATGGGACGAGACAGGGATGCCCCCTGTCCCCACTGATTTTCATCCTCACCCTTGAACCATTCATGTGTAGCATCCGTGGGCACCCTAATGTTACAGGCATTGTCAAGCCCTCGGGGCATCACAAAATCGCGGCTTTCGCCGATGATCTGATCTTCTTTGTCTCAAACCCATGTATCACTCTTCCCAACATCTTGTCTGCTCTTAGGGTGTATGGGGAATTATCAAATTTCAAAGTCAATTGTGCCAAGTCCGCGGTGTTAAACATCACAGTACCAGCTAAGGAAGCAGTAAACATGAGCAAATCATTCCCCTTTAGGTGGGCGGAGAAATCTATCCGCTATCTTGGGGTGGACATCACCCCGGACTTGGCACATTTATACAACAGCAATTTTGTACCCCTACTCCAGAGACTAAAGACAGATCTCCAGTTGTGGCACAAGCTTACCCTAACCTGGTTCGGGCGTTGCAACGCCCTGAAAATGACAGCCCTTCCCCGGATTTTATATATACTTCAAACACTACCAATTCAGCTACCAACTACCTTCTTTAAACAAATTCAGTCTACCATTAGAGAATTTATCTGGTCTCACAAATCCCCCAGAATGAAACTACAATCACTGACTAAATCTAAGGACAAGGGGGGGGTGGGGCTCCCGGATATATTTCGTTATTACCAAGCGGTTCACTTAGCCAGGATTGTAGACTGGCACTGCAATGGGGACTCAAAACAATGGGTGGGGATGGAAATTGAGGATGTCTCTATTCCCTTACTCCCATCACCATGGCTCTTGTCCACTCCGCCAGCAGATATGAAATCTCACCCACTGATAGGGGCCACCCTTCGAGTGGTGAGGAAAATATTCCGAGCTACGGACATATCACCGCTACCCTCTCCCATGACACCTATCATAGGTAACCCCGACTTTTCCCCCGGACTCACAAGCCGTAGATTGAGACAATTAAAGTTTAATGAGAAGCAGTCTCTAGGCGAGATCTGGCCCCAGGGTGACTTCCCAACTGCCTCCGCACTTTCCAAACTCATAGATCCCCCATTGGACGGCCTCAGCGCTCTCCAACTTAGGCACTACCTGAAGACCCTCCAGGAACTATCATATGTCCCTCGGAGCTACACCCCTCTAGAGTCACTCTGCCGATCTGGAGAACCTATTAGACACACACTGTCCTACTTGTACAGTCTACTTTCGGGTCAGAGAGGGGACTCAACCCCGGAGTTCCTCCTGAAGTGGGAAAGGGATCTGGGGACCCAGTTCTCCACTAAGCAAAGAGAGAAGGTCTTGATCTTGGCACACAAATCCTCTATAGCGAGCCAATATCAAGAAGCGGGATATAAAATATTGACCAGGTGGTACAGAGTCCCATATGTGTTAAACAAAATGAATCCGTCACTGTCGGATAGGTGTTGGAGATGTGACAGGGAGGTGGGCAATCTGTTCCACATTTTTTGGTCGTGCCCGCTTCTGAGACCCTTTTGGGAGGAAGTAACCTCGACCATCCAAAATCTGACCTCGGTTGATCTCAAAGACAACCCGGCCGCATGCCTCCTGCACCTGACCACAAGACCGATTCAAAAATACAAGAAAACGCTGACTATGCAGCTTCTTAACGCTGCTAGAACCTGCGTCCCGGCGCTCTGGCGGGATCCTCTACCTCCGACTAGGGCCCTGTGGTATTCAAAAGTGAACTGTATTCTACGCATGGAGGAATTGACGGCAACTCTGCAAAACAAAGAGGAACAATTTATTGATAAATGGAGACCCTGGAGATATTTTGTCGGTACAGACGCCTATCTACAGGACCTAGCCCAGACACAATCCTCACCCACCTGAGCGAGGACCCTGTTAACGCAGATATCTATATACAACCTCCTAGTGTGTGATGGGTGGGGTCGGGGGGGGGGGGCGGTGTCGCAGCCACTCCTATATAAATTACCCTATTTTGTCCTCCTTCCTCCCCTTTCACGCATCCCCCTCCCCTCCGCTTACTTGGCTTTTCTATCCGTTTTCTAATCTCTTCTTCTCTGTTTTTTTCTGTATCTTGATCCGCTCACTAAGCAGCCGTGGTGACGGCGAAAACGAATAAAATGGGAATAATATTATTTTATGATGAGCAGGTAACACTCATATATACAGCAATAGACATATCTCTCTATGAAGATTTAATTACTACCATAAATATCAAAACTGTTCATAAACCAATCTAGTGTTATGCAAGGAAGCCCGTTGTAGGCAACCTTAATAAGTTTTTATATTCTGAATAGAACAGTCATACTTTTGGCTGGAACCTATCTGGGCTACTATATCTGTTTGATAAATAACTTGGACTTTGGTTTACAGTCAGATTTTATGTGATTCAAAATGTTTCAACATGGAATATGTAAGGCACTGTAACCCAGATTGTATTTCTATGCCTTCAGTGTATTTGCAATAAAGGAATTTAAAAAAAAAATGCTGCCACAGTGTAACATTAGAACAAGCTGTATGTTTGTTATTATAGTTTTGCAGATATATGTTCCTAGTGTGCAAGACATGTGCTTTTTGGCAATCCATTACTGAAATGTTATTCAGAAGCATTTGAGACTATATGTGCACAGTTTTATGTATGTTAAGAAAAAGGGGGGGGGACTTTGGGACTTTGAGTGAGATGTGTGTTTGGAAAAAAAATATAAATAATAAATAAATTGCACAATAAAGAGGAAGTTTATTCATGTAAATACACATGGGACATGGTGCATAGCAGATATGACGAGCCGATGGGCATATAATAGACAAAAAATAAAAATTCCATTATAGCACATGATACATGAAATAAAAAAAACAGGGTATGATGTAAACACATGATTGAATGAAAAAACGGCATTTAAAAGCTTGACGCGTTTCGTGGATGAAGTTCCACTTGTTCAGAAGCAAGTGCAGCTTGCGTATCTATAAAAAATATTCTAAATTACTCAAATGAAATTAAATAGGGATGTAAGAGGAGGAGAAAACCAAACACCCCAAAGTTACTTACATATCAGCTCTAAAGTTGGTCATAGGATGCTAAAACCTGATAGTTGAGGAAATCTGGGAAATATCCCTGCCGGGAGTTGTGGGGGCTTAAAACTGCAGGCAGCCAAGGCGGAAGACACCACAATCGAGGGGAGAGATGGGAGATGTCCATGGTGAGTTGCATAGAGATGCCTGCGAACAGTTCCAATCTGTATGAATGTAAAATTAATATGGTCAATGGAAAGTGTGAGGTATAACTTACAAAGGGCATGGAGCCTGTGGAGGTGGGGTCAATTTAAGAGTAAGGGGGCAGAAAAAAAGTGCAGTGAAGACCACCAGAGACCCTCACACCAGGACAAACAGAAAGTGATGGGGTACAACATCCTGAGATCACGACAGACCAATCATGTCCAGAAATATATATGTGAGGCATACATTTTTCCACTCATTTATATATTGCATAAAGATGTGGTTTGTCATTTTCCTTGAGGCATGCAGTCTGGTGGTTTTGTTCAGCTGGTTTTGTTCCAGGTCCGGGAGCTGCGATGCACACTGGGGCCTCCCCTGTCCTCCCTGTTCATCACTGGGGGATTGAGTGGGCCTTCCCGCGGTGCATCGGCACCATGCCCCGCGCCATAGTGCATGATGTCACCTCAAGGTGTGCAAGAGTGCCAGTAGCCTTTGTCTCATCTTCAGCATGTGTTGGGCATCTCCTCAATATGCTGGTCACATTACATCAGCTGTTCTGATGGGAATGCCTTCATTCAAACACGCTCAACGTGACACTGGGGGCATCATACGTAACAGCCGCGGCGGGTATATATTTCAGTCTTGTGGGAGGTATGGTCCCTCATTTCATGCTGGATACTTCTTGGATCACACGTGGAAGCCATGTCACTAGCACTGGGATCATCAGGTACACTCACTTCCTTCACTTCACCTTTGGGGTTTCTTTTATTTTTTCGTCACCCCAGTTAGTTCCTGACTTTCTGGACGGGATTGTTGTACCCCATCACTTTCTGTTTGTCCTGGTGTGAGGGTCTCTGGTGGTCTTCACTACACTTTTTTCTACCCCTTCACTCTCACGTGCCTGACGAAGGGGTCCTGCGTGACTCTGAAATGTTGCAATATCCTTGTGTTGTGATCATGCAATAAATAATCCATTTGGGCGCTACTTTGTGTCAATCCATGGTGTGCTGGCAAATATCTACTTCACTCTCACATTGACCTCACCACCACAGGCTCTATGTCTTTTCTAAGTTATAACTTACACTTTCTATTGATCATATTAATTTTACATTCATACAGATTGGAACTGTTCGCAGTCATCTCTATGCAACTCACCATGGACACCTCCCATCTCTCCCCTCAATTGTGGTGTTTTCCGCCTTGACTGCCCACAGGTTTATGACCCCACAGCTACGGGCAGGGATCCCAGCTTTCCTCAACTATCAGGTTTTAGCATACTATGACCAACTTTAGAGCTGATATGTAAGTAACTTTGGGATGTTTGGTTTTCTCCTCCCCTTACATCCCTATTTAATTTCATTTGAGTAAATTGAAATATTTTTTATAGATACGCACTCTATATTTGCTTCTGAAGATATGGAACTTCATCCATGAAACATGTCAAGCTTTAATCATGCGTTTACATCATGCCCTGTTTTTTTAACTTCATGTATCATGTGCAATAATGGGATTTTTATTTTTTGTGTATTATATGCCCATCAGCTCATCATATCTGCTATATACCATGTCCCATATGTCATATCTGCTATGTACCATGTCCTGATCGCTGTGTATGACCTTCTGAAATGGCTACAGACTCTTCTGACCAGCTTTAGCACACCTTGCAACCATGGGTACATATTTAGGAAACTTTGCACCACCAAATTGAGGACATGTGCCAGGCATGGTACATCTGTCAACTTTCTCTGTCTAAGGGCTGACAGGAGGTTTGAGCCATTATCCCACACCACCATTCCTGGCTCTAGCTGGCGTGGTGTGAACCACCTCTGGGCCTGTCCCTGCAGAGCTGCAAGAATCTCTGCTGTGGTTCCTGTCCCCTAAACACACCAACTGAAGCACTGCATGGCACCTTTTTAGCCTGACTCTGCGAATAGCCCTTTGAACGTTTAGGGGGTACCCGATGTTCATAGGACAATTCTGCAGAGGATGGCATGGAGGTGGCGGAGGAGGAGTAGGAGAGGGTAGAGCTCACAGGTTCGGCATCATCATCACCAGCTGTATAGAGATATGGGGGCACAACAAGCTGCAACACCGAGCCCTGTCCTGCATCCTTTCGAGTTGCAAGAAGCGTTGCCCAGTGTGCTTTGAACGGAATATATCGTCCCTGTCCATGCTTGCTGGACCACATGTCAGCAGTAAGGTGGATTTTACGTCTGACTGCCTTGCCCAACAATGCCAGAACATGTGATGGTAGAGAGATGGAACGGACTAACATGAAAAGTAGTAGCGACTGGGAACCTGCCATTGTGGTACAGCACATTGTGCGAATTCACGGAAGGGGGCAGAATCCACCAGACTGAAAGACAGAAGTTGGAGAGCCAACAGCTTTGACAAGCTTGCATTTAGAAGCTGGGCATGTGAGTGGCAGAGACTGTATTTTTTTTTCCGCTGCAGCAGATGGGCCAGAGAAATTTGCAAGCTATACACTACAGCTGGTGATGTGCTGCTGGAAGATGTGCTGCTAGGACCTGGCACACCCTGTGCTATACCTTCATCCCTGTTAGTGGAGGCTGCTGAGAGGTAATGACTCGGTAAAGCAGGGGCAGACTGAAGTGGGTAAGGAGGAGCAGAAGGGACAGATTTGTGCCCCTTTTGTTTGGCTTTTAGGTGCTCTTGCCAATGGGCTGAGTGGTTGGACTTTAAATTCCTTGTTAAGCATGTGGTATCCAAATGGTTGGTGTTTTTGCCACGTTTGATGTGCCTGAGACACAGTTTGCCGATAGCAAGAGTGCGATCTGCTGCAGATGTACTGAAAAAGGCCCAGGCAGCTGAACTTTGGGGAGTGGGCCGGGAGATAACAGCTGCAGAATGTGATGGAATAGGGTCACTGCTCTCTACTCTTTTTTGATGTCAGCTTCCTTGGGGTTGTGCCTCCTCACCTTCAGTTTCCTCCTCTGCTCTATCTGGCACCCAAGTCACATCAGTAACCTCATCATCATCATCATCATTGCCATCTCCTCCATCTTCATCATTACCACTGGAGACAACTTGGCAATACGCTGAGGCTTGGGAAACATGAATGCCAATTTGTCTTCCAGTGTTCCTCCCTCTCTCTAGGCTCATGTTCCTGTCATCCTCAACCTCAGAATCAACATCTGAATCCAGTAATGGCTGGGCATCATTAAGGAGCAACTGGTTGATGCTGTGGTCAAATAACTCAGCTGACTTCTCAATGGATAATGTTGGGGCTATGGCAGGAATAGATGTGAACAAGGAGGCAGGTTTATCCACTCTTGCAACTGCAGGGGACTGCACACTTGTCTCTGCTTGCGTGACAGAGGATGAGGAGGATGAGGAATGTTTAGTAAGCCAGTCCTCCACCTCCTCTGCATGCTGTGGCTGGATAGCATGGGAAAACTCACTAAACAGAGGAAATGATGCCCTGCCTGAGGACTGACCACCACATCCACCTTTGCCCGTGGACACATTTGTTGCTGGCCCCCTTACAGTGCCAAGGGAATGTCTGCCTCTCCTTGTTGGGGCGGTGCTTATAAGCAAGAAAAACAGTAAAAATATGCGGTGCTAATAAAATTAAGCTAAATTATGTAAAACAATCAATCATACCAGGAGTTACAAAACATAAATTTCAAGTAATAATTGTATCTTAAGAATTAATCTTCCACTGCATTGTGTAACCAAAGGTTAAAGGTGAACCAGTATTACATCAAAAAAATGAATTATAATGTACTCACTTCCGGACTGAATCAAGCCTGAGAAAAATAAAGGTAGTAAATGATACACGGAAATAAACCTCCAATGAAGTAATTATTCCTCAATAATAAGTGGGTTCAGGGGAGCACTTTGATAAAGTAATGTGTAAAATAAATACAAGCAGCGTGAAAATAAATACATGAAGATCCACTGGAAGAAAAATGTGTAAGAACACGTGCTTTAAAGCGTAATACTCCACAAAGGTTTATGACACAGAGGTGTAAAGGAAAATATGTAAATGCCTATGACTTAATAAGTGCAAACACACAATCAGTGCAGTAATAGAAATGTATAACAACAAAAAAATGTTCAAATTAAGCCTAAAACTACATATGTACAATTAAGCAATCAGTGCGGCATCAATTAACCTTAATGGATCTTGAAAAAAATAAAAAATGTGTAGCATGTGCAACACAGCATAACAAGTACAAAAACAATATGCCTTTTACCAATATTGGAATAATTCCTGACATGCAAAACTTCACACACGTGTGTTGAAAATATGTATACATTCCGTGAATAAAACAAAAAAATGTCCAAAAAAAGTCCCATAGACAATACAATCCCAATCGTGTCAATTAGATTAAAAAGATAGTGCCAGAAATCTCCTCAGAAGGCTGAGGTCTCTAAATTTGAGCTTCAGTCCCCAAGTAGCTCCAGTGTGGCATCTCAAAAAAACAAAGAGGGAAGCACTGCATAGTGTAGTAGGTAAATAAAGAATTTATTAAGGCGTATAATCACTTACATATAAATTAAATGCCACAAACGAATACTGCAGCTGCTCACTGCTCACCGATCCCGGCTGTGATCGGGAAGCTGAATGCAGCCAAATGACCCGCCTCTCCTCCCTGACGCGTTGCGTGACTGTCACGTCACTTTCTCAAAGGGTATGGAGACAGGCTTACGGAGGATGCTCTTAAAGCAGAGAGGTTGCCATAGCAACCTCTGCTCAGCGAGCATCAGAGAAAAAACAACTTGCTTGGGATTCTATTGTCTATGGGACTTTTTTGGACATTTATTTGTTTTATTCACGGAACTTATACATATTTTCAACACACGTGTGTGAAGTGTTGCATGTCAGAAATATTCCAATATTGGTAAAAGGCATATTGTTTTTGCACTTGTTATGCTGTGTTGCACATGCTACACATTTTTTATTTTTTCAAGATCCATTAAGGTTAATTGATGCCGCACTGATTGCTTATTTGCACATATGTAGTTTTAGGCTTAATTTGAACATTTTTTTTGTTGTTATACATTTCTATTACTGCACTGATTGTGTTTGCACTTATTAAGTTATAGGCATTTATTTATTTTCCTTTACACCTCTGTGTCATACACCTTTGTGGAGTATTGCGCTTTAAAATAGGCTGAACTGATGCTGCATTTTTTTGGTTGATTTGCACGTGTTCTTACACATTTTTCTTCCAGTGGATCTTCATGTATTTATTTTCACGCTGCTTGTATTTATTTTACACATTACTTTATCAAAGTGCTCCCCTGAACCCACTTATTATTGAGGAATAATTACTTCATGGAGGTTTATTTTCATTTATTATTTACTACCTTTATTTTTCTCAGGCTTGATTCAGTCCAGAAGTGGGTACATTATAATTCATTTTTTTGATGTAATACTGGTTCACCTTTAACCTTTGGTTACACAATGCAGTGGAAGATTAATTCTTAAGATACAATTGTTACTTGGAATTTATGTTTTGTAACTCCTGGTATGGTTGATTGTTTTACATAATTTAGCTTAATTTCATTAGCGCTGCATATTTTTACTGTTTTTCTTGTCCTTGATTGGTGTGAGAACACCTTTATGTTGGCAGCTTTATTCTTATACTCCTATAGTTCTCCCTTGTTTTGGTGTACGCACAAGTATTCTACCATTTTTTGATCAGGTGCTTATAAGCAAGTGTAAAGAAGAAGTTTAAATCTGTACATAGATGTACTTTAATCAATGTAAAGAGGTGATTGGTGCACTTTATTGGAGTACTTACACTACACGGATACACTATAATATACTGCAATATAATACACAAAACGTACAGTGTTGCACAGAACTATATGGCATTAAACTGGCAGTAATGCACACAAAGCTATATGGCATTAAACTGGCAGTAACTCACATAAAACTATATGGCGTTAAACTGGCAGTAATGCACACAAAATTAAATGGCTTTAAACTGGCAGTAATGCAGACACAGAAGTAAATGGCATTAAACTGGCAGTAACACACAAAACTATATGGCATTAAACTGTCAGTAATGCACGCAGAACTATATGGCGTTAAACTGGCAGTAACGCACACAAAACTATATGGTGTTAAACTGGCAGTAATGCACACAGAACTATATGGCGTTAAACTAGCAGTAACACACACAAAACTATATGGCGTGAAACTGGCAGTAATGCACACAGAACTATATGGCGGTAAACTGGTAGTAACGCAATTGAATAAATGGTGTTCAACCGTCACTACATTGACGCTATATGAACTGTCCCTACTCTAGCTATACACTAATGTAAAGATTACTGACACGGTCTCACTAGACTACACTGAAACTATTTGAGCTGTCCCTACTCTACATTACTGTATGTATGAATGATACGGTCTCACTACACTACAGTGAAACTATCTGAGTTGTCCCTACTCTAACTGCACACTATGCAAAGCTGAATGATGGTCCGCCTCACTACACTCACACTATCCCTAGACTGACACTAAGCTAATGTTCTACACTGACAATTGAAGCAAAATAGCACAGTATAGCACACTAACTAACTAATAGCACTGAACAGAAACCTGTTCTGTCTCTCTCCACGCCAAAATCACACTGAAAATGGCTGCCATTGAAAGAATACTTTTATACTGTGGGGCGGGAATGAGCCATGATTGGATAAAGTCATGATGACAGTGTCCAATCATGATTCTGACAGTGCTCTGTGCACTGATTGGCTATAGCTTTCACTGCTTCGGCCAATCAGGGCTTGCGTTGTGGTCAGTTCGGGGGGGGCAAACAAATGGTCAAACAACCCGTTTGTTTGGCTGTTCTTCGAACGTCCAAACAGCAAAAGTTCAGCCCAAACTTATGCTCAGGCCGAACCCTTCGCCCATCTCCAATCCCAACCAAAAATTTTCATTTTCATTTAAATATAGTTGTCACTACATTGTATGAAGACAGTTCTTTTTTTCAGATCCTCAGAGTTCTTTGCCATGAGGTGCCATGTTGAATTTCCAATGACCAGTATGAGAGACTGAGGGGGATAACACCAAATTTAACACACCTGCTCCCCATTCACATCTGAGACCTTGTAACACTAACGAGTCACATGACACTGGGGAGGGGAAATGGCTAATTGGGCCCAATTGGGACATTTTCACTTAGGGGTGTACTCACTTTTGTTGCCAGCGGTTTAGACATTAATGGCTGTGTGTTGAGTTATTTTGAGGGGACAGCACATTTACACTGTTATACAAGCTGTACACCAACTACTTTACATTGTAGCAAAGTGTCATTTTTTCAGTGTTGTCACATGAAAAGATATAATAAAATATTTACAAAAATGTGAGGAGTGTACTCACTTTTGTGAGATGCTATACATTTAATGTATCCATTTATCTGCCTCTCTGTCCATTCTTCAGTATATTTTGCTGGCAAACTTTTTTTTCAAAAAAACAAAACTGAAAGTACTTAAACTGTTTAAATTAAAGAGAAAATAATGAAAAATGTAAAGGTTGTGCTTGCATACTGCAGATATACAGAAGAAATAAATGCTTCATTGTAAGATTTAAATGCTTTTGGTTTTTAATGGGTTTGTCAGAGTATGTTTGTATGAATTACTAAAAGGTTGAATGCATTTTACAGGAAATATCAGGAATGCTTATCTCATTTATGAAACAACAATGTCACATCCTATAATGTGTTTTTGCCAGAGGATAAAAATAAAACTCTCCTGTTTGTAACAAACTGTGAAGTGCCCTTCTGCTGTATAGTCACATTTAACATCTCTGAGCTGCGGCAACGGTGGAAATATAAAATAGAGATTAAATGTTTCACAGCTGCTGCATTTAGTAACGAACAATAAATAATCATTTGCAAGTTGATAGCTGAAGTAAATTTTAGAGATGTGTTTGGTATGTAGATATAATATGTTTTATGTTCTGTTTAAAAATAATACATTAAGGATATACAGCAGATCGTGATATTTTGCAAGTGTAAAGTGAATTGAATGGCTGAGAAATTATATTTTGGTCATCATGAAGTAGACATTCCAAATATTTTATTATATTATAAAAATTGATGATGTAAGTGTAAGAAGTTGAGGACAAACTTGGGACTTGGAAGGAGGGTCCAAAGCAAACAGTCCTGCAGTGGTGATTAAACTAAGAATTTTCATTAGTGGGTTATTTTCTTAGCTCCTGTGAAAGTTCATTTTATAAAATTTGAAAATGGTTATTCGTCTTTAGCTCACCTATAGTGCACAGTTACTGTAAGCCTGGAATTAACAGAAGTCCTAAATCATCTACAGTATATACCATAGCTCAAATCTCAGGGTTATCAGAAAGACACTTACCAGAAAACCACTTATTTCAACTTTTTATTTTAGGAAAAAATCAACTTTATTTTGGCTTTTAAATTTATCATCATTATAATTGCCATGTTTACCTTTAATCAAAGTGATAATATAATTTTGGTCACAGTGTTTAAGTTCAGGACCACTGCTCACAAGATAATTGTGGGTAGGATCCAAGCATACTAGCTATAATGGCCAAGGATATTTAAAATCTCTATGAGGAGCACTCCCCAGCTTTTCTTTAGAACCCCCCCAACTCCCACCTTACTTTTCATCTTTCACTCCCCCTCCCCTCCCCCTGCATCAGTTGTCTAACATGGTAAAAGGTGCTCCAAGGTTTATATTACCCTGTTACTCCTTTATATTTCATCCTCATGGCAAGACCATTGGTTTTTGAATACACTGTTTTGGCGTCCTTTGATTATTATGAAAGGATACTGTTATGGTTATTATACCATATTGTATACCTCATTAAGCCTGTACACTGACAGACTCCATTGAGGGGCAAGCCCCCCAGATACAAATAATTTTGTTATACCTTTACCTCACTCTGACATATACAGTATATCATTCGGTTTATAGTTTTGTCCCCCTAATAGGGCTGTTTGAACTAAATTGACAGACCACACAAATTTAATGTCATTGTCTGTTTCTTATCTCTGAAACCCGAATACAGTTCTTGGAAAACAAATATCTACTAGGAAGATAACAGGCTCTGGCTAAGGTACAGGTTGTGGATGTAGATGTTATTTACCAGAACTCCTAGTGAGGAGGTTCACACTAGTAGATGTGGTGAGGAAAAGGATTGTGTCCAGTCCAGATGGTGCAAAGAGAGAGACAGAATCATATTCAGGGACTTTAGGCAAAGGTTGCCAGAGGTAAAATTAATTGAGTGCAAAAAAAGAGCAACATGTTGTTATGAAACTTAGATGGTATTGTGAAGTATAAGAGCCCTTTCACACTGGGGCGGTGTGCAGGCGCTATTGTGCTAATAATAGCGCCTGCAAACTGACCCGAAAGTGCCGCTGCTTGCATCCCAGTGTGAAAGCCCCGAGGGCTTTCACACTGGAGCGATGCGCTGGCAGGACGGTAAAAAAATTCTTGCCAGCAGCATCTTCGGAGCAGTGAAGGAGCGGTGTGTATACCGCTCCTTTACCGCTCCTGCCCATTGAAATCAATGGGACAGCGCGGCTATACCGCCAGCAAAGCACCTCTGCAGAGGCGCTTTGCGGTGGTATTTAACCTTTTCTCGGCAGCTAGCGGGGGTAAAACCACCCCGCTAGCAGCCGCATACCGACGGTAAAACGCTGCTAATAATAGCGGCGTTTTACCGCCGACGCCCCCCGCCCCAGTGTTAAAGGGCTCTTAGTGAAGTCAGCATTTGGGGCACTGCATGTTCTTCATTCCTCTGCCTATGTGGAGGGGTGTGTCTCTTTCCTCCAATCAGCTTACACAGTGCAAATACAGTCTCTCCACCCACCCCTAAGTACAGCTAAATAATGAAGAACAATTTTTAACACAATCTGCACTTTTCAAAGGGTGTAGAAAGGGAAAGACAGCAGCTACAGTAAAAACATATGTAGCCCCTTTTAAGTGAAAGACAGTAATCATGAAGGTGGAGCAATTTTGGCTTGTAGTTGGGTTTAACTGCCACAGAGTTAGGGATAGTGGTCATGGATGAAAGCGTAGTAGAATGGCTACAAAGAACAGGCAAGGGGGCATGGATAGAAGAAGAGCAGAATGAGGACTGCAAAGAGCAGGAATGTATGGAAGTAGAGAATGGCCAAAGAGGGGAGGAGAGTGTGGAAGTGTGCCTTCTAAAGGGAGACTGCGTTCCAACTAGCGGAAATGACGTATCACATGCCCTATGATCCGACGCTTTTCAACAGTAACATCTGATGTCATCATGACTCAGGTGGTATGCAAACGGCATACCTGCACGCTTTTTGATTCATGCAAAGTGTTTTTATGCTGATGCCTCTTATGGAATAAAGGGATTTTTTATACTACACAATGAGGAGCCCCTTCTGCTTGTTATCTTTTAAACATATGACCAATCCTTGGAGTATATTGGGCCGTGGACCATTCTCCCTTTAGAAGGCACACTTCCATTGGTATCTGCGCTTGATATGACCACCTGTAATGGGTGCCAATCTTCTCTGATCATTCATTGGAGCATATTGGGCTATGGACCAGTCTCCCTTCATTGGTATCTGTGCCTGGTTTGACTACCTGTAATGGGTGTCAACTCCCTCTGGTGAGTAGATTGTTTGCCTGGTGGTGGTGGAAGATGTTTTCTCACCCAGATCGCAGGGATTCTCATCACTCACATTGATAGAAGATTCATGGTGGTGGTTCACGGACATTTAATTTGAATTTTAAAATTTCTTTGGAAACTATATCGACATTTATTTTAGTGTTTTAGCATATATGTTTCTTATGAATTTCACTTATGATTTTTTTCCATTTTTTTTGTATGTATATTTGAGTACTTAAAGCGCGGTATGAAAATTGTTTAGTCTATGTTCTTTAAATCTATGACTTGCTTATAGGGAAATGAATTAAAAATACTAAATACTAAATACTAAATGAATTAAACACTAAAAATAATACGCAAATAAAAAATATATGAACAAAAAATATGTACTATGTGATTAGAGTGTGAAATAACCTACTGGAGTTAAAAACACATAAAGTGAGTTTGTGCCCCATACTTTTATGTAAAATAGAGCCTATGAAAGTTTGTATGATACAAAAAAAATCACATTTATCAAAACTGTATTATTGTTAGTGTTTGATAAACTGTTGTTTCTTGACAGATTTATTTTCTGTATGCACTTTTCATAATAAAATAGCTGCTATAAAAATTAGCAAATTGTTGCACATTTAAAAATTGCTCTTAAGCACTTTTAAGACAGAAGTCCCAAAATAAGCACTTATAGTACAGTCGCTATTTGGATGCATGATCATGCAAATGTTTACATCACAAAAAATATTCTGTATTTTTAAAAAATGTATTAAATGCACCCACAATAATCAAAAAGGTAATTTATTATGTTTTTCATTGAAGCTTGCAACCGCAATCCATCAAGGGTGCAACGCACAGGCTCCTGTAGACTGTTCTTCCAAGCCCCAGGTCTATTCCAAGGCCATACTCTTAATATGCGTATAACATGAAACATGGCCTAAAGGTGGAATATAGAAGCAGCTAGGTACATATTACAGCCATCAAATATCTTGAAGAGTGTAAAAACATAAGAAAATAAGCATTACAAATACATATTGGTAACATACAAAAATGTATGCATGTATAATGCATGGGTGTTAAAACTAGATGCTGAAAAATGTTGTTCCAATACTTGCATGAAAATTTTAGCACTAAAGTCTGGGAACCAAAGAATGGAATAAATCTGCTGAACATGTAGTAGTTATTATGTTTTATGTCAGATTATTTATTAGTTATAAGTTATTGTTAGGAAAAATAACTGCAGTGCCTTAGTAATTGTGAAAAATTACTCTTTTTTTAAGCAGACATTTGCTAAGACTTTAGTTAGTAATTTGTCCCTGGAGTTGAAGTCATATATCTTAGTTCAGTGGTGATCAACCTGAAAATGAGTGTGGCCCTTGACACTTCCAGGGGGCCTCATAATAGCAGCTCCTTTTTGTTAATTGAAGTACATTGCATTGAGTTAAGTAGCCTATTCAAAATGAATGGGCTGTAAAATGTTGCAACGCCCGAAAATGTTGGTACTGCTGTATTTTAGTGCACACTGTAAAGAAAAGAGGAGAAAAATAAGCCTGACCATTTATTTCAGTGGCAGGAATGGTAACTCCCAGCATTGGTGTCAGTATATATAATAACCCCAGCACTGATGTCAGTGGATGCAATAATAACCCCCAGCATTGGTGTCAGTCACTGCAATAATAATCATCAGCATTGGTGTCAGT
Source organism: Aquarana catesbeiana (assembly GCF_042186555.1). NCBI lineage: Eukaryota > Metazoa > Chordata > Amphibia > Anura > Ranidae > Aquarana > Aquarana catesbeiana. The sequence goes on from NC_133327.1 coordinate 550,705,035, forward strand.
AGACACAATAATCAAGCCCAGCACTGGTGCCTGTGGATGCAATAATAAGCATTGGTGCCAGTCACTGCATAAGCCTGGACATTTGTTTCAGGTTTCAGTGGCTGGAATGGTAACTCCCAGCATTGATGTCAGTATACTGTATGCAATAATGAACCCTAGCACTGATGTCAGTGGATGCAATAATAACCCCCAGCATTGGTGTCAGTCACTGTAATAATAATCACCAGAATTAGCATCAGTCACTGCTATGATAACCTCCAGCATGGGTGTCAGTGACCAAAATAATAACCTCCAGCATTGATACCTGTGACCACAATAATAACCTCCAGCATTGATACCTGTGACCACAATAATAACCTCCAGCATTGGTAAGCGAAATCACAGTACTAAACACCACATTGGTGTCAGTGAAAATACTATTTCTAAATCTCTTTACTGGTCCTTAGTGGCAATGCTGTTAACCTCCCTTAACCACTTGCCCACTGGGCACTTATTCCCCCTTCCTAACCAGGCCAATTTTCAGCTTTTAGCGCTGTCCAACTTTGACAATTACTCAGTCATGCAACACTGTACCCATATGAAATGTTTGTCCTTTTTTCACACCCTTAGAGCTTTCTTTTGGGGATATTTAATCACCACTGGGTTTTTTATTTTTTTACTCTATAAATAAATAAAGGCTGAAAATCTTGTAAAGAAATGCATTTTTCTTTGTTTCTGTTATAACATTTTGCAAACTAGTTATATTTCTTCATAAATTTTGGCCAAAACTTATACTGCTACATATCTTTGGTAAAAATAACCCAAATAAGGTTATAGAGTCTACAAGCTATGATGGTGCCAATCATTGAAAATTGATCACATCTGATCACACCAGATGTACTGATTCATTTCTTGAGACTAACAAGCCAGGAAATACCCTCAAATGACCCCTTTTTGGAAAGTAGACATTCCAAGGTATTCAGTAAGAGGTGTGGTGAGTTTTTTCAAGTTGTAATTTTTTCCCTTGCAAAATGTAGATTTTTTTCTCACAAAATTGTCATATTAACAGGTTATTTCTCTCACATGGCATATGCATACTTGCAACTGCACCCCAAAACACATTCTGCTACTCCTCCTGAGTATGGCAATGCCACATGTGTGAGACTTTTTCACAGCCTGGCCATGTACAAAGGCCCAACAAGCAGGGAGCACCTTTGGGTGTTCTAGGAGCATAAAAACACATCTAATTTCTTGACTACCTATTACACTTTTGAAAGCCCTGGAGCACCAGGACAATGGAAAATCCCACTAAATGACCCAATTTTGGAAAGCAAACACCCCAACATATATTCTAGAAGGCATTATGAGTCTTGTGAACATGTCATTTTTTTCCACAAGTTTTCCTCCCTGTATTGATGGTCAGTGGTAGTGTTGTTAACCCCTACTTCTGCATTGGTGGTCAGTGCCAGTGTTGTTAACCCCCACACCACAATGGTGGCCAGTGGAAGGGGTAATAATCCCACTCAGTGTTAACTTGCCAGATCATGCACTCTCACAAAGCTCTCTCCCTGATGATATCAGACTGTGATTATACTATTACTGTCGGGCAGGGATCACTACGCTTCATAGTACTTGCTTCATTTTAGTGGCAGGCGTGGGAATGCAGAGAGCATCCCAGTACCCACATCCCTCTGCAAGGTATCCAACAGGTGGCGGACCAGACAAGATGGGCCACAGAGAGAGAGAGACAATTGGCTGCATACAGCCATGTTTTAGTCACCAGGGTCCTATACTCTGTGCTGCTAATAAGAGCCAAGGGTCTGCCAGGTCACAGGAAATGCTACTAATGCATTCAGTGTCAATGAAAAACATTTTCTCTGGTTTACCAATTACTGAATGTGAAACTATGTGATGGCACACATGGGGAATGGGAATACAGGACATTAATATGATATAAATGTCAAGTTTTCTACATCTGTCATGCCATGCTTATAAAGTCAATGTAGGCTAAAGGCTGTCAAGTAAGAGTTCTATAAAATGCCTGCAGCAGGAGAGTGAACTGAATGTACTATGTGATTGTTATTATTCATTCACAGCTGTATAAAAATACATTGGAGTACTCTCCTCCCAGTGCTGTGGTTTTTAACTTTTTTCCCCCTTCTATATGGTCCCAAAACAGCTCTGTTTAGAATGTAAACGAATCATATGCATTAAAATAATACTGCCAAGGGAATTGTCAGTAAAGTTTGTTTCTGTCAAGAAAATGCTGCTTGAAAACTGCATTTGGTAGTGGAATATAAAGTTAATGTCAGCACGGCTCTGCATAAATTCCAAATTTACAACCCTAGTGTGCAGCAAGATGCTTGTGATCAAGCACTTTATAAAAGGATAGAAGACAAACAAAAGATATACATTATATTTGTTTGGACTACACTGCATCTGAGCACTACAAACCAAAAAGACTATTTATTTCATTGTTATTATTAAAAGCAAACTCACCCATTAACCCGTGTCTCTATGCTTTACATTGCTGAGAAATCACTTTGAAAAACACCCCTAGCATTTTTAGCAATGGTAGAAAATTAGGAGAAACCGCGCTAATAAACCAAAATAATCAATTAATATGAAAAAGCTGCAATCCCCACAAAAAACATCAATTGTGGATAAACATAGGAAAAAATAAGGGGTTGCGCTAATACCTGTGTACCTTAATATAAAATCTACAGTGCCAGCATCCAACACTCCCATAAGCGTGGAAAGATCTTTCAGTAAGATTATCTGTTCAATGCAAAACATTTGGTGGCAGGGGCAGTGGGACAAGTAACCGTTATCACCGAGACAGAAAGTAAAGGGAAATCCAGAATTTTGGAGTTATCACCAGAGCAAGAGCTCCCTCTATGTTTTATGGTATCCTTGCCATGGGTTTGTTGGTGTGGCTGATGATGAGAGGACCTCTGGTGGACATCGTTGGCAGTTCCTAATTCTGGCTTTTAAAGATTTCTGCTTGCTGTGATCCTCTGTGGTGGGGGGTCATGGCCATCTGGTAAGGAGCAACCCCTTCCATTTTCTGGTGGTGGACCCTCCCTTGCTGTCACGGATTAATACCAATCATCACTTGGACTTTTTTTGGTTTCTGTTGGTGATTTGGACTCACTTAGATATCATATTTGATGTTTCACTTGATGGGACTTTTTCATATCACTATTTAATGTTTGCACATTATCTTTGGTTTATATATAGCCATTATATAAATATCTTCTCACTGTAGATTGTATATTAAGGTACACAGGTATTAGCGCAACCCCTTATTTTTTCCTATTTTTAGCAATGGCCCTCTTCAGTAAGGGCAGATGATTGATGTATCATTTACTTCCTGGAATCCATTTGCCCTTAGCTCAGGCATGCAGGCAGGAGGGTGGGCTTAGATGAATAAACCCCTCCTCCCCTCCTTCCCTCCTAAGGACCCCTGAGATATATGACATAATTTGCCTAGGTCAGAAACCAGGAAGTAACTGCAGAAAAAAAGTTTACTAAAATGTGTCAAAAGTGTCCGATGTGTCTGCCCTAATGTCGCAGTCTCGATAAAAAGCGCAGAATGCCGCCATTACTAGGAAAAAATAATAATAATAAAAATGCCATAAATCTATCCCCTATTTTGTAGACACTATATCTTTTGCGCAAACCAAGCAATATATGCTTTTTACGATTTTTATTACCAAAAATATGTAGAAGATGTAGAAGAATATATATCGGCCTAAACGTAGGAAAAAAAATAGCTTTTTTTAAAAAAAATTGGGGCTATTTATTACAGTAAAAAGTACAAAATATTGTGTTTTTTTCAAAATTGTTGCTCTTTTTTTGTTTATAGCACAAAAAATAAAAACCACAGAGATGATCAAATACCACCAAAAGAAAGCTCTATTTGTGGGAAAAAAAGGACATCAATTTTGTTTGGGTACAGTGCCGCACGACTGCACACTTGTCAGTTAAATTACCATATCGCAAAAAATGGCCTGGTCATTGAGCAGCCATTTCTTCCGGGGCTGAAGTGGTTAAAAATAGTCCATGCTGATTGAGAGGGTGAAGTTTCACTTTAATCCTTTTTACATTCAGAGATCATTAAAGTGGTTGTAAACCCATTACAACCACTTTAACCTACAGGTAAGCCTAGATTAAGGCTTACCTGTAGGTGCAAGAAATATCTCCCAAACCTAAAAGGTTTAGGAGATATTTGCAGAAATAGCTACACCGATGTCTACGTCACGGGAGTGACATCATCGCGGCTCCGGCCAGTCACAGCGCAGGAGCTGCGATACCCGGAAGCCAGGTAAGTAATTCATAATGTCTTTGTCTTGGAGGGTGTATTTTTTTTTTTTTCAGAGGCTTTACTTCCTCTTCAATGCCTAGAGGCCTCAGCATGTGCTGGTTATTGTAACAATACGAATTTGCACACCAAAATAATTTAATATAATATTTAAGGAAATGTAAGGTGTTTATTTGGTATAGTGTTTTGTTAAAAAAAATAAAAATAATAATCTGCTCTATTTTAATTATAGTCTAGCAGATGCTTCATCTGGACAAAAACAACCAGATCAAGTAACTGTTATCTTGCTACGTTTATGGCTGCAGTCAAGCATTGCTGGTTGATTATGACCTGTCAAAAGACCTGTTGTATTCGGTACAGGCAGTCCCCGAGTTACGAACATCCGACCTGCGAATGACTCCTACTTACGAACGGGAGGTGGCGTGATGTCTCTGCCGTTCTGCGCATGCGTGACCACTTTTCGACGGCGGGCACATCAGAAAACTTTGGAAAACATCGGAAAACGACGTCTGTGCATGCGCGGCTACTTAACAGAACATCGGAAAACATCGGAGAACGACGTTCTGCGCATGCACTTCTGACTTATGAACATATGACTCCAGGGATAAAACGATAATTCTCCCACTCTACAAAACTCTGGTGTATGCTGTCCAGTTCTGGGCACCCATCCTCAGGAAGGATGTACTGGAAATGGAGCGAGTACAAAGAAGGGCAACAAAGCTAATAAAGGGTCTGGAGGATGTTAATTATGAGGAAAGGTTGCGAGCACTGAACATATTCTCTCTGGAGAAGAGACGCTTGAGAGGGGATAAGATTTCAATTTACAAATACCGTACTGGTGACCCCACAATAGGAATAAAACTTTTTTGCAGAAGGGAGTTTAACAAGACATGTGGCCACTCATTAAAATTAGAAGAAAAGAGGTTTAACTTTAAATTATGTAAAGGGTTCTTTACTGTAAGAGCGGCAAGGATGTGGAGTTCCCTTCCACAGGCAGTGGTATCAGTGGTGAGCATCGATAGTTTCAAAAAACTATTAGATAAGCACCCAAACGACCACAACATACAGGGATATACAATGTAATACTGACATATAATCACACACATAGGTTGGATTTGATGGACTTGTGTCTTTTTTCAACCTCACCTACTATGTAACTATGAAACTATGATCGGGTGCTGGGCTTTCCAATTCCCGATCATTAGTATGAGACCCAGGGCTCTCAGTGACAGCAGTGACTTTCTGCAGTAATCCAGTACAAAACTCCTGCAGTCACTGCTGCTCTATCACTTTGAGTAGAGTAACTGGTCTTGCATACACCCTCCTATTACAGTCAACCTGTACTGAGAGGACCTGTATGGAGGAGGCGGACCTTTTCATTCATCTGCCCATCCTCCATTCATGGAGCGCTTTTCAGTGCAGTAATTGATAGTACAGCTTTTATGAGTGAAGCAGGGGGAAGGAAGAAACAAGTATAGTTGGTACTTTTGATTAGGGATGAGCTTTGTGTTCGAATCGAACACATGTTCGACTCGAACATCGCCTGTTCGGTCGTTCGCCTGTTCGGTCGTTCGCCAAATTATGAACGATATGGGCTGTTCTCGCCAAATTCGAGTGGCGCGTCACGGCCCATAATTCGCTGTGGCATCACAGTGCATTGCTGGCTGATGATTGGCCCTGTGTAGTGTGTTCCGGCGTTGAGAGAGAGATAGATAGACAGAGAGACAGTGTCGTTTGATTTAAGTTAGATAGAGTAGGCAGGCGAGTCAGTTAGCTGCACTTACAGTGTATAGTGTATAGATATACATCCTGTTGTGTGTATGTGTGTATATATATATATATATATATATATATATATATATATACACACTGTATTCAGTTTAGCTAGATCCGTTCCTGTTATTCTCTTCCTACTACTGACAGGCAGGCAGGTGTTTTTACAGCATTTACAGCTACCTGAAGAAAATTGCTGGTGTTCTTCTGATCCTATTAGCCCTATTAGCTACTACAGTATTTACAGTTAGTGTAGTGTGTCCTCTGCACAGTGTGCACCTAAAGCTACCTGAAGAAAATTAGTGGTGTTCTTCTGATCCTATTAGTACAGTACCGCAGGCAGCTGCAGTATTTACAAGTTAGTGTAGTGAGTCCCTTGCACAGTGTGCACCTAAAGCTACCTGAAAAAAATTAGTGGTGTTCTTCTGATCCTATTAATACCACAGGCAGACAGCTACAGTATTTACAGTTAGTGTAGTGCGTCCTCTGCACAGTGTGCACCTAAAGCTACCTGAATAAAATTGGTGGTGTTATTCTGATCCTATTAATATCACAGGCAGGCAGCTACAGAATTTACAGTTAGTGTAGTGCGTCCTCTGCACAGTGTGCACCTAAAGCTACCTGGAGACAATTGCTGTTGTTCTGCTCCTATTAATACCACAGGCAGGCAGCTACAGTATTTACAGTTAGTGTACTGTGTCCTCTGCACAATGTGCACCTAAAGCTACCTGAATAAAAGTTGTGGTGTTCTTCTGATACCACAGGCAGGCAGCTATAGTATTTACAGTTAGTGTAGTGCGTCCTCTGCACAGTGTGCACCTAAAGCTACCTAGAGACAATTGCTGCTGTTCTGCTTCTATTAATACCACAGGCAGGCAGCTACAGTATTTAAAGTTAGTGTACTGTGTCCTCTGCACAGTGTGCACCTAAAGCTACCTGAATAAAATTGTTGGTGTTCTTCTGATCCTATATTAATACCACAGGCAGGCAGCTACAGAATTTACAGTTAGTGTACTGTGTCCTCTGCACAGTGTGCACCTAAATCTACCTGAAGACAGTTGCTGTTTTTCTGCTCCTATTAATACCACAGGCAGGCGGTTACAGTATTTACAGTTAGTGTACTGTGTCCTCTGCACAGTGTGCACCTAAAGCTACCTGAAGACAATTGCTGGTGTTCTTATACTAATAATACTACAGGCAGGCAGTTGATTCTGCTAGCTGCAGTATCAGTATATATATACATCCCAACTTTGTGGAGCTACATCTCACTGCAGGCTATTAGTATGTCTGGAAGGCCAACAAGGAGAGGCAGACAGTCACAAGCCAATAAAAGAGGGCAAGCAGGCTCTGTGTCTAGAGTAGGGATGAGTCAAACACCCTCCGGTTCGGTTTGCATCAGAACCTGCGAACGGACCGAAAATTCACACGAACGTTAGAACCCCATTGACGTCTATGGGACTCGAACGTTTGAAATCAAAAGTGGTCATTTTAAAGGCTAATTTGCATGGTATTGTCCTAAAAAGGGTTAGGGGACCGGGGTCCTGCCCCAGGGGACATGTATCAATGCAAAAAAAAAAATTTTAAAAACGGCAGTTTTTTCGGGAGCAGTGATTTTAATGATGCTTAACCTAGGGAAGGATTATCACCCCTGTGACATTTGTTTTGCTGTCTTTGCTCCTCTTCAGAATATTTCACCTCACTTTTTGCCCCAATGACAAATGTTTTTTGAAAATTTGGGTTTTTTTGTGAAACAAGGATTGGTGATAAAGCATCAGTGGAAAGGAGAAAAGTTTTTCCCATATTAACTCTTACAGGAGAGAATTTCCCTTCCTAGGGGTAGAGTTCATCTCACTTCCTGTTGTCTCCTTCCGTTTGCAAGTAGGAGTCGTTTGTAAGTTGGATGTTTGAAAGTAGGGGCCTGCCTTATATACTCAGCAGAAATGTGGTCCTTAGGTGTTGTTGTGGCCACAACACTGTAAGCCCTCTGCTGTGAAATATTAGATCAAGAATTGTAATTACATGCCCCTGTTGAACAGGGGCAGAAAAATTGGGCCTTTGGTGGTGGTGGTGCCAGAACACTGGAACCCCACACAGATGCTCTAGTTGGAGCGCAGGAACTAGCCCTGCTGCAAAGAATTGCATCAAAAATTGTAATTACACGCCCCTGTTAAACAGGGGCTGAAAAATTGGGCCTTAGGCACTGGTGCTGGTGCCACAACACTGCAACACCTCACAGATACTCTAGTTGGAGTGCAGGAACTAGCCCTGCTGCAAAGAATTGCATCAAAAATTGTAATTACACGCCCCTGTTAAACAGGGGCTGAAAAATTGGGCCTTAGGCACTGGTGGCGGGACTGGCGGCGCCCAGAACCAAAAATGTTCTTACAAGCTATCATCATGATCATTGAGGAGGAAGAGGATAATTACTCAGTATAACAGGATAGTCACTCAACATAAGCATAGGTAGTCTTTGAAGGGATCTGACATTTCAAAAAAATGTATTCGGTTACATCAGCATCAGGTGCTCTGGCCAGTGATCCATCCTCAAGTCCCAGTAACCCAGAGGATTTTCGTTGGGAAAGGTGTCCAAGTCAGATCTTGCCCCTAGGTATTCCTGCACCATGTAAAACAGACGCTGGTGATGGTTTCTGGAACCAATCATACCTTGGGGCTGCGGACTAAAAAATTGTCTGAACGCATCGGTCAGACGGCCACCTTCTCCACCGCTCCTTCTTTGACTGACCGAAGCCTCAGCAACACGTTGTTCAGAAACAGGAGTTTGTAACCTCCCGGTCTCTGGGAACGCGTTGCACAGACCTTTCTGTAAGGCCTCCCGAAGATGTTTCATCTTCTGCTCCCTCTGCGATGGCAAGATAAGGTCCGCAACCTTACCCTTGTAACGTGGATCAAGGAGGGTTGCCAGCCAGTATTGTTCCTTCTCCTTGATACCACGAATACAAGGATCCTTCCGCAGGCTTTGCAGGATCAGGGAGGCCATGCAGCGTAGGTTTGCTGAGGCATTCGGTCCGGAGTCCTCTGGGTCACTAAGGACGACATGATCTGCAGCCACCTCCTCCCAGCCACGTACAAGTCCATGTGTTTCTTGGGACTGTAAATGATCCCTTAAAGACTGCTGCTGATGCCAAGTGCCAGGCTCCACCTCCATACTGGCACAATCCTCCTCCTCCTCCTTGTCCTCTTCCTGTGTGATTGGCGGGCACACAGGAACACTGTCTTGATAAAGGGGGCCTTGAGAGCTAAGGAAGTCCTCCTCTTCCTGCCTCTGTTCTGTCTCAAATGCCCTGTCCATTATTCCACACAGCGTGTGCTCCAACAGGTGGACAAGGGGGACAGTGTCACTGATGCATGCACTGTCACTGCTCACCATCCTCGTGGCCTCCTCAAATGGTGACAGGACAGTGCATGCATTCCTGATCATGGCCCATTGGCATGGGAAAAAAAAAAACAAGCTCCCCTGACCCTGTCCTGGTGCCATAGTCGCACAGGTACTCATTGATGGCCCTCTGCTGCGTGTGCAGCCGCTGCAGCATGGCCAACGTTGAGTTCCACCTCATGGGCATGTCACAGATTAGGTGGTTCTGGGGCAGGTTAAATTCCTTTTGGAGGTCAGCCAGCCAAGCACTGGCATTATATGACCAGCGGAAATGCACACAGACTTTCCTGGACTGCCTCAGGACATCCTGTAAGCCCGGGTACCTGCCCAAGAACTGCTGCACCACCAAGTTAAGGATGTGAGCCAAACAGGGCACATGGGTCAGTTGTCCCTGTTGGAGGGCGGAGAGGAGGTTGGTGCCATTGTTGCAAACCACCATTCCTGCCTTAAGTTGGCGTGGCATCAACCACCTCTGAACCTTCCCCTGCAGAGCTGACAGAACCTCTGCCTCAGTGTGGCTCCTGTCCCCCAAACACACCAGCTCAAGCGCCGCATGGCATCTTTTGGCCTGCATACTTGCGTAACCCCTTGAACGCCTACGGAGCACTGCTGGCTCCAAGGACAAAGCACAGGAAGAGGCCATGGAGGAAGAAGAAGAGGAGGGGGTGGAGGAGAGAGGTGTGGCAGAATCATTAGTAGTGGCATTTTGGATGCGTGGTGGTGGAACAATCTCCAACACTACTGCACTTTGTCCTGCATCATTCCCAGCTGCCAGCAGAGTCACCCAATGCATGGTGAAACTTAGGTAACGTCCCTGTCCATGCCTGCTGGACCATGAGCCAGTGGTAATATGCACCTTACCGCTGACCGCCCTGTCCAGCGAGGCATGCCGGTAGAGAGCCGGAATAGCCTTCCATGAGAAAAAGTGGCATTTGGGTACCGGCCACTGAGGAACCGCACATTCCACAAACTCACGGAAGGGGGCAGAGTCTACCAACTGAAAAGGTAGCAGTTGAAGTGCTAGCAATTTTGCCAAACTAGCATTCAACCGCTGGGCATGTGGATGGCTGGGAGCGAACTTCTTTCAGCGGTGCAGCAGCTGGGGCAGGGAACTTTGCCTGGTACAATCTGATGTCGGCGTACCGAAAGCAGATTGCCCACAAGTACTTGGCTGTGACACACCTAATTCTATACCTTCATTCCTCTAAGTGCAGGTCTCAGAGAGGACTGAAGGTATAGTGGGGTTGGAGATCTCAGCTGATGAGGAGCAAGGAGAGGTCCTCTTTGTTCTTTGGTGTGGGTCTTTTAGATACGCTTGCCAACAAACTGCATGGCAGGTCAACATATGTCTGGTCAAGCAGTGGTTCCCAAGCGGGAGATGTTTTGTCCACGCGAGATTCACTTGATATGTTGCAAATAGCAGCGGTGCGATCTGATGCACTCGTCTCAAAAAAGGCCCACACCAAAGGACTTTTGGAATAAAGCGCAGAGACAGCAGTGCCCTGCACATGCTGAGCTTTGCGGTGTGATGCAGTCAGTGTGCTGCCCTTAGGCTGGCCCCTGGAGGGCATTCTGCCTAGTTGGTGATGTGCCTCCTCCTCCTCCTCTCTCCTATCAGGCACCCACGTTGAGTCCGTGACCTCATCATCCCCTCCCTCCTCATCACTGGAGCAAACCTGGCAGTATGCTGCAGCAGGGGGAGCATGACTGCCAGATTGCTGTCCTTCTTGGGCACCCCCTCTGTCCGTGCTCACATTACTGCCTTCATCTAACTCAGTATCATCATCAGAGCCTTCTAAACACTGGGCATCTTCCTGGAGAATGTACCCAACACTGTGGTCAAACAGTTCGAGGTACTCCTCAGGAGGACATGGTGGGGCTAGGGAAGGAGTCACTGATGCCATTGAGCCAAGGGAAGAGGCCGCGTTGGCAGCTGCTTTGCCAGACAAAGTACCCTGAGCATGGGTGAGAGAGCATGAGGAGGATGAGGACGGCTTGGTCATCCACTCGACCAAGTATTGCGGCTCAACACCGCCAGCTGCCGAAAAAAAGGCCAAGCATGTCCCACAGCCACGTGCTGATGAGGATGCACCGTCTCTATGACCAGCACTGTTGCCTCTAGACACAGAGCCTGCTTGCCCTCTTTTATTGGCTTGATTGTCTGCCTCTCCTTGTTGGCCTTCCAGACATACTAATGGCCTGCAGTGAGATGTAGCTGCACTAAGCTGGGATATATATAGATATATATAGATATCTATATATCTATATATCTATATAGATATACAGTATATATATATATATATATATATATATATATATATATACTGATACTGCAGCTAGCAAAATCAACTGCCTGCCTGTAGTATGAGAACACCACCAATCTTCTACAGGTAGCTTTATATGAACACTGTGCAGAGGTCGCACTACACTAACTTGTAGCTTTTGCTGAACACTGTGCAGAGGACGCACTACACCAACGTTAAAATAATGTAGCTGCCTGCGGTAGTGATAGGATCAGGAAAACACCACCAACCTTCTACAGATAGCTTTAGCTGAACACTGTGAAGAGGACGCACTACACTAACGTTAAAATAATGTAGCTGCCTGTGGTAGTGATAGGATCAGGAAAACACCACCAACCTTCAACAGGTAGCGTTAGCTGAACACTGTGTAGAGGTCGCACTACACTAACTTGTAGCCTTAGCTGAACACTGTGAGGAGGACGCACTACACTAACTTGTAGCTTTAGCTGAACACTGTGAAGAGGACGCACTACACTAACGTTAAAATAATGTAGCTGCCTGCGGTAGTGATAGGATCAGGAAAACACCACCAACCTTCTACAGATAGCTTTAGCTGAACACTGTGAAGAGAACGCACTACACTAACGTTAAAATAATGTAGCTGCCTGCGGTAGTGATAGGATCAGGAAAACACCACCAACCTTCTACAGGTAGCTTTAGCTGAACACTGTGCAGAGGTCGCACTAGACTAACATGTAAATAATGTAGCAGCCTTTGTTAGTGATAGGATCAGTAAAACACCACCAACCTTCTACAGGTAGCTTTAGCTGAACACTGTGCAGAGGTCGCACTAGACTAACGTGTAAATAATGTAGCTGCCTGCGGTAGTGATAGGATCAGGAAAACACCACCAACCTTCTACAGATAGCTTTAGCTGAACACTGTGCAGAGGTCGCACTAGACTAACATGTAAATAATGTAGCTGCCTGTGGTAGTGATAGGATCAGTAAAACACCACCAACCTTCTACAGGTAGCTTTAGCTGAACACTGTGCAGAGGTCGCACTAGACTAAAGCGTAAATAATGTAGCTGCCTGCGGTAGTGATAGGATCAGGAAAACACGACCAACCTTCTACAGATAGCTTTAGCTGAATACTGTGCAGAGGACGCACTACACTAACATTAAAATAATGTAGCTGCCTGCGGTAGTGATAGGATCAGGAAAACACCACCAACCTTCTACAGGTAGCTTTAGCTGAACACTGTGCAGAGGTCGCACTACACTAACGTGTAAATAATGTAGCTGCCTGCGGTAGTGATAGGATCAGGAAAACACCACCAACCTTCTTCAGATAGCTTTAGCTGAACACTGTGCAGAGGTCGCACTAGACTAACGTGTAAATAATGTAGCTGCCTGCGGTAGTGATAGGATCAGGAAAGCACCACCAACCTTCTACAGATAGCTTTAGCTAAACACTGTGAAGAGGACGCACTACACTAACGTTAAAATAATGTAGCTGCCTGCGGTAGTGATAGGATCAGGAAAACACCACCAACCTTCTACAGGTAGCTTTAGCTGAACACTGTGCAGAGGTCGCACTACACTAACTTGTAGCTTTAGCTGAACACTGTGAGGAGCATGCACTACACTAACTTGTAGCTTTAGCTGAACACTGTGTACTACACTAACTTGTAGCTTTAACCACTTGCCGACCGCCTAACGCATATATACGGCGGCAGAATGGCACGGGCAGGCAGAATCACGTACCTGTACGTGATCTGCCTCCCGCGGGCGGGGGGTCCGATCGGACCCCCCCCCCCGGTGCCAGCGGCGGTCGGCTTGTGACTGGGAGCATTGGGAGGCGAGGGGGAGACCATCCGATCGTGGCCCCCCCCTCGCGATCGCTCCCAGCCAATCGGAATCCTCCCCTGCCTGTGTGTAGTTTCACACAGGCAGAGGATGTGATGTCATCTCTCCTCGGCTTGGCAGTTTCCGTCCCAGCGCCGAGGAGAGAAGACATGTAAGTGCACAACACACACACACACAGTAGAACATGCCAGGCATACTTTACACCCCCGATCCCCCCCCGATCGCCCCCCGATCCCCCCCCAATCACCCCCCCCCGTCACAAACTGACAGCAAGCAGTATTTTTTTTTTTTTTTTTCTGATTACTGCATGGTGTCAGTTTGTGACAGTTACAATGTTAGGGCAATGAGTATTTCCCCCCTTTAGGTCTAGGATACCCCCCTAACCCCCCCCTATAAAGTTTTAACCCCTTGATCACCCCCCGTCACCAGTGTCACTAAGCGATCATTTTTCTGATCGCTGTATTAGTGTCGCTGGTGACGCTAGTTAGGGAGGTAAATATTTAGGTTCGCCGTCAGCGTTTTATAGCGACAGGGACCCCCATATACTATCTAATAAATGTTTTAACCCCTTGATGGCCCCCAAGTTAACCCTTTCACCACTGATCAACGTATAACCGTTACGGGTGACGCTGGTTAGTTCGTTTATTTTTTTTAGTGTCAGGGCACCCGCCGTTTATTACCTAATAAAGGTTTAGCCCCCTGATCGCCCGGCGGTGATATGCGTCGCCCCAGGCAGCGTCAGATTAGCGCCAGTACCGCTAACACCCACGCACGCAGCATACACCTCCCTTAGTGGTATAGTATCTGTAAGGATCAATATCTGATCCGATCAGATCTATACTAGTGTCCCCAGCAGTTTAGGGTTCCCAAAAACGCAGTGTTAGCGGGATCAGCCCAGATACCCGCTAGCACCTGCGTTTTTCCCCTCCGCCCGGCCCAGCCCAAGTGCAGTATCGATCGATCACTGTCACTTACAAAACACTAAACGCATAACTGCAGCGTTCACAAAGTCAGGCCTGATCCCTGCGATCGCTAACAGTTTTCTTGGTAGCGTTTTGGTGAACTGGCAAGCACCAGCGTCAGGTTAGCGCCAGTACCGCTAACACCCACGCACGCACCGTACACCTCCCTTAGTGGTATAGTATCTGATCGGATCAATATCTGATCTGATCAGATCTATACTAGCGTCCCCAGCAGTTTAGGGTTCCCACAAACGCAGTGTTAGCGGGATCAGCCCAGATACCTGCTAGCACCTGCATTTTGCCCCTCCGCCCGGCCCAGCCCAGCCCACCCAAGTGCAGTATCGATCGATCACTGACACTTACAAAACACTAAACGCATAACTGCAGCGTTCGCAGAGTCAGGCCTGATCCCTGCGATCGCTAACAGTTTTTTTTGGTAGCGTTTTGGTGAACTGGCAAGCACCAGCCCCAGGCAGCGTCAGGTTAGCGCCAGTACCGCTAACACCCACGCACGCAGCATACACCTCCCTTAGTGGTATAGTATCTGAACGGATCAATATCTGATCCGATCAGATCTATACTAGCGTCCCCAGCAGTTTAGGGTTCCCACAAATGCAGTGTTAGCGGGATCAGCCCAGATACCTGCTAGCACCTGCGTTTTGCCCCTCCGCCCGGCCCAGCCCAGCCCACCCAAGTGCAGTATCGATCGATCACTGACACTTACAAAACACTAAACACATAACTGCAGCGTTCGCAGAGTCAGGCCTGATCCCTGCGATCGCTAACAGTTTTTTTGGTAGCGTTTTGGTGAACTGGCAAGCACCAGCGGCCTAGTACACCCCGGTCGTAGTCAAACCCGCACTGCAGTAACACTTGGTGACGTGGCGAGTCCCATAAGTGCAGTTCAAGCTGGTGAGGTGGCAAGCACAAGTAGTGTCCCGCTGCCACCAAAAAGACAAACACAGGCCCGTCGTGCCCATAATGCCCTTCCTGCTGCATTCGCCAATCCTAATTGGGAACCCACCGCTTCTGCAGCGCCCGTACTTCCCCCATTCACATCCCCAACCAAATGCAGTCGGCTGCATGAGAGGCATTTTCTTTATGTCCTCCCGAGTACCCCTACCCAACGAACCCCCAAAAAAGATGTGGTGTCTGCAGCAAGCGCGGATATAGGTGTGACACCCGCTATTATTGTCCCTCCTGTCCTGACAATCCTGGTCTTTGCATTGGTGAATGTTTTGAACGCTACCATTCACTAGTTGAGTATTAGCGTAGGGTACAGCATTGCACAGATTAGGCACACTTTCACAGGGTCTCCCAAGATGCCATCGCATTTTGAGAGACCCGAACCTGGAACCAGTTACAGTTATAAAAGTTAGTTACAAAAAAAAGTGTAAAAAAAAAAAAAAACACAAACAAAAATATAAAATAAAAAAAAAAATAGTTGTCGTTTTATTGTTCTCTCTCTCTCTATTCTCTCTCTATTGTTCTGCTCTTTTTTACTGTATTCTATTCTGCAATGTTTTATTGTTGTTATGTTTTATCATGCTTGCTTTTCAGATATGCAATTTTTTATACCTTACCGTTTACTGTGCTTTATTGTTAACCATTTTTTTGTCTTCAGGTACGCCATTCACGACTTTGAGTGGTTATACCAGAATGATGCCTGCAGGTTTAGGTATCATCTTGGTATCATTCTTTTCAGCCAGCGATCGGCTTTCATGTAAAAGCAATCCTAGCAGCTAATTAGCCTCTAGACTGCTTTTACAAGCAGTGGGAGGGAATGCCCCCCCCCACACCGTCTTCCGTGTTTTTCTCTGGCTCTCCTGTCTCAACAGGGAACCTGAGAATGCAGCCGGTGATTCAGCCAGCTGACCATAGAGCTGATCAGAGACCAGAGTGGCTCCAAACATCTCTATGGCCTAAGAAACCGGAAGCTGCGAGCATTTTATGACTTAGATTTCGCCGGATGTAAACAGCGCCATTGGGAAATTGGGAAAGCATTTTATCACACCGATCTTGGTGTGGTCAGATGCTTTGAGGGCAGAGGAGAAATCTAGGGTCTAATAGACCCCAATTTTTGCAAAAAAGAGTACCTGTCACTACCTATTGCTATGATAGGGGATATTTACATTCCCTGAGATAACAATAAAAATGATTTAAAAAAAAAAATGAAAGGAACAGTTTAAAAATAAGATAAAAAAATAATAATAATAAAGAAAAAAAAAAAAAAAAGCACCCCTGTCCCCCCTGCTCTCGCGCTAAGGCGAACGCAAGCGTCGGTCTGGCGTCAAATGTAAACAGCAATTGCACCATGCATGTGAGGTATCACCGCGAACGTCAGATCGAGGGCAGTAATTTTAGCAGTAGACCTCCTCTGTAAATCTAAAGTGGTAACCTGTAAAGGCTTTTAAAGGCTTTTAAAAATGTATGTAGTTTGTCGCCACTGCACGTTTGTGCGCAATTTAAAAGCATGTCATGTTTGGTATCCATGTACTCGGCCTAAGATCATCTTTTTTATTTCATCAAACATTTGGGCAATATAGTGTGTTTTAGTGCATTAAAATTTAAAAAAGTGTGTTTTTTCCCCAAAAAATCCGTTTGAAAAATCGCTGCGCAAATACTGTGTGAAAAAAAAATGAAACACCCACCATTTTAATCTGTAGGGCATTTGCTTTAAAAAAATATATAATGTTTGGGGGTTCAAAGTAATTTTCTTGCAAAAAAAAAATATTTTTTTATGTAATCAAAAAGTGTCAGAAAGGGCTTTGTCTTCAAGTGGTTAGAAGAGTGGGTGATGTGTGACATAAGCTTCTAGATGTTGTGCATAAAATGCCAGGACAGTTCAAAACCCCCCCAAATGACCCCATTTTGGAAAGTAGACACCCCAAGCTATTTGCTGAGAGGCATGTCGAGTCCATGGAATATTTTATATTGTGACACAAGTTGCGGGAAAGAGACAATTTTTTATTTTTTTTATTTTTTTTTGCGCAAAGTTGTCACTAAATGATATATTGCTCAAACATGCCATGGGAATATGTGAAATTACACCCCAAAATACATTCTGTTGCTTCTCCTGAGTAAGGGGATACCACATGTGTGAGACTTTTTGGGAGCCTAGCCGCGTACGGGACCCCGAAAACCAAGCACCGCCTTCAGGCTTTCTAAGGCCGTAAATTTTTGATTTCACTCTTCACTGCCTATCACAGTCTCGGAGGCCATGGAATGCCCAGGTGGCAAAAAACGCCCCCAAATAACCCCATTTTGGAAAGTAGACACCCAAAGCTATTTGCTGAGCGGTATAGTGAGTATTTTGCACATTTTTGTCACAAAGTTTTGAAAATTGAAAAAAGAAAAAAAAAAATTTTTTTTCTCGTCTTTCTTTATTTTCAAAAACAAATGAGAGCTGCAAAATACTCACCATGCCTCTCAGCAAATAGCTTGGGGTGTCTACTTTCCAAAATGGGGTCATTGGGGGGGGTTTGTGCCACCTGGGCATTCCATGGCCTCCGAAACTGTGATAGGTAGTGAGGAGTAAAATCAAAAATGTACGCCCTTAGAAATCCTGAAGGCAGTGATTGGTTTTCGGGGCCCCGTACACGGCTAGGCTCCCAAAAAGTCCCACACATGTGGTATCCCCGTACTCAGGAGAAGCAGCTAAATGTATTTTGGGGTGCAATTCCACATATGCCCATGGCCTGTGTGAGCAATATATCATTTAGTGACAACTTAGTGCAAAAAAAAAAAAAAAATTTGTCACTTTCCCGCAACTTGTGTCAAAATATAAAACATTCCATGGACTCAACATGCCTCAAAGCAAATAGCTTGGGGTGTCTACTTTCCAAAATGGGGTCATTTGGGGGGGTTTTATGCCATCTGGGCATTTTATGGCCTTCAAAACTGTGATAGGTAGTGAGGAGTAAAATCAAAAATGTACGCCCTTAGAAATCCTGAAGGCAGTGATTGGTTTTCGGGGCCCCGTACGCGGCTAGGCTCCCAAAAAGTCCCACACATGTGGTATCCCCATACTCAGGAGAAGCAGCTAAATGTATTTTGGGGTGCAATTCCACATATGCCCATGGCCTGTGTGAGCAATATATCATTTAGTGACAACTTTTTGTAATTTTTTTTTTTTTTTTGTCATTATTCAATCACTTGGGACAAAAAAAATGAATATTCAATGGGCTCAACATGCCTCTCAGCAAATTCCTTGGGGTGTCTACTTTCCAAAATGGGGTCATTTGTGGGGGTTTTGAACTGCCCTGCCATTTTAGCACCTCAAGAAACGACATAGGCAGTCATAAATTAAAGGCTGTGTAAATTCCAGAAAATGTACCCTAGTTTGTAGGCGCTATAACTTTTGCGCAAACCAATAAATATACACTTATTGACATTTTTTCTACCAAAGACATGTGGCCGAATACATTTTGGCCTAAATGTATGACTAAAATTGAGTTTATTGGATTTTTTTTTAGAACAAAAAGTAGAAAATATCATTTTTTTTCAAAATTTTCGGTCTTTTTCCGTGTATAGCGCAAAAAATAAAAACGGCAGAGGTGATCAAATACCATCAAAAGAAAGCTCTTTTTGTGGGAAGAAAAGGACGCAAATTTCGTTTGGGTACAGCATTTCATGACCGCGCAATTAGCAGTTAAAGCGACGCAGTGCCGAATTGTAAAAAGTGCTCTGGTCAGGAAGGGGGTAAAACCTTCTGGGGCTGAAGTGGTTAAAAGAACACTGTTCAGAGGACGCACTACACTAACTTGTAGCTTTAGCTGAACACTGTGCAGAGGTAACACTGCACTAACTTGTAGCTTTAGCTGAAGACTGTGAGGAGGACGCACTATACTAACTTGTAGCTTTAGCTGAACACTGTGCACTACACTAACTTGTAGCTTTAGATGAACACTGTGAGGAGGACGCACTACACTAACTTGTAGCTTTAGCTGAACACTGTGAGGAGGACGCACTACACTAACTTGTAGCTTTAGCTGAACACTGTGCAGACGTCGCACTACACTAATGCCCCGTACACACGGTCGGATTTTCCGATGGAAAATGTCCGATCGGAGCGTGTTGTCGGAAATTCCGACCGTGTGTGGGCTCCATCGGACATTTTCCATCGGATTTTCCGACACACAAAGTTGGACAGCAGGAGATAAAATTTTCCGACAACAAAATCCGATCGCGTCAATTCCGACCGTGTGTGGCCTGTTCCGACGCACAAAGTGCCACGCATGCTCAGAAGAAATTCCAAGACGGGACAGCTCATTCTGGTAAACTTAGCGTTCGCAATGGATACAGCACTTTCGTCACGCTGCAATGTTAAAAATGGTTTAATACAGCGCACTCTCTTCTTCTTTATAATGTGACAAGAATGAAGTAGTTTTGCTGCTCATATTCACACACACTTCTCACAAAGTTTTATTTGTAGTTTTTTAGTGGGATTCCCTGAATATATTGTTATTAGTTGTCACATCTGACAGTTTTATATTATTTTATTTTTTTTTTTTGGATTTTCAGCCTTTTTTTTTCTTTAATGTTTGTATTTTTTCCAAGGCTGATCTTTGTTCAATGTTATTTTTATTTTTACTCCAGAATATTTTTGTGTGTGTTTTTGTGTGTCAAGTTACCCCAACACCATTGATATCTTGTATTATTTAATCTCCAGGAGATTGTTTGTTGTTGGTGTCCCTTGTTCATTTCACATTGTATATTTGAAATGTACCTGAATCCTCACAAACAAACTGTCCTTTTTGAAGTAAAACACATAGGAGAGTAGAATTCAAAACAAAAATCCTTTATTAAGGGATCACAACCAAACAAAGAGGAAGGCAACACTGGATCAACAGGAGAAATTAGCAAAGCCTGGGACCCCCACTGCAGACATCAATTCCTCAACATCAAAATTGGTGGCCTGAGGAGTCCATATGTAAGGGAGGGCAGTCTGGTCCAGAATTCGCAGAGATCCGGATAGCAGCAGATGACATCTGTGTCCCCAGGCTGTGGTACCACAAGAGGCTGCATCTTTTGGCCGACCAGACTGAACCCAGGGCAATCACTGTCTGGTCTTCCTTTCACGCTTCATTCCCGGCTGTGGCTGTGCAGTTGGAGATGTGGCAGGAGGAGGAGTAGGACCTGGAGGAGGAGGAGGACTGGGAGGACCTGGTGGAGAGGGAGGAGGAGGAGGAGGACCTGCAGGAGGAGGAGGAGGACCATCCCAAAGGTGTGTCTGAGGTGTCATTTGGCCCCTCATACCTTTCTCAAGAGCCTCCAATATGTGGGCCTCACACATGACTTGCTTTCCCTCCTCCATCCTCTGCATTTTATATGCAATGAAGGCAGCAATGTTCTCCTCCATGGTGTGGGGTGCTCCCATGACCTCTGTAGCCCTCCAAAAGAATCCTATAGCAGCCTCCTCTAGGGCACTCCTCCTATTGCCACTTTCTCTTTTCAGGGGGGGTGGAGGGACCTGCAGATCAGCCAGCCGGCTTGGCCCGGCCACCTCCTGGCTGAGACTTCCCTGTGTATGAAAAAGAGACATGGTTGTAATGTTTTGCATCATCAATCCCAATCCTAAATTAGTACTCCCAACTAACATCTAGTTAACATCATTGATTGGACAAGCAGAAATATTTAGAGAAATGCTATACCTGGCTCAATCTGGGCTCCTCCACATGTGGCCTGGAAGGCCCAGGTTGGGCGTCAGAAGCCTCAGCCGGGGGGGAAGGAAGCATGGAAGGAAGACTGGAGATGGATGACCTGGGTTCAGTCTGGCCTGCCAGAAAGTGCAGCCTGTCGTAGTACAACATCCTGGGGACATAGATGTCATCTGCTGCTCCGGATCTCTGTGAATCCTGGACCTTCTTGCGCTCCCTTAGATATGTGCTCCTCAGGCAACCAATTAATATCTTTAAATAGGTGATGTCTGCCATGGGGATCACCTGCTTCACAATTTCACACAATTGCTCCAGTGCTGCCTTCCTCTTTGCTTGGTTCTTGAAATGGGGGTGTTTAATCTCCCACAGACAGGGCAGCTCCCTTAGCATCTCTAGGAATATTGACATGAAGTCATTATCTTTGAGTAGCATATCTCTGTTTTCAGTGCAAGACACAACACAAGACAAAGCCTAATGTCAGACAAAACTCTCCTAATCTTGTTACAATATAGGCCTCAATCTAGAAGCAGTATAGGCACAAGTTTGTCTCTTACCTTCGTTCTTACGATCGGCGCGTCCAATGCTCCTTCCTCCGCTCACAGATCGTACGTAATACGCACGCGTGTTACGCTTTATACACACTGCGCATGCGTGTAACTCCGCCCGCCCCTGACGTTCTTTCTAGTCTATTCCCCGCCCCTTTTCGTTCACCGCAGTGGGTGAAGAGCACATGGCGGAGTTACAACAGGTGCATGCTAATTCTAGCAATGAGGAGGAGGAGGAGGAAAGCCCGGATCCGGACACGTCCCGATCCAGAAGGAGACGTTTTAAGGCCACAAATATGTCCTTTGGGGAGATGTTGGAGATGGTCGACATCATGAAGAAGTCCGACTATGACGGAAAGTATGGGCCTTACCCCAACCCCAACATCAGAAAGGCAAAGATCATGGCGAAAGTGGTCAAAAGCCTTCACAGGAATTTCGGGGTACGAAGATCGAAAGATCAGCTCAGGAAGCGGTGGTCGGACCTGAAGTTAAGAGAGCCAGAGCAGTACCGAAAGATCCGGAGAGTGCTGCAAAAAAGTAAGTAGTTGTGCTATGTTCCTATTCTTTCTGTCTTTATTACGTTCGTGCTGCTCCATGTGCTTTTATTAATTGTAACGTTTAAAAGGGCAACTTTAATGTTCATGGGCCCATTATTCGTTCGTATCAAACATTTTTCTTTCGGCCTCTAAAACACCATTGTTTAGGCCATATGCATTTTCCCACATTTTTTTTGGGCCTACTTGGATGCCAAATATTTGTTTGTGTAGATGGGTTTGTTACTAGAATGAAATGCCAACTAGATTGTGTGTAAGGAGAGGACACTGAGCAGCTGTTTTCACATCTGGACACTGGAGCACTAGTGTGGGACCCCAGAACACCATTTTTATTAGGGGGCCACACAGGTGCTCCAGTGTATACTATAGGGGGGTCTCCATCTGTGAAGCTTGTACTAAACAGGTAAAGTATTGCAGCTTGACAAAGGGCAATAAAAAAAAGACATCTTTGAACTCGGCTAAAATAGACAATTGTACCCCACTTCCAAGCAATGTTTCCTATTTCTAGTTCGGCCATCAAATATCTGTGTGCTAATTATACCATTTTTGTTTTACATAGGGGAGAAAAGACTCGGAGGACACCCCTCATCCGAGGAGACCAGAGACCCTCCACCTCTGGAAGAAGGTGAAATACCCCAAACCCAAGCTGAGCAGGAGGAAGAAGAAGATGTGGTGGAGATTGGCACCACAACAGGTGAGTGTCTGCGACCACAGGCTCAGGTAAAAGAGATGGATGGTGGCAGATTTTTGAGACCTGTTTTTTTTTTCTTTCTCTCTTTTTAGGTGATCGTGATGTGAGGGATAGAGAACGCTTTACTTCAGAAAGTGCCCAGATCCTGATCGGGGAGATCATGGGGTGTAATGCCGAACTGCAAAACATCCAGCAAAAAATCAATGATGTTATTAAAAAAAATAATAACATCATTGATGTTTTGGGGCAAATTTAAAACCCCACAAAATCACTTTTTGGATTGTGGTCCAATCTTTTAAATTTTTTTGCAATGTTTTGAAAAGCCAAATTTGGAGGATGCACACAGTGTGCCAACATGTGCTATCTGCCATCACGGGAGATCAATGGACGCGTTTTGGGGGTGCAACCCCTTCCTCAATTATAAAGTCGCGTTGAGGAAGGGCTTGCTCCCCCAAAACACGTCCCTTGATCCCCCCTGATGGCAGATAGCACATGTTGACATTCGTAAATTGGTGTGCATCTTCCAAATTTGGCTTTTCCAGGGGTGATTTCCCCCCCATCTGAACGCTATATCAAACCCAGTTCCTAAATACTGATGTCTGATATAGCCTTCAGGTTTTACCTAATGTGAACTTTGTAGGTTCAAGTTTTTTGGCTTTCTTGTTGGTTTTACACAGGCCTGTTTTATCTGAAATGGACATTTCGAATTTTGCTAATGCTACTGCAAAAATTGTTATACAACAACATGTTGGTTTGTTTTAAAAACTTTTGGTAAATGCACATGTGATTGTGCAGGTATAAAAAAGTGGCTTACTCAAGAATGTGTGGATTATTGTCTCAACACTACAACACTTTTGGGGTGATGTAATAGCTGTTTTATGCAAAAATGGGGGTTATTTCCTAAGGGCAAATCCTCTTTGCACTACAAGTGCTGTTTCAGTGCAGTTGCAAGTGCACTTGTAGTGAAATGTGTTTTTGCATTTAGGAAATACCAGCCAACAGTGCTTTGTATAAGGTTACCCAATCACGACATTTTCTGCACTCAAAACATTTATGTCAGGGTCAGCTAAAACAAACACAAGCAGTAAATGTCCACAAAGAATTTCTTTTTTTTTTTATTATAAAAAGGCTTCACATATTGTCTGGCATATTGATAGCCCCCCTACCCGCAAAGAACTCCAGGTAGCGTAACCGGACATCACGGGCACTCAGGGAGGGCAAGCCAGGACGGCCACTTTCAAGCGCCGTCAGTGTGGTTTGATGTAGGATTCCGGCCTCAGGCCCAACTGAGCCAGCAAAAGTTATGGAGAACACAGCACGCAAGTATTATATGGTTTCGTTTATACTCCGCCATATGGATAGGTGTCAGAAATAGGCGGAACCGGCTGGCCAGGATTCCAAATGTGTTCTCCACCACTCTTTGGGCTCTGGCCAGCCGGTAATTAAAAACCCTCTGTTCCGGGGTGAGGGTCCTCATTGGGAATGGCCGCATCAGGTGGTCCCCCAGCGTAAATGCTTCATCAGCAACGAACACAAATGGGAGTCCTTCCACATTGTCCTCTGGAGCTGGCAAGTCCAAGCTGCCATTCTGGAGACGCCTGTAGAACTCCGTCTGGGCGATGACTCCACCATCGGACATCCGGCCATTCTTCCCCACGTCCACATACAAGAAGTCGTAATTAGCCGACACCACCGCCAACATCACTATACTATTAAACCCCTTGTAATTATAAAAGTACGACCCCGAGTTGGGTGGTGGGACGATGTGGACGTGTTTCCCATCAATTGCCCCTCCGCAGTTAGGAAAGTCCCACCGCTCGGCAAAGTGGGAGGCCACAGTCTGCCATTCCTGTGGCGTGGAAGGAAACTGTTGAGGAAAAAACAATAAACATTACTATTTTTACTCTGAAACATGGCAAGCAGATTAGACACAAACATTATGGGGCAACCTCCAGATAGCATTTATTAAGGGGAATTTAACAACACCAAAGTATAAGATACACCTATCATATTCCCCCTCCCCCCCTCTCATGGGCCATTTCTAACATTATAGGGGGTGTGTGTAAATCTTGGACAGGTAACCCTCTTCACTTCATTGAGAGATGAATGGCTAAATAATGGGGATTACTTGGAACAGCCCCTCCTTAGTTACACTATTGGCAGACCACTGGACAGGTAAGAAGTGTCTGAATACAAAGATATAAATACACACTGTACACATTTGAGGACATTTGGACATTCTGCTATTACCTATCAAGATAATAATAGGATACAAAAACTTTAAACAGTACCATTGGAAAGTATACAGGCAGGCCCTTGCACTACATGCTTTGGGGAATTCATTCATAAATCTGACCAGTAAAGAGGTGGGTATAGTGTGTATGGGTTTGGCAAAGTCAGCAGATAGATGATTGAGGATAGATAGAGAATTGGGATCAGCTGACTTAGCAGTTGGGGGAGGGAGAGTTACTAAAAATTATTTGGGGACACCAACAAAAAAAAGCCTCTGGCACTCTGCCTGAATTTAAAGAAAAAATAACATTTCCAAACATTTTAGGGGGTGTTTGGGGTAAAGCACTACTATGGAGCTAATAAAATACATTGTTAAGTGACTACATGAGGTGAATATAGGGCAGGAGACACCATGCTGGGGAGGTTATTGAAGGGCAAATATGTATGAAGGACCTAAAATAATAATTACATAAAAATCCAGCATGCATGAGAACAAAGGGGACATTCACAGCATATTACAATCATGGTCATTAGGGAATGAGGAAAGAAATACAAGATATTATCAAACATTCAATACAATAAAATGTGATATTAAAGGATAAAAATCTTACCTTCATATACTCCTTCTGCAGGACCTGTATGATGGCAGAACAGGTCTCTGGGATGATGATACCCAGAGCCTGGGGGGAGATGCCTGTCGAGAACTTTAAGTCCTGCAGGCTTCTCCCTGTCGCCAAATACCACAAGGTAGCGACCAACCTCTGCTCCGGAGTGATGGCTTGCCTCATGCAGGTATCCTGCCTGCTGATATAGGGGGTCAGCGAAGCCAACAAACGGTGAAACACGGGGTCCGTCATCCTGAGAAAGTTCCTGAAATCATCAGGATTATTCTCACGGATCTCACGGAGCAAAGGCATATGAGAGAACTGGTCACGCTGAAGCAACCAACTCTTGGTCCATGAACTCCTCCCCACCCTGTTCATGGACTGGACTTGTGTCAAGGTCAGGACCCCAACACCAAGCCCCCGCACAGCACGAACTCTACGAGGAGTACGCATACGAAACATGGCTAGAAAACGGTCGGCTGCTCAGAACAAAGTAACAGAACGCACTGAAGAACAGCAAGGCCTGTGAAGAGCGACCTGAAAAACAGTAACGAACGAACAAGAATACAATGACTACCTAAAGTCACGCGGAACTTGCTGCACGCACTGAAGAGCAGATACAAACCCACAAGCACAAACTGAACGGCAGAAAACGATCTGAAAGCCACGAGTCTGAAAAAGCGCGAATCGTCTCTCACCAAACTTTTACTAACACGAGATTAGCAAAAGGAGCCCAAAGGGTGCCGCGCTTGGTTCTGAACCGGCCTTTTCTAGTCTCGTCGTACGTGGCGTACGTGACCGCGTGGTTGGCGATCGAAAATTACGACAACTTTGTGCGACCGTGTGTAGGCAAAACAAGTTTGAGCCAACATCCGTCGGAAAAAATCCTAGGATTTTGTTGTTGGAATGTCCGAACAAAGTCCGACCGTGTGTACGCCCTATAACTTGTAGCTTTAGCTGAACACTGTGAGGAGGATGCACTTTACTAACTTGTAGCTTTAGCTGAACACTGTGAGGAGGATGCACTACACTAACTTGTAGCTTTAGCTGAACACTGTGAGGAGGATGCACTACACTAACTTGTAGCTTTAGCTGAACACTGTGCAGAGGTCGCACTACACTAACTTGTAGCTTTAGCTGAACACTGTGAGGAGGACGCACTACACTAACTTGTAGCTTTAGCTGAACACTGTGAGGAGGACGCACTACACTAACTTGTAGCTTTAGCTGAACACTGTGCAGAGGTCGCACTACACTAACTTGTAGCTTTAGCTGAACACTGTGAGGAGGACGCACTACACTACCTTGTAGCTTTTGCTGAACATTGTTCAGAGGATGCACTACACTAACTTGTAGCTTTAGCTGAACACTGTGAGTAGGATGCACTACACTAACTTGTAGCTTTAGCTGAACACTGTGCACTACACTAACTTGTAGCTTTAGCTGAACACTGTTCAGAGGATGCACTACACTAACTTGTAGCTTTAGCTGAACACTGTGCAGAGGTCGCACTACACTAACTTGTAGCTTTAGCTGAACACTGTGAGGAGGACGCACTACGCTAACTTTTAGCTTTAGCTTAACACTGTGAGGAGGACGCACTACACTAACTTGTAGCTTTAGCTGAACACTGTGCAGAGGTCACACTAAAATAACTTGTAGCTTTAGCTGAACACTGTGAGGAGGACGCACTACACTAACTGTAAATAGTCTAGCTGCCTGACTGTGGTACTAATAGGATCAGAAGAACACCAGCAATTTTCTTCAGGTAGCTGTAAATACTGTAACAACACAAGCCTGCCTGTCAGTAGGAAGATAATAACAGGAACGGATCTAGCTAAACTGAATACAGTGAATACCCACGTTACAAGAGTAAGGCTGCGGACCTTATCTTGCCGTCGCAGAGGGAGCAGAGGATGAAACATATTCGGGAGGCCTTGCAGAAAGGTCTGTGCAATGCGTTTCCAGAGACGCATTTCCTGTTCCTGGACAATGTGTTGCTGAGGCTTTGGTCAGTCAAAGAAGGAGCGGTGGAGAAGGTGGCCGTCTGACCGATTCATTTAGACAATTTTTTAGTCCGCAGCCCCAAGGTATGATCGGTTCCAGCAACTATCGCCAGCGTCTGCTTTACATGGTGCAGGAATACCTAGGGGCAACATCTGACTTGGACACCTTTCCCACCGAAAATCCTCTTGGTTACTGGGTCATGAGGATGGATCACTGGCCAGAGCTTGCACAGTATGCAATTGAGCTACTGGCCTGTCCTGCATCCAGTGTTCTTTCGGAACGCACATTCAGTGCTGCTGGAGGTTTTGTAACTGATCACAGGGTGTGCCCGTCCACCAACTCGGTCGATCAACTGACCTTCATAAAAATGAATCAGTCTTGGATCACCACCAGCTACCAAGCACCTGATGCTGATTTAACCGAATAATTTTTTTGAAATGTCAGATCCCTTCAAGACTGCCTATGCTGATGCTGAGTCTTGCTCCTCAATGATCATGCTGATAGCTTGTAAGAATATTTTTAGTTCTGGGCACCTACACCAGTGGCTAAGGCCCACATTTTCTGCCTCTGTTTAACAGGGGCGTGTAATTACAATTTTTGATGCAATATTTTGCAAGGAGGGTTCATTGCTGCACTCAACTAAAGTATTTGTGAGGGCTTGCAGTGTTGTGGCACCAGCACCAGTGCCTAAGGCCCAATTTTTCAGCCCCTGTTTAACAGGGGCATGTAATTACAATTTTTGATGCAATACTTTGCAGCAGGGCTTGTTCCTGTGCTCCAACTAGAGTATCTGTGAGGGGTTGCAGTGTTGTGGCACCAGCACCAGTGCCTAAGGCCCAATTTTTCAGCTCCTGCTTAACAGAGGCGTGCAATTACAATTTTTGATGCAATATTTTGCAGGAGGGCTCATTCCTGTGCTCCAACTAGAGTATCTGTGAGGGGTTGCAGTGTTGTGGCACCAGTGCCTAAGGCCCAATTTTTCTGCCCCTGTTCAACAGGGATATGTAATTACAATTCTTGATCTAATATTTCACAGAAGGGCCCGTTTCTGCGCCCACCAAGAGTAACTGTGAGGACTTACAGTGTTGTGGCACCAGCACCACCACCACCAAAGGCCCAATTTTTCTGCCCCTGTTCAACAGGTGCATGTAATTACAATTCTTGATCTAATATTTCATAGCAGAGCCCGTTCCTGTGCCCACCAAGAGTAACTGTGAGGGCTTACAGTGTTGTGGCAAGACCAACACCTAAGGCCCCAATTTCTGCAGAGTATATAGGGCAGGCCCCTACTTTCAAACATCCAACTTACAAATGACTCCTACTTGGAAACGGAAGGAGACAACAGGAAGTGAGATGAAATCTACCCCAGGAAGGGAAATTCTCTCCTGTAAGAGTTAATATGGGAAAAACGTGTCTCCTCCCCTCTGATGCTTTATCACCAATCCTTGTTTCACTAAAAACCCCAAATTTTCAAAAAACATTTGTCATTGGGACAGAAAGTGAGGTGAAATCTTCTGAAGAGGTGCACAGACAGCAAAACAAATGTCACAGGGGTGATAACCCTTCCCTATGTTTTCCAAAAAGCTTAAAAATAGATTTTCTTGGCTGGAGCTACACTTTAAAAACCAGTTCAAATTTAAAAATTACAAACAGATTCTACTTAACAACAAACCTACAGTCCCTGTCTTGTTTGTACCGTCTGTATACTGCTGTTCAGAGTATATAGGGCCTGGGGGCCCCACGCCTTTCCTTTTTTTAATTTGGGTGCGGGGTTCCCCTTAATATCCATACAAGACACAAAGGGCCTGGTAATGGACTGGGGTGGGGGGGTACCCATGCCATTTGTCTCACTGATTTTCATCCATATTGCCGGGACCCGACATTACATTAAAGCCGCAAGCAGTTTTAATTGACTTTTATTCCTTTAAAAATGTTGTTTTGTGCAGGGACTGTTCTAAGCACAGGAAAAATGCGCCACTTTACAGGCATACTATAGACACCCCCAGGTACGATATTTAAAGGAATATTTCACTTTTTTTTTTTACTTTAAGCATCATTAAAATCACTGCTCCCGAAAAAACCGCCTTTTTAAAACTTTTTTTTGCATTGATACATGTCCCCTGGGGCAGGACCCGGGTCCCCAAACCCTTTTTAGGACAATACCATGCAAATTAGCTTTTAAAATTAGCACTTTTGATTTCGAACGTTCGAGTCCCATAGACTTCAATGGGGTTCTAATGTTCCTGCGAATTTTCGGTCCGTTCGCAGGTTCTGGTGCAAACCGAACCGGGGATGTTCTGCTCATCCCTACTTTTGATAAATGCCTGGTGGAGTTTTTAATGAAAGTTTTGTACCTGGAAGCCCTTTCATGAGTTGCCAAGTGGCATTCAAATTGGAGCATGATTCTTTACTCTAAAATGTTAGAAATGTTCAGAAGGGAGTATGTTTATTTTTAACAGGTAATCTTGCACTCATATTTTAAAGTATGTTTAAACCCAAACAGAAATATAATCTGTTACGGTTTACACGTCCTTACATGTGGTGGCTTCATTCATTTTCTTTTTCAGGCTCAGAACATTTTTTGTAAATTCAGAAAATACTTAATCTTTATAAGGGTTTAGATATGCTTTAAATCTACAGCTACCTTTAGTCCCGCTGTGGATTGTTCAAGACATGTCTGGTGTTGTGTGAGGCTTATCTATTCAGCACAATTTTAGATTGATCACTCTGAATTATTTTGGAAAAAAGTACATTTAGTTTGATTACTTGAACTGTAATTTTAACATCTACATCCAAAACTTTAACTTAAAAATGTTTGGTCATTAATGGTCATAAAACAGCATATTAGATAGTAGCAGTTCTTGCATTAATATATTACTAGTTTTAGTTAGATAAGGAATTAGCATGTGAGAAACATTTTTGTCATAGATTGCAGATTTGATTCTCTCAATCCCCTGATTACTTTTCCCACCTCATCTGCTGATATTGCTTTTTCAAGACATTCTCATTGTTCTTTAATGAAAGTAGGGAGTGATGAATCTTCCAAAACTTCATCATAATAATTTCACTATAAGTAGACACATTTTTCTGAAATGATTTTGTGACGTTCTTTGGATATAAGGTAAGGAACCACAGTCAGTACAGAGGACAGCTGTTGGAGGCAAAGCATGTCCTAAGTTGAACTTCTGGTACATACAGAGAATGGCTTAAACATGATGTGAGATGGACTTTTAGCGGTTAACCACTTTAAGACTGGGCCTATTTTTCAAACTCGTTGTTTACAAGTTAAAATATTTTTTTTTTGCTAGAAAATTACTTAGAACCCCAAACATTATATATTTTTTCTAACACCCTAGAGAATAAAATGGTCTTAAAAGTGCACTTTTTTTGGAAAAAATACACTTTTTTGAAAAAGAAAAAAATAAGACAACAGTAAAGTTAGCCCATTTTTTTTTATATTGTGAAAGATGATGTTACACCAAGTAAATTGATACCCAACATGTCACACTTCAAAATTTTGCCTGCTCGTGGAAAAAAAAATCTACGTTTAAAAAATTCTACAGGTTGCATGTTTTGAGTTACAGAGTAGGTCTAGGGCTAGAGTTATTTCTCTTGCTCTAACGATTACGGTGATACTCACATGTGTGGTTTGAGCACTATTTTCATATGTGGGAGCTACTCACATATGCATTTGCTTCTGCACGCGAGCTCGGCGGGACGGGGCGTGTTTAAAATTTTAATTTTTTTAATTATTTATTTTACCTTTTATTTTTACACTGTTCTTTTAAAAAAATGGTGTCACTTTTATTCCTATTACAAGGAATGTAAACATCCCTTGTAATAGCATAAAGCATGACAGGACCTCTTAAATATGAGATCTGAGGTCAAAAAGACCTCAGATCTCATATTTACACTAAAATGCAATTATAAAAAAAAAAAGGTTTGGGGGAAAAAAATAAAATAAAATGTTGCTTTAAGAGCTATGGGCGGAAGTGACGTTTTGACATTGCTTCTGCCCTGCATTGGTATGGAGCCGGGTGGGGGCCATCTTCCACTCACTCAGCTCCATACCACAGAGGACATAGGGTCTGATCACCTCCGCCTCTGCTGGCAGCTTCTGTAAGCGGTGGTGGGCACTGGAGCGTGGCAGGAGGGCCGGTAAAAGTGATCTCGTGGGTAATCTGCCGCAGGGACCACTTTTATGTAAAAGCAGACCGCCCACTGAAGAAGAGGATACCGAGGTTATGGCAGCTAGCTTCAAAGTATTGAAGTATAACGACGGCGGGTGGTCCGTAAGTGGTTAAGCTGGGCTGTCAAACGTTTGGCCATCGCTAGAGAGACTACTTCAACTGTATGCAGAGGAAGCTGTTAAATTAGAGTGTCCCACTGCCAGGAATCTAGTAATGGGGCAGAAAAGTGGAATGACTCCCTATTCAAGAACTGAGGATGTGATGGTTGACTGTCCTGTTTTTCATGGGTGCTTCAATGGCCAACAGATCGAGTGCCTGTTTGATACCTGCTTGCATATGACTACCCTGCCGGAACTGTTATTACAGCATAACTTTCCTGAAAACAATATGAACCTGGGTGCCCCATGAAACTCATTAACATCTTCCAATGTGGTCCCCATAGAAGCACTCAGGATTATCTGGATGAAAGCGGAGCTGTGAGGGCAGGATCTTAGCCAGGAGAGAACAGTGAACATATGCACTTTGGGAATGGAGATCTCACATGTGATACTGGGTAATGAAGATCATATAGAGACTGAGGTCTCTGCCCAGCACATTTTGTGCCCACCTAAAGAAAATAAGCAACCGCTGCATGCTCGGGAGGTCCCTAATGCATGCTCTGTAAAGATCTGGGAAAAAGCTTTCAATGTCAGGGATCCCTTTGTGGCAAAGTTTGTGGTACCACCTATCAAAAACTCATACTATCCATGAATATCAGCCACTTGGGGAGTCATGTGAAAGTGGAATAAAGAGTGGAATAATACAAGGAATTCGAATTCTTAAAGCAGCAGCTGATGTCAGCTCCCTTTTTGGCCTTTGCTATCCTCTCCATTCTGTTCTGGCTAGGAAACATCACCAGTACTCAAGGCCTAGCAGGATATACTCTTGCAATAAAAGGAAGACAGTAGAGGGAAATTATCTGTGGCATTAAAGGCTACATGCGACTGAGAGGAAACCTGCAAACTACAGCTCCCTCAAGCTGAAGCTGTTGGCCTTGGTGTGGGTGCGAGTCACCAAAAGTTTTACTGAGTACAGAAGCCAAGTTCAAGGTCTGGATGGATAAAAATTAACTTGTGCATCTCTAGCAAAGCTAAACTTAGCTGTCTGGAGCAACATTGGGCAGCCCATCTCACTGACATGTGGATGAACAGATAGAAATCCCTGACTTGACTGGAGGAAGGCCTAAGAGTAGAGCTCAGGTTAAGTTCATCCATGAACTGGAAGAGTTTACTTTGGCAGAGACATAAAGGGAGTTTTTAGGGCTTTCCCCCTTAATAGAGGCAATACAGGTATGGTGGTGGCCAAGTCTCAGAGAGAGAGAGATATCAGAGATATTATCAAAAAACAAAAAACTACTTTTCCCATCTTGTCCTGAGAGAAAATATGCAGTGTGTTCCCCCCAAAACAAAATGTTCACCTGGTTTAGAAGACAAGCCATGTGTGTAGCTCTGTTCCAGTTGGTTGAATAAGTCTCACAAAAATATGTGGTCTGTTCAGTGTTGAACGGGGCTAAGGCCTAGATTCCACTTCTGATTTGGCATACATCTGCCTACCTGGAAGTACTGATTATTCACTGTTATACACTCAATGTGTCAGAAGACAGATACCATCATGTTTTAGTTATGGTGGACCACTTTACCAAGTTTGTGGTGAAGTACCGACCCATGACTGGACTCTCTAGACTGCAGCCCAAATGGTTTGGATGCACTTCTGCCTTCCTTATGGCTGTTTGTAGAAGGCACATTCAGACCAGGGACCCTGTTGTAAAGGTGAGTTCTTCCAGGAATGATACCAATCACTAAGCATTAAAAAGTCAAATACTACCCTGTACCACCCACAAGGCAATATGGTTCATTTGCAGTCTGATATAACTGCTGAGATGCTTATCTTGTGAAAAATGAAGGGCATGGGACAGTTAGAGTTAGGGCAGGCTTCTTGGCCACAGCTCCAAACCTGGATTTCACCTGTTTGCTGTGATGTGTTTTAAAGCTGGAAGCACTTTGTTTAGACAGTTTCCCTGCCTGTGAACTGGAACAGACAGTGCACGAGCAAGCTAGCCAGGAATCTGAAAAATATGTTTATTTGATGTTGGACATGGATGTTTGAGAAGGGCACAGGCTCACCTCACTTCTTTAAAACTTAAAATATTGGGGGAAGTGGCCTGACACAGCATGGAGAAGGACACACTTGCACGGGGCTCCGTCCATTAATCCTTCTATCTCACTACTCCTGTGACCTTACGGCATCCTATTTGATCCCGATCCACTTGGGAAAGGTCCCTCATCTTACCACATGTAACCAACGAAAACCCAAAAGGATATCTTAGCTAAACTTAACCAGTACCGCTGGCAGGATAAAGACAACCTGGGGGAAGATGGAGGCACTGCAATTGAAGGAAAAAAATCAGCGGGAGGTGACACTGACAGAGTGCTGGAGGCCATTACATTTTGCCAAATTTCACTAACATCACAAATCAAGGAGGTCAAGGCAGATATATCACTTATCCAACAGAATCTCCAGAAACTCCGTTAGCGGGTCAAAACTTCTGAGACTCGGCTGGGAGCAGTGGAAGATGCAATCCCACCATTACAGACTGGGTCTGACCACATGCAACTACAGATTAATCAATTGCTATCAAAACAAGATGACATGGAGAAAAGGATCAGGAGATGTAATCTCTGCTTTATTGGGCTTCCTGAAGGCACTGAAGGCAAGGACCCTACCATGTTCCTTGAGCAGCTGCTGATTACTGCCTATGGCCAAGAGGCCTTCTCTCCCACTCTGGCAGTAGAGAGGGCCCACCGCATGCCTGCTAGGCCTCCTCCTCAGGGGGTCCCTCCCGCATGTTCATAGCCAAGTTTCTCAACTACAAGGACCGAGATGCAGCTCTATGACATGCCAGGGAAAAAGGCAATATTCCTCTCAGGAACATCAAGGTGGCCATCTTCCCAGATTTCTCAGCAGACGATCCTGAGGAAGTTATTACCTGGTTGGAATGCCACGGAGTTGCTGGAAGGGCAGCGGAATAACTGGCCGCTATGTGAGTCTCAATACTATGTATGCCTATACCCAGTATGGTATCACCAAGCTTCTCAGTTTGTTATTTTTGAGGCAAAATGTGATATGGCATGATATCCTAGACTTTGTCTTCTTCTCTTTGGCAATGCCATTACTCAGGACATGCCTATGCTGGCTACAGGAAGAGTATTCCTTCTCAACCCACCCTGAATGTTTGTTTGTTTGTTTTTTTCTTTTTGGTTATCCTGTGAGTTTTACATTTGGGGTCTTGTTTCTATTACATGATACTCTTTTTACTATTTCTGATAATATGAATTCTGGAGACAATGCATTCCTACAAAATGCATGCAAAGTGCAGTGAAGTTTCACCCCACCCACAGCTAGGGATAACAGTCATGTTGGCCGGGGTTGTTGCTGGGACCTAACGTTTGTTTCCCATGTGCTCCACGCATGGCCTACAATACTGCTACATGTTGTCCTATTACACTGGAACTCAAACCAGCAACCCCCTGTGTTTCAGTTGACCATCCTATTCTTTTTTTACTTATGGGAAATCATTTTTTTTCCTAGTTGACATTTGTACTTTTTTTTTGGCTTTTGCCCACACCAGTTGGGGTAGGTGCAGGGCAGGGTGAGGGGAGGGGAATTTTTTTTTTAATTCAAAGCAATATTATTAGCTTGATACAGATACAACTGATGCAGAGATATGTATTCTTTCATTTCTATTCCTCATTAATAGGTTCATTGTTTTTATTAATATGTGAATATCATGTAGTACTTACTAGCTTACATATGTTAAGGTGGTCATGTGGATCCAATGCGCTAATATATTACAAGAATTATAGGCTATGGCGTCCATAAATTTTCTTACTTGGAATGTGCGGGGACTGAGAGATAAGGTCAAAAGATCTGCAGTCTTCCCCTTCCTCAAAAAACAGCATGCTGAAATAATAGTGTTGGTTTAAACACATGTGGAGGGTAGACTACAATGGGTTTTCAAGCATCCATGATTCGGGTGGGCCTTTCATTCAGCCTACACGTCCCATGCACAAGGAGTTTTAGTCCTCATTGCCAAATCTCTACACTTTGAGTTATGTGACATTCTATCTGACCCCCCAGGGGCATTATGTTTTTTTATTTGTTAAGATATATGGAGAACCCTTCTTATTAGTAGCTTTTTATATACCTCCACCTTTTTGTGCTACTGCCCTTATGGAGGGGTTCATGTTTATGGCTCATCATCCTACGATACAGGCCATTTGGCTCAGGGATTTCAATGTCACTCTGAATCCCAACCTTGAGAGCCCCTTACCATCCATGTCAACTCAAGCGAACCCATTCATCACTAGATTTTCCAGATTCATCTCTAATTTTAACCTGACCGATACGTGGAGACATAAATACCCATCCACTTGGGCCTACTCATGTTTTTCATTCACTCATAACACTATGTCCCACATTGATTATATATTACTATCCCACACGCTCGTCCCACTCTTAAAGGAAGCAGCCTTTTGCCCCAGACTTCTCTCCGACCACAGTCCATACTGGATCACCCTGAGTATCCCTATTGATAAATCACCTTGCACTTGGTGTTTAAACCCATTCTGGCTTTCACTGTTACCGCAGGATGATGAGCTCACAAACGCATGGAAACTATATTTTTTAGAGAATGATCAGTCTGCTTCTCCATCTGCAGTGTGGGACTCCTTTAAATTTATATGTGCGCACAACCCTGATCTCTCACGTTAACTGAGTGAAGGCTGATTCTGCTGTAGCATTTGACAAGGCAGTAGTAGAGTTATCCTCTACTGAACAGCAATATGTGACAAATCCCTTACCAGCTCAGGCCGATTTACTCAAGCTGCAAACCAGCTTGAGTAAATCGGTGAAGTGGTGAATCAATTACATTATGAGACAACCAGGCGAAAACTCTTTTTTTCCAGACAAAAAAGCTTGAACATGGTGAGAGGGCAGGTAAATTACTTGGTGCACAGTAAAGATAGGCCACCGGTTATTATCTCTTTACATGGCTCCATGGGAGAGATGATTACAGAACCCTCTAGTGTAACTTCTAAGTTTAGATATTCTTTAAAAGGGTTGTATAATACTACAGCCTCTGATGACGAGAAACCGATAAATCTTTTCTAGAAGGAATTACATTTCCACAATTGACAGCTGATTCACTATGTAAGAGGCACCTCTCACAACTGACGAGATAGTGACCGTGGTGGCTAGTTTTGCCAGATCCAAGTCTCCAGGCTTGGACCGATTACCCATAGAATTTTATTCCCAATATAATGAAATACTTACCCCTAAATTGTTGACCCTGTATAACCACCTCTTGAAACATTTACTTTACCCCCTTCTATGAGGGAGGCAATTATAGTCCTTACAGTGCTAAAGTACTTGCACTGCACCCAAATCTGGTTATTTTAAATCTGGTTCATGTAGACCAGACAGGCTTTATGCCAGGTTGCAACACCTCATTTAAATCTTAGATAAAATCCCTCATCCACAGAGAAAAACTAGTAAACAGTCACCACATCCCTAATGAATACAAAAAAAACCCCTAAAAAGGTGGGACTTTGAAAAAGTGACTGTAAACCTCAGAGTATAAAAATATTCTTTACTTTATTATAAATTAAAGAATAGCAATCACAGAATAAGGATATAAAAAGGTCATATAAATATACAAATCCATAATAAGATGGTAAACGCAAATATATGTTGAGACTCTCTTTGGCTTGACCCAACGTTTCTGGCTAAAAAGCCCTTCTTCAGGGATTTTATACAAGCGTATAGAAACATATATCTAAGAAAACATATGTTGTAAATATTAGTATGAACATAGTCAATGTATATTGAATTATATTTAAAGTAATTGCAACAATGAACAGGCATACAAAAATACTAACATTTAAATCTTAGAAAAGTACATTAACCTGCAGGCCCTACATGACAA
Source organism: Aquarana catesbeiana (assembly GCF_042186555.1). Classification (NCBI taxonomy): domain Eukaryota; kingdom Metazoa; phylum Chordata; class Amphibia; order Anura; family Ranidae; genus Aquarana; species Aquarana catesbeiana. The sequence goes on from NC_133327.1 coordinate 550,743,085, forward strand.
TGTTGGGTCGAGGGTGGTGGTGACTCTGCACACGGCTAAGGCATTTGACTCGGTGGAGTGGGTTTATCTTTGGAAATGCCTAGCAGGTTATGGTTTCGGCCCTAAGTTTGTCAAATGGATCCAACTTGTTGTAATTATGATGAAGAAATAATACATTTCATAAACTTCAGGTGGAGATGTAAAGTCGGTTAGGCTTAACACAGCGGTGAACTAAAGGTCACCATGACTTCATACATTTCACAATTTTAAATGGATCAACCATCCTAGATTACACTAAATAATACAAACTAATTACGAAGCACAAACCAAAAGATATTTACCTGGGTTTGGTGGGTAGATCAAAAAGCCTAATGTCGCAATAAAAGTTCACACAAATACTTAACTGGATTGTTTTCAAAGAGAAATCACCCATATCTAACGGAACCCATTGTTTAGACTTTAGGAATTGTTTATACAGCTAAACTCTAAATATTCATTGAGTCTGTCCAAAGTTCATTTCAAACACTTTAGGAAGACATTTAAATTCTAACATTTTAAAATACATATGATTATACAATTATGATTGTAGTGTCTACTGACCCAATGATAATTCTATCATAAGGTAAAAATATAATATTTTTATGCAGAACAAATTAGAAGTAAGAATTGTTTTAAGATATCAATCATTGCTATGAAAGACATATAAATCATGACTATATCTGCATAAAAATATACATACAGTATAGCGTATGTTTTTCCTAGATGAATAGGTATTCATAGGATATACAAGAATTATACATTCAGGATAACTAAAGCTGCATGAACAACAACAAGAACTCTGCTCCACTCTGCAAGACGACAAGCAAACCAGCTTTGACATTTATTTTATATTATGTTAGTTTCCCACTCTCTATCCACTAACATGCTCCTTAATCTCTTCCTTCTCACATTGGTGTCTTCTATCCTTAAATTATCTTTACTCTACCCCTTACTCTTCCCTGCAGCATGCACATATCGCCCTCACTCCTACCCTCTCCCTACTATGGCACCCATCATCTCCTGCATATGCTGCACCCACATGCTGACATAAACACCAGGGCCTCTAGACACGTGCGCTCATGCACATCCCACCCCCACCTTGCCTTCCTCGCCCTCCTCCTTCTTCTAGACTCAGGTGACATTTCTCCTAATCCTGGTCTGCCATTTTCCAAATGCAAGCCACATATCCAATACCCCTCCCCCTCTGGCAACCACCGCAATCCACTCAGTTTAATTTCTATCCCCCTGCTTCCTCAAAGCACCCCACCAATCTCATGCACCCTTTGGAATGACCGCTCCATCTGTAACAAGCTAACATCTGTACATGACCTCTTCATCTCTCATGGCTTGAACATACTCGCCATAACAGAAACCTGGCTTCAAAATTTTGACTCAGCTTCTCCTGCTGCCCTCTCCCATGGTGGTCTCCATTGGACTCACTCCCCCAGACCCAACAGACAGAAAGGAGGTGGAGTTGGCTTCCTTCTATCCCCACAAAGCACCTTCCAAGTCCTTGCTGTCCCTCCCTCTCTATCCCTCTCTTCTTTCGAGATGCACTATATTCGTCTGTTTTCTCCCATTTCTCTGAGGATTGCAGCAATTTATAGGCCTCCAGGACCGGTATCGCGCTTTCTTGATGACTATGCTGCCTAGCTACCCTACTTTCTCTCCTCTGAAATACCCACCATTATTCTTGGTGACTTTAACATTCCTTTCAATGTTAACAGCCCAACTACAGCTAAACTTCTCAACTTAACCTCATCTTTTGACCTAACCCAATGGACACATACTTCCACTCACTCCAGTGGTAATACCCTTGACCTTGTATTCTCCCATCTCTGCAACCCTGGCAACCTCACCAACACCCCCTTTCCTCTATCTGATCACCACCTCATTACTTTCACTGTATCCTTGCCTCCAACCACCCATCCCTCCAAGCAGCAAACAATTACTTGTAGAAACCTTCACCACTTTAAAACTTCTCTTCTCTATTCTGCTACTGACCACCTATATGACATAATCTCTCCCCTGTCCTGTCCTGTCCTGGCCACCTCTGTCTACAACAGTTCACTCTCATCATCACTAGATGCACTTGCTTCTCTAACCACACGCAGAATCAGGCCCCGACCGTTACAACCCTGGCAAACTGACACTAGAAATCTCAAGAGACATTGCCGTGCTCTTGAACTACTGTGGCGTAAAACCAAATGCCTGCAAGACTTCACCCTATATAAATCTGCCCTTCTAAAATACAATTCATGCCTCCATGCTGCCAAACAAGCCTTCTTTGTCTCTCTTATTAATTCCTTGTCATCCAGTCCCCGTCGGCTCTTCTCAACCTTTAACTCTCTGCTTTGTCCACCACCCCCTCTACCCACTAACTCACTCACTGCCCAAGAGATTGCCAATCACTTTAAAGACAAGATCGATGCAATACTGTGCGTACGTCTTCCCCACCCAACATACCTTGCCTAGCAGCACATTCAACACTCTCCTCTTTTGAACTGACTACTACCGAAGAGGTTACAAAAATTTTCTCAGATGCCCACCTAACCAATTGTCCCTTGGATCCTGTTCCCTCACAACTACTACGGTCACCCTCTTCTTCTATCCTATGCTCCCTCACCCACATCTTCAATCTCTCCCTCTCTAGTGGCATCTTCCCCTCCCCTCTAAAACATGCGCAGATCACTCCCATTCTTAAAAAGCCCTCACTGGACCCTACCGACCTGAACAACTTAAGACCCATCTCATTGCTCCCATTCACCTCTAAACTTCTAGAACGCTTAGTCTACAACCGTCTTAGCTCCTACCTCAATGAAAGTAACCTTCTTGTCCCCTTACAGTCTGACTTTCGCTCGCAGCACTCCACGGAAATTGCCTTACTAAAACTCACTAACAATTTACTAACTGCTAAAACCAACAGCCAGTACTCCATACACCTACTACTTGCCATCTCTGCGGCCTTTGATACTGTTGACCACCCGCTCCTTCTCAATAAACTACATTCCCTTGGCCTCCGAGATTCTGCTGTATCCTGTTTCTCTGCCTATTTATCACAGCGCTCCTTTAGTGTCACCTACAACTCTGTCTCCTCCTCTTCATTTCTGTGGGGGTCCTCCAAGGCTCGGTTCTTGGACCTCTTCTCTTCTCTATCTACACCTCCTCCCTTGGTCACTTAATAACTGCCCATGGCTTCCAATACCACTTATACGCTGATGACACTCAAATCTATCTGTCTACTCCTCACCTCACTTACTAACTGACATATCAGCATGGATGTCGCACCACTTCCTTAAACTAAATCTCTCTAAAACTGAGCTATTAATATTCCTCCCCACCCGTGCCCCCCTCCATGAATATCAATATCAATTTACTCTGTGTAACATTATCTTTCACAATATAAAAGAAAATTGGGCTAAATGTACCGTTGTCTTATTTTTAATTAAAAAAAGTGTTTTGTTTTTTTTTTAAGTGCGCTTGTAAGACCGCTGCACAAATATGGTGTGACAGAAAATATTGCAATGACCGCCATTTTATTCTCTAGGGTGTTAGAAAAAATATATATATACAATGTTTGGGGTTTCTAAGTAATTTTCTAGCAAATTATTGTATTTGGCAGACTCGGGCCCCTCTCTTTGTACTGCACTGCAGACGATAGAATGGTTTGGTTGTTTCTCTGGACTTAAAATCAATTGGGAAAAGTCCCAAATCTTACCCATTGATAGCTTTCCTCCTACTAGAATGCAGACTCACCTTCCCCTACAACAAGTGAGCATCATTAAATATTTAGGGGTGTATGTATCTAAATCTCCAGCTGATTACATCTCCCTCAACATAGAACCCCTATTTACCCTAATCAAATCAAAAATACAAATATGGGCTGGCCTTCCTTTGGGAGTGTTAGGACGTATTAATTTAATAAAAATGGTGCTATTACCTAAGATATTGTACATACTATGGCATACTCCAGTGTACTTACCTGTGAAACACTTTAAGTCCCTAGAGGCTTTGCTCAAACCATTTGTTTGGGGAACCAAAAGACACAAATTAATTCAACTGAATTAGCGTATGCTATTAAACTGTGCTGGGAGAGGGAGGCGGGGGGCAATGGAGGATGAAGAATGGAGTGAGGCTTTAAATTCCTGCAAAGCTGTCTCACCTAAACTTTCAGATGGATTGTCCCAGATCTTTATTTTACACCATGCATATTTTACCTCTTTGAGAGTAGCCAGATTCTGGAGGGCAAAGTCAGCTAGTTCTTTGATGTATCATCAAGCAGTGGGTATGTTCTTTCATTCATTATGGGCCTGTCCACTGATACAGGGTTTCTGGAAGCAAGTTGTGAATTTCTTACACGATACCATGGGCTCCTCTCTCACCTTGGACCCAAAATAATGCGTGTTGGGGATATTCCCAGACTCAGACATTGATAAACTAACTACGATTTTTTTACATGAAACATTGTTTTCGGCTAGGAAAATCATTGCTAGACAATGGATGAGACCACTGCCTCCCCACATCAATGACTGGATGATAGATATAAACAATATGCTACCCTATAAATAAAATTGTATATTAACAGAGGGTGTTCAGCCAAATAAAATGTGGGACCGTTGGTTACAAGCTGCAGAAACCTGTATATGATAAGTACCCTAGTCCTTTTAGAAAGGCTATTCCATAGCTTTACTCAAACCTATTTCTACCATTGCAAGAGAATTTACATCTTCTTCCTGACAGGCGTCTTTTCTTTTAACTCTACAGATATGTTTAGAGTTTGACCTGTATCAAAGCTGTATCCTTGTTTTTCACATATAATTGATGTATTGCTTTTTGAACACGCAAGATTATGCTGTATGTGTAAATTGTTTAATAAATTTTTTTTTAACACAAAAAAAAATTAAAACAGCACATTTAGACAGGCCCCCTGCTACAAAAGTGAGACTGTATACTGTACAGTCAGATTGTACCACATGTGATCAGCATGAGAGTTTCAGTCTAGATCTGTGAGTACATTTTAGAAGCTTAGTCTCTCTACTAAATTCACTATTGATTAACCACTATTTGTAATCAGATATAAAATAGCTCCATATTGTGCAAGATAGACAAGTAGTAATTCTAATTTAGCTTGACTGCAGAGTGCTTGCATTATGTGCAAATATTCATAACTGCATGCTTCTTGTGTAGCTTATATCATAAAGAGACATGTGCTGCATCTGCTTAGTGATCAACTAAAAATGATTCATGTAATGGGACTAAGCTTCTAATGCCCCGTACACACGGTCGTATTTCCCGACGGAAAATGTGTGATAGGACCTTGTTGTCGGAAATTCCGACCATGTGTAGGCTCCATCACACATTTTCCATCGGATTTTCCGATACACAAAGTTTGAGAGCAGGATAGAAAATTTTCCGACAACAAAATCCGTTGTCGGAAATTCCGATCGTGTGTACACAAATCCAACGGACAAAGTGTCACGCATGCTCAGAATAAATAAAGAGATGAAAGCTATTGGCCACTGCCCCGTTTATAGTCCCGGCGTACGTGTTTTACGTCACCGCGTTTTGAACGATTGGATTTTCCGACAACTTTGTGTGACCGTGTGTATGCAAGACAAGTTTGAGCCAACATCCGTCGGAAAAAATCCTAGGATTTTGTTGTCGGAATGTCCGAACAAAGTCCGACCGTGTGTACGGGGCATAAGAATCACTGGTGCAGCTCTAGCCTCACAAAATAGCAGGTGAGTCAAACAAATTACTTTATATAAATCTTACCATCAGTGTTTTTTTCTCAGAGAATAGGTGCAGGTACTCCCCCATTCCGAGTCACCCTTTGTCTCCACCCCCTAACCACCTCTGAGCACTGTCCATTGGTTCCTCACCCTACTCACCTCCCAGTACTGTTCCTTTTAGAGATTACACAGCCAAGTATCATTTTGAGGTGCTAAGAAACTTGTATGGAAATATCAATAAAGCAGTAAATTAGATCCCATGCAGCCAGCAACACAAGACCCCCCAGCAACAATAGATCCCCCTGCAACAATAGATTACTTAGCAGCAACAATAGATCCCCAGCAAAGATAGACCACTTGCAACAAAATATCCCCCCCAACAACAATAGATCTCCCAGCAGCCAACAACATATTACCCCACCCTCAACAGTGGAACCCTCCCAGCAACAATAGGTCCCCCCACCAGCAACAATAGACCTCCCTAACAACAATAGAACAGACCCTCCAGTGACATTATATCCCCCAGGAGCCAGGATCAATACACCCTTCAGCACACCCCAGATCACCTTGCCATCACAACATTCAATAGTGGAGGTGCCGGAAATGCAATTCCCTGCATTATTGCCATAAATAAACCATGCTTATCATAAAATACCACGTTAGTTTTAGTAATGGGTTTTCATATATGTTAATGTGTTTGCAATGGGGCAGATTTACTAAAGGAATCATTACAACCCCTTTATTGAGCTTTTTTACTTTCTTTTACCAAATCAATGTGAATGCAAAGCAACTTGAAGCAGCTTGATGCAATTAAGAAGCATCTTTTTTTTTTTTAATCAAAACTTTTTTATTGTTAAGTTGCTCTTGCAATACATACATTGACTGTGTCAATTAGGTAAAGGCAACATATATGACAGATAATACCAAACATAGATAAAGAGTGAGCAATGACAGGAGACATTACAGATATTGTGATCTTCAACTAAACCAACAACTAGCACTCGAGACCGGAAGTAAAACATAAGTATTAAACACTTTGTCAGCCGACGGATTGTGCGGAGTCTAGTGCTCTACAATAAAACATAACATAACCTGTGTTTCCTTTTTCCCTACTCTCCCTCTCTCCCTCCCTCTCTTCCACCCCCCCTTTCCTCTCTGGTATTCTTGGTGGGTTACTACCGCAGGAGCCTGTCCATCACCAACTGCGGTGGGGCAAGGCTGGGGTAATCCAGCCAAGGTTGTCAAATAAGGTCAAACCTTCGTACAGTATTCCTGCGATGGTAAGCCAGTTTTTCCCTAAGGAGAAGGGACATAATTGATCCTTTGTTTCCCAGTGGGGACTGTAGATGCCATCCAGTATTGAGCTATGAGTTTTCTAGCCAGATATAACAGTCTGGTGATCATGTAATGCATTTCCTTCGGGGTACATTTCTATATCGATTGCCCCTAGTAGGCACACTAGGGGAGTCAGGGGTACAGGTACCTGGACTAGTTTGGAGATATAGTGGGGCACCTCCGCCCTGTATTGGTGGAGTTTCGGGCACCTCCAAATCAAGTGTATGAAATTGTCCTGGTGCACCTTACATTTTTGCCACGGGAGAAATCTCTCTGGCCCCAGCCATGAAGCTGCATAGGCGTCCGGAATGAACAGTTGCAAGAGCTTATGGGAGGCCGGAACAGAGACTGCAGGTATCGATTCTAAGGCCATGTCCTATTGTTCCCCGGCTATTTCGCCAATGTCAGTCACCCACCGGGCTCTACATTTTAAGGAGGGATGATCCTGGATGGAGGACATCAATTCTGAGTACACTTTAGATATCAGTCCCCCTCCCGGCATCTGCCCAGAGGACTTCCATCAGCAGAGAAGAGGCAGATGCGTTTGTTGTTGAGTCTGCAGGGTGTTTCTAAGTTGAAGGTATTGGTAGAAACCTTTCAAGGGTAGCATGAGTTCCGTGCACAATTGTTCATAGGTTTTTAAAATTGTCCCGGAATGCCCTCCATACTTTCTAAGGAGGTTTTCTGTCGGGGAAGAGGGGGGATACTCGTTAGATCCATCTCCATATGGGAGGCCGCTTGCAATGCGGGATTGGACAGAGTCACCAATTTGGCTATGGGATCCCCGCCTACTATGAGACCCCACCCTGCCAATTGCTGTATTTGGGAGGCTTTCTATCTACTGCTTTCTATCTACCGCTTTCTTTACAGCTCCCTTGTTAACCCCAGTCACACATCCATTCATCTTTCTTTTTCAAATCCCCATCCCCAATCTGGGGTTCTGTTTCCAGTGTCCCCCTTTTTCTCCCTTCTCCTTTCCCTGTTTTCCCTTCCCTCTCCCCCTTCCTTGTCCCCTTTCTTTCCCTTTCCCTCCTTTCCCCTTCCCCTCTCTTTCCTCTCTCCCCCTCCCCTCTTCATCCCCCTTTCTCCCCCCCTCCTCCCTCCCCTCCCCCCCTTTCCCCCCTCTTTCCCTGTCCCCCGTTTGTTCCCTTCCCACTGTCTTCCATTTCATCCTCCCCTCCCTTTCCTTCCCATCTCCCCCCACTTCCCCCCTAACTTTCATCATTCCTCTCATTGTCATCCTTTCATTATTTTATTATTATTTCATTATTATTTCATCATTATTTTCTTCACTTCAATCCCTCCTTCCCTATTCACTATTTCTCCACCTTCCTTGTAATGAGTGGATTGTGACCCTTATCATCAAATTGATATATGATCTTTATTTATCCATTATCTTTATATTCAGACTCATACCTGCATTCATCCCCCTTGTCTGCTGTGGGGGAAACCTTTAGTTCGGGCAAGTGGTTTCACACATAGGCCACTCCTGCAGCCTGGTGAGCAATTTGATGATTATTACCTTGTATATCCTGCTGAACCTTATTGTGTGCAATTCTGAATATGTTGTATTCGAAATGTGCCTTATTTCATCATTTATTTTATAGATCAGTTTTCCTGAAGAAGCGGTCACCCGCGAAACTAGTAGAGAAGCAAATTTTGAGAATTGCTTCATCAGCAGATACTTGTTGGGAGTTCCCTGAGTATTTTCTCTTTGAAATACAATTTCTTCCTAATTGCTGTTTTGAATGTACCTTGTATGTTATTTTTATGTAATAAATAGTTTTTTTATATATCATTTATTTAGTTTGTTATTAGTACCAAGACAGTCCATCACATTTTTTGAGACTGGGATTAGATTTATGGCTTCAGCAACTGCTCCATCTTCCCACCCTCATTCCCCGTTTGCCATATATTAACTTGGACGATGGTACTTTGTTAATTTTTGAATAATAAAAATTCTATAGGAGACTATACTCTAAATTCAAGAACCAGAATTAAGGTAAAAGAACAGTTACTTTGTGCAACGTAGGGAAACCAAACTGCTAGAGCTGTCCCCGCCGGGTTGCTAATTAACAACAAAGCACCCATGAAACAAGAAAGAGTACCGGAGACATCTCACTGTTCCTAAGGAGGGTGTTGTGCCAGGTGCTGTTCCTCTGTCGAGCCAGTGCACTGCAGCCACAGGATTTTCAAAGAAGTGCGAGGTGCCATTGGCAATCACCTTCAGCTTTGCAGGATATATCATGAAGCATTGAACATTAAGGGCATGCAGCCTTTTCTTTATATCCATGAATTTGGATCTCTGCTGCTGTACCTCCCCCGAAAAATCCAGGAATAGGGAAACTTTGGCGTTATCCACTTTAAGGATTCTAGCTTTATTCATTATGGCATCACAGTTTTTGTAATTCAAGAGGCAGAACAAAAAGGGGCGTGGTGGGGCACCCTGTTGTGGTGGCCGTGCTGGGACCCTGTGCGCTCTCTCCACCACAAACATGGGCGAAAAAGCATCTTGGCCAAAGGTATCAATGAGCAAGGCTTCAATAAAGGCCACTGGATTTTTGCCCTTAGCCTGTTCAGGGATGCCCACTACACGCACATTATTTCGGCGTAAATAATTTTCCATGTCCTCCTGGCAGCATGCCTTAGCAGAGGCCACTGATTGTACATGTCTGATATCGCTCTAAAGACACTGCCACTCATCCTCTAAGGTACCAAGGCGTCCCTTCAGGGCAGAGGTGCGCTCCCGCAATATTTTGCATGTCATGCTTGATTAGGGAGATTTCATTTCATGCCCTTCACCTCTTCTGTTAAATCAGCAATAGAAGAGCTGCAGGTGGTCACTGCAGTAAAAATGTCCCTTAAAGAGGTTGTAAAGGTAAAAGTTTTTTCACCTTAATGCATTCTATCTAAACATCCAACAATATCGTCCCCCCAGCCCCTACTTACCTGACCCCTCGAAAGTCCCGCGCTCGCTCCCGACATTTTCTCCGCCGATCAGCCTGGCCGTTGATTGGCTAGAGTGGATGGATTGAAAGCAGCGCAGCCATTGGCTTGCGCTGCTGTCAATCACATCCAATGATGCGGCACGCTGGGGGGCGAAGCTGAGTGATACAGTGAGCAGCTATGGTCGCTGGCTGTATCACGGGAGTGCACCCGCAAGCACTCAACACCATGCGAGGGAGCTCACATGAACGCATTGAGTCCTTGCGGGGGGGAGCCGAGACAGCCGCCAAGGGACCCCAGAAGACCAGGTTCAGGGCCACTCTGTGCAAAACGAGCTGCACAATGGAGGTAAGTATAACATGTTTGTTATTTAAAAAAAATTGCTTTAGTGATCCTTTAATGTGGGCTCATGGTAAGCACTGTCCTGCTGGGACACCGCAGCCATATTGGAGGCCTGAGGCCCAGTACTCACATGTGATGAGGCCTGCGTGTCATCCAGGAGCCAGGGGATGCAATCCAAGGATCTTGGATCAGCCTCCAGGAGCCTTTCTCCAGGATCAGTCAGCTGTGAGCTGGGGGCGTGAGCCCCTAGTGGCCAAATATAAAAGCGACGTAACATGACGGCGATTCAAGCAGCCGAGCCATGTTGCTGCAGTACAACTGTGGCGGCTGGTCAGCAAGCGGTTAAGCATCTACTTGAGTAACTGAAAAGCAAATCAAAGCAACTGAAACACAAATCAAAGAAATCTAGAAGCATCTGAAAGCACAATTTATTTGATTTGCTTCTGAGACTGGTGCCCCTAAACTCCTCCTAATAATTAAGTTCAAGGAACTGATAAAGTATCTGTGTAGTTATAAATATTTGGAGTGTTTTGTTCAAATATGACTTGATTTAGCAAAACAACTTTTGTAAATATACTATGTTTACATTTTGTCTGAAAAGAAGATGAGATTTATATTTTTTGCAGGTGAAAAGTAGGTGTATCAGTGACATTTTTAGAGCTGCCTGTATATTACCACAGATTAAATGCAAGTTAAAATGCTTAAAGATGCCTCAGGAGGGAAAGAGTTAAGACTAAGTACAAGATTTAATGTAGGTCCCTTGAGATAAAAGCTTACAACGCTAAACCACTGCTAACCCACTTAGCTACTTTCATTTCCATACTGATGTATTTTTTAATTACTACACTAATGAAATCCACAGTGCTCTAGTTGTTAAAAATGCAATAATATATGCAAACACATATTCATTTACCTTTCTTTACATCATCTAGAAGGTCAAAAGGCATAGTGTAGCAAAGTGAAATACAGGTTTTATGTCCAAAAATGTAGTGGGTCTTTACATTGAATTTTGCTGTGAAACTTATAAAATGAGATCTATGATCTAAAAGTAACTATAAAACGGTAAAAAGAACTAGAGAGGATACAGGGACCACTATAGAAACCCTTCTGGTAATGCATGGCCTGAAGTACCTCTGCTTGATTTGTAAAGATGTCTATGAAGAGGGCCAGTTCATCTCTTTTCCTACTTTGACAGATATATACATAAAGTTCATTGAAATCATATACAGTGCCTTGAAAAAGTATTCATACCCCTTGACATTTTGTCATGTTACAACCAAAAAAGTAAATGTATTTTATTGGAATTTTATGGTATGTGATAGACCAACACAAAGTGGTACATGATTGTGAAGTGAAAGGAAAATGATAAATGGTTTCCTTTTTTTTTTTTTTTTACAAATAAGTATCTGAAAAGTGTGGCGTGCATTTGTTTTCAGCCCCCTAAGTCAATACTTTGTAGAACCACCTTTCGCTGCAATTACAGCTGCAAGTCTTTTTGGGTATGTGTCTACCAGCTTTGCACATTTAGAGAGTCAACTTTTTGCCCATTATTCTTTGCAAAACAGGTCAAGTTCTGTCAGATTGGATGGAGAGCTGTGATCTGTGAACAGCGATTTTCAAGTCTTGCTTGTGAAGTGGTATAACTGTACAATGTATGCAGCCTACATTTACAAAGAAAAAAAATCCTGTTTAAATTATAGGTAAGTTACAGCACCCGTCGGCTTAATTTTGTTTTGTAAACAAAGTGATCGGGAATTCTCTTCCTCTATACCAGACTCTTTTCATAGATAAGGGTCTAGTATAGATGTTAATGGGGGAGAGGAGCGAGGCTTCATGCGCCCGCATCGCAGGACCGTGGGACAGGTGAGTGTCTAATTATTAAAAGTCAGAAGCTACACTTTCTTGTAGCTGCTGACTTTTAAATGGGTGGAACTCCGCTTTAACCAAGCATACAGTCTGGCTGGCCAGGAAAGAGGAAATGAGTATGCACCTCCTACTCCTGAGCCAGACTCCCCTGTTGATGAAGTCCAGTGGCTGTGGAGATCTGTAGACAGGGGGCTTAGCAGGATCTGAAAACCCTGTAAGGGCCATATTTTGTCAATGTCATTGATTAAATATGGCTATGCGGCCAAATTTTGCCATTAATGTAATTTGCTATCCTAGCTGCTTTGTTTACATGGTCATGGATTCCCAAATAATTGGAATGGGGTGATGTCACTGTTTGCTAAGGATGAAAACCCATGACATGGGAAGCTGTCATAAATTTTAGCAGTACAAAAAACGCTACTATACTGAACTGACTAAAAGATGAGCACCTTAACAAGTAAAGCCTGGTTCCTACTTGTCCCTACTAAAGACTACACACAGGTTGGTCTTACAGCATTGCCTATTCCACTCCTCAGCATGCTGTCAGTCTGCACTCACTGTCACTGTCCAAAGAAACTCCATTTTGTGCTGCCTCCCTGGATTGTCAGTCCCTCTTTCACATGCTGATAGGTGCTTGTCTAGAACCTTCTACCTTTCGCCTCCACAATAATTGTAACTTATAAATGCTTACATCATATAAGGACTTCATAAGTAAGTCTGTGTGTGAGAATAAGGAGTCGATGTGTACCCCTGAGTATAGGACTTTGGTGCCAGTGATTCATGGAAGAGCACAGCTTTATATGGATTTAATATCCAATTAAAGTTTGAGCTCCAGTTGAGAGGTTGCATTTCTTTCATTTGAAGGAAGAGTAAAGATTCTTATAATTCTTTTTTTTATAGTCATGAAAATATTCACGCTTGACATGTTAAATGAAGTGATTGATGATAAGAAAAGTGTGGCACTAACTCATATATCGACTTTAAAAAATATCAATGTGTGTGGTCACCTCTCATAAAACTTTCAACAATCAAACAAACAAAATTGTTATAAATGGTGTGATAAGAAGTCAATAGGTAGATTCCTAAATAAATCTTCACAAAGAAAAAGAAGTCCAATTACTGTGATTTAAAAGAAGAAAATATATATATATAAATATTGTCCTTCAAGTGATGCTCCGCCACAAAACGTGCGTGAGAAATGCAAACTCACCAAAGCTAAAAATCATAAAAACCTTGGAGCAATGGTGGATTTCTTGCAGCCAACAGCATAAATGAAGATGGTCCCCTTTATCTTTGGCAATAACTAGGCAATATAACTCGGAGAAAACATATAGTGGATCATAGTACAACAAGCTTTCCAAATAGATACACGCAGGTAAATGAAGCAATGTCACTTACATTTGGATGTGCTATGTGTTAGCACCAACATTTACAGCTTTGAAAAAGTATGCATGCCGTCCTGTCAGCTACTGTGTGCGTTTCAAATCCCAGGGGTTGGAAACCAGCAAGACCGCATATGACGTCAGTAAAAGACAGACACGCAGCCTCTATGCATTTCATGTTAAACATGTCAATTGAAGGCATTTTCTGAAAAAAAAAAGCATGTGATTTAAATATTTGTATAGCTAAAGCTCAGATTACACACACAGCTCAATAAGCCAGAAGATTGACTTATTCTCCTTTTCTTCCTACTCTGTACAGGTCACTACAGGTTTCATTCAGGGACAGACAATTTAAAAAAGTTACTGCTATACTCTGCTATGCTCTTTCTGAAGCACCCACGATGTTCTTTGACACCAGAATCATATTTTCAAAGCTGTAAGAAATTTTAATTTCTCAAAGATTTTAAAATAAAATAGAAAATGAACATTTTAGTGACTTGTAAATAGAAATATAGACTAAAATTAGATAACATTAAAGTATTAGTTTAGTTTGGTAGCAATGCAGCATAAAAGGGGAATTTTCAACCCTGCTCTTGTGGTCCTTTGTGGTTTTCCAGCCCTATAAACTTACGAGTTATCACTGAAGATTGTAGAACCTGCAGTTCCCTGGCAATAAGAGTTTAATATTTTTGGTCCAGTACTCCTTCTGACTCCCTCCAGCCTGTATGTTTGCTTTTTTTTATACTTACATTTTTCAGATCTCTTCAGGCTGTTTATGTTATGCCACAGGGTCCTGTTAGTTTTAGCCTCTTCTCCATCTCGCTCCCAGCATGCATTTTGTATTTTTTCTATTTTGCATTTACATTTTTTAAAAATGTGTCTTCAGAGTGGTCATGTGACTCAGCAGGGTCCTTTTCTCTAATGCTGGGTAGTCCTTATTGATGTTGAAATTGTTGCCAATGTAATTACATTAGCGCCATTTTTTGCATCATTGTACTTAGAGTTTCGTGAGCCCTGGTGACTCCCCAGAGGCAAGGGACATTTTCAGGACGTAATACTAATTTGATTTGAGGAAAATTGAACTAGAATCATGCCTTGATCTTTAATTTGTATGCTAGCCATTGAAGACTTTTTTAAAAATTTAAAATAGAAGTCATTTAAAAAATATGCATTTTTTCTAGCACTTTCCTAAACCATCAAACTTGCCAATGTTTAGGTTTTAACAGTACAATATGTTTCAGCAAACTGACATTTACTCAGAATTATTTCTCATTATGAACACCATTCATATTAATTTATTTTGCTGGATACACGACATTGGCACGGTTATATCAACATGGACAATTATAAAACCCTGTTACAATCATATCTTATGTAACAGACAGAGCAGTCGCAAATAATTCTGTCACATGGTGTTAAAAAGTTGATGTAGAACATCAGCCAAGTTAACAAACTAAGTTTCTTTTATTTTGAGGCTGCCAATTTAAAGTTTGCATATTTTCCTACAACTGTAAATACAACCCTGAATTCTAGAAGGCAAAAGAGGGTGATGTAGCCAAGGCAAGACAGGTGATGGATTTTTGACTTACACTAAAAGTGAATAAACGGTACAGATGGTGTTTAAAATTAATATGTTGCTTTATGAAGGACAATGTCAGATATATCACTAAAATTCTGCCAAAGTACATTTGTGTTATCAACATGCACCTGGCAGCTGGCACATTAAGAAACCATCTCAATCTGAATGGTTGCAGAATATTCTGCAGCGAGGTTCTACAGGTACATTAAGGGGAACATGGATTCAATTTATTTAATGTGGTTTTTAAAAGGTAATATAACATTAAGCAACTCTAATATGGATAATTCTATATGTCATATAAATTACCGTGGAGTTGAGATTCATATTTCAGATGATTTAAAAAAAAGTTTAAACAGATTACTTCAACACTGTGCAGGCACCGTGATCCTATTGTAATAAAAATATTAGATATTGTATATAAGTTATTGATATTATATATTAGGTACTTTAAAATGAAGAAGCTAATGTGCAAAGAGGGTTTGTTAGAGGATGGGAATGAACACCTGTTTTTGCTTCCTGATTTCTCATTGGTTGTTATTTTAATAGTTAGGGTCATCCCAGGTTCAAATTGGGCATCTGTCCAGTGTCCTCATTCCTTGAGAGTTGGGAGTTGAAAATTATATGTCATGAGTGTATGTGCTGTGTGTATTTGGGGGCACTATGACTCTTCAAACAACAATATTTTATATTAATTACCATAACTTCAGTTGTTAATAAGTCAATAACCCATCATACTCCCTAACCTTGAATCAGCAATGAATCTGTATATCATTTTAGCCAAGCAAAATAAATCATATACAATGCATACAAACACATACATTTCACAATAGCACACTTATTGTGAATAAACAAATCCAAATCTAATGAAAAAAATTAATAAAACTTTAAAAAGTGTCCAAAATATAAAAATATATACACCGCATATACTCGAGTATAGGTCGTTCCGAATATAAGCCCCTAGGTCCCTAATTTACCACAAAAAACTGGGAAAAATGTATTGACCCGAGTATAAGCCGAGGGTGAGAAATGCAGCAGCTACTGTAAGTGGAAAAGAGGGTCAACAATGGCCATCTGCAGCTGCATGCCTCCCTGTGTCCTGTGCATGTGTCCCTGTGTCCTGTGCATGTGTCCCTGTGTCCTGTGCAGCCTA
Organism: Aquarana catesbeiana; assembly: GCF_042186555.1. NCBI lineage: Eukaryota > Metazoa > Chordata > Amphibia > Anura > Ranidae > Aquarana > Aquarana catesbeiana. The sequence goes on from NC_133327.1 coordinate 550,759,435, forward strand.
CCTGTGCCCTGTGCATGCCTCTGTGTGGCGATCTGCATCCTCCGTGTGCTGCTCTGCATCCACCGATCAACGTGTGATAATACCATTCGGCGGCCATTCCACTGTTCAAAAGCCGCGCCTCCTCCTCATCTGTGATAGGCAGAACACTCCATTTCCCAGCAGTCAGCAGTCAGCCTATCATGGACATTCTCTCATCCTCATACCACGGACGAGGATGAGAGAATGTCCATGATAGGCTGTACACTGACTGCTGGGAAATGGAGTGTTCTGCCTATCAGAGACGAGGAGGTGTGGCTTTTGAACAGTGGAATGGCCGCCGAATGGTATTATCACACGCTGGCCGCCGTCTGTCTGCATGACACACTGATCATGTAGGCAGATGGCGGTGACTCGAGTATAAGTCAAGGGGGACACTTTTAGCCTAAATAAAAGGACTGAAAATCTCGACTTATACTCGAGTATATACGGTACATGAAAAAGCTCAATTGTGAAATCTCAAATCCAACCAGGTGTAATAAAATGGGTGTCACTAAAATACAAGATCAAACACCATATATCATCCACCAGAGTTATCTGTGTTGATTAAACTCCTATAAGAATAAGGCTCACCAAATGCTGATGCTCGTGTTTGGCAAGTCTCGCTTTTTGTGTTCGAAAGCTCTATAGATCGCCAAACTTCATCCAAGTTGCAATAATAATCACCACATGTAGGGCAAAAGTCAAGACAGAGCCTCCAATAGTGTAAAAACTTGTTTTATTGAAAGTGATGCACTTACATCACACTAATTTCACAATCGCCTTCATAATTAAAAAACATATGCCGGGGGTTTCAGTGTTGCATTTTCACCATTCCCTCGCCCGCACTTCCCGGGTTACCATATATAGCCACGCCTGGATGCATTTCGTCACTTTTGACTTCATTATAGGGGTCCTGTGAGTTGTGACGGAGTTATAATTATTATTATATTATTATATTCTTATGGGAGTTGAATCGGCATAGATCACTCTGGTGGAGGAAATATGGTGTTTGATTTTGTATTTCAGTGACACCCAATTTATTACACCTGGATGGACTTGAGATTTCACAATATTGTTATTTTTTATTTATATATATTTTTATATTTTGGACACTTTTTAAAGAAACTTGAGCCCCAATGTACACCAATGCACTGGCCAATGGGAGGGGGTTTTTCAGAGACCCACGGACCTCTTCTTTGCATCACCCCTTTAGTTAGGAACCCCTTAGTATAGGGCTCAGGGGTAGAGACATCGGTCTGCCTGTTACTTCTTTGGGTTACACCTTATTTGGTACCTGTTAATGTAAGTGCTACACAGCATTATATATGACACCCCCTCCAGTCCCTAGACAGTAATAAATAATACAATATTCTTATCAAGTAGCAGTAACAGTCCTTTTGTCCCTTCCCAATGTAATAACAATGTTATTAAATACTTTTAATGCATGCTCCTCAACCATGATCAGAATATTTTTGCTACAGGTAGCTGTATCACACCATGAATTATCAAAGTTGAAGACTGCATACTGCAGAGTTACAGGGGGTGGAACCTCAGGCCATGCTGGGAAAAGGATAACAAAAGGGAGGGTATGAATCAGATGGGAAGCATGTGGTCATGTGCAGAGATGAACGTTTGACTCAACTCCTGAAAGGTGACAGGTGGTGCACCTGAGGTGGGTGCTTCCACAGACTACTCATGAGCCCAGTCCTGAATGTGTGACAGGGGCTTATTCTCAGTTACTAATACCATGAGCAAAAAAACAGAAATGGTAAAAATAAAATTCTTTCTTTGGTAAATTTGTCCAGCTGACCCATCAGTGAGAAGATGATGATAGTGGAACACATGGGCAAAATATCTGATGAATATAAGGTAGGCATGGTAAATGATCAGTACAATTGCTTTACTTGTCATTTACAGAATGATTATAAAACCTTCAAAAGGTGCCTCTTGGTTTAAATTAGAATCAGAACACCTGGAATGTTCTCATCTCTGTAACTGGGATACGTTAGAATTACAGTTGTCAAGTAAAACAAAAGGATGATGGTTCTTGTGTTTATAGAATATAATTTTAAAACATATCCCTAAAGTAAAGTAAACCCTCACCATGCAATACAACTCATGCAGTTTACAATAGAATTGCAAGGTAAACCATTTCTGTATATATTGCAATGTTCGTGGAATCCAGCCAGATCGCAGGACACAGGCTTTTCAATAAAAATATTGTTTATTAACTTAAACAGCTTCACGGCTTCAAAATAACACAATAGAAGATAACAGTCTCAACGACTTGAAGAGTTCAGAACTGCCATCGCAGTTAAACAGTCTCTGACTTTTGGAGGGGGTAACTGTCACTACCAGCAGGTTTCTAGCCAGGACACTGACTTGCAGCCTCACCATTGTACACAAATCCACAGTCTCCAGTCTCTAGCCTCATCAATACTCCTCCAACCTACTGTATCTACCACTTCCTTTTTTTAAACCCACTTCCTCCAACCGGTGATTTAACCCTGTTTTTCCCTTAAAGGGACCACAGTCCAAACAGAGGGGAAATATAGCAACCTTCCAGGACACCTGTACAATATATAAATAATTATAAATACCTTTTTCCTATTTATTTATTTACTTTTTTGTAAGTGATCACATTACCTCTGTTCTCAGCTGTATAAGGGGCTTGGAGAGGTGGGAATGGAGAAACACCAGTACTCTAATCTTCCCAGTAAATGGCTGTGCAGCACAAGTCTTTCCCATTGGAGGACAGAAATGCTGTGTTCCCAGCACAGCCAGTAAACTGACCACACTGGAATTGATGTCCTCTGATGCCTAATGTGGTCAGTTTGAAATAGGAAAGTAGGGGGATTGGCAGGAACAATGGGTATTTCAAATAAAGAAAGCAATAAAAAGGGAATAGGATACTTTTTAACATAAATACATAGTACAAAAGACACATATCAGGAATATAAAATGTTGGTGTAACTTTTTTTAAAGTAAATTTTACTCCTTAAAATGCTTCTTGGTATCTTTTGATTAGAGAACTGTTGGCCACCTTTCGATGTTTCACCATATCATTTTCATATTGATTTTGATGTCCCATCACAGAACTGCTACCCCAAACCCCCAACCATCTAGGATGGGTAACTGTTATCTCATATGCATGTACTTAATTTAAGAACTGATGTCACTTGACCTGCATTGACAGTCACCAGAAAGAATGTTATAGATTTCCTTGGATAGTCGGTGCTGACTATGGGTAGTTTTGTCAATAGAAATGCTGAGCCAGTGCTTATTGGACAAAGGAAGCAGCTAGCAGCAGAGATTAATATACCCAATTCCCCTAAGTGTATGTAAAGTTATATGGGTGCAGCACAAAACATAATTTAACATCTAAAGATATCTACCATTAGTAAGTGAAAAGATTTCAATATTAAAATGTTTTATAGAACTAAATTCACAAGTTAAAATGTAAATGTGAAAAAATGATACACAAATAAAAGACCAATTAATATATCAATGTGTATAATAAGTCCACCAATTGCTGAACATATAGTGCAAAAATTCCTCCTTACCTTCATTCAAGATGCATGAAATCAGCTGTGCCAAAACCACCACCAACACTCCACACTCACCAGAACATGTGGCTGCCAAAAATCGTAAGCAGCAACAGCACTCTATGTAATCACGCAGATGTCAATAGCTCTCTCATGGAAGCAGTCCCTTTGAACTGATCCACTGACCAGATCTTCATGGTCCAGAGTGCAAGAATACAGAATAGGCTGCTTGGGATAGATGCTCACCAAATGGAGCCAGATATAACTTCCATAGTGTAGTATTTATTTAAATAAAAAATGTTGCCTTTAGTTACACTTTACTCAGTCAAAATTAACAGTCACCAGATTTGTTTCAGTATTTTGTGCTGAGGCTGTTGACAGTGGACTCAAATTAACCAGAGCAAGAGAATAAAGATATATAATGCACTGGCGATGAGCCCTTACTTTCCTATGAAGAGGAAGAAGAGAAAAAACAAGAAAGGAAGAAAAGGATGGTTTAGTGTCTGCAGTCAGCGCTCTACTGGCCTTGTCTGAAGAAAGGGACCACAGACATCTTTAAAGGAAGGTGATATCTCCCAGCTCTTAATACAAACTTGAAGCCAGCCAGGAGGACAAAGTGGTAGATGATGAGATACTTATAGGGTATCTGTATTCTCTAACTTTATACCTAAATAAACTCTGTTGGTGTACCGATCTTTACACACTTTTAAACTTCATACACAGCCCTGGAAGCTATGTAGCAGCATAATGTGTGCAGTGGCTTGTGGTCCTTGGTGGTCCTTGGTGGTCACGTGACAGAGCTGGCCTATGAGGTTCTTTTCTTTTTTTCCTGAGATAGGCAGACTTTCATTGGTCAGCATTGTCACACAACCATGCTAACTTATGACTGGGAGCCATTACACACATAATGCTGTACACAGCTTCCAGGGCTGTGTATGACATTTACAACTGTGTGGATCGGTACATCGGCAGACCTGGGCGGTGGATTCATCAAGCCATGCTCATCTGTCCACAGAGGCTGGATTAGCTGCAGCCCGATGCCAGGCTTGGTCACAGGGCTTCGACCTGTCAGGGTATTTATACTGAAATATTAAACACTGTTATATTTATATAACACTATTATATTTTAAGCAAGAATCTATAATTTTAGGAGATTTCCACAGATTTCCACAAATTAACCAATGACTCTAATTCGTTTATCTGTGCTAGTTTGAAGACGAAGGAATACAATATGGTGAATATATATATATATATATATATATATATATATATATATATATATATATATTAAAAATCAGTGCAAAATAATATCAAAATATAACTAGTAATAACAGAATATGATTTCATATTTCAATCTTTTTATAAGTTTATAAGTTTTTACTGATAGACAATTCAAACATACATTGGTGGTATATCCACACCATCAAAAAAACATCTTACAATAACATTATACAGACTATCATAACTATAACATCAAACAAACAAAGAAAAAAAAAAGGGAAAAAGGAAAAGGATGGCCAGGGGGTACATTATAAAGACATCTCCTACACATACCCCAATAGATCTTCTTTTTAGATTAAAGTTCCATTTGCCCCCTAATTTCCAGGCAATTTCCTAAATGTCCTCCAGGGGGTCCATATCTGACAACATTTTTCATATGTGCCCAATTCATGAGACAGGAGGGTCTCCATCTTCTCAATTAGGTCCATTTCTGCTATCCATTCGTTAACTGAAGGGGCTGGTGTAAGTCGCCAATATCGCGGAATAATCAGTCTGGCTGCTATTAAACAATGTCTTAGCAAACCTTGTTTGATATTTTTATATGGACCTGGTAAAATGGATAGCAGAGTAATTTGAGGTGTGTTGGGGATTAACTCCTCTGTAACTGTAGTATACAGCTGCATGATCATATCCCAGAATTGGCGATTTTGAGGGCATTCCCACCATATGTGTAGCAGCGATCCCTTGGCGGCATGACATCTCCAAAATTTATCCGATGTATCTGGATATATTCGTTGCATGGTTGTTGGACATCGATACCAGCAAGAGACAAGCTTGTAGCTTGTCTTTTGGGCTTTAATTGTCAATGACAAACAATGTGTGCAAGTAAATGATTTCTCCCACTCTTCTGTTCCAATTTGAGTATTAAGATCACGTGTCCATTTATTTGTGAATTCTGGGGGCTCAGGGTGGTTTTTTAGGATAAGAATCTTATATATTGCTGATAGAACATGTTTTGGTCTGTTACTTTGCAATAGGATGGACTCAAACAGATTTAAGTCTCTATTGAGGGATTGGTTTGGAGAAATAGAAGATAGGAATGACAATAATTGTTGATATTCCATCCACTGCATAAATGAAAGCTGGTGCGTTAATATTAGGTTCAATATAGGTGGTAATTTACCCTGGCAAAGAATCTGCCTCACTCTTCGGTGAGTTTTCTTATTCCATATGAGAAAATGAGTCCGGTCTACTGCAGGTGGGAATTGTGGATTGCCAAATAAAGGTGTCATTGGTCCTATCTGTGAAGAAAGCCCTAACCGCAAGATCATTTTGGACCACAAGCTCAATAGGTGAGATGTAAGAAAGGGTGGAGAAAAGGTCTTGTCTCGGTGGGTACCCTGAAAGGGTAAATCTAACCAAGGAAGAGCCTAAGGGTCGAACTGATTCAACCCCTGTTCAATTGATACCCATTGTTCAGTATCCGAGTGATTAAACCAGCTTACTAATCTGGTCAGGACTGCCGCCACATAATAAAAATAGAGATTCAGTGCACCCGCTCCTCCTTTCGTTTTAGGTAATGTTAGCATTTTCCAATTTAATCTAGATCTCTTATTGCCCCAAATAAACTTAACGAAAGCGGATTGTAAAGTAGAAAAAAAGGATCTAGGAATAGTAACAGGAATATTTTAAAAGAGATACAAAAATCGCGGTATTATGTCCATTTTCAATATGTTGATCCTCCCAAACCATGAGTATTGGTTTGAATCATAGTTTTTTAGATCTTGTAGAGTATGTTGCATTAAGGGAATATAATTTGTCAAGTATAGCTGGGTCAGGTCTGATGGAATATTAATTCTTAGGTACCTTAATGCAGAAGAGCAAAATCTGAATGAAAAGTTATTTTTCAGCATCGTCACTTGATGTGGTAGAAGTGACACATTGAGAATTTCAGATTTCGAAACATTTACCTTGAAATTACTCAGAGCTCCAAAGCGCTGGAATTCCAATAGAATAGAGGGCAAAGAAATATGTGGATTGGTAATATAAAGTAGCAGGTCGTCGGCAAACAAAGCAAGTTTTATTTCCTATTGGTCTAGCTTTATACCTGTAATTGAGGGGTTCTGTCTGATTGCTATTGCTAAATGTTCCATTACTAGAACATAAAGCAGAGGAGATAGGTGGCATCCCTGACGGGTGCCATTTTGTATAGGGAAACTTGTGGTCAGTGAACCATTGATCCTAATTCTAGCATTTGGTTTAGTGTATAATGCCAAAATCTTATTAAATAAATTTAGACCCATCCCTATTTGCTTTAGTGAATGCTCAAGAAAAGGTCACCCAACCCGATCGAAAGCCTTCTCCGCATCGACCGAGAGGAGGCATGCTGGTATTTTAGCCATTTGAGCCTGGCCCATAAGTAAGAAAGTTTTTATTGTATTGTCATGTGTTTCTCTTCCTTGAACAAATCCGGTCTGGTTATTATGTACCAAGCTAGGTATAAAAGATTGGAGACGTGACACAATCAATTTGGCATAAATTTTTATGTCTACTCCAATTAAAGATATTGGACGATAACTAGAACATAATGTTAAGTCTTTATCTGGTTTGGGAATCAGAGTAATATGGGCTTCCAATGTTTGGGGTGAAAATGTGTTTGTAGAAGAGATGGAATTAATCACCTGTAGCATAAATGGGGACAGATGTTCTTTATATATTTTATAAAATTTTGGAGTAAATCCATCTGGGCCAGGACTCTTCCCTGATGGAATGTCTGTAATTACTCCCAGTAGTTCTTCCATTGAGAAAGGGTTGTCCATTAATTCCCTATGGTCATCTTCTAATGTTGGAATAGAGGTTTCTTGTACATAGGCTTCAATGCTACAAGTTTTTGACCCCTTTTCTCTACAAAGGATGGTTGGGCCAAGTTGTAAAGAGCTGAAAAGTATTCTCTGAATGTTTGATGGAGACTTTGCGGGTCTGAAGTAATTTCCCCCCGATGACTTCCTTATGCTAGCTATAAAGGTCTGAGGAGGACGAGGATGTAATATTCGTGCTAAATGTCTCCCACATTTGTTTCCATATCTATAGTTATTTAAGGCACATTTCTGTTGGTATAAACTATGCGATTCTTCCATAAGCTGCAATAGGGATGCCCTTATAGACGTTATGTTGGCTAATACTTCTGGAGACTGTGAGGCATTGTGTAATGTTTCTAGTGTATGAAGCTTTAACAGGGACTTTTGAATGGCCACCGATCTTTCTTTTTTAAGACGAGAGCCATGTTGGATGAATAACCCTCGTAGAACCGCTTTAAGAGCTTCCCATTTTAATGGTAGCGCAGTCTCATCCTGTTCATGATCAGAAACAAAGTTACCAATTGCTTCTATAATTGCCTTATGACAGAGTGGGTCAGACATAAGTCTATCGTTTAAACGCCAAGACCAGCTTGTGCCTTGAGTATGGGGGAGATGTATTGATAGAAATACAGGTGAATGGTCAGACCAAATAAATGACCCTACTTCCATCGAGGGGTTCCACTCCAAAACCTTTGGACCTGATAAGAAATAGTCTAGCCTACTGTAAGATTTATGTGCTGATGAGAAATATGAATAGTTGCAATCTGTGGGATATAGAAGCTGCCATAAATCAAGTAGTCTATGGTCAAACAATTGTTTCTTCAGGGCCCTCAGCGGAGAATAAGAGATATTGGAGCGTTGGGCAGAGGTGTCTAACTGAGGCTCCAAGGCTAAACTGAGATCTCCTCCTACAAGAATAACACCTTCAGCGAAATCTGCTAGAAGAAGAAGATAACGAGAAATGGTTGTGGTTTGGTAATAATTCGGAATGTAAAAATTGGCAATTGTGAAGGGTTTATCCCATATCCGGAATTTAAGTAAAAGGTATCTACCATTAGTATCAGCTATATGTTCCAAATATTGATCCGGTAAATTTTTATGAAAGGCGATGCAGACCCTCCTGGCCTTCGAATCAGACATAGTGCTATGAAACCATTGAGAGTAATGTTTAACAGAGCATGCAGGGATGCCTTCGGTGCGAAAGTGGGTCTCCTGGAGGAGTATTATATCTGCCTTAGCTTTATGCAAACTGTATAAGATCTGTCCTCTTTTGATTCATTGCCAAGAAAGGGGGAGGGGAGGGAGGAAAGGGGGGGTTGTCCAGGCAGCATGGGCCGTGTGAGCAGTCCATCTAGAGGGAGGGGAAGAATGAAAAAGAGAAAAAAATATATATATATATAATTTCAAATATCAACAATATGGGAATTACAGATGATGAGATACAAGCTTTAGTTTTAAAATGCCGTCTTAAAACTTAATAACTGCTTTGTAAATGGTTAACTTTTCCTCAGTGACAACGCAAAGTAAGCAAACAAACATTGAAATCGACACGTGATCTCTTCTCAAACAGATCTAGCAAGCTAAACTTTAAAAACACATGGACAAAGTGTTATACCATATATCAACTTGGTACTTTACGGATGAATTATACGTTTAAACATACATCACAACCAAACCATTGATAAGACTTTGAATTTAGCTTTGTTGAGATTCAAAATATGTATTTCTCTTTATTTGGAATTAAAGAATCTCATACTCAGTTAGAAATAAAACAATTCCAAAAACAATTCCAATAAATATGCTACAAAGATGCAATGGTTTAGCTATGTATATGCTCAAACAATACTATCATTACCAATAGGCCGAAGAAAATTATACTTTACCAGAAATATAAGAAGCCTTTGTTTGAGAGATATCAAGTCTGTATCTCAAGAATACCTTTTCCTTCAGTTTCTACTACACTTCTGGTGGTGCACACAGTACACAATACAGTGCAGCTGTAGTACAGTTTCTAATACAGTGCAGGCGGTGTACAAAGTATCTGATACAGTGTGTACAGTTTCCACTACACTTCTGGTGGTGTACACAGTACACAATACAGTGCAGCCGTAGTACAGTATCTAACACAGGCCACTAAAAGAGGACAAGCAGCCTCTGTGTCAACAGACAACAGTGGTGATCATGGACATGGTGCATCCTCTGCAGGTGGCCGTGGGGCACGCTTGTCCTTTTTTTCTGCTGCTGGCCGTGTTATTGAGCCAGAACATGCAGAAGAGTTTTTGGAGTGGATAACAAAGCCGTCCTCATCCTCCTCATCCTCTGTCATCTAGGCTGAGAGTAGTTTGCCTTCCAACGCAACTGCCGAAGTGACCTATTCTACCGCCTCCTTGTCCACAGTCACTCCTTCCATAGCCACATCATTATGCATGGAGGAGTCCCCAGAATTATTCGACCACAGTGTCGGGTACATGCTGCTGGATGATGCGCAGCAATTTGAAGGCTCCGGTGTTGGTTCCAAGGTTGAGGAAGGGAGTAATGTGAGCCTAGAGGGGGTGCCCAAAAAGGACAAGAAACTGGGAGTCATGTTCCCCCAGCTTCAGCATACTGCCAAACTTGCTCCAGTGATGAGGAGGGAGGGGATGATGAGGTCACTGACTGTACTTGGGTGTCTGAGAGAAGAGAGGAGGAGGAGGCACAACTCCAGCAAGGCAGGAAGTCCTTTATGGGGCAGCTGAAGGGCAGCCACCCTATTGCATCACACTGCAGAGCTCCGCAGGTGCAGGGCACTGCTGACTCCCCGCTGACTTTTAAAAGTTCCTTGGTGTGGGCCTTTTCGACACGTGTGCAGCAGATCGCACCGTTGCTGTTTGTAACCTATGTCTGAAGCGCATCAAGCGTGGCCAGAACAGCAGCTGCTTGGGCACCACATGCTTGACCAGACATATGATGACCTGCCATGCAGTCCATTGGCAACCACACGTGAAAGACCCACATCAAAGAAAAAGGCAGACTTCTCTTTGGTCCTCATCTGGGATCTCCAACACTACTATACCTCCAGTCCTCTCAAAAACCTGCACTGAGAGGAATGAAGGTATAGCAATAGGTGTCCAAATACTTGCAGCCAACCTGCTAGCAGTACATCACCATCTGATTTTAACAGGCAAATTCCCTACCCCAGTTGCTGAACCATAAAAAGAAATTTGGTTCCAGCCATCCACATGCTCAGCACCTAAATGCTAGCTTGGCCCAATTGCTAGCACTACAACTGCTGCCTTTTCAGCTGGTAGACTCTGCCCCCTTTTGTGAATTTGTGGAATTTGTGGAACGAGAATACCTGGCGCACTGGGTAACTCTGCTGGCAGCTGAGAAGGATGCAGAACAGGGCTCAGCATTGTTGGTGCTTGTTCCACCACCACGCCTCCAAAATGCTAGTGGTGATTCTGCCACAGCTCTCTCCTCCACCCCCTCCTCTTCTTCTTCCTCTATGGCCTCTTTGGCCTCTATGGCCAGATTTGTCCTCTGACCCAGCGGTGCTCCGTAAGCATTAAAGGGGCTACTCAAGCAGTCAGGCTAAAAGATGCCATGTAGTGCTTGAGTTGGTTTGCCTAGGGGACAGGAGCCACACTGGGGCAAAGATTCTGTCAGTTCTGCAGTGGCAAGCTCAGAGGTGGTTGACGCCACGCCAGCTTCAGCCAGGAATGGTTGTATGCGACAATGGCACCAACCTTCTCTCCGTCGTCTGATAGGGACACTTGACCCATGTTCCATGTTTGGCACACGTCCTGAATTTGGTGGTTTAGCGGTTCTTGAACAGGTACCCAGGCTTAGAGGATCTCCTGAGGCAGGCCAGAAAAGTCTGTGGTCATTTCTGATGGTCATACAATGCCAGTGCTTGACTGGCTGACATTCAAAGGGAATGTAACCTGCCCACCAACCGCCTCATTTGTGACATGCCCACCAGGTGCAACTCAATGTTGTCAATGCTGCAGCGGCTGCACACACCACAGAGGGCCATCAACTAGTACCTGTGCCATCAATGAGTACCTGGCTTATTTTCACCACGCCAGTGGCTACTGATCAAGGATGCATGCACTGTCCTGTCACCATTTAAGGAGGCCACCAGGATGGTGAGCAGCGACAATGCATGCATCAGTGACACTGTCCCTCTAGTAATCCAGTTGGAGCACATGCTTCGTGGAATCATGGACAGGGCACTTGAGGCAGAACAGCGGGAGGAAGAGGAGGACTTCCTTACCTCTCAAGGCTCCCATTATCCAGATAGCATTCCTGCGGGCCCGCCAAACACACAGGAAGAAGAGGAGGAGGAGGATTGTGTCAGCATGGATGTGGAGGATAACACTCAGCAGCAGTCTTCAAGGGATGGTTTTCAGTCCCCAGAAACCCAAGGAGTTGTATGTGGCTGGGAGGAGGTAGTTATGGATCATGTGATCCTTAGTGACCCAGAGGACTCAGAATCGATTGCCTCTGCAAACTTACCCTGCATGGCCTCCCTGATTCTGCAAAGCTTGTGAAAGGACCCTAGGATTCCTGGTATCAAGGAGAGGGATCATTACTGGCTGGCAACCCTTCTTGATCCATGTTACAAGGGTAAGGTTGCAGAATGCATCCTGCCTTCGCAGAGGGAGCAGAGGATGAAACATCTTCAGGAGGCCTTGAAGAAAGGTTTGTGCCATGCATTTCCAGACCCTGGGAGGTTGCAATTTCCTGGTGCTGGACAACGTGTTACTGAGGCTTTGTTCAGTCAGAAGAAGAGCGGTGGAGAAGGTGGCCGGCTGACCGATGCCTTTAAACAATTTTTCAGTCCTCAGCGCCAAGGTCTGATCAGCAATCATCACCAGCGTCTGCATTACATGGTTGCCAGGCAAGACGCCTGCAGAGTACAGCTGCTCTTTCCAGGCGCATACCTGTGCGCAGGCGCCAACCAAGAAAGACCAGAACAACCACAGATGCTTCTGTAGATGTGCATGTACGAATGCATCCGCGCGTTCACACACACACGCACCTTGCACCAGAACTGGCGCCAGTTGGCTTATTTAAATGGAGCTTCAACGCTGACTGGTTGCTTCTTGGTCTAAAGCGTTTAGCTGAATCCTGATTCCTGTGTATACTGACTTCTGCTACCAATCCAGCTTGTTCCTGACTACGCTTCTGCCTGCTGTCTATGCCTGATCTACCCGTCTGTTGCCAAAACCTGCCTGTGACCTGACTAAGCTTCTGCCTGCTATTTATGCCTGATCTGCCCGTCTGTTGCCAGAAACCTGCCTGTGACCTGACTACGCTTCTGCCTGCTGCTTGTACCTGATCTGCCTGTCTGTTGTCTACCTGGCTCATCTGACCCTGCTTCTAGCCATCCAGTCTGCTACAGTTCCTGCTTCCTGTGGTGCACCTCTTCTTGCCTATTGCCAAGTCTGCCAGCCTATCTACCATCTCGCTTACCTGCTACATGCTGGTTCGGGCTTCCTGTTTGTGGGTTCCTGGCTACTACTTGCACAGACTTCTAGACTGATCTTAGGTACTCTTACCTCGCCGCACTCCTGAGTCTGCTGTCCCACTATCAGCGGCTCACGAGCCGGAGCTGTACGAGAGGCCATGCTCTACACATCAGGCTCACCACCAGGTATGTGACAATGGTGCAGGAATATCTAGGGGCAAGAGCAGACTTGGAGATCTTTCCAACAGAGCATCCACTGGGTTAATGGGTCTTGAGAAAGGACCACTGGCCAGAACTTGCTCAATATGCAATTGAGCTACTGGCCTGTCCTGCATCCAGTGTGCTTTCTGAACATACATTCAGTGCTGCTGGAGGTTTTGTAATGGATCAAAGAGTGTTCCTGTCCACAGACTACGTTGATAGGATCAGCAGCTATCAAGCACCTGACGCTGATGTACCTGATTGAATTTGCTATGGATGTGGGATCCCTTAAAAAACTGCCTATGCTGACTATTCTATTCCTCCTCAATCTTGATGATGCTAGCTTCCAACAATATTTTTGGTTTAGGGCACCACCACCACCACCCAAGGCCCAGTTTAACAGGGGCATGTAATTACAATTCTTGATATAGTATTTCACAGCAGGGCCCGTTCCTGTGCACAACAAGAGTAACTGTGAGGGCTTACAGTGTTCTGGTACCACCAACACCTAAGGCCCAATTTTCTGCAGAGTATATAGGGCAGGCTGTATAGTATATATACTGCTGTTCAGAGTATATAGAGCCTGGGGGCCCCCACGCCATTTTTTTTTAAATTGGGTGCAGGGTTCCCCTTAATATCCATACCAGACCTGAAGGGCCTTGTATGAATTTTGGGGGTGACATCCATGCAATTTGTTTGGGTATTTTTGGTATTTTTATCTATATTGCCAGGATCCAACAATACATTACAGGTGCGAGCAGTTTTACATGACATTTTTTCCTTTAGAAAGGTCATTTTGCTTTGGTACTGTTAAACATGGGAAAGATGCGCTAATTTACGGGCATACTAAGGACACCACCCCAGGCACGATATTTAAAGGAATATTTCATTTTTATTGTTTCACTTTAAGCATTATTAAAATCACTGCTGCTGAAAAAACATCCAATTTTAAAACTTTTTTTTGCATTGATACATGTCCCCTGGGGCAGGACCTGGGTCCCCAAACACTTTTTATGGCAATAACTTGCATATAAGCCTTTAAAATGAGCACTTTGCGTGTTCAAACAAATTTTTTGCCTGTTCACATGTTCTGCTGCGAACCGAACCGGGGGGTGTTCGGCTCATCCTTAATTTTACATAGTCCAATCCACATAAAGCCTGTAATGCATCATATACAAAAGGTTTTCCTTCACATTGAAAATTATTGTCTTTAAATTTAACACATTCATTTAATATTGGAACTGAAAACATTTCAGGTTATGATAATTGATATGTAATTAGTATAGTTTGTATCCTAACGTGAAAATTGTCCTGGTATGTCCCAACGTTATGAATGTATTTCATCTGAAATATGTTACTATTATCCATATAGGGTATTGATAATAAAAAAACAAATCTCCATTCTCTCTGGATCAATATATAAAGGTAAAGCACTTCCCATTTCAAAAGGATAAATTGACATGGAATTCTTCCAATGCCGCTTCACCTAGTTCAAACAATATTTTATTTATCTTATCTCGAGAAACAAAATATAGAGGAACGTGACCATGAAGTAAGTCATTCATCCCACTTTGCACTTCATCTAAAAACATCAAGGCATGGAACATTATGGGATCTCTTAAAAATAAAAGTTCATCTTTTAATTGTTCAAGACTTTTATGTAGGTCCGTAGACCGTGAAATCAATTCAGAGTGTAAGTTTGTAGTAACTATAATGTTGCTAAGCACTTTCACCATTTTTTTCCATGTTAGTCTTTTGAGTTTTTTTCGATTTCACAATATAAATATTTAATATTTTCTCTTAAATTTCCTACTTCAGCATGTAAAGTTTTTATGGAAATAGAATTAACTGCGGAAGTGGTGGTGGAAACTACCATCCCAAATGTAGCGAAAACAATGCTGACAATCAAGAATTTGATTCATCTCTTTGGTCGCTCCTGTTTTGGCATGGTTTGGATAATAAATGGTTTCCTTGCATGTTCTAAGATGTCTTGAACTCTCATTTGAGCTCTGTTTTCATGTGCAATATACCACTCTTGCATCTCCACTAGGGATGAGCTTCGTGTTCGAGTCGAACCCATGTTCGACTCGAACATCGGCTGTTCGATCGTTCGCCGAATTGCGAACGTTATGGGCCGTTCGCGCTAAATTCGTGTGGCGCGTCACGGCCCATAATTCACTGCGGCATCGCAGTGCATTGCTGGCTGATGATTGGCCAAGCATGCACTATGACCCGCATGCTTGGCCAATCACAGCGCCGTCAGTAGAGAGAGCTGTAATTGGCCAAAGCCAGGGTGGCTTTGGCCAATTATGGCTCAGGGGATTTAGTACACACCCCACACTATATAAGGCCGCCTGCACGGCGGCCCTGTGTAGTGTGTGTTCCGGTGTGCTGAGAGATAGAGAGAGAGAGAGACAGTGTCATTTGATTTGAGTTAGATAGATTAGGCAGAACAGTCAGTCAGTTAGCTGCACTTACAGTGTATTGTGTATATATATGCATCCCAGGTGTTGCATATATATATATACACTGTATTCAGTTTAGCTAGATCCGTTCCTGTTATCTTCTATCTAGACTATTTACATTTAATGCAGTGCGTCCTGCTCACAGTGTTCAGCTAGATCCGTTCCTGCTATTTACATTTAGTGCAGTGCGTCCTGCTCACAGTGTTCAGCTAGATCCGTTCCTGTTAAATTCCTACTGACAGGCAGGCTTGTCTGGTTACAGTATATAAAGCTACCTGAAGAAAATTACAGGTGTTCTATTTGATCCTATTAGTACCACGGTCAGGCAGCTAGACTATTTACATTTAGTACAGTGCGTCCTGCTCACAGTGTTCAGCTAGATCCGTTCCTGTTATCTTCCTACTGACAGGCAGGCTTGTCTGGTTACAGTATATAAAGCTACCTGAAGAAAATTACAGGTGTTCTATTTGATCCTATTAGTACCACGGTCAGGCAGCTAGACTATTTACATTTAGTACAGTGCGTCCTGCTCACAGTGTACAGCTAGATCCGTTCCTGTTATCTTCCTACTGACAGGCAGGCTTGTCTGGTTACAGTATATAAAGCTACCTGAAGAAAATTACAGGTGTTCTATTTGATCCTATTAGTACCACGGTCAGGCAGCTAGACTATTTACATTTAGTACAGTGCGTCCTGCTCACAGTGTTCAGCTAGATCCGTTCCTGTTATCTTCCTACTGACAGGCAGGCTTGTCTGGTTACAGTATATAAAGCTACCTGAAGAAAATTACAGGTGTTCTATTTGATCCTATTAGTACCACGGTCAGGCAGCTAGACTATTTACATTTAGTACAGTGCGTCCTGCTCACAGTGTTCAGCTAGATCCGTTCCTGTTATCTTCCTACTGACAGGCAGGCTTGTCTGGTTACAGTATATAAAGCTACCTGAAGAAAATTACAGGTGTTCTATTTGATCCTATTAGTACCACGGTCAGGCAGCTAGACTATTTACATTTAGTACAGTGCGTCCTGCTCACAGTGTACAGCTAGATCCGTTCCTGTTATCTTCCTACTGACAGGCAGGCTTGTCTGGTTACAGTATATAAAGCTACCTGAAGAAAATTACAGGTGTTCTATTTGATCCTATTAGTACCACGGTCAGGCAGCTAGACTATTTACATTTAGTACAGTGCGTCCTGCTCACAGTGTTCAGCTAGATCCGTTCCTGTTATCTTCCTACTGACAGGCAGGCTTGTCTGGTTACAGTATATAAAGCTACCTGAAGAAAATTACAGGTGTTCTATTTGATCCTATTAGTACCACGGTCAGGCAGCTAGACTATTTACATTTAGTACAGTGCGTCCTGCTCACAGTGTTCAGCTAGATCCGTTCCTGTTATCTTCCTACTGACAGGCAGGCTTGTCTGGTTACAGTATATAAAGCTACCTGAAGAAAATTACAGGTGTTCTATTTGATCCTATTAGTACCACGGTCAGGCAGCTAGACTATTTACATTTAGTACAGTGCGTCCTGCTCACAGTGTACAGCTAGATCCGTTCCTGTTATCTTCCTACTGACAGGCAGGCTTGTCTGGTTACAGTATATAAAGCTACCTGAAGAAAATTACAGGTGTTCTATTTGATCCTATTAGTACCACGGTCAGGCAGCTAGACTATTTACATTTAGTACAGTGCGTCCTGCTCACAGTGTTCAGCTAGATCCGTTCCTGTTATCTTCCTACTGACAGGCAGGCTTGTCTGGTTACAGTATATAAAGCTACCTGAAGAAAATTACAGGTGTTCTATTTGATCCTATTAGTACCACGGTCAGGCAGCTAGACTATTTAAATTTAGTACAGTGCGTCCTGCTCACAGTGTTCAGCTAGATCCGTTCCTGTTATCTTCCTACTGACAGGCAGGCTTGTCTGGTTACAGTATATAAAGCTACCTGAAGAAAATTACAGGTGTTCTATTTGATCCTATTAGTACCACGGTCAGGCAGCTAGACTATTTACATTTAGTACAGTGCGTCCTGCTCACAGTGTACAGCTAGATCCGTTCCTGTTATCTTCCTACTGACAGGCAGGCTTGTCTGGTTACAGTATATAAAGCTACCTGAAGAAAATTACAGGTGTTCTATTTGATCCTATTAGTACCACGGTCAGGCAGCTAGACTATTTACATTTAGTACAGTGCGTCCTGCTCACAGTGTTCAGCTAGATCCGTTCCTGTTATCTTCCTACTGACAGGCAGGCTTGTCTGGTTACAGTATATAAAGCTACTTGAAGAAAATTACAGGTGTTCTATCCCAGCTTAGTGCAGCTACAGGCCATTAGTATGTCTGGAAGGCCAAGAAGGAGAGGCAGACAGTCACAAGCCAATAAGAGAGGGCAAGCAGGCTCTGTGTCTAGTGCTGGTCGTGGAGACGGTGCATCCTCATCAGCACGTGGCCATGGGACACGCTTGGCCTTTTTTTCGGCAGCTGGCCGCGTTGAGCCGCAACATGCGGAAGACTTGGTCGAGTGGATGACCAAGCCGTCCTCATCCTCCTCATCCTCTCTCACCCATGCCCAGGGTGCTTTGTCTGGCAAAGCAGCGGCCTCTTCCCTCAGCTCAATGTCATCAGTGACTCCTTCCCTAGCTCCACCATGTCCTCATGAGGATTCCCTCGAACTGTTTGACCACAGTGTTGGGTACATGCTCCAGGAGGATGCCCAGCGTTTGGAAGGCTCTGATGACGATACTGAGCTCGATGAAGGCAGTAACATGAGCGCGGACAGAGGGGGTGCCCAAGAAGGACAGCAATCTGGCAGTCATCAAAAGAAAATATTAAAGGACTAATGCGCACAACCCAATTCTCACAGGATCAAGGGTAATAAACAAAGAAAAGCTGCCTACATATGAGGTGGCCTCACCCACCCTGCATAAATATCGTATTAAAAGATCAAAGTTATGTGGCGCTAGTCTATGTATATCAATAAAATGCTTCCTAGCTGCTCAATAATAAAACTCTCAATATGCAATAAACGCTTTATCCATTAGGGGGCAGTGAAAGCAACAAGCTGTAAGGTCCTGGTGATTACAACACAATATTAAATATCATCTAGTACCAGTGTACGTGAAAAACGTGACTAAGTGCTAACAACACCCGGTCATACGAAGTAAATAAATGTATGCTCCCTCAAATTGTGTTATCCAATGATGTGAAATGCTCTTCAAAACAATATGTGATGAAAACTAAACTGAAATGTGAAATGCAACACTATCTCACATACAAATGCAACACTATAACATATAATAATGACCGTGATCAAGTGCAAAAACTTGTGACATAAATGCACCAACGTGCATATTGATCCAATTCTAAAAGTGAGTTCCCAGAGTCCAACTCCTCTCCCAAAACAACAACAAATGAATGGAAAAAATATATAAATATAGTACAAAATAGTGAAAATGGTGACAGTAAATAATAATAATAAATAATAAACAAGTCCACAATAATGATGCTTCATGCAATGTGATTCAAAGTGTCCATATAGACGGTTGATATCAGTAGCCCTTAGCGTGACTTAATGCTGGATTCATGCAATAAGACGGACTGGTGCAGCACACAGGTGTTTCCCCCAGCCTCTCACCTCCAGCAGCGGCCCCCAGTGGGCCAAGTCAGGCCAGCGGTTAGTAATCCTCTGTGTGTGATGGTACTCCAGCAGCCGTCCCCCTCTTCCTACAGATGTATCTGGGTCGAGTTCTCTAGCAAATCACCAGCGCTCCCAAAATAACAATGAAGAAGGAGATGCTCCCATAGTGAAGTAATTCCAATACACATTTATTAAAAAGTAGTAACTTACATTAAAATCAAAAGATGTCAGCGAAAATAACAATGAACACACTCTGGCTTCCGGGTACGGCCGTTCCCAGGAAGCGTCGGCACCTGGCTCCTCCTACCCTGACGCGTTGCGTCACACCCACGTGACTTTATCAAAGGGATGAGGAGTACGGTGCCTGTTAGCCAGCTTATATGCAGCGCCGCTGTCATGGCAACGATGTCAACAAAATTAAAATCTAAACGTAGGTATGTGATTCCGGCACACTTCTCCAGTACATGAAACTGCAAGGGCGGTGCTGCTTCATACATAACTAAATCTATACAACAATTCATTTACAATAATGTATAAAAATATAACTATATTAAAAAATATAAAAAAATGTTTATGTTTTAAAACTATAAATTTTCCCTTCACTACTCCCATCTAGTGGTGATTCAGGAAATGGCAGTCAATCAATATTTTTATAATCTAACACACAGCAAGTGGTAGCAAACAGATACAATCTAGCAGGAAACACTAAATATAACAGATACAACCGTGCGGAAAGTCAAAACTAGACGGTCTCTCATACTTGTCTCTCCAATGGAGACACCAACAAGATACCAATCAACGGTGAATCCATCGGGCAGGGAAAAAAATATTATTCAAAATTGTAAAACCTATAATCCACCAGACTAGAGAATAAGAAAAAACGAATACTAAAAAGGGGAAGATCATTAACTGGAAGATATCTAACTCAACCCTTACAAGTATAAAAAATCAAAATATATAAATAATGGACACATTATATTAATAGATCTTAAAATATATTGGAATCAAAGGTGTATTCATCATATCAATGAAGAACTACAGATATGCTGATTGAACCAACACCTATTGATCTACAATTATGACATAAAATTCATCAGCTAAAAAATTCCTCTTAACAGTTAAAACCGCACAAATACAGCTTAACAAAATTCCGATTAAAAATTAGAGATAAAACAGTTAAGATCAAATTCTACGTTATGTCCGGACGGCGTTAAAGTACGTAATTCGTGAATCCATTTGGACTCGGCCTGACTAATCTTAATAATTTTATTGTCGCCTCTCCAGTGGGCTTTATATTTCTCTATCCCGCACACTCTCAATGATGAAGGGTCACTATTGTGGTACTGTGCATAATGCTTGGAGAGACTATGTTTGTCAAAACTTTTCTTAATGTTCCTTACATGCTCTTTCAATCTTATCCATAGTGCTCTTTTGGTTCTGCCGACATATTGAATTCGGCAGGGGCATTCTAAAAGATAAACGACTCCTTCACTCCTACATGAGATAAAATCCTTTATTTCATAATTCTGTGATGTAACAGTGGATGTAAAGGATAATTTCTTCTTTTTCTCTTCTTTCGTGTGTTTGCAGGTGTAGCAATTTTTGCAGGGATAAAACCCCTTCCCTTCAAAGAAGGAGAATTTTTTCTTTTTGGGGGGATCTACCACGTTCTTTGCAAGGCGGTCCCTTAAAGTTGGAGCTCTCCTATATACAAATTTAGGTTTGTTGGATAAGATAGTCCCTAAGTGACGATCCATTTTGATAATGTCCCAATGTTTTCTAACTATTTTTTCAATTTGTTTATATTGTACATTGAAGTCCATAATAATAGGTACATTTTCCTGGTGACTCTGAGTTTTTTCTCCATCCCGTACCAGTTTTTCTCTATTCATTACCCTAACGTCATTGATTTTTTCTTCTATAAATTTGGTTTCATAACCCTTCTGGACAAACCTTTGTCCGATCATTTTGGCCTGTTCAGAAAATGTTTCCTCACTGGTACAATTTCTTCTCAATCTGACCAGCTGGCCTTTTGGTATATTCTCCAACCATACAGGGTGGTGGCAGCTATCTAAAGGAAGGTAGCTGTTCCTATCAACTGCCTTAAAATACGTTTGGGTATGTATCTTGGTACCTTCTTTCTTTATTTGAAGATCAAGGAAATTGATTTGTTCATCACTAATTTCCCATGTTAATTTTATACCTTTATTATTAGTATTGAGATTAAAACAAAAGTCACTAAGGCTTTCTCTATTGCCGCTCCAGATTATAAAAATATCATCGATAAAACGTTTGTAAAATACCAATTGTTGCGGTCGATTGTTG
Organism: Aquarana catesbeiana; assembly: GCF_042186555.1. NCBI lineage: Eukaryota > Metazoa > Chordata > Amphibia > Anura > Ranidae > Aquarana > Aquarana catesbeiana. The sequence continues at coordinate 550,781,155 of NC_133327.1, forward strand.
TAAAGTGCTTCTTCTTCCCACTCCGACATATACAAGTTAGCAACACTAGGTGCATACTTTGCACCCATTGCAATTCCACAAATCTGTTTATAATATTTACTACTATGCCAAAAATAGTTAGAATCTAGGCTATATTTCAAACATTCCAGTATAAATCTCCTTTGTTTACATTTCAGGTTACTCATCTTTCTTAAAGCCCACTTAGTGGCCTGTATAGCTTCATCATGGTTAATAACCGTGTACAGGGATGAGACATCTGCTGTTGCTAAATAAACGAGGTCGTCACTCAGGTTGACTTCATCAAGGAGTTGGATAAGGTGCTTCGTATCTCTTAGGTAAGATCTCGTGATCTTAACCACTGGTTGTAAAAACCAGTCAATATATTCACCTATTCGTGCTCCCACCGAATTGATCCCATTCACTATAGGCCTTCCTGGGGGTTTAGATTTATCCTTATGTATTTTCGGTAATGTGTAAATCACGGGTACTCTACACGTTTTAGGTTGTAAATATGTAGCCTCTTTTTTGGTTAGAAGACCTTTATCCACTCCTTTCTGTATCACCTTGGCGAGTTCTTTTTTGTATTTGGTCGTTGGATTGTTCAGTAATAGCTGATAGGTGTCTTTATCATTGACCTGGCGGTTGAGTTCCTCATTATAGTCGACTTTTGATTGGACAACAATGGCTCCTCCCTTGTCCGCCTGCCTTATAACGATATCATTTCTTGCTTCTAATTTTTTTATTCCATTTTTTAAAGTCCTGGATTCCCGCACATTTCTTGTCTTCAATTCCTGTAAATCACTTAAAATCATCTTCTTAAAAACTTCTATGTGTCCATCATTCCCAGTGGGTGGATTAAAAAGAGATTTATTCTTCAAATTACTATATATAATCCCATTACTATCTGGTGTCCTCATACCTCTTTTTTCTAGTGGATTGCTGAGCATATACTTTTTTATATTCAAGCTCCTGATAAATTTATTGATGTCCACATATGCATTGAATTTATTGAGGTTCTTTTTTGGGGCAAATTTTAGTCCTTTATCTAGGACCTGAATTTCTTCCTGTGTTAATTGTACCCCACTAATATTGATGATGCCTTCCCCTATTGTTCTCTTTTCCTTTTGCTTCTTGATTCCTGCTCGGCATCCTCTTCGCGTTTTTCGTTTTTTCCTTTTCTCTTTTCTGGTGATCTTCTCGGGGTGTACCTTTGTTGCTCCCCTCTGTCTTGATCTCTCTGCCCTTCTTGTTTCCTGTCTCCCCTTCTCCTCATTCTTCTGTCCGGGCTGTGTTTTGGGGTACGTCTGTCGTCCCTTTGTGGGGGACCCTCTTGGTAATGGCGTCTTGGAGAGTCTCGGTGGCGTTGTTCTAAAAAACGGTATGGTGATCTCTCTCGTTCATGTCTATTCCATTGTTGTGGGGATCCCCCTCCATAATCCTGCCTTTGTAACTGTTCATATCTGTTTCGTACCGGAATGGTGAAATAATCAGTACGTGTGGGGGAGCGTCCTCTTCTGTTATCCTGTTGATAATATCCATAATCTCTTCTAGGTCCTTCCTCTCTTCTTGTTCTATCAGAATATAGATTATTCCTTCTGCCATTATTCTCATAGTTTCTCCACCTGAAATCAGGGGACCTTCTATCCCATGGGGACTGATAGTAGGGCCTCCCTTGATGGTTGTTAGAGTACCCATTATTCTTCCAGAAGGGAGGCCCTACTATCAGTCCCCATGGGATAGAAGGTCCCCTGATTTCAGGTGGAGAAACTATGAGAATAATGGCAGAAGGAATAATCTATATTCTGATAGAACAAGAAGAGAGGAAGGACCTAGAAGAGATTATGGATATTATCAACAGGATAACAGAAGAGGACGCTCCCCCACACGTACTGATTATTTCACCATTCCGGTACGAAACAGATATGAACAGTTACAAAGGCAGGATTATGGAGGGGGATCCCCACAACAATGGAATAGACATGAACGAGAGAGATCACCATACCGTTTTTTAGAACAACGCCACCGAGACTCTCCAAGACGCCATTACCAAGAGGGTCCCCCACAAAGGGACGACAGACGTACCCCAAAACACAGCCCGGACAGAAGAATGAGGAGAAGGGGAGACAGGAAACAAGAAGGGCAGAGAGATCAAGACAGAGGGGAGCAACAAAGGTACACCCCGAGAAGATCACCAGAAAAGAGAAAAGGAAAAAACGAAAAACGCGAAGAGGATGCCGAGCAGGAATCAAGAAGCAAAAGGAAAAGAGAACAATAGGGGAAGGCATCATCAATATTAGTGGGGTACAATTAACACAGGAAGAAATTCAGGTCCTAGATAAAGGACTAAAATTTGCCCCAAAAAAGAACCTCAATAAATTCAATGCATATGTGGACATCAATAAATTTATCAGGAGCTTGAATATAAAAAAGTATATGCTCAGCAATCCACTAGAAAAAAGAGGTATGAGGACACCAGATAGTAATGGGATTATATATAGTAATTTGAAGAATAAATCTCTTTTTAATCCACCCACTGGGAATGATGGACACATAGAAGTTTTTAAGAAGATGATTTTAAGTGATTTACAGGAATTGAAGACAAGAAATGTGCGGGAATCCAGGACTTTAAAAAATGGAATAAAAAAATTAGAAGCAAGAAATGATATCGTTATAAGGCAGGCGGACAAGGGAGGAGCCATTGTTGTCCAATCAAAAGTCGACTATAATGAGGAACTCAACCGCCAGGTCAATGATAAAGACACCTATCAGCTATTACTGAACAATCCAACGACCAAATACAAAAAAGAACTCGCCAAGGTGATACAGAAAGGAGTGGATAAAGGTCTTCTAACCAAAAAAGAGGCTACATATTTACAACCTAAAACGTGTAGAGTACCCGTGATTTACACATTACCGAAAATACATAAGGATAAATCTAAACCCCCAGGAAGGCCTATAGTGAATGGGATCAATTCGGTGGGAGCACGAATAGGTGAATATATTGACTGGTTTTTACAACCAGTGGTTAAGATCACGAGATCTTACCTAAGAGATACGAAGCACCTTATCCAACTCCTTGATGAAGTCAACCTGAGTGACGACCTCGTTTATTTAGCAACAGCAGATGTCTCATCCCTGTACACGGTTATTAACCATGATGAAGCTATACAGGCCACTAAGTGGGCTTTAAGAAAGATGAGTAACCTGAAATGTAAACAAAGGAGATTTATACTGGAATGTTTGAAATATAGCCTAGATTCTAACTATTTTTGGCATAGTAGTAAATATTATAAACAGATTTGTGGAATTGCAATGGGTGCAAAGTATGCACCTAGTGTTGCTAACTTGTATATGTCGGAGTGGGAAGAAGAAGCACTTTACAACAATCGACCGCAACAATTGGTATTTTACAAACGTTTTATCGATGATATTTTTATAATCTGGAGCGGCAATAGAGAAAGCCTTAGTGACTTTTGTTTTAATCTCAATACTAATAATAAAGGTATAAAATTAACATGGGAAATTAGTGATGAACAAATCAATTTCCTTGATCTTCAAATAAAGAAAGAAGGTACCAAGATACATACCCAAACGTATTTTAAGGCAGTTGATAGGAACAGCTACCTTCCTTTAGATAGCTGCCACCACCCTGTATGGTTGGAGAATATACCAAAAGGCCAGCTGGTCAGATTGAGAAGAAATTGTACCAGTGAGGAAACATTTTCTGAACAGGCCAAAATGATCGGACAAAGGTTTGTCCAGAAGGGTTATGAAACCAAATTTATAGAAGAAAAAATCAATGACGTTAGGGTAATGAATAGAGAAAAACTGGTACGGGATGGAGAAAAAACTCAGAGTCACCAGGAAAATGTACCTATTATTATGGACTTCAATGTACAATATAAACAAATTGAAAAAATAGTTAGAAAACATTGGGACATTATCAAAATGGATCGTCACTTAGGGACTATCTTATCCAACAAACCTAAATTTGTATATAGGAGAGCTCCAACTTTAAGGGACCGCCTTGCAAAGAACGTGGTAGATCCCCCCAAAAAGAAAAAATTCTCCTTCTTTGAAGGGAAGGGGTTTTATCCCTGCAAAAATTGCTACACCTGCAAACACACGAAAGAAGAGAAAAAGAAGAAATTATCCTTTACATCCACTGTTACATCACAGAATTATGAAATAAAGGATTTTATCTCATGTAGGAGTGAAGGAGTCGTTTATCTTTTAGAATGCCCCTGCCGAATTCAATATGTCGGCAGAACCAAAAGAGCACTATGGATAAGATTGAAAGAGCATGTAAGGAACATTAAGAAAAGTTTTGACAAACATAGTCTCTCCAAGCATTATGCACAGTACCACAATAGTGACCCTTCATCATTGAGAGTGTGCGGGATAGAGAAATATAAAGCCCACTGGAGAGGCGACAATAAAATTATTAAGATTAGTCAGGCCGAGTCCAAATGGATTCACGAATTACGTACTTTAACGCCGTCCGGACATAACGTAGAATTTGATCTTAACTGTTTTATCTCTAATTTTTAATCGGAATTTTGTTAAGCTGTATTTGTGCGGTTTTAACTGTTAAGAGGAATTTTTTAGCTGATGAATTTTATGTCATAATTGTAGATCAATAGGTGTTGGTTCAATCAGCATATCTGTAGTTCTTCATTGATATGATGAATACACCTTTGATTCCAATATATTTTAAGATCTATTAATATAATGTGTCCATTATTTATATATTTTGATTTTTTATACTTGTAAGGGTTGAGTTAGATATCTTCCAGTTAATGATCTTCCCCTTTTTAGTATTCGTTTTTTCTTATTCTCTAGTCTGGTGGATTATAGGTTTTACAATTTTGAATAATATTTTTTTCCCTGCCCGATGGATTCACCGTTGATTGGTATCTTGTTGGTGTCTCCATTGGAGAGACAAGTATGAGAGACCGTCTAGTTTTGACTTTCCGCACGGTTGTATCTGTTATATTTAGTGTTTCCTGCTAGATTGTATCTGTTTGCTACCACTTGCTGTGTGTTAGATTATAAAAATATTGATTGACTGCCATTTCCTGAATCACCACTAGATGGGAGTAGTGAAGGGAAAATTTATAGTTTTAAAACATAAACATTTTTTTATATTTTTTAATATAGTTATATTTTTATACATTATTGTAAATGAATTGTTGTATAGATTTAGTTATGTATGAAGCAGCACCGCCCTTGCAGTTTCATGTACTGGAGAAGTGTGCCGGAATCACATACCTACGTTTAGATTTTAATTTTGTTGACATCGTTGCCATGACAGCGGCGCTGCATATAAGCTGGCTAACAGGCACCGTACTCCTCATCCCTTTGATAAAGTCACGTGGGTGTGACGCAACGCGTCAGGGTAGGAGGAGCCAGGTGCCGACGCTTCCTGGGAACGGCCGTACCCGGAAGCCAGAGTGTGTTCATTGTTATTTTCGCTGACATCTTTTGATTTTAATGTAAGTTACTACTTTTTAATAAATGTGTATTGGAATTACTTCACTATGGGAGCATCTCCTTCTTCATTGTTATTTTGGGAGCGCTGGTGATTTGCTAGAGAACTCGACCCAGATACATCTGTAGGAAGAGGGGGACGGCTGCTGGAGTACCATCACACACAGAGGATTACTAACCGCTGGCCTGACTTGGCCCACTGGGGGCCGCTGCTGGAGGTGAGAGGCTGGGGGAAACACCTGTGTGCTGCACCAGTCCGTCTTATTGCATGAATCCAGCATTAAGTCACGCTAAGGGCTACTGATATCAACCGTCTATATGGACACTTTGAATCACATTGCATGAAGCATCATTATTGTGGACTTGTTTATTATTTATTATTATTATTTACTGTCACCATTTTCACTATTTTGTACTATATTTATATATTTTTTCCATTCATTTGTTGTTGTTTTGGGAGAGGAGTTGGACTCTGGGAACTCACTTTTAGAATTGGATCAATATGCACGTTGGTGCATTTATGTCACAAGTTTTTGCACTTGATCACGGTCATTATTATATGTTATAGTGTTGCATTTGTATGTGAGATAGTGTTGCATTTCACATTTCAGTTTAGTTTTCATCACATATTGTTTTGAAGAGCATTTCACATCATTGGATAACACAATTTGAGGGAGCATACATTTATTTACTTCGTATGACCGGGTGTTGTTAGCACTTAGTCACGTTTTTCACGTACACTGGTACTAGATGATATTTAATATTGTGTTGTAATCACCAGGACCTTACAGCTTGTTGCTTTCACTGCCCCCTAATGGATAAAGCGTTTATTGCATATTGAGAGTTTTATTATTGAGCAGCTAGGAAGCATTTTATTGATATACATAGACTAGCGCCACATAACTTTGATCTTTTAATCTGGCAGTCATGCTCCCCCTGCTGCAGCATACTGCCAGGTTTGCTCCAGTGATGAGGAGGGAGGGGATGATGAGGTCACTGACTCAACGTGGGTGCCTGATAGGAGAGAGGAGGAGGAGGAGGAGGAGGAGGAGGAGGAGGAGGAGGCGGCAGCACATCACCAACGAGGCAGGATGCCCTCCAGGGGCCAGCCTAAGGGCAGCACATTGACTGCATCACACCCCAAAGCTCCACATGTGCAGGGCGCTGCAGTCTCTGCGCGTTATTCAAAAAGTTCTTTGGTGTGGGCCTTTTTTGAGACGAGTGCATCAGATCGCACCGCTGCTATTTGCAACATATGTCTCAAGCGTATCTCGCGTGGCCAAAACATCTCCCGCTTGGGTACCACATGCTTGACCAGACATATGTTGACCTGCCATGCAGTTCGTTGGCAAGCGTATCTAAAAGACCCACACCAAAGAACAAAGAGGATCTCTCCTTGCTCCTCATCAGCTGAGATTTCCAACCCCACTAGACCTTCAGTCCTCTCTGAGACCTGCAGTGAGAGGAATGAAGGTGTAGAATTAGGTGTGTCACAGCCAAGTACTTGTGGGCAATCTGCTTTTGGTACACCGACGTCAGATTGTACCAGGCAAATTTCCCTGCCCCAGCTGCTGCACCGCCGAAAGAAGTTTGCTCCCAGCCATCCACATGCCCAGCGGTTGAATGCTAGCTTGGCAAAATTGCTAGCACTTCAACTGCTGCCTTTTCAGTTGGTAGACTCTGCCCCCTTCCGTGAGTTTGTGGAATGTGCGGTTCCTCAGTGGCAGGTACCCAAACGCCACTTTTTCTCACGGAAGGCGATTCCGGCTCTCTACCGGCATGTGGAAGGCAATGTCCATGCCTCGCTGGACAGGGCGGTCAGCGGTAAGGTGCATATTACCGCTGACTCATGGTCCAGCAGGCATGGACAGGGACGTTACCTAAGTTTCACGGCGCATTGGGTGACTCTGCTGGCAGCTGGGAAGGATGCAGGACAAGGTGCAGTAGTGTTGGAGGTTGTTCCGCCACCACGCCTCCAAAATGCTGATTGTGACACACCTCTCTCCTCCACCCCCTCCTCTTCTTCTTCCTCCATGGCCTCTTCCTCGGAACCAGCGGTGCTCCGTAGGCGTTCAAGGGGCTACGCAAGTACGCAGGCCAAAAGATGCCATGCGGTGCTTGAGCTGGTGTGCTTGGGGGACAGGAGCCACACTGGGGCAGAGGTTCTGTCAGCTCTGCAGGGGCAGGTTCAGAGGTGGTTGACGCCACGCCAACTTAAGGCAGGAATGGTGGTTTGCGACAATGGCACCAACCTCCTCTCTGCCCTCCGACAGGGACAAATGACCCATGTGCCCTGTTTGGCTCACGTCCTTAACTTGGTGGTGCAGCGGTTCTTGGGCAGGTACCCGGGCTTACAGGATGTCCTGAGGCAGGCCAGGAAAGTCTGTGTGCATTTCCGCCGGTCATATAATGCCAGTGCTCGGCTGACGGACCTCCAAAAGGAGTTTAACCTGCCCAAGAACCGCCTAATCTGTGACATGCCCACCAGGTGGAACTCAACGTTGGCCATGCTGCAGCGGCTGCACACGCAGCAGAGGGCCATCAATGAGTACCTGTGCGACTATGGCACCAGGACAGGGTCAGGGGAGCTTGGTTTTTTTTCCCCACGCCAGTGGGCCATGATCAGGGATGCATGCACTGTCCTGTCACCATTCGAGGAGGCCACAAGGATGGTGAGCAGTGACAGTGCATGCATCAGTGACACTGTCCCCCTTGTCCACCTGTTGGAGCACACGCTGCGTGGAATAATGGACAGGGCACTTGAGGCAGAACAGAGGCAGGAAGAGGAGGACTTCCTTAGCTCTCAAGGCCCCCTTTATCCAGACAGTGTTCCTGCATGCCCGCCGATCACACAGGAAGAGGACGAGGAGGAAGAGGAGGAGGAGGAAGATTGTGTCAGTATGGAGGTGGAGCCTGGCACTCAGCATCAGCAGCAGTCTTTAAGGGATCAGTCCCAAGAAACACATGGACTTGTACGTGGCTGGGAGGAGGTGGCTGCGGACCATGTCGTTCTTAGTGACCCAGAGGACTCCGGACCGAATGCCTCAGCAAACCTACGCTGCATGGCCTCCCTGATCCTGCAAAGCCTGCGTAAGGATCCTCGTATTCGTGGTATCAAGGAGAAGGACCAATACTGGCTGGCAACCCTCCTTGATCCACGTTACAAGGGTAAGGTTGCGGACCTTATCTTGCCATCGCAGAGGGAGCAGAGGATGAAACATCTTCGGGAGGCCTTGCAGAAAGGTCTGTGCAACGCGTTCCCAGAGACTGGGAGGTTACAAACTCCTGTTTCTGGACAACGTGTTGCTGAGGCTTCGGTCAGTCAAAGAAGGAGCGGTGGAGAAGGTGGCCGTCTGACCGATGCGTTCAGACAATTTTTTGGTCCGCAGCCCCAAGGTATGATCGGTTCCAGCAACCATCGCCAGCGTCTGTTTTACATGGTGCAGGAATACCTAGGGGCAAGATCAGACTTGGACACCTTTCCCACCGAAAATCCTCTGGGTTACTGGGTCTTGAGGATGGATCACTGGCCAGAGCTTGCACAGTATGCAATTGAGCTACTGGCCTGTCCTGCATCCAGCGTTCTTTCGGAACGCACATTCAGTGCTGCTGGAGGCGTGGTAACCGATCACAGGGTGCGTCTGTCCACCGACTCGGTCGATCGGCTGACCTTCATAAAAATGAATGAGTCTTGGATCACCACCAGCTACCAAGCACCTGATGCTGATGTAACCGAATAATTTTTTTTGAAATCTCAGATCCCTTCAAAGACTGCCTATGCTGATGCTGAGTGACTATCCCTGAGTAATTATCCTCTTCCTCCTCAATCATCACGCTGATAGCTTGTAAGAACATTTTTGGTTCTGGGCGCCACCACCAGTGCCTAAGGCACAATTTTTCAGCCCCTGTTTAACAGGGGCGTGTAATTACAATTTTTGATGTAATACTTTGCAGCAGGGCTCGTTCCTGCATTCCAACTAGAGTGTCTGTGAGGGGTTGCAGTGTTGTGGCACCAGCACCAGTGCCTAGGGCCCAATTTTTCTGCCCCTGTCTAACAGGGGCGTGTAATTACAATTTTTGATGCAATACTTTGCAGCAGGGCTCGTTCCTGCGTTCCAACTAGAGTGTCTGTGAGGGGTTGCAGTGTTGTGGCACCAGCACCAGTGCCTAAGGCCCAATTTTTCTGCCCCTGTCTAACAGGGGCGTGTAATTACAATTTTTGATGCTATACTTTGCAGCAGGGCTCGTTCCTGCGTTCCAACTAGAGTGTCTGTGAGGGGTTGCAGTGTTGTGGCACCAGCACCAGTGCCTAAGGCCCAATTTTTCTGCCCCTGTCTAACAGGGGCGTGTAATTACAATTTTTGATGCAATACTTTGCAGCAGGGCTCGTTCCTGCGTTCCAACTAGAGTGTCTGTGAGGGGTTGCAGTGTTGTGGCACCAGCACCAGTGCCTAAGGCCCAATTTTTCTGCCCCTGTCTAACAGGGGCGTGTAATTACAATTTTTGATGCAATACTTTGCAGCAGGGCTCGTTCCTGCGTTCCAACTAGAGTGTCTGTGAGGGGTTGCAGTGTTGTGGCACCAGCACCAGTGCCTAAGGCCCAATTTTTCTGCCCCTGTCTAACAGGGGCGTGTAATTACAATTTTTGAAGCAATAATTTGCAGCAGGGCTCGTTCCTGCGTTCCAACTAGAGTGTCTGTGAGGGGTTGCAGTGTTGTGGCACCAGCACCAGTGCCTAAGGCCTAATTTTTCAGCTCCTGTTCAACAGGGGCATGTAATTACAATTCTTGATCTAATATTTCACAGCAGGGCCCTGTGAGGGCTTACAGTGTTGTGGCCACAGCAACACCTAAGGCCCAAATTTCTGCTGAGTATATAGGGCAGGACCCTACTTTCAAACATCTAACTTACAAACGACTCCTACTTGCAAACGGAAGGAGACAACAGGAAGTGAGATGAAATCTACCCCTAGGAAGGGAAATTCTCTCCTGTAAGAGTTAATATGGGAAAACAATTTCTCCTTTCCACTGATGCTTTCCAATCCTTGTTCCACAAAAAAACCCAAATTTTCAAAAAACATTTTTCATTGGGACAAAAAAGTGAGGTGAAATCTTCTGAAGAGGAGGAAAGACAGCAAAACAAATGTCACAGGGGTGATAACCCTTCCCTATGTTTTCCAAAAAGCTTAGAAAAGATTTTTTGGCTGGAGCTAAACACGTTAAAAATGTTCAAAATTACAAACAGATTCTACTTAACAACAAACCTACAGTCCCTGTCTTGTTTGCACCGCCTGTATACTGCTGTTCAGAGTATATAGGGCCTGGTGGCCCCACACCTTTCCTTATTTTAATTTGGGTGCGGGGTTCCCCTTAATATCCATACAAGACCCAAAGGGCCTGGTAATGGACTGGGGGGTACCCATGCCGTTTGTCTCACTGATTTTCATCCATATTGCCATGACCCGACATGACATTAAACCCGCAAGCAGTTTTAAATGAGATTTTTTCCTTTAAAAATGACATTTGGTGCAGGGACTGTTCTAAACATGGGAAACATGCGTCACTTTACAGGCATACTATAGACACCCCCCAGGTACGATATTTAAAGGAATATTTCACTTTTTTTTTTTTACTTTAAGCATCATTAAAATCACTGCTCCCGAAAAAACGGCCGTTTTTAAAAGTTTTTTTTGCATTGATACATGTCCCCTGGGGTAGGACCCGGGTCCCCAAACCCTTTTTAGGACAATACCATGCAAATTAGCCTTTAAAATGAGCACTTTTGATTTCGAACGTTCGAGTCCCATAGACGTCAATGGGGTTCTAACGTTCGTGCGAACTTTCGGTCCGTTCGCGGGTTCTGGTGCGAACCGAACCGGGGGGTGTTCGGCTCATCCCTAATCTCCACTAGTTGAAAATGGGATATATTATAATTCTTCTTGATGGATAACATTGGATCCAAACTCACGAAGATCTTCTGAAATAAAATCTTTTTTTCCGTCAATAGGAATCCTGGAGTGTCTTGCATCATGACCCCTGATGAAGGACCCGGTTTGATGATAAGTTCCGTCCGGAGCTGGGCACCAAGGATTAACACCATACATACGATCGCTGTGTCTTTGGTAGTCATCATCGTCTTTACCAATCAATGATCTGGTCTGGATTGTCAATCTTTTTCTATTTAAGAAAACAAATAGTATGAATACAATTCTTATCAATTGATATATTTACATTTTCTAGCTATAACTGGCAGGATCAACACTAATGCGTAAAAGCTTCAAATATGAAGATCTGTAAGTTGAGGGAGAATTATCACATTGTCAACTCATACATTCATATTCTCTCAAGATACTTATACAGTCTCTTGTACATTACCTTCCAGCACTCTCAGTTGGGTCTTAGGATGACAAGCATGTAATGGATTGACACGAACCCATTTTTCCACAAAACCACAATTATTATCAACTCTTATTTTGTAAACCACAGGTAAACTTCTTAAATTGCTTTCCAAAACATAGAAAAGGTATAACTAAATTTACTAAAGTTGGAGAGAGCAAAATCTGGTGCAGCTCTGCATAGAAACCAATCAGCTTCCATGTTTTATTGTCAAAATGTAATTGAACAAGCAGAAGTTAGAAGCTGAGTGATTGTCTACCATGCACAGTAGCACCGGATTCTGAGTGCTCCAGGTTTAGTAAATTTGCCCCACTGCACTGACACTACTATACTTTCTTCAATACTCCCAGTTAAGTAGGACAATATTATAGTGCAGAAAGCATAACATTTCAGCATGTTCACCTGTTAAACGGGTTCTGTTTTTTTCTTATATTGCTGACACTTCACTGAAAACACGCTCACTTGGTACAGATGAAGGAGGAGCAGAGAGGTATCTTATAGCATGAGAGGCAAGTCTTTTGTAGCGTGACTCATTTTCTTTCCACCACTGAAGAGGATCACCACTTCTTCTGTCAATTACTGGTTCCTTCAAATAGCGATGAAGTTCATCATCTAGGCTGATTATTGATGCACATTTAGAAGAATCCTCCACATGAGGCACCAATAACACACTGAACATGGCAACAATTCGACCACGCTGAAGATTCTCTTCTGCTCGTTGTCTTTTTTGATGTTTGTTTTTGCAGAATCCTGCTCTTCCACATTAGTAATATGCTCTTCACTTGACCTTTGGGCAGGAACCTCCAGCAGCTTTTGTTGATCTTCTGTCAGCCATTGTTTTGCCTTGGCTATAACATCATCAGAAGAGAAAGCATGATGCTTGTATTGAGGATCCAAAGGACATGCCAGCACAAAATTTTTATTCTCTTCATGTTTCTTAAAGCGTTTGGTGAGGCTGTCCCTCATGACCTGCCTTAATGTTTTAATGCCACGGGTGTTGGGTCCTTCATTCTCTTGAAGAAGCATCTTCAGCACTCTCACACATCGGGTGACACAGATGAGTCGTAATGACTCACCTCTAGTATTACTTCTTCTATGGGGAGGAGGGTCTCAATGACATTGGCTACAATGTCCCACTTATCAGCAGTAGGACAACTATATCCTCCATGTTCGCCTGAATGGATGCTCAGAGCTCTCTTCTGTTCCAGCATTCTTTTCAGCATATGAAGTGTTGAATTCCAACGTATTGGAACAGCCTGAATTAGGTTGCTTTTGGGTAGGCCAAGGTCTGCCTGAATGCACCTAAGTCCCTGTTTGGCAAGGACTGAATGGTGGAAATGGCCTGTGCACTGCTTCAGCATGCCAATTATATCTATTAAAGCTCTTTGGCTTGACAGACCATCATTTACCACAAGTTGCTGGGTGTGTGCCATGCAGCTGAGGTCTGACACTTCAGCAAGCCTCATTCCTTTCAACATGTTTGCACCTCTGTCACGAAGGACAAGCATCACTCAGTCTTTGTTTATTCTCCAGTCTTCAAGCATGCCTAGAAACATTTCTCTAATGTTCTCCCCAGTGTGGGATCCTTGCATCACCTTTGTATTCAACACCAATTGCCTTTTTGTCCATCTGCTGTCAATGAAGTGGCATGTAAGACTCATTAGTAACTCTGTTGGTCCTGACCAGCAGTCAGTCATGAATGAGAGTGAGTTGCCAGCATGCTCTGGTTGCAGCTTAGCCTTTACTTTCTCAACTACTTTTGGTGAATCTTTCCCAGCATTTCGGTTTGGTAATACTTTTCACTCTTCGTTTACAAAAGTTTTAATTGGAAGTTCAAATAAACAATCATTAAGTATATTTGCATATTGTGTTTTACAATTATATAAATTGTGTCATAATAAAGGAATATAACATTAAGTTGTCAACACGGTAGTAAAATTATTAACAAATTGCTTATACAGGGATGATATGCGGTATAGTACAATAGAAAAATATATAATTATAGAGAAATAATATAGTATCACAGTGAATATTTACATAGGGTTCCAATAAGACCATTTTCTTTTGTGAATGTGAATTGTATCATTTAGAGTATGGTATATCCATTCAGAGAGTTTAAGTGATTCCATTCTATTAATTACTTGTTGCCAGGGTAGCGTATCAGATTTCCAGTTATAGGCTATCATCCATTGTATAGAACTGCACAAGGAGTGGAATAGTCTCATACAGGGAGAGGGAATGTTTGGTATGTTGGCGTACAGTAAGCATATCTGAGGGGTGGGTATAATTTTTTGATTAGAGGAGTTTTCTATTATCTCAATGGCTTTGAGCCAAATTTGATTAAGATGTCTGCAACCCCAAAATGTATGTAAAAGAGTGCCCGATTCTGAGCATCCCCTGAAACAGTTTGGAGAGATGGATGGATAGTATGTGTGAAGTTTGGAGGGAGTTAGGTACCATCTGGAAAAAAATTTTATTGGGGTTTCTCTAAAGGAAATAGCTCTATTACTTTTGCGGAGATTATCTGACATGGAGGTCCAATCTTCCATATTGAGTACGACATCCATGTCTGTCTCCCAATGAAGCATCGGTGTGGATTTATCTGGCAATCCAAAATCTCTAAGATAATTATATAGTCTTGAGATGAGGCCTCTGTCTCTGGGAGATGAGATACATATTTGTTCAAATGTAGTGTGAGTGGGGTGTGTGGTGAGTGAAAAGTATTTGGCATAGAAATTTTTAATTATATGGTAATGATGGAGTTCGGTAATGGGTAGGCCATGTGTAGCTTGTAATGTAGAGAATGGGACAAATTTCCATTTTAGTTGAAGGGATCTAAGTGTGGTGATATTTTTGTTGATCCAAAGGGAGAAGGATTGGCTATTGTTATAAGCATATGGGAATCTAGGGTCACCTAGAAAGGAAGCTAATGGTGGGGTGTCAGATGAGAGCTTGAATGTATCTTTGCATTTATTCCATATTTGATAGAATTGAGCAATGATAGTATTATATTTAACAAGTTTGTTGTATGAGGTGTAATTAGACCACAATATTCCTTGTAGGTGTAGCGGGGATATAGAGATGGTTTCGAATTGTTTCCAAGGTAATTCATTGGTAGGTGTGAACCATTGGGTAAGTTGTATTAATCTGGCAGCAAGGTAATAAAGCCATAAATTAGGAAGGCCTAAGCCTCCTGCTGATTGAGGTCTATGCATGAGGGTATAACTAAATCTGGGTCTTCTTTCCGCCCATATAAATTTATTGATTTCTCTTTGAAGGGAGATCAATTTGGATTTTGGAACATTAATTGGTGGGGCACGGAAATAATATAGGAGTTTAGGAAGGATCGTCATTTTAATGGCGCATATTCTGCCCAGGAATGATATGTGAAAAGATGACCAAGATTTTAAAAGGGTTGTGATCTACGAAAATAGTGGGATATAATTGGATTTATACAAGAGCTTATGTGATGAGGGGATTGTGACACCTAGATATTTAAATGACTGAGGACACCATACAAATGGGAAATTTTTTGAAAGTGAGGATTGCGTTTCTTGGGTATAATTAATTGGTAGGGCAGAACATTTGTTGGTATTAATTTTGAGTCCTGAAATAGTGAGGAAAGATTGGAGTTCTTTGAGGAGAGATGGGATAGAATTAAGGGGTTCTGTGAGAAAAATAAGTGCATCATCAGCGTATAAACTGAGTTTGAAATCCTTATTTCCTTTAGTGTATCCTTTAATATCAATGCTGTTTCTAATTTTATGGGCTAGGGGTTCAATTGCGAGGGCAAATAATAGTGGCGATAAGGGGCAACCTTGTCTAGTACCTTTACTAAGGGGGAAGAATTCAGAGATATGTCCAGGGATTTTGATTCTAGTTTGAGGGTAGTGATAGAGTGCGTTAAATCCTTGCAGGAATTTATCTGAGATTCCATATTTGTGCAGGAGAAAATTAAGGTAAGACCAGCTAACGCTGTCAAACGCTTTATGGATATCTAAACTAAGGAGACATACTTGGCGGGAGTGTATCTTAGCATCTTGTATAATATTGGTTACTAATCTAACATTATTGACAATCTGTCGTCCTAGGATGAAGCCAGTTTGATCAACATGTATTAGATTTGTAATGACCGTAGCCAATCTGTCAGAAAGCATTCTCCCAAAGATTTTAAGGTCATTATTAAGGACCGAGATAGGGCGATAGTTTTGGGGAAGGGAGTGGTCTTTCAGTGGTTTAGGGATAAGGGAAAGGTTAGCTAGGAGCATCTCGTCTGGGAAGTGGTTGCCGTTGAGAATATGGTTAAAGAGTTTGGTCAAGTAAGGTGTTAATGAGGAAGTGAATTTTTTATAGTATGAAGATGAGAAACCATCTGGACCAGGGGCGGTGGATGTCTGGAGGGATTTAATTATTTTGGTTATCTCCATCTCTGTACATGGAGCATTAAGGAATTCTATTTGTTGTGAGTTGAGGGTAGGTAATTGTATATCATCTAGCCATGATTTTGCGGATTGGTTAAGAGGGGGTTGTGAACTGGAAAGGAGATCTTTGTAAAATGTGGAGAATATTTTAAGAACTTCCTGAGGGTGGGTAATCATGTTACCGGTTTGATCTCTTAGTTTGTAAATATGTGGGGGTTTGTGTTCATTGTTTAGTTTTTTGGCAAACATAGTTGAAGGGGAATTACTATGAAGTAAAAACTTAGCTTTTGAAAATCTGAGGGATTTTTCTGTATTTGCGGATAAAATAAGGTCCAAGGCCTTGTGTTTGTCTTGTATTTGTTTTGTAAATTTCGTGAGTTGAGTTGTGTTGTAATTTGTTATATAAAGAGTTTAGATCTTTAGTGAGACTTTTGATGTTGGAGATTCTTTCTTTATTTTTGTTTGCCGCTAGGCTGATTAGATGGCCTCGGATAACGGCTTTATGTGCTACCCAAAGTGTTGTAAGGGGAGTGTCGTCTACCGCGTTTTCTATAAAATAGTTTTCAATATGTGATGTAATAGCTTGTGTTATTGATGGGTCAGTTAAAATTGAATAATTTAGTCGCCAATTGTAGGGGGAGGGCAAGAGTCCAATATGTGATGTGTCAAATGAGGTGATGTCATGGTCCGACCATGGGCAGGGATGGATAAGAGCTTTGGAGGAGTTGGCTAACAAGATGGGAGTGCAGAATATATAGTCGAGTCTGGCATAGACTTCATGGGGATGAGAGTAGTGTGTATACGCTTTGATTCCAACATTATGGGCCCTCCAAGAGTCAACCAGTTGGAATTTGTTTAGGGAGCGGTTCAATGATTTAGAAAACGCTTTGGAGGAAGATGATGTCCTGCTTCTATCAAGGGTCGGGTGTGAGGTTAGGTTAAAGTCCCCACCCAATATTATGTGGGGAGAGCTATATTTGTCAAGATTTTCGAAGAAGTTTATAAAAAAAGTAGATTGAGATTCATTAGGTGCATATATAGAAGCTATAGTTATTGCTTTGTTATTTATTTGTCCTTTAAGAATGATATAGCGGCTATCTAGGTCTTTATATATATTTTGTATATCAAAGACAATGGTATTACGAATAAAAATGGCCACACCTCTAGTTTTGTTATGGAAAGTAGTATAATAATATTGGTTATAGGTCTTGTTAAAATAGTTTGGGTGATTAGTAGTAGAAAAGTGTGTTTCTTGCATAAGAATGATGTCAGCCCCTAGTCTCTTATAGTGTTGGAAGGCTTTTTTCCGTTTATGGGGTGAGTTAAAACCTTGTACGTTATGTGATAATACTTTAAGAACCATTGGTTATGGGTAAATGATAATGTTTAAGAAAAGAGTCAAACTTGTATATATAGGGTAGCATAAAAGTATATAGTTCTGGAGTATATTCAGAAAATATTATGTCGAGGATATTTAGGAGTTGGGGGGAGATGTGTGATGATTTTTGGTGAAACAACCTGAATTGCACATCATACCTTGAAATTATCCCGTAGTAGCAAAGATAAACATAACATTGTTTTATCTGTTGTAACTGAAAAAAAAAACAGTAACTTCCAATTTTGGAGAAAAATTTTCCATTGGCCTTAAGGGCGAATATAATATGTAACAACATAAAGAAATAAAAGAACATTGGGACAAGAATTTTCTTGTCACTGAACATCATTTTTGAAGG
Source organism: Aquarana catesbeiana (assembly GCF_042186555.1). Lineage (NCBI taxonomy): Eukaryota > Metazoa > Chordata > Amphibia > Anura > Ranidae > Aquarana > Aquarana catesbeiana. The sequence continues at coordinate 550,799,194 of NC_133327.1, forward strand.
ACAAATCTGTCCTAGACCTGCAATCATGGCCAGGTGCAACACCCCTACAAGTAAGGGCGCTGCAGTTAACCGCAAAAGCAGGAGGGGGGACAATCCAGCGGCGGCGGACCACATAGGCTTTTTGATTAAACTAGCTTAAAACAGTAAGAAATTGTTACCAGGGGGTGAGTAGGTTAGGAGAGGGGAGGGGAAGGGGGGAAATGGGGGGAGGGAAGAGTAAGGGGGAGAAAGGAAGTAGTAGGGAAAAAAAAAGGGGGGGGGGTGGAAGAAGTGTCATAGGTATCAAAGTTCCTTCCGTCTTCAGAGGATAGGGGTTACCGGAGATGTATGTGATACAGTTTATGAAGACAATCGAACCGAGGAGCACTAAAAACAGTGTTGATTGGAGAATAAAAGGAAAAAAGAAACCAGAAAAATCAAAAAAGAGTCATTCCATTTTTCTTAGAGAGAAAAAAATATATATATATATATTTTTAGCACATAAACAAAAATTTCCAGTATGTGGTTAGGCGTGGGATGTATTCAGGGGGCTTGATCTTGAAATGGTTGGCGCCAACTTCTTCGGTCGTTTGTATTGCGTCTGGAGGACGGTGTAGACCAAATTGGAGAGGGTCTTGGAGTTGATGGGAAACGGTTAGGGGGTTCTGGTTCCAGTAGGCCCAATTTTACGAGCAATTCTTTGCCCTCAATAATGTTGTACACTGTGTATGTAGAACCGTTGTATGGAATAGTGAGTTTAAATGGGAAACCCCATCTATATTTTATTCTTGCTGCTTGCAGAATATTAGTGACCTCTTTCATCCTGCGTCTTCTGTCCAACGTGGCAGGGGAGATATCTGGGTAAATTTGTAATTTTTTACCATCCAGGGCAATATTGGGCGAGTTTCTCGCAGCGCGCATGATGTCCTCTTTAACCAGGAAATCCTTCATGCACATAATAATGTCTCTGGGAGGTTTATCAGAAGTGGGTTTAGGGCGTAGTGCTCTGTGTATTCTGTCGCATGTAAATGCGGATAGCGGTTTGTCTGGGAGGAGGTTATGAAAAATCTTGGAGACTGTGGGCATGAGATCTGTGACCGATTCAGGGACTCCACGTAATCTAATGTTATGTCGTCTGTTTCTATTGTCGAGATCTTCGACTTGAGCTTGCATAAATGCAAAGCTGTCAGCAAGCGATTCATAATCTTTCCTTAAATCATTATGGGCGAGTGAGAGTTCGTCATGTTTTGTTTCCAGGATGTCTGTGCGACTGCCAATGCCTGCTATCTCCTGGGACAAGGCCTCAGTGGATTTGTGTACTTCTTTTTCTATCTTGTCTACCAGTTTATCAAAGATTGCAGTCAGACTGGCATCTAAATCAGCCTTGGAAAGGGGAGAGGTATACTCACAGTTCCCGTTGTTAGTTGAGATGTTTGGATGGATGGATGGATGTTTCCCCTGTGTGCTGGCACGAGAGCTGGCGCCGGCGCCATCTTGGGACATCTTCCTGCTTTGTCTGGAAGCAGTGTCAAGGAGAAAGTTCGTCAGGTTATGTTTTGAGCGGTTTAAATGCCTGGATCTCCTTGTAGGCATGAGCGGGGATGTTGCCCCGGTATAGGTGTTGTTTTCGCCGCCGTTTGTGCTGTTTAGCCCTGGTATTTTGAGCCTGCTGTGAGCGGGTCCGACGGAGCTTAAGCTACTCGCGTCTTCCCCTCATCGCGCCGCGCATGCGCCCCCTACTTTTCACTCTTCAGTGGGTACCTTGGCTCAGCTATGGACATCAACCGCTGAAATCCAGAGTCAGACACCATTGTAAATGGCTGGTTATCCGTAACCATCATCTCTGTGATTGCTTTGGGCCGCTGTTGGGATCTTCCATCTGAATTTAGCCACAGTTTTTTTTTCTGAAGCATATATTTTATTGTTGTTAGGTGGGATTGTGGTATTTCACTTTGTGATTTAGTTTGTTTTGTCTGCGCTTCATTATATAATTCAACATGAAGAACTCTTAGATGGGCCCAAAGATTTGACGTATTTTTGGTTTTTGCAGTTGTTCCCATGCTCACATTGTTTTTACATGTGTTGAACACTGCTGTTTTTCCTGGAGATGTTTGAGAAGAAAAATAGTCCCAGACTACACTTTTGCTTTTTCTCTCTGCATCTATCTGCATTGAAATTTAAACACAGAGTAAGAGTAAGGTCAAAAATGGCAGGCAATCTGCTGTGGGTGGGCTTGCTGGCTGGCACCCTGCTGTGGGCTTGCTGGCTGGCACCCTGCTGTGGGCTTGTTGGCTGGGACCCTGCTGTGGGCTTGCTGGCTGGCACCCTGCTGTGTGTGGGCTTGCTGGTTGGCACTCTGCTGTGGGTGTCTGGCTGGCTAGCACCCTGCTGTGGGTGGCTGGCTGGCACCCTACTGTGGGCTTTCTGGCTGGCACCTTGCTGTGGGCTTGCTGGCTGGCACCCTGCTGTGGGTGGAATTGCTGGCTGGCACACTGCTGTGGGTGGGCTTGCTGGCTGGCACCCTGCTGTGGTTGGCTTGCTGGCTGGCACCCTGCTGTGGGTGGCTTGCTGGCTGGCACATTGCTGTGGGCTTGCTGGCTGGCACCTTGCTGTGGGCTTGCTGGCTGGAACCCTGCTGTGGATGGACTTGCTGGCTGGCACCCTGCTGTGGGTGGCTTGCTGGCTGGCAGCCTGCTTTAGATGGCTGACTAGCACCCTGCTGTGGGTAGCTTTCTGGCTGGCTGGCCTCTTGCTGTGGGTGGGTGACTGCTGGAATGGCTGGCACCTTGGTGTGGGTGGCAGCTGGCTAGCCTGGCTGGCACCTTGCTGTGGGTGGCTGCTGGCTAGCCTGGCTGGCACCTTGCTGTGGGTGGGTGGCTGCTGGCTGGTCTGGCACCTTGCTGCAAGTGGGTGGCTGCTGGCTGTCCTCAGTGGCCTGCCACCTTACTGTGGGTGGATGGCTTTCTGCTGGCTAACCTGCTGTGGGCTTGCTGGCTTGCACCCTGCTGTGGTTGGGCTTGCTGGCTGGCACCCTGCTGTGGGTGGCTTGCTGGCTGGCACCCTGCTGTGGGTGGGCTTGCTGGCTGGCACCCTGCTGTGGGCTTGCTGACTGGCGCCCTGCTGTGGGTGGACTTGCTGGCTGGCACCCTGCTGTGGACTTGCTGGCTGGTACCCTGCTGTGGGTGGGCTTGCTTGCTGGCACCTTGCTGTGGGTGGCTGGCTGTCACTCTGCTGTGGGCTTGCTGGCTGGCACCCTGCTTTGGATGGGCTTGCTGGCTAGAACCCTGCTGTGGGTGGCTGGCACCGTGCTGTGGGCTCGCTGGCTGGCACACTGCTGTGGGTGGGCTTGCTAGCTGGCACCCTGCTTTGGGTGGGCTTGCTAGCTGGCACCCTGCTGTGGGTGGGCTTGCTGGCTGGCAGTGGCACCCTGCTGTGGCTGGCTTACTGGCTGGAACCCTGCTGTGGGCTTGCTGGCTAGCACCCTGCTGTGGGTGGGCTTGCTGGCTGGCACCCTGCAGTGGGTGGGCTTGCTGGCTGGCACCCTGCTGTGGGTGGGCTTGCTGGCTGGCAGCCTGCTGTGGGTGGGCTTGCTGGCTTGCACCCTGCTGTGAGCTTCCTGGCTGGCACCTTGCAGTGGGCTTGCTAGCTGGCACCCTGCTGTGGCCTTGCTGGTTGGCTGGCACCTTGCTGTGGGCTTTCTGGCTGGCACTTAGCTGTGGGTGGCTGCTGGCTGGCCGGCAACTTGCTGTGGGTGGCTGCTGGCTGTCCTGGCTTGCACCTTGCTGCAGATGGGTGGCTGCTGGCTGGCCTGGCACCTTACTGTGGATGGGTGGCTTTCTGCTGGCTGGCCTGCTGTGATCTTGCGGGCTGGCACCCTGCTGTGGTTGGGATTGCTGGCTGGCACCCTGCTGTGGGTGGCTTGCTGGCTGGCACCCTACTGTGGGTGGCTGCTGGTTGGCCTGGCTGGCAACTTGCTGTTGGTGGCCACTGGCTGGCCTGGCTTGCACCTTGCTGCGGGTGGGTGGCTGCTGGTTGGCCTGGCACCTTGCTGTGGGTGGGTGGCTGCTGGCTGGCCTCAGTGGCCTGGCACCTTACTGGGGTGGGTGGCTTTCTGCTGCCTGGCTTGCTGTGATCTTGCTGGCTGGCACCCTGCTGTGGTTGGGATTGCTGGCTGGCACCCTTCTGTGGGTGGCTTGCTGGCTGGCACCCTGCTGTGGGTGGACTTGCTGGCTGGCACTCTGCTGTAGGTGGGCTTGCTGGCTGGCAATCTGCTGTGGGCTGGCTGGCACCCTGCAGTGAGTCTGCTGGCTGGCACCCTGATGTGGGTGGGCTTGCTGGCTGGCACCCTGCTGTGAGTGCCTGGCTGGATGGCACCCTGCTGTGGGTGGCTGACTGGCACCCTGCTGTGGGCTTGCTGGCTGGCACCCTGCTGTAAGCTTGCTGGTTGCTGCCCTGCTGTGGGTGGGCTTGCTGGCTGACACCCTGCTGTGGGTGGCTGGCTGGCACCCTGCTGTGGGCGTGCTGGCTGGTACCCTGCTGTGGTCTTGATGGCTGGCACCCTGCTGTGGCTGGCTTGCTGGCATTGGCACCGTGCTGTGGGTGGCTTGCTGGCTGGCACCTTTCTGTGGGTGGGCTTGCTGGCTGGCACCCTGCTGTGGGTGGGCTTGCTGGCTGGCACCCTGTTGTGGGTAGGCTTGCTGGCTGGCACCTTGCTGTGGGTGGGCTTGCTGGCTGGCACCCTGCTGTGGGTGGGCTTGCTGGCTGGCACCCTGTTGTGGGTAGGCTTGCTGGCTGGCACCCTGCTGTGGGTGGCTTGCTGGCTGGCACCCTGCTGTGGGCTGGCTGGCACCTTGCTGTCAGTGGCTGCTGGCTGGCACCCTACTGTGGGTGGGTCTGCTGGCTGGCATCCCGTTGTGGATGGCTGGCTGGCACACTGTAGTGGATGGGCTTGCTGGCTGGCACCCTGATGTGGGTGGGCTTGTTGGCTGGCTCTTTGCTGTGGGTGGGCTTGCTTGCTGGCAGTGACACCCTGCTGTGAGTGGCTTGCTTGCTGGCACCCTGCTGTGGGTTTGCTGGCTGGCACCCTGCTGTGGGTAGGCTTGCTGGCTGGTAGTGGCACCATGCTGTGGGTGGCTTGCTGGCTGGCACCCTCCTGTGGGTGGGCTTGCTGGCTGGCACCCTGCTGTGGGTGGGCTTGCTGGCTGGCACCCTGCTGTTGGTGGGCTTGCTAGCTGGCAGTGGCACCCTGATGTGGGTGGCTTTCAGGCTGGCACCCTGCTGTGTGCTTTCTGGCTGGCACCCTACTGTTGGTGGCTTGCTGACTGGCACCCTGCTTTGGGTGGCTGGATAGCACCCTGCTGTGGGTGGATTGCTGGCTGGCTGGCTGCTGGAATGGCTGGAACCTTGTTGTGGGTGGCTGCTGGTTGGCCTTGCTGGCACCTTGCTGTGGGTGGCTGCTGGCTGGCCTTGCTGGCACCTTGCTGTGGTGGCTGCTGGCTGGCCTTGCTGGCACCTTGCTGTGGGTGGCTGCTGGCTGTCCTGGCTCATACCTTGCTGTGGTGGCTGCTGGCTGGCCTCAGTGGCCTGGCACCTTACTGTGGGTGACCTACTGGCCAGTTGGCGTGGCCATCCATCCAAGTGTCGATGTGAGGCGAGGGAGGCTGTCAGACTCGATAGGCCCAGTGCGCAGAGGCATAATGACATTGTGCGCATGTCCCGTGTGCCTCTGCACACTGGATCTGCACACTGCCAGCTTCTAGACCCCAAAAAGATGGTAATATCACCAATACCAATATCGGTAATATCGGTCTAGTTTGCAGCCGATACCAATTTTTGTAAAAATGCTGATATCGGCCTGCAATAATCGGCCGTACCAATAATAGGTCGATCCCTAGTTTACCCCCCTCTGGATAGATCAAACATGAGGCTTTTGTGAGTTTTCTTTTAAACTCAACCATGGCTTGTTCCTGATCTTCTCCCCATGTCCAGGGTACATCCTTCTTGAGTAATGCCAGCAGTGGTTTACTGATTTCTGCATAATTATCTATAAACGTACGTAAATAGTTCATCATACCCAAGAATGATCTCAGTTCACTGATATTGGTAGGTGTTTTTGACTTCATCACAGCCTCCACTTTCTTCTTTTGGGGATTTAGGCCTTCAAAAGTAACCTCATGTCCTAAGAAATTAACTTTGAACGACACCATTGGGCTTTCTGTAAAGAGATTTTAACTAATGCCTCTCTTAACTGATTAAGAACATGTCTAATTTCTTGGATAAGTTTTTTAAATGAGGTACTTTTGATCAGAATGTCATCCACATATGTCAAATTTCCTCTTTCAGTTGCATCAGGCATAGCTTTGTGTAAAAACATGGCAAATTCATGACCTGAGTTTATATAACCAAATGGCATTCTGTTCCAGGTGTATTGTTCCTTAACAAACGTAAATGCCAGGTTATATTGGTCTTCAGGACTTACCTTAACGGTCTAATATTAGACATGTGCACTAGGGTGTTTCATTTTCTAATGGAAAAAAATAAACTGTAAAATTTTTGCAGACTTTGCTTACGCCCCAAGTCTGAGTGATGTAAAAGATATATATGCTAAATCTTAAGAAGATTTAATATTTAGAGGTTGCACACTTTGATCTGTTTTGTAAAAGTAGGCAAAAAATAAGATTTTTCAATGTTAATTACTTTTATTGGGAAAACTAGAAATCACAAACTTAAAATATTATTAAAACTATACACTAAGATAATTAGGCAATATGATAGGCAAAACAAGTGTTATATTAATCAACTTATATATTAATCAACTGAACGATGCAATCCCTTGTTTTGTTCGCATGGTGACGACTTTTCAGTGATGCTCGACTACCCTCAACAAGAATTGTTTTTATTGTTCATCCCTGACCGATTCGTTATACTTTTTTATCAGAGCAATTGCTCTTTCTGCAGTATCATTGACAACCTTAAGAGCATTCACATGGCTTCTTAGAGAATCATTGCAGTATTCTGTCACGTCGTGGATCCCAAACAATTCAAAGAATGTCTTTGTTTGATTAGTAACGAAATGGCTCAGGTCTTTTCCTTTAAAAACCATGTTTTTACCCTCTAATCGTTTCACTTCCTTTTTCTTTGCAGGTTTGGTTTCTAAATTTTTAATCATATTTTCCTTAACAGCCTGAGTAATACATTCATCCAAAAAAGCCAATCCTATGTTTGTTTCTGACAGATACCAAAGGTGTCTCTTAGCAAATGTGAGAGCACATTTTTTGACGTCTGCATCTGGGTAAGTGCTCAAAAGCTGTAAAATATCCAAATCATTCTTTGGAGCCTATCGACTTACAATTGCCTCATGCCAAAAGCTAACATATATGAGGCTGACAAAATGTGCAACCTGTTTTATCCTTCTAATTGTCAATGAGGAATATTCAACTGTTTAGTGAACAGGACAATTTTAAGTGCATATATTGCCTTTGCCATCCACCTTGTTCGATGCAGTGCCCCTGAGATCCTGAAACTGAAGTAGTTTTTAGACCAACCTCCTAGGTACAGGAGTGAGAGTTGTAATAACTGTTTGTAGTCTTCTCTTGGGTGACTTCCGTCTTTTAGAACATTTTGGATGTAGTTAACCTTTTTCACTTGTTCTTCTAGAAAGCTTTGAACGGGGACTTTCTTCATCCAGCATTGTTGTATATGACTTCTTATCAAGTGAAGCCCACAGACTTTGCTTTGATAAAAGTGATCAGTGTGTGCAACCCCTAAATATTATGCAATCTTCTTGAAATTTGGCATATATCTTTTACATCACTGAGACTCAGGGCATAAGCAAAGTCATATGAAAATCACATTTTTGGAAAAATTAAACACCCTAATGTGCACTGACAAAAAAATAGTTTTTTCCGTTTTCATCTCATTTGTTTTTTTTTGGAAATTCAGAAATTCAAAAATTTGAAAATTCGGAAATTCGGAATTACGAAAATTTGGATTGTCAAATTTCCGGATTTCCGAATTTCCGAATTCCGAATTTTCGAATTTCAGAATTTCCAAATTTTTAATTTTCTGATTTCCGAATTTCCAAATTTCGAATTTTCGGATTTCCAAATTTCCGAATTCAAATTTCAAATTTTCAGATTTCTGAATTTTGAATTTTCAGATTTCCAAATTTCGAATTTTCTAATTTCCCAGTTTCCGAATTTCTAATTTTCGGATTACCGAATTTTGAATTTTCTAATTTCCCAATTTCCGAATTTCGAATTTTCGGATTTCTGAATTTCGAATTTTTGGATTTCCGAATTTTGAATTTTTGGATTTCCGAATTTTGAATTTTTGGACTTCCGAATTTCGAATTTTCTAATTTCCCAATTTCCCAATTTTCGAATTTTGAATTTTCGGATTTCCGAATTTCGAATTTTTGAATTTCCCAATTTCCAAATTTCAAATTCCGAATTTTTGGATTTTTGGAAATTCAAAAATTTGAAAATCTGAAAAAAAGAAAGAAAATCAGTAAAATTTGAAATAATAACTAACTATTAAATTATAGATATTGTAATTTCCTTTCAAATTTGGCTGTTCGGAATTTGTTATTTCAGATAATTCGTAACTTCGCATAAATTCTTACTTGTTACGTTCACTAACAGCCAAATTTGAAAGGAAATTCCAATACCTATAATTTAATATTTATTATTGGTTAGTTATTATTTCAGATTTTCGGGTTTGGATTTTCAAATTTCCAAATCCTCGAATTTTTAAATTTATGAAATTTCGAATATTTGAATTTCTGAATTTCCGAAATTTCGAATTTCCATATTTCGAATTTCTGAAATTTTGAGTGTTCAGAAATTCTGAAATTTGAAAATTCAGAAATTCGGAAATTTGGAAATTCACAATTTCAGAAATTCGGAAATTCGAATTTTGGAAATTCAGAAATTCGGAATTTTTGAAAGTCATAAATTTGAAATTTGGAACTTCATAATTTTGTAAATTTGAAATTCGGAAATTCAGAATTTGAAAATTCGGAAATTCGGAATTTGAAAATTTGGAAATTCGTATGTTTCGGAAATTGAAAAATTCAGAAATTCGGAAATTTTAAACTTCGGAAATTTGGAATTTTGGAAAGTCATAAATTCGAAATTTGGAACTTCGTAATTTCGTAAATTTGAAATTCGTAAATTCGTAATTTGAAAATTCGGAAATTTGGAATTTCGGAAATTCGAATATTTCAGAAATTCGGAAATTTGTATATTTCGGAAACTGAAAAATTAGGAAATTCGGAAATTTCAGAAATTTGGAAATTCTTATATTTCGGAAATTGAAAAATTCGGAAATTTCGGAATTAACGGATTTGTGAAATTCGTTAAAAAATGAATTCAGAACTAAATGAATTGCACATGTCTATCCAATATCCTTGAGCACAATCCAGTGCAGTGAAATACTTAGCACCTTGCATTTGAACCAAGCATTGGTCAATATATGGCATGCACGGGCCAGCCGGACATATATACTTGTTTATTTAGCTGTCTGAGATCAGCACATAAATGCCATTGACCATTCGGTTTAAGGATCCCAAGTATAGGATTATTATAAGAACTGTGCATCAATCTTATAATGTCCCTTTCCTTGAGACTCTTAATGATGTCCGCTAGTGAATCGTAACAAGCTAGGGGAAGAGGGTACTGCTTGATATAAACAGGAGGTGCTTCTGGATCAGTCTGAATCCTGCCAATGTGTATGTCTGTTAGACCATAATCATAGGAATCTTTAGCAAACATAGCCTTGAAATCCATGAAAACTTCTTTTAACTGTTGGCGCTCTATATCATTAGAGCATAAATCAGCTAACAATATTTGATCTTGGACCATTTCTAGAAATCCTGGGAAAATCTCAGGTTGACCTTCTTCATAGGTTTCTTCAAGCCTGTCAGTGAGATCATGATTTGACTTGCTAGCCTTCTCTGTATACTCACGATATTCCTCTGCTCCTTGCTCATGAAGTGTATTATCAAAGGTGAGGGTTAATTCCTCCACCTTGCAAGTACCTTCTTCGGGTTTGAAAGGATATACTGAATTAATCGCGAACAATGCTTAAGAAGAAGAATTAAATGTTTGTTCAACCATTTGCTCCTCGGTGAGATATCATTCAGGTATTAGGCCAATCATTTCATTGTGAAACCCAAAAGTGTATTAATTAGAATCTAAGGCCAGACCAAGTATGATGTCTTTGGACAGAGAGACCTCATTTGGAGTTCTATTATTAATGATTACTTGGGTTTTGAATAGATGGATGTTTATCATGGGTGTATGATTTACTAAAATTGGATCCAATGATCATGAGGGTTTGGGCACCTAATTATTTTAGGGTTGGCTAACTGTTCTAGTAGAGTTCTACTAATGTATCTATATTTCTGGTGTAAATCCAGTTTAGCCCTTTTAGTTCTTCCCTGTAGGGAAAAGAACACCCCATCATTCATCCCTGCTAGGAATTGTGTATGAATACTGAACCCATTAGAGTTAGTATTTACTGGATGGAGGTCAATGGTGATAACATCACCTTCCAAGCAAACATCTCCAACCCTTTCAGGGGACACACATATGGTGTTATCCTCCTGTCCACCTGCGGTGGTGGTCGGTGTTACCTGTAAGAAGGAGACATCTGGAATTTGGCTATTCCTGAGATGAGATGTCGACTGTGATAGGATTGGGATTGCTCATAGTTAATGGGCATCTTCACTTGTTGTGTGACTCACCCACTGACAGGGGGACACATTCCTGAGAGGGGTTAAATTAATTTCAGACATATCAACATTTGAGTGCTTTGCTCAGTTTTATTTACTGGTAAATTGCAGGCATTTGCATAATCTGACATATTAGCCTGCTCATCATTATTGGTTATAGAGCTGGGCTCTGTACCAGAGTTGCCTCTCCTAAAAAAAGATTTTTAGGTTTAACCGTAAGGAGATTGGAAATTGCTTCCATCTGTTCAGCCAACACCCCAAATTGATCTTGCATTTTATCCAATCGATCATGTAAATTTGCTTCTATTTTTCTAAGGAACCTTTGTGGGTGGCTTTTGTAAATTAGAAGCTTGAGGCTTTTCAGACCCTTCGGATTCAGAACTATTTTGGGCCTCTTTCTTTCTTTTTTCAGTTTGACGACTCTTGTAATATTTTTTCTGATTTCTCCCATACTTAATGAATGGTCTTTTTACAAATTGTTTCTTTTTAATTGAGTTTTCAGAAACAACTGGTACTTTTTTATAATCTGGATTGGACCTAGCTTTTCTCTGATTGGGAGGACTGGAATTTTTAACAACTTCAGCATAACTTCTTTTTGGAGCCTCAAGTTGTACCTGATTCTTTTTAAACTGAGCCTCAGCTATTATCTGAGCGGGCTTTTTAAATTTATCCTGAGACTCATCATTGTTCTGTAGAACAGCAAATAGGTGGTGCTCTCTGTTAGTAGCCAATCCAGACCATTTTTGGGATAATAATCCCGGGCTAGAATAAATTTTAGGTTATTTGGCAAGGCATTATAAAATAGTTGGATGAATTCATGGCTCTCAAAATTGGGCTCTTTCTCAGCCGAGCTATAGGCATTCTTGAGAACTGACAAAAATTCCCTGGGACTTTGATTCGGTCTACATTTAAAAATAAAAATGGTCCTTCTTGCTGCATTAGCCGACTGATAGGGACCAAATTCTGTTTTTTTTTCCCGAAATGACTTCAGACAAAGTATCTTTACCCATGTCTCGTAGGGAACTAAAGAAGTACTTGTATTTGACTCAAATACTCATGAAATAAAACCAATTTTCTGTTTGTCATGTTCTAATTGAAGGGTTCGCCCTTCAATTAGTTATGATCGCCACCTCATATGTTTCTATATGATTAATTATAGAAGACAATCCTTTCTTAGTAAATATACCCACAGTATCTTTTAAGAACTTTATTGCTCTTGGGGTATCAATAACAGGTTGAGGGGCTTTCCTCTCACTTCTATGTGACCTACTTTTGGATTGCGTATAAGATGAAATTAAAAGCTTTATGAACTTAAAATTAAGAAGAGAATGTTCCTCTTTGAACAAATGTCCCTCTTCTTCTTCCTCTGAGGGGAGACTATAATCACGTATAACCTCTTAAACCTTTTTTCTGATGTTACATTTTACAGGGTTAGGTTCATCAGACCAAGAATCTGGTGGTAAGCTCTTAACAGCTTTAGTAACATCTGTTCTATCCCAAATAGGAGGTTCAACCTTCACACTGCTGGCACGTTTTCCATGCATATACTGCAGATGTGCCGACCTTGGCTCATCCAACTCCTGTTGAAGTCTGGTATTATCTTGGTACAGCTTCTCACAGTTCCCCTCTAGAATCTCTTTTGACCTTTTACAATCTACCAATTCTCTAGAAAGTTCATCTAGATCCTTCTTAAGAGAATTAAACAATTCTATATAAGAGTTATCTTTCTCACGGTACTCCAAAACTTGGGCAGATACATTTTTTATCTCAACAGACCTTTCTACAGAGTAGCTGTCAAACTCACAACATTTCTCCTGTAAATTTTCAACATTATCAACCTCTTGCCTGATTTAAAATTTTGCTTTGTTTAATTGTTTTGTCAATTCACAAATTATATAAAGGAGCTCTGGCTAAGATTTCCGTATTAGTAAATCTTTATACTTCTTCGTAGTGGCTTGGGCCATAAGAAAGATATTTCGTTACCCATGATTCCTCAGACCAGATATAATGTACATAATTTGCAACTCTACTCTGCATTTCAATTTCCCATTCATTGATATCCTTTTTATTTCCAATTATTCTCTAACATAAGATATCACCTTGATATTTTACCAATTATCAGGTATTTCTGTTATGCAGACCAATTTCATTTTCTGCATCAGCATCCAGACCAGCTACACTTGAAATGCCTTCAGCTATTTTCAATATTGCAACCAAAAATATAAGAAGCCTATGTTTGAGAGATATCAGCTCTGTATGCCAAGGATACTTTTTCCTTCATAGACCTCTCTGTCCTCCTTCTGTTCCAAGCCCTCCATTCTCCTCTCTGTCTTGTATCTCCACTCTATATTTCCCCCAGGAATAGGTGTGGACATGCCTTTCACATCATAAATTATGTTAAAACATATGTAATTTCCTGCACAATATCTAAAGGGGTGGACCCTTCCACACACAATAATCACCAAGGAGCAGTGTTGTATTAAAAATGACTTTGGAATGTTATTTAACATTTCAAAATCAATCACCATATATGGTTTTTAGAATGTCTAACCCACAGAATTACCTTTCCCCTTCACATATCTTTGGAGTTAGGTCATGGTTACAAAAACATACTGGCTATTCAAAATACAGTGATTATTTAACATAAGTTCACTCTTATTCATATTGTTTCAAATCTATTATACTAATTTTTAATAATATATTTACTAATATGTATATTAGTAATATCAACCACTGTATCATTAATATATGTATGAATTTTGTAAGAATACATAAACAATATATATGTAAAGGAGAGAAGGTATTTTGCCTATCATCTAGAAAATAAAGCACCACATCCCTTAGAAATATTTAAGAAAATTTGAAAAGATATATGGAATTTTTAAGGTGCTAAATTAGAACAAAATAATTTTATAAAGAGTAGAAATGTATTCAAGCAATAAAAACAAAGATACAAAAAGTAGATATTGATATTACAGTACTAATACATGTGCTGACTGATTTCATCTCTACATGTTTCGCCTTGATAATTGGCTTCTTCAGGAGATTTAATTGATATCAGGCACAATGAGCACTAGAAATAAACAGAATTTTTTGAGAAACAAAACAATCAACAGTCACAGCAACATCGAAAATATATAAATACAATTTTAACAAATTGAAAAGACGTTAATCGATTGGAAAGATGCATAACACCACAGCCATGATTGGTCACAATAATTACCTGTAGGTTCAAAAACTATTTGCATGTAAATTGAAGCTCCAGAATTATGGGCATATGAGCAATCGGATCATTCGGTAATGCCATAGAGGGGGACATATCTAGAGTACAGCCACTGGTAATGGTCCAAAAACTAAAGGATGGAGTGATGAAGAGAATTAGACAATGGGGCAACAAACAATTCCCAATCAAATTTAAACCAGAGGGGGTTAAATATAATATAACTTTTACCCTATACCAGGGATCCTTAGCTATGTTCACAGACTTGAAAGTTGATTATTCACCCCCAATTCCGCAAAGGAATGGATAAAGATGATGAAAGAGATAAGATTAACTCATTTATGAGTAAAAGTCACATTATGACCCCTGAATCAGAAAGATAATAGACCCAATCAATGTTAAATTCCAATAGCGTTGTTATATGAAATTTTTTGCACTTGAATACTTACCGACTCATGATAGGAGTGGTAATCTTGATAGGACTCTCCTTCAGTGGGAGACAAGATGGATTCATTCCCTGGTGGCCACCGTCCATCCAGGCTTGAACAAATCCATCAGCTACAAACCATTGCTCTAAAATTAGTTGGCCATGCTCTTCAAATATTGAAAATATAAGATTAGTTTCTTATCATTCTTTATATAGTTTGATATCTATCAAGTTTCCCAATTATTAATTGGCAGTTGTATTTTTTGTAATTTCAATTGGTGATCTGCATTATGTCCTTATGTCATTCTTGGTCAATATAATGGTTAAAACAATAGTCTTCTATTTGTTACAATTGTAGGTTTATATATATCTCTTAATCCTTATCATGGTGATATTTTATACATTTATATATATGTATATTTTATATATCTCTTAATTCTTATCATGGTGATATTTTCGGATATGGTTGCCATAGGGACGCCCAGGGTGTAATTTTCAATGCAATCCCTTTGGATTCCACTAGGTGGTGCCAAAGCCATCTGGCTGGCCTTTGTCCCTCTTATTTGGGTTGCCTTTATTTATTAGGCTCCATCTAATTGTGATATACTATCTGTTCCTGGTTTAGGCGTCTCTATTTGGCTTGCCAATTGTCATTCCTTAGGTCCTGATGTTGTATACATCCTTGCGTCATTTCCCACAGTGGTTGTCTGATTTTGTGCTGACACTTCCGGGTTGGATGTTTTTACATCACTTCCGGTCTGTCGCCATCTTCCGGGCGTCACTTCCGGTTGGCTCTGGTGTTATGCATCTTTCCAATCGTTGAATGTCTTTTCAATTTGTTAAAATTGTATTTATATATTTTAGATGTTGCTTTGAATGTTGATTGCTTTGTTTCTCAAAAAATTCTGTTTATTTCTAGTGCTCATTGTGCCTGATATCAATTAAATCTCCTGAAGAAGCCAATTATCATGGTAAAACATGTAGAGATGAAATCAGTCAGCACATGTATTAGTAGTGTAATATCAATATCTACTTTTTATAAGTTTGTTTTTATTGCTTAAATACATTTCTACTCTTTATAAAAACTATTTTGTTCTAATTTAACACCTTTAAAATCCCATATACCTTTTTAAATTTCTTAAATATATATAAAGTTATTCAATTTGGTGGCTATATAATCACTTCAATATAATGTAATAACAATATAATATAACTTATTGCTGATATAATTACTTGTACTTAATAAGGTTTATTTATAAAACCATTTTGAATGAGCCCCATTCCCTCAGTTATAAAAAGAGAAAAAATATGTTTGTGTTCATTTGAAACACAAGACATTTTTTTTCTCTGGCCAGTTTCTTATTTCGTCTTGTTGACAAGATTTAAAAAATTATGATCTGGGATAAAGATGAGATTATTAAAGTCTTCTTACAAGAAACCTCTCTGTCCACAAGCATGAACTTATATTGTTAAACTTTAAAAAAACAAGATGGCTCCTAAGTTGCTCATAAAAGCACAGATAAAAATAAGATGTTTAGATCATTAGAATCTAATTCTTTTAGTTATTTTAACTTCAATAGTTCTGTCAGACCATTTGAGTGATCTTTGATTGCTTTATCGGCTTCTGACAAAACCATGGTCACCTGCAAAATCTGTGCTTAGCACTTGAAATGAGGCAAGAACGTTAACAACCTGGGCTCCACATGCATGATTAACCATATGAAGATCCCCCACTCAGCTATGTGGAGGGCCCACTTGACCCAGAGAACAGAGCAGCTGGCTACCTGTCCTGCAGCTGCATATTGCTGTTCTACCTCCCTGCCTGTTCGTGCCACACAAGTAGCCTCTGCTGCCTCTACTTAGAGGGATAAACTTTCTCTATAGAGTTTAGTAGGACCTTGGCATTCTTTACCTTTATCATCCATCAGGGGCAAAATGGCAGAGCCTGGAAGCAGAGACTGGAAGTAAGCCCATCACCCTCTCCATCACCACCTTTTATTTAAACATCTCCTGTGTTGGTGTTCACCAGTCAGTCTTCCATCCCACAAGCTTTGGAGTGAAAGAAGAAGCTTTCCCCTAACTACCCCCACAACCAGCACCTTAACACTAGGTTTGCACAGTTTCCAGCACTGCAACTGCTGTCCTAAAAATTTGTGGACACAGCCGCCTTCCATCACATCGTGACCTGTGCTGTTTCTAAGTATGAAATGCCCAGTTGACACTATTTATTTTTACAATAATCTTTCCCTGTCCTATACAACAATGTGACCCAGCACTTGTGTCCAACACTGGAGCATACTGCACCTGACCACTGATGCATGGTCCAGTATAAACGGATAGGGGCATACATATACTGTACATTGTGGCACATTAGGTAAATCTAGTAGTGACTGGGCAGTAAGTTGCAAGGGGTACCTCCATTGAATTTGTGGTACAGCCACGAGTTGTGAAAAATGTATCCATTTCTGCCACCTGTACCACCTCTGCCTTCTCTTTGTCCTCATCTTCAGATCCCTTTTCCAGTGACACCCACTGCAGTTTGTCAACACTACCATCTGGATCTCCCAAGCACCATAGGTTGCACAGCACTGTACAAGCAAAACAGTGCCATACTTACAGTACTTTTGTCTGCCTAGGGGAAAGCTGCCACAGAGGCACAGAGCTGCTGGCAGCACTACTGACCCAGACTGACACATAGCTGATCCCACACAAGCTCAAGCCAGGCAAGGTGACAATACATTGAATCTACTTGCACCCCTTTGCCGGTAAAAGCCTAAACACATGTCACATGCCTTGTGTGAGCCACATGATGAACCTGATAATTGAATGCTTCTTAAACAACCACCCAGGTTTAGAGAGGCTGCTGAATAAGGCAAGCAAAGTGTGCAGTCATTTTTGATGGGCTTACCCAGCCACCACTGACTTAGCAGAAGAGCAGCTCCAATACAACCGACTACCAAACAGCCTCATTTATGATATGCTTACATGTTAGATTTAAACTTTGTAACATGTTGCAGTGGCTCTCCCAGCAACAGACAGCTGTCATAGAGTACATGATCAACTACTGTATGTGGAGTGCAGATGCACTGTGGAGCCTGGGGTTTCACCCCTTGGGAGTGGCTAGAGATCCAGGATGCATGTGCCATTTTAGTTCAGTTTGAGGAAGCAACAAAAATTGTCAGTCATGATCAGGCAGTCATCAGTAATACCATGTATTGTCTGTCTGCTGCAACAGATACACTTTAGACTAAGGGACTTGGGGAGGTGGAAGGGCTGCCATTCTCCCAATGTTAATGCCAACTGAGCAATGATGAATGTAAGAGAAGGGGACACAGATGGTGGAAGAGGAGGAAAAAGAGTAAGATGTTGGTACAAGGGAAGAAGAGAAAGGGGAGGTGGCTACGCAATTTGTGAACCCTGGCCATTTCCAGTGGATGGGGGAAGAAGACAGAGAACACTGTTGTGCTGCCTAACTCGAGTTCCTACATGTTGCTGTGCTTGCAGAATGACCTTTACATATGTCACATCAAAAATA
Organism: Aquarana catesbeiana; assembly: GCF_042186555.1. NCBI lineage: Eukaryota > Metazoa > Chordata > Amphibia > Anura > Ranidae > Aquarana > Aquarana catesbeiana. The sequence continues at coordinate 550,817,090 of NC_133327.1, forward strand.
CTGATCATTACAAGGTAGCCACCCCCTGGGATCCACACTACCAGGTCAACATGTGAAAACCCATCCAACCAGAAGAGAAGGAAGCCAAAAGTACATCACTATGAATATGATAAGAACTATTAAGGGGTTTATGCGGAGCTTTTCTTGATGGCAGCAGGGATGCCTCTTCTACAATTCACAGCTACATGACCAACAACAGACAAGCAGCAATCAGCATTAGCACCAGCAATGGTAGAAGACATCCAATAGAAGAACTGAGATTTTTTGATCAGGCCACAGCAGCCAGGGCTAATCCCAAGCACAACTCAAAAAGCACTGTCAATGGCAAGCAAGAATGTTAGCTCCAGCTCAATTACCTACAACCTCAGAAGTGAAGACCTCATCGATACTGGTTGTCTAACATCTGGTAGAAGTGATTTTCTGCTCTGCTGCAACTAATTCTTGTATCTGCAGTGGAGAAAAATGTTTGAGGTGTCACAACTCTCTGATTGATCTTCTACTTAATTCCAGTCTTCTGACTCTATTAATTATTTTCCAGTTGAGAAAATGCAAAGTTCCAGCAATCTCAGAAGCAGGAATAGGGCAAACTAGACTTGAGGACATCATTGCTGCAACATCAATACTCCTCTGCTTGAACCTGAGCAGTAGGGATGAGCTGAACACCCCCCCGGTTCGGTTTGCAGCAGAACATGCGAACAGGCAAAAAATGTGTGTGAACACCGTTAAAGGCTATGGGACACAAACATGAAAAATCAAAAGTGCTCATTTTAAAGGCTTATATGATATGCAAGTTACTGCCATAAAAAGTTTATGGGGACCCGGGTACTGCTCCAGGGGACATGTATCAATGCAAAAAAAAACTTTTATAAATGGTTGTTTTTTTAGGAGAAGTGATTTTAATAATGCTTAAAGTGAAACAATAAAAATTAAATATTCCATTAAATATCCCGCCTGGGGGGGTCCCCTTAATATGCTGGTAAAGTAGCACATCTTTCCCATGTTCATAACAGTCCCACTGCAAAATGACATTTTCTAAATTGTAATTACATGCCCCTGTTAAACAGGGGCAAAAAAATTGGGCCTTTGGTTTTGATGGTGCCACAACACTGTAACCCCTCACAGTTGCTCTGGGCGCAGGAACAGGCCCTGCTGTTAAATATTATTTCAAAAATTGTAATTACTCAGATGCATGTCAGATGCATGTCACTAAGGGATTGGAGCGTAGTGAAGTGCATCTGAGTCTCACCCGGTGAGGTGGTGAGCTGTATTGTACTATATGCATGTTACTTCTTTGTTCTAGTAAGTGTTTCTGAATAGCGGGGTGTTATCATAAATATACCTATGCAGAACACACTATGTATGTCTTTTTTGCTTTTTATATGATCCGATGAGAATTGTGAGCATCAGAACATCTACTACAAAATATGTGAGATAAGGATTGGAGCCATTGTTTTTGGTGAGACACCAGCCTGCTGCTTCTATTTTCCATATGGAGCGAGGAGAGGATGAGATCCATAATTCCATCTAATTAAAGCATAAGGAGTGGAGCTGCCTGGTCTGGATGTGAGGAGATATTGGCCTTTTTTTCTTTTACACTGTATTATATACTGTGTCCACCTCCTGCACTGTATTAGAAACTGTACAATGGCTGCACTGTATTATGTACTGTGTACATCACCTGAAGTTTATTAGAAACTGTACACACTGTATTTGATACTGTGTACACTGCCTGCACTGTATTATACATTGTACAAGGGCTGCACTGTATTGTATACTGTGTACACCACCAGAAGTGTATTAGAAACTGTACACACTGTATTAGATACTATGAACACCGCCTGCACTGTATTAGAAACTGTACAATGGCTACACTGTATTATATACTGTGTACACCACCTGAAGTGTATTAGAAACTGTCCATACTGTATTAGATACTGTGCACACCTTCTGCACTGTATTAGAAACTGTACAAAGGCTGCACTGTATTATAAACTGTGTACACCTTCTGCACTGTATTAGAAACTGTACACCCTGTATTATAAACTGTGAACACCACCTAAAGTGTATTAGAAACTATACACCACTGAATGCACTGTGTATATAGGCTACACTGAATGCAGAATATATATATATTAGACTGTATATATACAGTGGGGATGGAAAGTATTCAGACCCCCTTAAATTTTTCACTCTTTGTTATATTGCAGCCATTTGCTAAAATCATTTAAGTTCATTTTTTCCTCATTAATGTACACACAGCACCCCATATTGACAGAAAAACACAGAATTGTTGACATTTTTGCAGATTTATTAAAAAAGAAAAACTGAAATATCACATGGTCCTAAGTATTCAGGCCCTTTGCTCAGTATTTAGTAGAAGCACCCTTTTGATCTAATACAGCCATGAGTCTTTTTGGGAAAGATTTGGGGATCCTCTGCCATTCCTCCTTGCAGATCCTCTCTAGTTCTGTCAGGTTGGATGGTAAACATTGGTGGACAGCCATTTTTAGGTCTCTCCAGAGATGCTCAATTGGGTTTAAGTCAGGGCTCTGGCTGGGCCATTCAAGAACAGTCACGGAGTTGTTGTGAAGCCACTCTTTTGTTATTTTAGCTGTGTGCTTAGTGTCATTGTCTTGTTGGAAGGTAAACCTTTGGCCCAGTCTGAGGTCCTGAGCACTCTGGAGAAGTTTTTCGTCCAGGATATCCCTGTACTTGGCTGCATTCATCTTTCCCTCGATTGCAACCAGTCGTCCTGTCCCTGCAGCTGAAAAACACCCCCACAGCATGATGCTGCCACCACCATGCTTCACTTTTGGGACTGTATTGGACAGGTGATGAGCAGTGCCTGGTTTTCTCCACACATACCGCTTAGAATTAAGGCCAAAAAGTTCTATCTTAGTCTCATCAGACCAGAGAATCTTATTTCTCACCATCTTGGAGTCCTTTAGGTGTTTTTTTAGCAAACTCCATGCGGGCTTTCATGTGTCTTGCACTGAGGAGAGGCTTCTGTCGGGCCACTCTGCCATAAAGCCTCGACTGGTGGAGGGCTGCAGTGATGGTTGACTTTCTACAACTTTCTCCCATCTCCCAAATGCATCTCTGGAACTCAGCCACAGTGATCTTTGGGTTCTTCTTTACCTCTCTCACCAAGGCTCTTCTCCCCCAATAGCTCAGTTTGGCTGGACAGCCAGCTCTAGGAAGGGTTCTGGTCGTCCCAAATGTCTTCCATTTAAGGATTGTGGAGGCCACTGTGCTCTTAGGAACCTTAAGTGCAGCAGTAATTTTTTTGTAACCTTGGCCAGATCTGTGCCTTGCCACAATTCTGTCTCTGAGCTCTTCAGGCAGTTCCTTAGACCTCATGATTCTCATTTGCTCTGACATGCATTGTGAGCTGTAAGGTCGTATAGAGACAGGTGTGTGGCTTTCCTAAACAAGTCCAATCAGTATAATCAAACAGAGCTGGACTCAAATGAAGGTGTAGAACCATCTCAAGGATGATCAGAAGAAATGGACAGCACCTGAGTTAAATATATGAGTTTCACAGCAAAGGGTCTGAATACTTAGGACCATGTGATATTTCAGTTTTTCTTTATATATATATATATATATATATATATATATATATATTAATACACCGCCTGAAGGTTATTAGAAATTGTACACCAGTGTGCAACCATGAACCAGACCGAGACAGAAGTACAGTAAAATCACACTTGTATATTAATAAAGATAAAAAGTTAAATAGAGTAAGCGTAGTCAAAGCATAGCCAGAGTCCAGTAACCAGATCGGATAGTCAGCCAAGCCAGAGTTCAGTAACCAGATTGGGTAATCAGCCAAGCCAGAGTTCAGTAACCAGATCGGGTAATCAGCCAGGCCAGAAGTCAGGGATCCAAGTAAAGGAACAGCAAGCAGGTTAAGGAGCCAGAAGGGATGTCAGCAAAGCCAGTCTTTAAACAGGAATGCAGGAGATGGTTTCTTGTGATGTGACCAAGGGGAAGGCAGGAATGAAGTGAGCTGGAGATCTTTAAGTAGGCAGGACTGACGAGCATATCCACAACAGTTGGTTAACTGGTTAAGAGAGATGAGAGCTGGCAAATATCCAACAGATGAGCAGCCAACTCAGAGAAGGAAGGGCTGAGCCAGCCCTGACAGCCCTCAATGACCCCTCCCCCTCGGAGGATCACCGGACTTGAGGGGAAAACATCTGGAAATCACGGAGGAGGCGAGGAGCATGTACGTCCGAGGATGAGACCCAGGAGCGTTCCTCCGGACCTTAACCCTTCCAATGCACCAGGCACTGTATGCGCCCATGGAACCTACGGGAGTCAACAATGGATTGTACCTCATACTCCTCATGATTCTCAACCTGTATAGGGTGAGGATGTGGCATCGAGGTGGTAAAGCAGTTGCACACCAATGGTTTCAATAAGGAGACATGAAACACATTTGAGATGCGCATACTAGGTGGAAGGTCCAAAGTGTAAGCCACTGGGTTAATCCTGCGAAGGATACGGAAAGGCCCAATAAACCAAGGTGCGAACTTCAGTGAGGGAACACAAAGTCAGAGGTTGCGAGATGACAGCCAGACCCTGTCCCCAAAGTGGTAGGAAGGTGAAGGCAGGCATCTGCGGTCAGCATGGAGTCTGTACCTATCATTAGTATGACGCAAAGCCTCCTGGACTTGTGCCCAATTGGAACGAAGACCACAGAGATGCTCCTCTAGTGCAGGAATACTCTGCAGAACAAACGAGTCAGGCAACATGGAAGGTTGGAAACCATAATTCACCATAAACAGAGACAATCGGGAAGCAGAATTCAAGGCATTGTTGTGAGCAAACTCTGCCCATGGTAATAGGTCTAACCAGTTGTTGTGATAGTCAGAAATATAGCAACGTAGGAATTGCTCCAAGGACTGATTGGCTCGTTCTGCGGCCCCATTAGACTGAGGGTGATACACAGGGGAGAAATCAAGCTGAATTCCCAGCTGTGCATAAAAGGCTCACCAGAACGGGACACAAACTGACTACCCCTGTCCAAGATAATCACCTTGGGTAGCCCATGTAAGCGAAAGATCTTCCAAGCAAAATGGAAGCCAGTTCCTTAGAAGTGGGCAACTTCTTAAGTGGAATACAATGACACATCTTTGAAAACCGGTCAACCACTATAAGGATAACTGTGTTGCCTTGAGAGTTGGGCAACTCCACAATGAAATTCATAGACAGGTGGGTCCAGGACCTCTCTCCTTTGGGTATGGGCTGTAGGAGGCCCACTGGAAGGTGTTGTGGAGTCTTACTCTGAGCACACACGGAACAGGCAGCCACGAAGGCAGTTACAACAGCACGTAGACTAGGCCACCAGAATTTTTGGGAAATGGCCCAAATGAGTTGATTCTTACCAGGGTGGCCAGCTGCCTTGGGAGAATGGTAAGTCTGGAGCACGGCAGTACGGAGACACTCTGGGACAAAGCAGCGGTCACAAGGTTTCTCAGGAGGGGCATCGACCTGAGCAGCAAAAATGTTGTCACCCAAAGGAGAAGTAAGACTGGTGCGAACCATAGCCAGAATACGATCAGGAGAAATCATGGGGTCTGGAACCGACACCAACTTGGAAATGGAGGAAAATTGTCGTGACAAGGTGTCAGCCCTTACATTCTTAGTACCGGGTAAGAATGAGACGATGTAATTGAAACTTGACAAGAAAAGAGCCCATCGCGCCCTTCTGGGAGAGAGGTGTTTGGCCTCAGAAAAGAATGTGAGAGTCTTATGGTCAGTATGAATGAGAACCGGCACAGTGATACCTTCGAGGAGATGTCTTCATTCTTTCAGGGCTAAAATGATTGCCAACAGCTCTCTGTCACCAATCTCGTAATTGCACTTGGCAGGTGACGATTTCTTGGAAAAGTAGCCACAAGGATGCATAGCACTCTCAGAGGTAGAACGTTGAAACAACAGAGCCAACACCAGTCTCAGAAGCATCAACCTCAAGGATAAAAGGTAACGTAGGATCAGGGTGTGCCAACACAGGAGCAGAAACAAAGGCAGCCTTGAGACTTTCAAAGGCCTTAATGGACTCCGGAGACCAACTCTGTGGGTTACCATTCTTTCTGGTCATATCGGTCAGGGGCTTGACCAGAGATGAGAAGTTATGAATAAACTTCCAATAATAGTTGGCAAAACCCAGGAAACGCTGCAGAGGATGTAACCCCATGGGTCGAGGCCATTGTAGGACTGCCAAAAGTTTCTCTGGGTCCATCGAAAAACCAGCAGTGGAAATGACATAGCCCAGGAATTTAACCTGTTCCCGATGGAACTCACACTTCTCCAGTTTACAATGGAGATTGTTCTCTCTTAATTTCTGAAGCACACGACAGACATCTGTGTGGTGGCTCTCCAGGGACTTGGAAAATATGAGGATATCATTGAGATAAACCACCACACATAACTGCAACAAATCTCGGAGGACATCGTTAATAAATTCCTGGAAAACTGCCGGGGCGTTACAAAGGCCAAAAGGTATTATGAGATATTCATAATGGCCTGTTCTGGTATTAAACGCAGTTTTCCACTCGTCGCCCTCCTTAATCCTCACGAGATTGTAAGCCCCTCTCAGATCAAGCTTAGTGAAAACCGTTGCACCCTTGAAACGGTCAAATAACTCTGTAATCAACGGGATCAGGTAGGCATTCTTAATTGTGAAACAATTGAGACCCCTATACTCAATACAAGGTCTCAGTTCACCGCTCCTCTTCTTCACAAAGAAGAAACCAGCATCAGCAGGAGATGAGGATTTGCAGATGAAACCCCAAGAAAGTGCATCTGCAGCATATTCCTCCATGGCTTTATCCTCCAAGACCGAAAAGGGTAAACCTGGCCACGAGGGGGAGAGGCACCAGGTTGAAGGTCAATTGCGCAATCATACGGCTGGTGTGGAGGCAAACTACCGGTTTGACCTTTGTCAAAGACATCGCTAAAATAATGGTACTCTTCTGGCAGGGAGGAGAGTGAAGAGGTACACAGGACCTTGGCTACCTTCCGGAAGCATGTTTCACTGCATTGTGGTGACCAGGAGAGGACTTCAGCATGGAGCCAATCAAAAGAGGGGTTGTACCTCTGTAACCAAGGATAACCAATAACCAGAGGAAACTTAGGAGAGAAATCACTTGGAATTGGATTATCTCATGGTGAAGAACCCCTACGGCCATGGACAATGGAACCGTCTTATGAGTCACATAGGCAGGCTTTAGAAGTCTCCCATCAAGAGCCTCAATGGCAAGTGGAGTGTCACGCAGCTGCAGTGGAATTGAGTACTTTGATACAAAGGCAGCATCAATAAACAGGCCTGCAGCCCCAGAGTCGAATAGAGCCTGTGTCTCGATAGACGACTCAGCCCAAGAATGGGTGACCGAAACCAGAGGCTTATCCTTCTGGATAACTGGGGACGACACAACACCACCTAAGGTCTGTCCATGACAGAACCTCAAGGTTCGGGTGTTCCCAGGACAGGTAGGACAAGACGTCAAAAAGTGACCTGCCTGGCCACAATAAAAGCACAATCTCTCCCTCCTCCTAAAGGCTCTCTCATCCGCAGAGAGACGGGTATGGCCCAAGTGCATGGGTCATCTTCACTGACCGACTCGGTACCAGGAGGCATAGGAGGTGAGGGAGGCACAGGTGGGACTGCAAAGTTCAGAGGCAAACGTACAGGAGGCTTCCACAAGCACTCCTTAAAAGAAAGTCTTTCTCTGAGTCTGGAGTCAATGAGGATGGCAAACGAGATCAAGCTCTCCAGCTCAGTGGGTATATCTTGGGCTGCTATCTCATCCTTGATGGAATCAGAGAGACCATGAGAAAAAGCAGCCACGAGGGCCTCATTGTTCCAAGCAACCTCTGCTGCCAGAGTCCAGAATTCAATGGCGTAGTCGGCAACAGTTCTTGTACTCTGTTTGATGGACATGAGGCACTTGGCAGTCAAATACACGTCAAATACCCTTTTAAAGGAGGCCACAAACTCAAGGTAACTCAAGACAACAGGTTTTTGCGTCTCCCATAGAGGGTTAGCCCAGGCCAAGGCTCTCTCGGAAAGCAAAGATATCACAAACCCTACTTTGCCTGGGGCAGCATCTCAAACTATATCTCAACTTGGTTGAGAAACCCTCTGCATTGAACTGGATTGCCCCCAAATTGCTGGGGAAGCGGGGCGGAACCAGACATACCTCTTATAGAGGTAATACTCAAGGCGGGTGCCTGCACAGAGACTGGCGCAGAAGCAGGGACGGCCTGCAACTCAGATTGTATCGGAGCAGCCACAGTGGGGGATTCCAGGTGAGTCGTGGGACTCAGGAGCTTTTGTAAAGGCCATGGCAAACTGATCCATGCGGTGATCTTGCTCATACAATCTGGAAAAAATATTACCAACAAGTGGATTGACTGTATCTTCTGAATTCATGGCCTTCGCCTACTGTCAGAAACCATGAACCAGACCGAGACAGAAGTACAGTAAAATCACACTTGTTTATTAATAAAAATGAAAAGGTAAATAGAGTAAGCGTAGTCAAAGCATAGCCAGAGTCCAGTAACAGGATCGGGTAGTCAGCCAAGTCAGAGTTCAGTAACCAGATCGGGTAGTCAGCTAAGTCAGAGTTCAGTAACCAGATCGGGTAATCAGCCAGGCCAGAAGTCAGGGATCCAAGTAGAGGAACAACAAGCAGGATAAGGATAAGAAGGGATGTCAGCAAAGCCAGTCTTTAAACAAGAACACAGGAGATGGTTTCTTGTGATGTGACCAAGGCGAAGGCAGGATTGAAGTGAGCTGGAGATTTTTAAGTAGGACTGATGAGCAGATCCACAACAGCTAGTTAACTGTGGAGAGAGATGAGAGCTGGCAATTAGCCGACAGCTGAGCGGCCAGCTCAGAGAAGGAAGGGCTGAGCCAGCCCTGACAAAACTGTACAATGGCTGCACTGTATTAAAAACTGTGTACACCACCTGAAGTGTATTAGAAACTGTACACACTGTATTAGATACTGTGTACACCGCCTGCACTGTATTAGAAACTGTATAATGCCTGCACTGTATTATATACTGTGTACACCACCTGAAGTGTACTAGAACCTATACACCACCGAATGCACTGTATATTTAGGCTACACTGAATGCAGAGTATCAATATATATTGATACACCACCATGGGTGTCCGCAGGTAGGGACAAGGGGGGGTCAAGTGCCCCCCTGGAATCAGGGATCGGATCGGCACATTCAGCACAGTGGCATCGCTATGGGGGTGCAGGCAGCCAGCTGGTTGACACCATCAAGGTGCTGTTAAGCCCCCCATCAGTGTAGTCTGATTGTGGGCTCTTTTCCCTGCTCAGTCCAGCAGAGAACTCAGCGGCACTGTGTCAGGAGAAAGGCGAGCTGTAGGCTGTCAGAGGGTTCCCCTGCTCGCACCCCCTTCTCCTGTCAGGGAGAAGAGACGGTGGCTCTCACCAGGCTCCCCACCCAGCTTCCTGCCCAATGTGTTACTTCCCCATTTGCCATAACTGAGGGCCATTCAAAGGAGACTAGGAGAGGAGAGCATCATGGGACATGTAGTCCCGAAGATTGGCGGCCCCATTTTCCACAGGAAGGAGGCTACAGCTCAATCAAGAGAGAGACTGAGAGACTGCAGCCTGGAAAAAAGCTGAGAGAGTGAATGCTAGAGGACAAAGAAAAAGGCGTGTGCTAGGAGGAAGCCAGAGAGAGCCACGCTGCCCAGTGTCACCAGAGAGAGAGCCACGCTACCCAGCGCCACCAGTGAGAGAGCCACACTACCCAGCGCCACCAGTGAGAGAGCCAGCCTACCCAGCGCCGTAGAGACAGCCATGCTACCCAGCGCCAGAGAGAGAGCCATTCTACCCAGCACCACCAGAGAGAGAGCCACGCTACCCAGCACCAGCAGAGAGAGCCACGCTACCCAGTGCCAGAGAGAGCCACGCTACCCAGTGCCAGAGAGAGAGCCACGCTGCCCAGCACCACTAGAGACAGACAGACTGAGCCACAGACAGACTGATCATGTACAGACTTGCTAGACTACTGACCAGAATCACCCCCGAGGGAATCCAGAGTGAGGGATCACTGCTGTAGTTTTGCTGGGTCTGGTAAGAGGGCCTGTCAGCCATTATCCATTACTTATCCTAGGGATCCTTATCCTGCAGTCCCTGACCATGACAATGTGATAATGACATTGTGGAAAAGGGGCAGCGCATGGGTGACCCTAAAATGATGCCCTCTCTGAAAAAAGTTCTGCGGATGCCCATGTACACTGCCTGAAGTGTATTATATACTATACACTGCTGAATGCACTGTATATATATGCTACACTGAATGCAGAGTATATATATTTATATATATACTAGACTGTATATATATATATATATATATATATATATATATTGATACACCACCTGAAGTGTATTATATACTGTACACCACTGAATTGTACACCACTGAATGCACTGTATATTTACGCTACACTGAATGCAGAGTATATATATATACATAAATATATATTTATATATATATAGAGAGATATATCTAGTGTATGCTAAATGCAGAGTATATACAATATATATATATATATATATATATATATATATATATACAGTATCTCACAAAAGTGAGTACACCCCTGACATTTTTGAAAATATTTTATTATATCTTTTCATGTGACAACACTGAAGAAATGACACTTTGCTACAATGTAAAGTAGTGAGTGTAGAGCTTGTATAACAGTGTAAATTTGTTATCCCCTCAAAATAATTCAACACACAGCCATTAATGTCTAAACCACTGGCAACAAAAGTGAGTATACCCCTAAGTGAAAATGTCCAAATTGGGCCCAAAGTGTCAATATTTTGTGTGGCCACCATTATTTTCCAGTACTGCCTTAACCCTCTTGGGCATGGAGTTCACCAGAGCTTCTCTAGGTTGCCACTGGAGTCCTCTTCCACTCCTCCATGATGACATCACGGAGCTGGTGGATGTTAGAGACCTTGCGCTTCTCCACCTTCTGTTTGAGGATGCCCCACAGATGCTCAATAGAGTTTAGATGTGGAGACATGCTTGGCCAGTCCATCACCTTTACCCTCATCGTCTTTAGCAAGGCAGTGGCCATCTTGAAGGTGTGTTTGGGGTCGTTATCATGTTGGAATATTGCCCTGCAGCCCAGTCTCCAAAGGGAGGGGATCATGCTCTGCTTCAGTATGTCACAGTACATGTTGGCATTCATGGTTCCCTCAATGAACTGTAGCTCCCCAGTGTCGGCAGCACTCATGCAGCCCCAGACCATGACACTCCCACTACCATGCTTGACTGTGACAAGACACACTTCTCTTTGTACTCCTCACCTGGTTCTCACCACACACGCTTGACACCATCTGAACCAAATAAGTTTATCTTGGTCTCATCAGATCACAGGGCATGGTTACAGTAATCCATGTCCTTAGTCTGCTTGTCTTCAGCAAACTGTTTGCGGGCTTTCTTGTGCATCATCTTTAGAAGAGGCTTCCTTCTGGGATGACAGTCATGCAGACCAATTTGATGCAGTGTGTGGCGTATGGTCTGAGCACTGACAGCCTGACCCCCAACCCCTTCAACCTCTGCAGCAATGCTGGCAGCACTCATATGTCCATTTCCCAAAGACAACCTCTGGATATGACACTGAGCACGTGCACTCAACTCCTTTGGTCGACCATGGTGAGGCCTGTTCTGAGTGGAACATGTCCTGTTAAACCGCTGTATGGTCTTGGCCACCATGCTGCAGCTCAGTTTCATGGTCTTGGCAATCTTCTTATAACCTAGGCCATCTTTATGTAGAGCAACAATTCTTTTTTTCAGATCCTCAGAGAGTTCTTTGCCATGAGGTGCCATGTTGAACTTCCAGTGACCAGTATAAGAGAGTGATAGCACCAAATTTAACACACCTCCCCATTCACACCTGAGACCTTGTTACACTAACGAGTCACATGACACCGGGGAGGGAAAATGGCTAATTGGGCTCAATTTGGACATTTTCACTTAGGGGTGTATTCACTTTTGTTGCCAGCAGGTTAGATAGTAATGGCTGTGTGTTGAGTTATTTTTAGGGGACAGCAAATTTCCACAGTTATACAAGCTGTACACTCACTACTTTACATTGTAGCAAAGTGTCATTTCTTCAGTGTTGTCAAATGAAAAGATATAATAAAATATTTTCAAAAATGTCAGGGGTGTACTCACTTTTGTGAGATACTGTATATATATATATATATATATATATATATATATATATATATATACACACACTGACTGTATATATATATCAAATACACTGCCACTAACTAAATAATCTGCCTGATTAATCTAACTCAAGCTATCTCTCCGTCCACACCACCAACACTACACATGGCCGCTATGTAAGCAGCCTTATATAGTGTGGGGCGTGGAATTAGTCCCCCTTAGTCCCCATGAGCCATGATTGGCCAAAAGCACCCTGCCCTGCCCAGCGCACTGTGATTGGTCAAAGCATGCAAGTCAGGTGGCCAATCATCATACAGCAATCTCGCAGTGCATTATGGGGGTTTCCGTGGAGCTCAAATTTCCCGCGAACACCCCACAATGTTCGATGTTTGGCGAACACCCAATGTTCAAGTCGAACTTACGTTTGACTTGAACATTGAGCTCATCCCTACTGAGTAGCTTGACAAAGCTGCTCAGGGTAATTTTTGTAAGCTCTCTTTGGCCCACAAAACTTTTCAGAAGAAAAACACCCTTCTCATTAGTGTAATATAGCGAGTCTTGTTGCTAGAGCTCTGCCATGGTTATAATGTTTCTCCAATCCTTGTCTAGCAATGATTGGGATGATTTCACTGAAAGGTAACACATACTAGTGTACATAGTATTTAGCATGTATGCAATTAACATGAGAAATACATTAGACACAGGGTCTGCTTTAAGGGAATACATCACCACTATATTTTCATGTAATACGGATTTTAATAAATAGTATGCTAAAGGCTCATGATTAGCAGAGCAACAAGCATGACTCTCTTCAGATTATATTTACATATCAGGTATAGCTCTCCTATCTAAAAGCACAGCATAATGAGCAGATCATTGAGGCAAAACCAATTAATCTTCCTTATTCAGAAAGCAGACACACAATTACTAGATTGGCTGCAAACTTTTCAAGTGCTTGTAATTATTTAAAGACATGTCAAGGAAATATTCTTGCCTTGCTTTACTCAATGAAGATAAATACATGTAACTTAAAAAGTGATTTCATTTTTGATAAGGATAGCAATGTGCAATGATCCTAAAGGCTGTCATAAATCGATCTTTTTGAGATGGTTATATGTTAGAGGTAATTCTTGAATTCTCACTCTATTGATGTTACACATCTGTGCCCTCACATGGTTGAATAAAGACACCAGTCCATCCAGTTCAAAATGTGTGGGTGTGATTGTGTGTTATGTATTTATGTCTTTACCCCTTCCCATATCCCTATATTGTGTTTACTAGGATGCCCATCTAAAATTTTTTTTTTTAAATTATCAACACTTCCCGCTGACACCACCGATTGTGAAAGGGAGTTCCACATAGTTACCACTCTAACAATAGAAAAAAACACCACACAGTTAAATTTAAACTGCTTCCTGTCCAACTTCAATGAGTGGCCACGTGCCTTCTTAAGTGACCTGAGGCTAAATTGTTTTTTTCCCTATGCTATAATCACCATATAGATATTTGTATATTGTGATAATGTTTCCTCTTAAGTGTCTCTTCTCCAAGAAAAATAAGTTTAATTTGTGTAGCGTTCCTCATAACTGAGATCCTCCAGCCCCTCTTATTAACTTCTTTCTCCTTCTCTGGACTCTCTTCAGTTCCAGCACATCCTTCCTGAGGACAGTGTTGTCAACTGCCCGTGTTTTTGTGGGCAGCCCGTAAAAACAGGGCACTTTTCCCCCTGCCCGTAAATGTCCGTAGCACGGAAAAAGTGTCGGTAAAAATGGCTGTGACCAGCTCAGCACGGAACTGCGCATTCGCAATTCCTAGAGATGCCCGAGAGTCATCTGCCCAGGACGATACAATCTGCACCTTTGATACTTGCTCTGCCCACCAGCACCTCTCAGCCAGTCAGCATTTAGAGCTGTACTTTAACCCGCCCTCCTCCTGCAGCCCATCACATTTGACAAAAATATGCAGGCAGACGAAAGTGTGGCTGTACTGTATTGAGGCGGGCGGGAGTCTGCTCTGTTCCCTGCTCTTTAGCATTACCATCACCCCCACTTGTTCTTCTGGCCACACTGTGACAGAGGAGAGGCACAGCTGTGCACTGCATGTTCTAGAGAGTCTGCTTCTCTCTCTGTCAGGACCGGAGCAGCTGTGAGTCTGTGACAGGGAATGAGGCAGAGCCAAATCTCTGTGATGTCCACCCCCCTTCTCCTTCTCTTTCTCCAGTTAGCAGCACGAGCACAGAGATCAAAGACACACAGACAGGGCTGTGTGCATTCTTCCTCACCCTTCTTCTGTCTGCAGCGGGGGTGGGTATTAATAAAGCAGCAGCAGGACTGAGCAGCTTGCAGAGGGGGACACTGAGTTGGAGGCAATCATTGTGCGGTAACCTCTAGCAACCCAATGGTGAGCCGTAATGTATAGTAACCTCTAGCAACTGAATGGTGGACAGTATTGTCTAGTAACCTCTAGCAACCGAATGGTGGGCAATAATGTATAGTAACCTCTAGCAACCAATCAGCAAGCAGTTATGTTTAGTAACCTCTAGCAACGAATCAATGAGCAGCACTAAGTGAGCAGTAACCTCTAGCAACCAAATGGTGATCCGTAATGTGTAGTAACCCCTAGAGCACGTCTTGGTACACAGATCAGCATGCCAGCACCAACAGCATAATTTACAGAAGCCGGCTTGTGGTGCACAACCTGACAGTGCGCTGCTGGCCCAAAACTAGCCTGCCCAGCGTCTATATGGGGAAAACATTTTTTGGGGGAGGGGGGTGATGCCACTGCCAGTAAGTGCTAGCAATACTTTGCGATCTTGTCACATAACTGTGTGTGAAGTTGAACCAGGTAAACAGACTTGAAGCGCCAGGAATGGGAAACAGTAAGCAGCAGTCTCTTTATTCTGTTTTCTGGGCAGGCTGAGGCTCTCTCTGTCGAGTCATGGCAGTCTATCTGTCTCTCTGGCTGTGCGAGGTAATGTGGGAGCAGTCTCTCTCTCTCTCTCTCTCTCTCTCTCTTTAGGGACAGAAATTAAGGGGAAATCTCTCCAGTTTGACATAGGTGACAAAATACTAATGGGTTACAATAATTTGCCTTTACTATACTGAAAAAAAGAAATATCTTTTTTGACTTAATATCTACCTTAACCACTTGTTTACTGGGCACTTAAACCCCCCTCCTGCCCAGAATAATTTTCAGCTTTCAGCACTGATGCACTTTGAATGACAATGGTCATACAACACTGTACCCAAATGAAATTTTTATCATTTCTTTTCACACAAATAGAGCTTTCTTTTGGTGGTATTTAATCACAGCTGGGATTTTTATTTTTTGCTAAACAAACAAAAAAAGATGGAAAATTTTGAAAAAAAAAATCATGTTTAATAGTTTAGGGGAAAAGGGAGACATTTGTGCTAACCACAAAGATACCATCCAAAGTAAGAAATATATGAGTGTACAGGTAGTATGATTATGTATACAGGTGATGTGATTAAATGCTGCACCTCTATAAGTTAAATACTGAAAACCTAAAACAGATAGAAAAAGAAGAAAAAAAGTGTGCAAAATAACCACTGAAAATGATGATAAATGTTTGGTCCAAAACAAAAACCAAATCTCAACATAACAAATTGTATATCAATAAATATGTGTATCAAAGCACACAAAAAATAGTGAAAGAAAGTCCATGTATTATCTGAAAATAAACAAAAGTCCTTAAGTGAATCTCCAAAAGTAAATAAAAAGTCCTTAAATAAATCTCCAAAAAACAGGACACATATTCCTCAATCCAACCCTCTGAGATGCGGTGCATGGTGTACAAATACAAACTGCTTACCAGATAAGTTGGAACTCAAATGATAGAGATCAAAAGCACATATGCATTAGCCTGCCAGCAGGTGAACTTGCAAAGGTTAAACAGCAGGGAGATGTCCACCCGTTATCAAGGAACCAGCGAAAGAAAGCTTCACTCCTGGGTAGGGATTAGCTTCGTGTTCGAGTCGAACCCATGTTCGACTCGAACATCGGCTGTCGATTGTTCGTCAAATTGCGAACGATATGGGCCATTTGCGCCAAATTCGTGTGGCGCATCACGGCCCATAATTCACTGTGGCATCGCAGTGCATTGCTGGCTGATGATTGGCCAAGCATGCACTATGACCCGCATGCTTGGCCAATCACAGCGCCACCTGAACAGAGAGCCGTAATTGGCCAAAGCCAAGGAGGCTTTGGCCAATTATGGCTCAGGGGATTTAGTACACGCCCCACACTATATAAGGCCGCCTGCACGGCGGCCCTGTGTAGTGTGTGTGTTCCGGCGTTCATTGAGAGAGAGAGAGAGACAAACAGTGACATTTGATTTGAGTTAGATAGATTAGGCAGAACAGTCAGTCAGTTAGCTGCACTTACAGTGTATTGTGTATATATATGCATCCCAGGTGTTGCATATATATATATACACTGTATTCAGTTTAGCTAGATCCGTTCTTGTTATCTACCTACTGACAGGCAGGCTTGTCTTGTTACAGTATTTACAGCTACCTGAAGAAAATTACTGATGTTCCTTTGATCCTATTAGTACCACAGTCAGGCAGCTAGACTTTTTACAGTTAGTGCAGTGCGTCCTGCTCACAGTGTTCAGCTAGATCCGTTCCTGTTATCTTCTTACTGACAGGCAGGCTTGTCTTGTTACAGTATATACAGCTACCTGAAGAAAATTACTGGTGTTCTTTTGATCCTATTAGTACCACAGTCAGGCAGCTAGACTATTTACAGTTAGTGCAGTGCATCCTGCTCACAGTGTTCAGCTAAACCTACAAGTTAGTGGGGTGCGTCCTGCTCACAGTGTTCAGCTAAACCTACAAGTTAGTGTGGTGCATCCACCTCACAGTGTTCAGCTAGATCCGTTCCTGTTATCTTCTTACTGACAGGCAGGCTTGTCTTGTTACAGTATATACAGCTACCTGAAGAAAATTAATGGTGTCCTTTTGATCCTATTAGTACCACAGTCAGGCAGCTAGACTATTTACAGTTAGTGCAGTGCGTCCTGCTCACAGTGTTCAGCTAAACCTACAAGTTAGTGGGGTGCGTCCTGCTCACAGTGTTCAGCTAAACCTACAAGTTAGTGTGGTGCGTCCACCTCACAGTGTTCAGCTAAACCTACAAGTTAGTGCAGTGCGTCCTGCTCACAGTGTTCAGCTAGATCCGTTCCTGTTATCTTCCTACTGACAGGCAGGCTTGTCTTGTTACAGTATATACAGCTACCTGAAGAAAATTACTGGTGTTCTTTTGATCCTATTAGTACCACAGTCAGGCAGCTAGACTATTTACAGTTAGTGCAGTGCGTCCTGCTCACAGTGTTCGGCTAAACCTACAAGTTAGTGGGGTGCGTCCTGCTCACAGTGTTCAGCTAAACCTACAAGTTAGTGTGGTGCGTCCACCTCACAGTGTTCAGCTAAACCTACAAGTTAGTGCAGTGCGTCCTGCTCACAGTGTTCAGCTAGATCCGTTCCTGTTATCTTCTTACTGACAGGCAGGCTTGTCTTGTTACAGTATATACAGCTACCTGAAGAAAATTAATGGTGTTCTTTTGATCCTATTAGTACCACAGTCAGGCAGCTAGACTATTTACAGTTAGTGCAGTGCGTCCTGCTCACAGTGTTCAGCTAAACCTACAAGTTAGTGGGGTGCGTCCTGCTCACAGTGTTCAGCTAAACCTACAAGTTAGTGTGGTGCGTCCACCTCACAGTGTTCAGCTAAACCTACAAGTTATTGAGGTGCGTCCTGCTCACAGTGTTCATCTAAACCTACAAGTTAGTGGGGTGCGTCCACCTCACAGTGTTCAGCTAAAGCTACCTGTAGAAGGTTGGTGGTGTTCTCATACTACAGGCAGGCAGTTGATTTTGCTAGCTGCAGTATCAGTATATATATATATATATATATCCCAGCTTAGTGCAGCTACAGGCCATTAGTATGTCTGGAAGGCCAAGAAGGAGAGGCAGACAGTCACAAGCCAATAAGAGAGGGCAAGCAGGCTCTGTGTCTAGTGCTGGTCATGGAGACGGTGCATCCTCATCAGCATGTGGCCGTGGGACACGCTTGGGCTTTTTTTCGGCAGCTGGCCGTGTTGAGCCACAACATGCGGAAGACTTGGTCGAGTGGATGACCAAGCCGTCCTCATCCTCCTCATCCTCTCTCACCCATGCCCAGGGTACTTTGTCTGGCAAAGCAGCGGCCTCGTCCCTCGGCTCAATGTCATCAGTGACTCCTTCCCTAGCCCCACCATGTCCCCCTGAGGAGTCCCTCAAACTGTTTGACCACAGTGTTGGGCACATGCTCCAGGAGGATGCCCAGCGTTTGGAAGGCTCTGATGATGATACTGAGCTCGATGAAGGCAGTAACATGAGCGCAGACAGAGGGGGTGCCCAAGAAGGACAGCAATCTGGCAGTCATGCTCCCCCTGCTGCAGCATACTGCCAGGTTTGCTCCAGTGATGAGGAAGGAGGGGATGATGAGGTCACTGACTCAACGTGGGTGCCTGATAGGAGAGAGGAGGAGGAGGCGGCACATCCCCAACGAGGCAGGATGCCCTCTAGGGGCCAGCCTAAGGGCAGCACATTGACTGCATCACACCCCAAAGCTCCACATGTGCAGGGCGCTGCAGTCTCTGCGCGTTATTCAAAAAGTTCTTTGGTGTGGGCCTTTTTTGAGACGAGTGCATCAGATCGCACCGCTGCTATTTGCAACATATATCTCAAGCGTATCTCGCGTGGCCAAAACATCTCCCGCTTGGGTACCACATGCTTGACCAGACATATGTTGACCTGCCATGCAGTTCGATGGCAAGCGTATCTAAAAGACCCACACCAAAGAACAAAGAGGACCTCTCCTTGCTCCTCATCAGCTGAGATCTCCAACCCCACTATACCTTCAGTCCTCTCTGAGACCTGCACTGAGAGGAATGAAGGTGTAGAATTAGGTGTGTCACAGCCAAGTACTTGTGGGCAATCTGCTTTTGGTATACCGACGTCAGATTGTACCAGGCAAATTTCCCTGCCCCAGCTGCTGCACCGCCGAAAGAAGTTTGCTCCCAGCCATCCAGATGCGCAGCGGTTGAATGCTAGCTTGACAAAATTGCTAGCACTTCAACTGCTGCCTTTTCAGTTGGTAGACTCTGCCCCCTTTCGTGAGTTTGTGGAATGTGCGGTTCCTCAGTGGCAGGTACCTAAACGCCACTTTTTCTCACGGAAGGCGATTCCGGCTCTCTACCGGCATGTGGAAGGCAATGTCCATGCCTCACTGGACAGGGCGGTCAGCGGTAAGGTGCATATTACCGCTGACTCATGGTCCAGCAGGCATGGACAGGGACGTTACTTAAGTTTCACGGCGCATTGGGTGACTCTGCTGGCAGCTGGGAAGGATGCAGGACAAGGTGCAGTAGTGTTGGAGGTTGTTCCGCCACCACGCCTCCAAAATGCTAATGATTGTGACACACCTCTCTCCTCCACCCCCTCCTCTTCTTCTTCCTCCATGGCCTCTTCCTGTGCTTTGTCCTTGGAACCAGCGGTGCTCCGTAGCCATTCAAGGGGCTACGCAAGTACGCAGGCCAAAAGATGCCATGCGGTGCTTGAGCTGGTGTGCTTGGGGGACAGGAGCCACACTGGGGCAGAGGTTCTGTCAGCTCTGCAGGGGCAGGTTCAGAGGTGGTTGACGCCACGCCAACTTAAGGCAGGAATGGTGGTTTGCGACAATGGCACCAACCTCCTCTCTGCCCTCCGACAGGGACAAATGACCCATGTGCCCTGTTTGGCTCACGTCCTTAACTTGGTGGTGCAGCGGTTCTTGGGCAGGTACTCGGGCTTACAGAATGTCCTGAGGCAGGCCAGGAAAGTCTGTGTGCATTTCCGCCGGTCATATAATGCCAGTGCTCGGCTGACGGACCTCCAAAAGGAGTTTAACCTGCCCAAGAACCGCCTAATCTGTGACATGCCCACCAGGTGGAACTCAACGTTGGCCATGCTGCAGCGGCTGCACACGCAGCAGAGGGCCATCAATGAGTACCTGTGCGACTATGGCACCAGGACAGGGTCAGGGGAGCTTGGTTTTTTTTCCCCACGCCAGTGGGCCATGATCAGGGATGCATGCACTGTCCTGTCACCATTTGAGGAGGCCACGAGGATGGTGAGCAGTGACAGTACATGCATCAGTGACACTGTCCCCCTTGTCCACCTGTTGGAGCACACGCTGTGTGGAATAATGGACAGGGCACTTGAGGCAGAACAGAGGCAGGAAGAGGAGGACTTCCTTAGCTCTCAAGGCCCCCTTTATCCAGACAGTGTTTCTGCATGCCCGCCGATCACACAGGAAGAGGAGGAGGAGGAGGAGGAGGAGGAAGATTGTGTCAGTATGGAGGTGGAGCCTGGCACTCAGCATCAGCAGCAGTCTTTAAGGGATCAGTCCCAAGAAACACATGGACTTGTACGTGGCTGGGAGGAGGTGGCTGCGGACCATGTCGTCCTTAGTGACCCAGAGGACTCCGGACCAAATGCCTCAGCAAACCTACGCTGCATGGCCTCCCTGATCCTGCAAAGCCTGCGTAAGGATCCTCGTATTCGTGGTATCAAGGAGAAGGACCAATACTGGCTGGCAACCCTCCTTGATCCACGTTACAAGGGTAAGGTTGCGGACCTTATCTTGCCATCGCAGAGGGAGCAGAGGATGAAACATCTTCGGGAGGCCTTGCAGAAAGGTCTGTGCAAAGCGTTCCCAGAGACTGGGAGGTTACAAACTCCTGTTTCTGGACAACGTGTTGCTGAGGCTTCGGTCAGTCAAAGAAGGAGCGGTGGAGAAGGTGGCCGTCTGACCGATGCGTTCAGACAATTTTTTGGTCCGCAGCCCCAAGGTATGATCGGTTCCAGCAACCATCGCCAGCGTCTTTTTTACATGGTGCAGGAATACCTAGGGGCAAGATCAGACTTGGACACCTTTCCCACCGAAAATCCTCTGGGTTACTGGGTCTTGAGGATGGATCACTGGCCAGAGCTTGCACAGTATGCAATTGAGCTACTGGCCTGTCCTGCATCCAGCGTTCTTTCGGAACGCACATTCAGTGCTGCTGGAGGCTTTGTAACCGATCACAGGGTGCGTCTGTCCACCGACTCGGTCGATCGACTGACCTTCATAAAAATAAATCAGTCTTGGATCACCACCAGCTACCAAGCACCTGATGCTGATGTAACCGAATAATTTTTTTTTAAATCTCAGATCCCTTCAAAGACTGCCTATGCTGATGCTGAGTGACTATCCCTGAGTAATTATCCTCTTCCTCCTCAATCATCATGCTAATAGCTTGAAAGAACATTTTTGGTTCTGGGCGCCACCACCAATGCCTAAGGCACAATTTTTCAGCCCCTGTTTAACAGGGGCGTGTGATTACAATTTTTGATGCAATACTTTGCAGCAGGGCTCATTCCTGCGTTCCAACTAGAGTGTCTGTGAGGGGTTGCAGTGTTGTGGCACCAGCACCAGTGCCTAAGGCCCAATTTTTCTGCCCCTGTTTAACAGGGGCGTGTAATTACAATTTTTGATGCAATACTTTGCAGCAGGGCTCGTTCCTGCGTTCCAACTAGAGTGTATGTGAGGGGTTGCAGTGTTGTAGCACCAGCACCAGTGCCTAAGGCCCAATTTTTCTGCCCCTGTTTAACAGGGGCGTGTAATTACAATTTTTGATGCAATACTTTGCAGCAGGGCTCTTTCCTGCGTTCCAACTAGAGTGTCTGTGAGGGGTTGCAGTGTTGTGGCACCAGCACCACCACCACCACCAAAGACCCAATTTTTCTGCCCCTGTTCAACAGGGGCATGTAATTACAATTCTTGATCTAATATTTCACAGCAGGGCCCATTTCTGCACCCACCAAGAGCGAGTGAGGACTTACAGTGTTGTGGCACCAGCACCACCACCACCACCACCAAAGGCCCAGTTTTTCTGCCCCTGCTCAACAGGGGCATGTCATTACAATTCTTGATCTAATATTTCACAGCAGGGCCCTGTGAGGGTTTACGTTGTTGTGGCCACAACAACACCTAAGGGCCAAATTTATGCTGAGTATATAGGGCAGTCCCCTACTTTCAAACATCTAACTTACAAACGACTCCTACTTGCAAATGGAAGGAGACAACAGGAAGTGAGATGAAATCTACCCCTAGGAAGGGAAATTCTCTCCTGTAATAGTTAATATGGGAAAAACATTTCTCCTTTCCACTGATGCTTTCCAATCCTTGTTCCACAAAAAAACCCAAATTTTCAAAAAACATTTGTCATTGGGACAAAAAGTGAGGTGAAATCTTCTAAAGAGGAGGAAAGACAGCAAAACAAATGTCACAGGGGTGATAACCCTTCCCTATGTTTTCCAAAAAGCTTAAAAAAGATTTTTTGGAGGCAGGAGGCGGAGCCTAGCGGAGCAGACATGCATTGTTAGAGCTCCACACCGCTGAGGAGAGAAGAGAAGGACAAAGCGGAGCCTGCAGACTCAAAAGGTATCCATTTGAACCTTTTTGCCCCTGGGAACAAACTGTGAAAGTTTGGGCAGGAAATATGGTACTGGGAGGAAACCGTGGCAGAAATAAAAATCACCTCACAAAGAGCTCACAGGCACTCACTGCAGCTGAAGCAGCTCCAGTCACCTCACAAGATACAGCATCAGGGCGCTCTCACAGACAGAAAATGTCACAGCAAGACTCTCCATTTGAGTCAGATACAGAACAAATCCTCTCACAAACTTCTCCACAAGCCTCCTCAGTATCCCCAGTAATATTATTACAATTTGAAAAGATGCTTCATAAGGCTTTAAAACAAACCTCAGACCAAATAACAAAAAGCCTAACCAAAGAAATAAGAGAGCTGGGAAACCGCACCGCAGCCTTAGAAATAAAAATGGATGAAATTGAAATCACAACCCAAGCAAATATAACAGAATTGGAACAATTAAAAAAAGAGAATTTAATACTTCAAACTAAGCTCGAAGATTACGAAAATAGAGCCAGACGTTCAAACTTGCGCATAAGGGGAATACCTGAAACTGTGACAGACCTGCAATCTACTATTACTGCTCTATTACAAGAACTAAAGCCAGATATCCCTATTGAACGTTTAGAACTGGACAGAGTACACAGAGCCCTCACAGCCAAAAAGAAAGATGGACCCCCACGTGATATAATCACAAAATTTCATTATTACAGAACGAAAGAACAAATACTAATTGCTGCAAGAGAAAAAAAGGAACTTAATTTTCAAGGACACAATTATCAAATTTTTGCTGACCTATCCCAACTTACTATTAATAAAAGACGATCCATGAAACCCCAACTAATGGAACTGCAACGCCACAACATTATGTATCAATGGGGCTTCCCCTTTTCAGTCAGATTTAACTACCAAGGTACAATTTACAGAAGCAGATCAGCAGATGAACTACAACAAACCCTTTTAAAATTAAATCTGACAGAACCCACAAGCAGCAACACTCCCACACGCAGAAAAATGGCATCATCTTCACCTTCAGGCAGCACTCAGAAAATTTCAGAACAAAATGGGAATCATCATTCTCACAAAAGAGGCCGTTATGCCACATCATCCATGGACCAAGAAGATTCAATGGACTGACATCCTAATTCCTGATATCTCTTCATTTATTATACTAAGAGATGGTTCTCTATAAAAAACCTGTATTTATAACTGAATGTAACTGCATTCTGATAGTCACACACTGTGTGGGATCATGTTACATTCCAGTTATATTTCTTATTACTTCTGATTCATATAGCCTTTGAATATATAAGTGAAATAAGGAAATTCTTGTTCAGTTATATATTATCAGGTAATAATAATAGATTTATTACTTTTTAGGACAAATATGTTCAATAATCCAGAAGTAATGGAAGCTTTTTCTTTCTTTTCTTAAAACAAATATATTATTACCTAACTAGTTCCTAGAATTATGTTTTTGTTTATTCTAATCTGAAGCAATACAACCTCAATTTTATGAGTTAACATATCTAAACAGTTACATATGAATAAAATATGTAATTATTTACTCTAAAAGGGTTAAAATCCCAAAATAATTCAAACTATCTTCATCAATACCAAAGTTATTAACAGTACCTTTCTAACTGAATTATTTAGCCTAGGGCAAGACTAACCATATACAACCACCCTGGAATAAATAATTTCAACAAAAACTATATTCTGCACTCCAATTAATGAAACATCATTTTGATGTCTTTTGACATAGCACTTCTCTCCTGTAAGCGGAAGATCCGTGTACCCCCATTAGCCCTCCTCATTCTCCCAACCATATTATGTGGGAGTGTGACGAAGGCACTTATTCCCCTGAGAGAGATATTTATTCTCTTTCACGGGTAAATTGTGATTACTTGCAAAAAATAATTTATACAATGTATCATCTAATCTCATATGTTTTTTGTTTACTCTTTACTCCAGAATTCACTGGTTTCTTTTCTATCTATTCATCTCTTCAGTCCACACAGGTTGATCTGCGCAGTCAGCTCTGCATAACAAAAAGTAAGTCAAAACTATTTGATCTATTGCCATGGCACCACTGAATATACTTTCCCTGAATGTTCAGGGAATAAATGTCCCTCAAAAAAGGACCAAAGCCTTCCGTACTTTCCATAACAAGAAGGCTCACATAGTATGCCTCCAAGAAACACACTTCACCAAAGATTCTACTCCAAAATATATTTCTCCTTTTTATCAACAAATTTACACGGCTTCTGCCTGTACCAAGCAAAGGGGAACTCTAATTGCATTTCACCGATCCACACCATTCACCTTATGATCAGAAATTAAAGACCCAGAAGGTAGATACCTGATACTCATGGGTTATATAATGGATACAGCAATCACGGTGATTTCCTACTATGCTCCTAACAAACAACCTACACCATTCCTCTCACATATATTACAAGTGATTAATACACACAAAATAGGAACAGTGATAATGTGTGGGGATTCGAACCAGGTCCTCCTCCCATTTCTAGATAAATCACCTTTTACACCATCCAAAATAACCTCTAGATTACCTTTTTCTCAACTTCTTTCCAAATACAATCTGGTAGATTCATGGAGAGAAAGTAACCCAATGAAAAAGAAATTCACTTATTTCTCGCACCCTCATCAAACCTTCACCAGAATAGATCATATTTTTCTAACAATAGGAATGATACCAGAAATTATTGCATCAGATATAATTCCGATTCCGTGGTCTGACCATAATGCAGTATACACTACTATAGCCTCAGCCATACCAAAAGCGCATGACTTTACGTGGTACTTACCGGACATAATGCTCAAACACCCACTACATCAGATGGCCATTGAACAAGCTTTAAAGGAATACATATCAATTAATAATACAACAGACATTTCCCCAATAACACTGTGGGAAGCTCATAAGCCTGTCTTGCGTGGTACAATACAAAGACAAATGGCACTATTTAAACGGGAACGCAAAAATCTAGCAAAAAAACTAGAACTCAATTTTAATGCAGCCTACATATCATTTCAAGATAATCCATCTCAGAGTACAAAATCTCATCTGGAAAAATCTAGATTGGAATACGATCTATTTCTCACTGAGTCAGTTGATAAATCCCTCAAACGCTCCAAACACAATTTCTACATGAATACAAACAAACTAGGTACATATTTGGCTCGGGCATTAAATTCAACTAACAAATCTTTCAAACCAATACGTTTGAAATTATCAAAAAATGTTTACACTTGTAATCCAGTTAAAATAGTCCATAAATTTCACTCACATCTCGCAACTTTATACAAGACAAACAATGAATTTAATCCTACAGAGGCTGAATCCTTCTTCTCAAAAATAACCTTACCTGAGTTATCTCAGAATCAAAAAAGCAGTTTGGATGAGCCTATAACTATAGATGAAGTTGCTAACGCCATAAAAGACCTAAAACTTAACAAAAGACCAGGCCCAGACGGCTACTCGGCTTTATACTATAAAATATTCTCAGAAATACTCTCTCCCATTCTCACTAAAACTTTTAACAAACTTCTAGATGGACATTCTTTTCAGCAAGAAACACTAATGGCAATTGTTTGTATGATCCCAAAACCCCTTTCTGATGATACTTCCTGTGTGAATTATCGGCCTATCTCTCTGTTAAACCTCGATATTAAATTATTAGCAAAAATAATAGCAAAACGCCTCAATAGCATTATAGGAAAATTAATACATAGAGATCAAGTAGGCTTCATGCCAAATAGACAGGCAGGCGATAATATACGCAGGGCAGTGTTATTGGCACATATTGCTAAAAAACGGAAAATCCCTTTATGTTTTCTATCTCTCGATATTAAGAGGGCATTTGACACAGTATCCTGGCAATATATGCAATATTCATTACAAAAATGGGGTTTTGGACCCCACTTTTTAACATGGATCAAAGCATTATATAATAAACCCAAAGCCTATATAAAATATGCTGGATACAAATCTGAAGCCTTTAATATCGAAAGAGGTACCCGACAGGGTTGCCCATTATCTCCCTTATTATTTGCCCTTTTACTCGAACCCATGGCCCAATACATCAGAACAAACCAAACTATAACTGGCATTGAAGTAGGAGGTATTACACACAAATTATGTATATTTGCAGACGATATATTACTTTTTCTATCATCACCACAGGTCTCTGGTCCTAACTTAATACCAGCTCTTGATGGATTTGCAGCCCTATCCGGCCTTATGATTAATCCTAAGAAATGCCTAGTGCTTAATATTTCACTCACAAACATGGAATTGATCCCGGCTAGGGCTGCACTCCCATTCACATGGGCAGAAAAATCAATCCCATATCTTGGAATTCATTTAACAGCATCTCATTCTGACTTATTCTCAACCAATTATCCTCCTGTATTAAGACAGATCACAAATCTAATAAAACAATGGTCGCAACTTCCTTTATCCTGGATGGGGAAGATTAATGCAATCAAAATGACTATTCTACCCAAATTGCTTTATCTATTCAGAGTCCTCCCTATTCCAATTCCTTCCTATTTTTTGAGAATAGTACAAAAAAGAGCAACTTCGTTTATATGGGGCTCTTCTAAACCACGTATACCTATACACACACTACATCTTCCCAAAAATAAAGGAGGCCTGGGATACCCTAATTTTACTAACTACTACAGAGCAGCACATTTGGCCAGTCTGTCCAAATACCATGCAAAACAGGAAATCCCATTATGGGTATTTATAGAGGCTTCAGAAAATGACCCTCTATTAATATCAAATTTATTATGGCTTGATCCTAAAGACCGCTTTAAAATTCATAATCCCATAACTAAACACTTCTTATCTCTCTGGGATAAACTAAAAACCAAATATCAGTTACAATCTCCACACAATCCTCTCCTTTCTTTTATCAGAAATCCGGCCTTTTATCCGGCATGGATCTACCCAAATTCTTTTAAAGCTTGGACAACATCAGGCATTCAGACACTAAATGACTTAATAGCATCTAAATCATTCCTTTCATTCCCATCGCTTAGAGAAAAATATGATCTACCAAACTCTGAGATATTTAGATATCTCCAAATCAAAAATTTCTATACACCATTCCTAAAGGGGGATACACCATTATCCCAATTATCCATTTTTGAATCAATCTATACAAAAGATCCATTTGCTAAAGATACAATTTCATCACTTTATAATCAATTATATGGAGTAGCAAATCTTAATAGACCCTCTTACGTTCAGAGGTGGGAGGAGGACCTGGGACGAACTTTAGAAGACACGGACTGGTCTAACATATGGCTCACATCTAAGTCATCTTCACCCAACATCTTAGCACTGGAGACAAATTATAAAGTCCTAACTCGCTGGTACCTTGTACCCGCTAGAGTGGCAAAATATTCACCTAATACCTCAGCTCTTTGTTTTCGAGGATGCCCAGAAATAGGCACATATTTACACATATGGTGGACGTGCCCAGTAATCCAAACCTTCTGGAAGGAAGTCTTCGTGATTGCATCTAAAATATTTAAAAAAATAATACAACCAGATCCATATTTAACTTTACTTAATCTAAAACCGGAATGGTTAACACTCTCTCAATTCAAACTAATGATCCAACTAATAACGGCTGCAAAACAAACAGTGGCCAAGGCATGGAAATCTCCTACATTGGTACTAGCAGAAACAATTCACAGAATGAATAATACAATGTCCCATGCTAAGATGGTAGCCATCGATCAAAATCAAATTCCAAAATTTGAAAAACTTTGGCATCCTTGGATAAAACAACAGTTCCTGTCAAACTTCAATGACTCTGTCATGTTGCCATGGTAACAGATTAAATGACTTACAGAGACACCCATTCTAAGACTTCAAAGAGAACTAAAAAGAATAATAAACTGACGAGCGGGACAACCTTGTGGACCATACCTCTACCTTTCAACCCTTTTTCTTCTTTCTCTTTCCTTTTCTCCACCTTACGATTAAAGCTCATTATCAGAATTTATTTGACCTATATACACTCTACTTGTAAACAATATGTATAGTAGGTATAAATCATTTAAATACCTACAAAAGTAACTAAGGAAATGATATATATCTTTAATTTAGGTTTACGTGAACCCAATGTTTAATATTTGAAATTTCATGATATTTACCTATATAAACCCTACTGTAAAACAATGAGCTTACTTTATAGATCCTTGTAAACTTACTTTATGTATCTTTATAACATTGTATACTCAATAAACTTCTTTTGACAAGGAAAAAAAAGATTTTTTGGCTGGAGCTAAACACGTTAAAAATGTACCCGTTCAAAATGACAAACAGATTCTACTTAACAACAAACCTACAGTCCCTGTCTTGTTTGCACCGCCTGTATACTGCTGTTCAGAATGTAAAGAGCCTTGTGGCCCCACACCTTTCCTTATTTTAATTTGGGTGCGGGGTTCCCCTTAATATCCATACAAGACCCAAAGGGTCTGGTAATGGACTGGGGGGTACCCATGCCGTTTGTCTCACTGATTTTCATTCATATTGCCAGGACCCGACATTACATTAAACCCGCAAGCAGTTTTGAAAGAGATTTTTTCCTTTAAAAATGACATTTGGTGCAGGGACTGTTCTAAACATGGGAAACACGCACCACTTTACAGGCATACTATAGACACCCCCCAGGTACGATATTTAAAGGAATATTTCACTTTTTTTTTTACTTTAACCATCATTAAAATCACTGCTCCCGAAAAAACGGCCGTTTTTAAAAGTTTTTTTTGCATTGATACATGTCCCCTGGGGTAGGACCCGGGTCCCCAAATCCCTTTTAGGACAATACCATGCAAATTAGCCTTTAAAATGAGCACTTTTGATTTCGAACGTTTGAGTCCCATAGACGTCAATGGGGTTCTAACGTTCGTGCGAATTTTCGGTCCGTTCGCAGGTTCTGGTGCGAACCGAACCGGGGGGTGTTCGGTGTATACCAATCAGCTGTTCAGTGTGATGACGTCACGGACTATGCTCCACCCAATGCGTTTCCCCATAAAAGGCATCCACTGGGAACGAAGATGAGCTCCGTTCGGGGGGTGGGGCCGAGTCCAGCATTCTGCGTCTATGGACGCAAATGCTGGACTCTGGAGTGCACCCGCAAGGTAACCCCTGGGGGGAGAGTGCTTCTCCTAGGGGGTTATATGAAGCGGGGAGGAGCTACCAGCTCCGCCGGGGGACCCCAGAAGTCGAGGATTGGGGCCAATCTGTGCAAAATGAACTGCACAGTGTATGACATGTTTGTTATTTAAAAAAAAATGAAGCTTTACAACCACTTTACAGCTTTACAGCTTACTCACTGGAACGATACCAGCTGATTGGCAAAAAGTTAACGTAGTACCAATATTCAAAAAGGGCCAAGATACATACCTGGAAACTGCAAGCCAGTCAGCCTAACATCATTGTAACATAGCCTTAACATAGTTTGTAAATGATTGGAGGGGATGATAAGGAACCATATCCAAGAATTTTCGGATAAAAATAGCTTATTTAGTGGTAACCAGCATTGATTTATGAAAGATCATTCTTGCCAGACCAACCTAGTAACATTCTATGAGGAAGTAAGCTGCAAAATGGAAAGTAAGGACTTTGGATGTAGTTTATCTAGATTTTGCCAAAGCATTTAAAAGGGTACCCCATAAATGCTTAATTTACAAACTGAGGTCTGTTGACATTGACTATATTCAGTTCCCAACCGGCGTACGCCGATGTACGTTGGCAGAATGGCACAGCTAGGCAAATGGGCGTACCTGTACGTCCCTTTAAATTTACCGACGTGCCATTGCATGTGCACCACCGGTGGCACGTGCGCCAGCCGGGAGCTTCATGAGTCGAGTCGATACCCGCGATCGCCTCATGGAGAGGAAGAATGGGGAGATGCTAATGTAAACAAGCATCTCCCCGTTCTGCCTAGTGACAGTGTCACTGATCTCTGCTCCCTGTGATCGGGAGCAGAGATCAGTGACTTGTCACACGTAGCCATGCCCCTCAACAGTTAGAATCACTCCCCAGGACATACTTAACCCTTACATTGCCCCCTAGTGGTTAACCCCTTCACTGCCAGCATCATTTACACAGGAATCAGTGCATTTGTATAGCACTGATTGCTGTATAAATGACAATGGTCCCAAAAATGTGTCAAAAATGTCTGATGTGTCCGCCATAATGTCGCAGTCATGATAAAAATTGCTGATCGCCGCCATTACTAGTAAAAATAAATATGAATAAAAATGCCATAAAACTATCCCCTTTATTTTGTAAACGCTACAACTTTTGCGCAAACCAATCAATAAACGCTTATTGTAATTTTTTTTACCAAAAATATGTAGAAGAATATGTATCGGCCTAAACTGAGGAAAAAAATGTTTTTTTATATATTTTTGGGGGATATTTATTATAGCAAAATGTAAAAAAAATGTGTTTTTTTCAAAATCGTCGCTCTTTTTTTGTTTATAGCGCAAAAAATAAAAACTGCAGGGGTGATTAAATACCAACAGAAAGCTCTATTTGTGGGAAAAAAAGGACGTCAATTTTGTTTGGGAGCCACGTCCCACGACCGCGCAATTGTCAGTTAAAAAAGATGCAATGCTCTGGTCTTTGGCCAGCAAAATTGCCCGGGGCTTAAGTGGATATTGTATATACCTACATAGAGGAGGGCATCCAAAGGGTGGTAATAAATAGAATATCTTCTGAATAAGAGTATAGCCAGGTGCTTACTTTATGCACTGTTTTTGGCTGCTAAGTGGTATCTTTGTTAGTGTGCTTCTAAATCTTGGCTGTTGCATGCAGGGGTTAATCTCTTTCTGTGAAATGGTTTCCCCTGCATGTGTGTCATTTCCCATTAGAAGGGCATATATACTGGGGAACAGAGTTAGAGCAGGGCGGTCTGTTGTTGGATGTGATGTGATGTGACGACTGGTGTACTATGTGATCTGTTTCTTTGACTGCACCCCCTCCAATGGGACCCATTACCTAGGCAACCCCGATGGACAAAAGAATGTATCGTTATAGCATACCTCCCAACTAAAATGAGAATGAGCGACACCTATTAGCAAAAGTATGTAGGCATAGGATACACCCCCTGACACACCCCCTTACAGGAGAATTATACAAAAAAAATGTTAAATCCACAAGTGTTTTTTTTTTTTTATTCCGGTATTATTCCTTTATAGTGGCTTTTGACATTTATAAATGCAACAATTTAGAAACTGGATTAAAGATTTAGCACCGTGAAACACTTTTTGATAGATAAGTAGTGCATTTTCTATACAATTATAGAGATCAGACCAAAATGAGGGACAAATGAGGAGGAAGGAGGGACAGAGGGACTTTGTTCCAAATCAGGGACAGTTGAGAGCTATGTTATAGTGTATCTCAAGAACTGGAAACTGGGAATGAAAGTACATCTAACCCTCTGGCTTTTAGAGACTAAGCTTTATGGTAGCAAGTGTAATTTGGTTATAGTTTGCGGTTATGGATAACTATGGATGTTTGAAAAATCAGAAGTAGCAGTCAGTTGGCATTGGAAGGGATGATGGTGGCAGGTGACGGAGGCCCTAATAGTGAGGAAACAGGTGGTACTTCATGTTCCCAACTTAGTGGCTGGGACATATTGGAGTCCGCTGTGGTACAAGGCCTGTCTAGGGACTGAGCCTGGGGTCATGGAATGCTAGGCCTTGCAGAACGAAGTACGATGGCTTCCCTATGCACCTTAAGGCAGAATCTGTTAAAAAAATGTGAAGTGAAAATATGAAACAAGCTGGTAGAGTACCTACTAAGTATTGCTTTCTCAAAATGCTATGAAGTCATATGTCTGGACAGGTAAGGACAGACCATGCTACTGGCTGAAGAAATGGAGAGAAGATGTGGTCCTTTGGAATGGGTGTCATGCTGTAAGTGGATTTTGACTTTTAAATTAATCACCTGTTTTGTGGTAGAATGCACACCTGAGCAGCCCCTGCTAACATGCAGACAGAGGTAGGCAACTTTAAAGGAGAAGCAAAGTCAGAAAATAAAATTACCACTAAATGTACATATTATCAATTAGTGGGCATGTGATGCTTTTTGTTTGATAATGAGCTTTTCCAATACCTGTACAGAAAGTTTTGCGTCACTTCCTTGTAGCTTAGAGCAGTTTGAACTTGAGGCCCAACACCAGTCTTTTTTTAAGTTTAGAGTGAAAAAGGGTTACAACCGGTGCTAAGTTTGCATTGAGGTGTCAGACAGAATAGGACGTTAAGGGATGTCTTCCCACAAGAAACACAAAAAGCAATAAAACATTTATTTAGTACAGTAAAAAAGTATTAGAAGATCTGTCTTTTTTTTGCTTTCTATGTCTCCAGTGGGGGAGATTAACCTTCACTTCCTGACCAGGTGATACAATTTGTAAAGTCAAGTAAAAAAATGCAAAGTGGAGAAACTTTCCATATTTAAACTGGACATATTTCAGAGAGCTTGCATGAAAACTGGTATGGTTTGCTGAAAAATCTGATGGGGTTTGTAAATGTCAGTAAAAAGCACAAGAATTTTTTAAATAAAAAAGAACTGAAGAAGTGTTCAGAAAACTGGAGGTATTTGTAAAACGGCAAAGAATTATGCAAAAATTGGTATGAGTCTTGTGAGCAAGTAGCTAGATCTGTTCTTCCTGGCTAATGGTATTCAGTTTAGGCACAGGTGTTTGATGCAGATAGCAAGTCTTCTCCAATCAATCATGTTGCTAATGAAAGCATAGAAGATGGAGGGGGTGCCAGGTGAAGGTGTGATGGAAAGGAAGGGAAGGGATATCAGAGGGAGAGCAGCCTAAAAAAATGCCAAATTCTCTGATGCTGAGAAGTGTGATACATTTGCTGTTCTTAGCATTGTCAGTCTGGTATCAGTAGTTTTCTGCACTAAGACCTAGTTTGTATAGTGTATGAGAGGGAGAGGGTAAGTGAAGAAGACCAGTGACTGTGCATTCGCTGATCTCGCCTAGCTAGCAAGAACTTTGTCTCTTCTAGTTTCTGCTATCACTTTCCCTGGGTGCTGTGTCTAGGGAAGAAGTTATTGGAGTGTGATCCGCAGGCAGGACTCCTGATGTTTCATTAAAAATAACCTGTCATGGTAAAAATGCTGGCTAGTGGGTCCCTATGAGATAGTAATAAAGCTAAGTGAAAAAGGTGTAAAAAAAACTTACTCAAGTACATAACCACCCAAAAATTTTGAGCTCACCTTGCCCCCCCCATACATGCACACACGTATGTAAATGCATGTTGGGTGCCTAGATACAAAAATTTTGACTGTGCTAAACGTTACATATTGCTGTGCACAGCAATAATTCTAGGGCCATTATTCATGGTTTAGTCTAAATTGATGACCTGTAAGTGTAATGCCCCATACACACGATCGGACATTGATCGGACATTCCGACTACAAAATCCATGTATTTTTTCCGACGGATGTTGGCTCAAACTTGTTTTGCGTACACACGGTCGCACAAAGTTGTCGGAATTTCTGATCGCCAAGAACGCGGTGACGTACACAACGTACGACGAGACTAGAAAAGGCCAGTTCAGAACCAAGCGCGGCACCCTTTGGGCTCCTTTTGCTAACCTCGTGTTAGTAAAAGTTTGGTGAGAGACGATTCACGCTTTTTCAGACTCGTGGTTTTCAGATCATTTTGCTGTTCCGTTTGTGCTTGTGGGTTTGTATCTGCTCTTCAGTGCGTGCAGCAAGCTACGCGTGACTCTGTCATTGTGTTCTTGTTCGTTCGTTACTGTTTTTCAGGTCGCTCTTCACAGGCCTTGCTGTTCTTCAGTGCATTCTGTTACTTCGTTCTGAGCAGCCGACCATTTTCTAGCCATGTTGCGTATACGTACTCCTCGTAGAGTTCGTGCTGTGCGGGGGCTTGGTGTTGGGGTCCTTACCTTGACACAAGTCCAGTCCATGAACAGGGTGGGGAGGAGTTCATGGACCAAGAATTGGTTGCTCCAGCGTGACCAGTTCTGTCACATGCCTTTGCTCCGTGAGATCCGTGAGAATAATCCTGATGATTTCAGGAACTTTCTCTGGATGACAGACCCCGTATTTCACCATTTGTTGACTTTGCTGACCCCTTATATTAGCAGGCAGGATACCTGCATGAGGCAAGCCATCACTCCGGAGCAGAGGCTTGTCGCCACCCTGCGGTACTTTGCAATGGGGAGAAGTCTGCAGGACTTGAAGTTCTCGACAGGCATCTCCCCCCAGGCTCTGGGGATCATTATCCCAGAGACCTGTTCTGCCATCATCCAGGTCCTGCAGAAGGAGTATATTAAGGTAAGATTTTTATCCATTAACATCACATTTTATTGTATATAATGTTTGATAATATATTGTATTTCTTTCCTCATTCCCTAATTACCATGATTTTAATATGCTGTTATCAGCTCCATAGTAGTGCTTTACCCCAAACACCCCCTAAAATGTTTTTAAATGTGATTTGTGCTTTAAATTCAGGCAGAGTGCCAGAGGTTTTTTTTGGGTGTCCCCAAATCATTTTTAACCCTCCCTCCCCCCAACTGCTAAGTCAGCTGATACCAATTCTCTATCTATCCTCAATCATCTATCTGCTGACTTTGGCAAACCCATACACACTATAACCATTTCTTTTGTGGTCAGATTTATGGATGAATTCCCCAAAGCATGTAGTGCAAGGGCCTGCCTGTATACTTTCAAATGGTACTGTTTAAAGTTTTTGTATCCTATTATTATCTTGATATTTAATAGCAGAATGTCCAAATGTGCTCAAATGTGTACAATGTGTATTTATATCTTAGTATTATGACACTTCTTACCTGTCCAGTGGGCTGCCAATAGTGTAACTAAGGAGGGGCTGTTCAAAGCAATACCCATTATTTAGGCATTCATCTCTCAATGAAGTGGAGAGGGTTACCTGTCCAAGAGCTCCCCCCTATAATGTTAGAAATGGCCCATGAGAGGGGGGAGGGGGAATCTGATAGGTGTACCTTATACTTTGGTCTTTAAAAACTCCCTCAAATAAATGTAATCTTGATGTTAGCCAGGGAAACTGTTTATCTGCAAAATTAATAATTGTTTTTTTTTTGTTTGACGCCACAGTTTCCTTCCATGCCACAGGAATGGCAGACTGTGGCCTCCCACTTTGCCCAGCGGTGGGACTTTTCTAACTGCGGAGGGGAAATTGATGGGAAACACGTCCACATCCTCCCACCACCCAACTCAGGGTCGTACTATTATAATTATAAGGGGTTCAATAGTATTGTGATGTTGGTGGTGGTGTCGGCTACTTACGAGTTCCTGTATGTGGACGTGGAGAAGAATGGCCGGATGTCCGATGGTGAAGTCATCGCCCAGACGGAGTTCTACAGGCGTCTCCAGAATGGCAGCTTGGACTTGCCACCTCCAGAAGACAATTTGGAAGGACTCCCATTCGTCTTCGTTGCGGATGAAGCATTTGCGATGGGGACCATCTTATGCGGCCATTCCCGATGAGGACCCTCACCCTGGACCAGAGGGTTTTTAATTACCGGCTGGCCAGAGCCAGAAGAGTGGTGGAGAACACGTTTGGAATCATGGCCAGCGGGTTCCGCCTATTTCTTATACCCATACACATGGCGGAGTACAAACTGAATCATATTATACTGGCGTGCTGTGTTCTACACAACTTTTACGGCAACATTCTGCCAACTATGCTGGCTTGAAAGTGGCCGTCCTGGCTTGCCCCCCCTGAGTGCCCATGATTTCCGGCTAAAATACCTTGAATTCTTTGCGGGTAGGGGGGCTATCAATATGCCAGACAATATCTAAAACCTTTTTCAAATAAAAAAAAAACTACTCAAATCTTTGGTGACATTTACTGCTTGTGTTTGTTTTAGCTGACCCTGACTGAAATGTGGTGAGTCCTGAAAATGGCGTGATTGTGTAACCTTACAAAGCACTGTTGGGTGTTATTTACTAAAGGCAAAGACACTTTGCACTACAAGTGCACTTGAAACTGCACTGAAACTGCACTTGTAGTGCAAAGTGGATTTGCCCTTAGGAAATGACTCGGTTAAATTGATGATAGGCAACTCCTATCCTCATATTGATTAGTGGTTCCAAATTAATAATAACTACTGCAGTAGGGAACAGACACAAAAGATACGCTCAGCATCTTTCCAAATAACTGTTCTGCTTTATTATGACGCAATTGAAGGTTTTTATGCACATGAGTATGTAGGTATCACATTAATATTACAATTGTAGGTTTATCGTAACAAGGGGCGTTACATAGGCAGGCTTATTCTAATCAGGAATCGAAAGAATGTAAACATTTACTGAAAACATTATTAGTGCTGTGTGCACAGTGAGGGCAATGTGCAATACATACAAAATACAATACAATTATATACAGAACTTACAAATTTCCATTACAGGAAATAACACCCATTGACACAGAAAACACCAATTAGAGCACCACAAAAGTGTTGTAGCGTTGAGACAATAATCCACACATTCTTGATTAACAATCTTTTTAATACCTGCACAATCACATGTGCATTTAGAAAAGGTTTTTTAAAACAAACCAACATGTTTGTTGTATAACAAATTTTGGGGTCACATTAGAAAAAGTAGAAATGTCCATTTAAGATAAAACAGGCATGTTTAAAACCAACAAGAAAGACACAAATCTTGAACTTACAAAGTTCACATTTGGTAGAACTTGAAAGCAATATCATACAAGAGTATTTACAAACTGTGTTTGATATTGCGTTCAGATGGGGTGAAGTCACCCCAGGAAATGCCAAATTTTGAAGATGCACACAAATGTACGAATGTCAACATGTGCTACCTGCCATCACGGGTGATCAAGGGACGTGTTTGGGGGGTGCAACCCCTTCCTCACAGCTACTTTATTATTGAGGAAGGGGTTGCACCCCCAAAACGCGTCCATTGATCTCCCATGATGGCAGATAGCACATGTTGACACACTGTGTGCCTGTTCAAAATTTGGCTTTTCTCAAATTTGTCAAAAAATGTCAAAAATTTGTAGCACACACAAAAAAAAGGGATTTGGAGGGGTTTTAAACTCTCCCTAAAACATCAATGATGTTCTTCATTTTTTGAAGAGTATCATTGATGTTTTTCTTGATGTTTTCCAAGTCCCTATTACACCCCATGATCTCCCCGATCAGGATCTGTGCACTTTCCGAGGTGAAAGGATCTGGATCCACAACATCACGATCACCTAAAAAGATAGAAACCAAAAAACACCATGTATTATAAATATGCCGGCATCCATCTCTTACCTGAGCCTGTGGTCGCAGACACTCACCTGTTGTGGTGCCAATTTCCACCACGTCTTCCTCCTCCTGCTCTGCTTGTCTTGGGTGGATTTCCAGAGATGGGGGGTCTGTGGTCTCCTTGGATAAGGGGTGTCCTCCGAGTCTTTTCTCCCCTATGTAAAAAAAAAATGGTATACTTAGCACACAGATATTTGATGGCAGAACTATAAATATGAAACATTGCTTGGAAGTGGGGTACAATTGTCTATTTTGGCAGAGTTCCAAGATGTAGAATTTTTAGTGTCCTTTGTCAATCTTCAATACTTTACCTGTTTTGTACAAGCTTCACAGATGGAGACACCCCTATAGTATACACTGGAGCACCTGTGTGGACCCCCTAATAAAAAAGGTGTTCTTGTGTCCCACACTAGTGCTCCAGCGTCCAGATGTGTAACCAGCTGCTGAGTGTCCTCTCCTTACACATAATCTAGTTTGCATTTCATTCTAGTAACAAACCCATCTACACAACCAAATTATTTTAAGACAAGTAGGCCCTAAAAAATGTGGGCAAATGCATATGGACAAAACAATGGTGTTTTCTAGGCCGAAAGAAAAATGTTTTATACGAACGAATAATGTGCCCATGAACATGAAAGTTGCCTTTTGAAACTGGATAACAGTTAAGAAAAGCATATGGAGCAGCACGAACGTAATAAACATAAAGAATAGGAGCACAGCACAACTACTTACTTTTTTGCAGCACTCTCTGGATCTTTCTGTACTGCTCGTGCTCTCTTAATTTCAGGTCCGACCACTGCTTCCTGAGCTGATCTTTCGATCGTCGTACCCCGAAATTCTGGTGCAGATTCTTGACCACTTTCGCAATGATCTTGGCCTTTCTGACATTGGGGTTGGGGTAGGGTCCATACTTCCCGTCATAGTCGGCCTTCTTCAGGATGTCGACCATCTCCAACATCTCCCCAAAGGACATATTCGATGCCTTAAATCTTCTCCTTCTGGATCCAGATGTTTCAGGCTCTGGGCTTTCCTCCTCCTCCTCATTGCTGTAATTAGCACGCACCTGCTGTGTCTCCACCATGTGCTCTTCCCCCCACTGCGCCGAACGAGAAGGGGCGGGGAATAGACTAGAAAGAACGTCAGGGGCGGGTGGAGTTACACGCATGCGCAGTGTGTATAAAGCGTAACGCGCGTGCGTAGTACGTACGATCTGTGAGCGGAGGAAGGAGTATCGGAGACACCGATCGTGATAACAAAGGTAAGATCTAAACTTGGGCCTATACTGCTTCTATATTGAGGCCTATATTGTAACAAGATTAGGAGAGTTTTGCCTGACATTAGGGTTTGTCTCGTGTTGTGTCTTGCAGATAAAATGGATGGCTTCAATGACCACAACTTCCTCCCCCTGTTCATAGACAAGTACAGGGAGCTGCCCTGTCTGTGGCAGGTGAAACATCCACATTATAATCATAAACAAAAGAGGCAGACAGCGCTGGAGAAACTGCTGGAGTTGGTGAAGCCGGTGGTCCCCACAGCAACCATCCCTTATTTAAAAGCCAAAATTGGTGGCCTGAGGAGCACTTATCTTAGGGAGCGCAAGAAGGTCACGGATTCCCAGAGATCCGGAGCTGCAGCAGATGACATTTATGTCCCCAGGTTGTGGTACTATGAGAGACTGCGATTTCTGTCAGACCAGACTGGAGTCAGGGAACCCCTCTCAACCCTTCCTTCCACTCTTCCTTCCACCCCAGCTGAGACTTCCGATGTCCAACCTGGGACTTGCCAGGAAGAAGTGGAGGAGCCCAGCTTGAGCCAGGTATAGCATTGTTCTACAGATTTCTGGTCAATAAATAAATTATCTTTACTAGATGTTATTATTGATCACTAATTGCTGATTTTAAAACAGTTTTTTACATATCAATAGAGAGTAGTGGGCAAAAATAATTGGGACAAGAATGAAAAATGCTGGGCTCAGAAGGATAGTCTGTTATATTTGTTAACATTCAGTTTGCAACAGTCATGAGGTGAAAATTGTGTGTGATTGATGAATAAAAAACTAAAACTATGTCCCTTTTTCATACACAGGAAGACCTCAGCCAGGACGAGGCTCTGGAATGTGGCACACAGGAGGAGGCTGTGGAATGTGGCAGCCAGGAGGAGGCGGGGGTTAGTGGCAGCCAGGAGGAGGCGGGGCTAAGTGGCAGCCAGGAGAAGCCTGGGACCAGTAGGAGCCTGACCGAATTGCAGGTTCCTCCCCTCTGCCTTCCAAACAAAAGACCCAGGAAGGGGAGTCACATGCAGGATTCAGCACTCAGGCTGATTCAGGAGGCTTCTGCGTCCCTCCGAGCCTTACCCACTCCTGAAGAGGCCTTTGCCTGCATGACTGCCACCAAACTGAAGGGCATGCAGGAGGGTCAACGCCTCATGTGTGAGAAACTTCTTTATAAAGTCCTAACTAAGGGGGTGAGTGGCGAAATCACACCCAATGCCGACGTGATTGAGTTGGACCATCCTCCTCCTCCTCCTGCCACAACTACACCACCACAACCACAGTGTGGAAGGAAGCATGGAAGGAAGACCAGAGAGTGATGACCCTGGGTTCAGTCTGGTCTGACAAAAGATGCAGTCTCTTGTATGACCACAGCCTTGGAACACAGATGTCATCTGCTGCATTCAGGATCTCTGGGACTTCTGGACCAGACTGCATCCCTTATATATGGACTTCTCAGGCCACCAATTTTGCTGGAAAATAATCGATGTGTGCCCTGGGGGCCAAAGGCTTTGCCAATTTCTGCTGTTTCTCCAGCGTTGCCTCCCTCTTTGTTTGGTTCTGAGCCCTTAATAAAGGAATTTTTGTTTCAATTATACTCGCCTATGTGTGTTTTCCTTCAAAAAGGACAGTTTGTTTGTGAGGAGGCAGGTACATTTCAAAACTACAATGTGAAATTAACAAGAGACACCAACACCAAGCAACCTCCTTGAGATTAAATAATACAAGATATCAATGGTGTTGTGGTAACTTGACACACAAAACACACACAAAAATATTATGGAGTAAAACCCCCAAAAAACAAAAAAATACATCAGCCTGGAAAAAAATACAAACACAAAAAAAAATAATAATCAGCCTTGAAAAAAATACAAAACAAAAATAAAACAACAAAAAAGAAATTTGGTCAGATGTGACAAATCAAAATATATTGAGGTAATCACGATAAATAATAAAGAAAGACGTTTGTGAGAAGTCTGTGTGAATATGAGCAGCAAAACTACTTCATTCTTCTCACATTATAAAGAAGAAGAGAGTGCCCTGTATTAAACAATTTTAAACATTGCAGCGTGACGAAAGTGCTGTATCCATTCCAAACGCTAATTTTACCAGACTGAGCTGTTCCGTCTCAGAATTTCTTCTGAGCATGCGTGGCACTTTGTGCGTCGGAATTGGCCACACGCGGTCGGAATTGACGCGATTGGATTTTGTTGTCGGAAAATTTTATAGCCTGCTCTCAAACTTTGTGTGTCGGAAAATCCGATGGAAAATGTCCGATGGAGCCCACACACGGTTGGAATTTCCAACAACGCGCTCCGATCGCACATTTTCCGTCGGAAAATCCCACCGTGTGTACGGGGCATAAGTGTTGTCTATGAAAAATTTGGGGTACCAAAATTCATCAACATTTCACGGGCATACACAATTTTAAAACTTGATATGCTGGGTATCTATTTATTTGACACAACCTTATCTTTTATATTTGACAAAAAAATAAGTTATGTATTCTGTTACTAAAATTAACATTATTGTACTAAAAATTTGTGCCACTACACTAATATTGTGACATAAAATATTGGTACTGCCACCATTTTATTCTCCAGAATCTCTGTTTCCATGAAAATGTTTGGGGGTTTTACCTAATTCTTAGGCCTAAAATGATTTTTTTAGCATATCTGCAAAAAAAAAATCAAAAACAGCTATAGCAGTGAAAGGGTTATTCAGTGATTTTTGGTACATTTCCTCATTGTCCACAATACCTGGGGGTGTGGCAGAGGTGTTTCCTTTTCCATATTTTGTGCCTGAAGGTATCCTTCTTTTGCCTTTCAGAAAGTTGGGAGTTATGTTTAAAGCTGGCCACACACCTATAGATTATCTGCAGATTTTCTATGGTTAGATGGAAAAAGTGGAAGACTCCTCCATCCACACAGTTTAGTGAACATGGAGAAATCTGTTGCACTTTTTCCAACTAACCATAGAAAATCTGCAGATAATCTATAGGTGTATGGCCAGCTTAACTGTGGCCCTAAGACAAAAAATAACTGCTACAATAAGTTCCAGCTGGTTGAGGCAAATTGCTTATGCACCCTTATTGCAATTTTTGAACACTAACTCCTGACACAACAAATACCCATTACCTATTGTAAACCTCACTATTCCTCTGAAACTGGAAATCAAAACATTTCAATTTGAATTTGTATCTGTTTTTTGTTATTGTTACTGCTACGCTCTATTTTGGTGATTTGTTAATGTATACATCAATGAGGTGAAACAAAGCACCCAGAAATAAAAAAATCTTATTTTGTGATTGTTTTATATATAAACAAACACACCAGCTCTGTACTAAAGTCTTTTCTGTACAAAACTAATCTGCTCTTAAGATTACGTGCTATTGTTATATAATTCTATTGTTATTTGTACTACTATGTTTTTACATTTTAATTAAAGAACATGTTAACCCAACATTTTATATTCCTGATATGTGCCTGCTGTACCATGTACTTGTATTAAAAAGTATCCTGTTCTCTTTGTATTGTTTCCTTTGTGTGATATACCTGATGAACCTGCCAGTCTCTCTGCTTTCCTATTAAAAACTGCCCACGCTAAGCATTAGAGCAGATTGTGGTCAGTTATTTAGCTATGCTTAGAACTCAGTCTGCTTTCCTCCAATGGCTAGACTTGTACTAACATGCCCCCCCCTTTCCTGCACAGCTATTCACTGGGAAGACCAGTATGCTACTGTTTCCCCAACCCTAGCTGCCTGAGCTCCATATGCAGCTGCGAACAGAGTGTATGTGTTCACCTATAAAAAAGGGAAACAAGGTATTTATAATATTTTTTTTTTTTTATAAATATACACAAATGCTTTTCTTTTCATTTCTATTTTAAATTGAATTGGCTGTTATACAAAGAGAGGCTTCACATATACTTTAACAAAGACAAAATTAAAAATAAAATGCCAGTAAGATAATAGAGTATATTATCAATTAAATCTTTAATAAATAGGCTCCCTAGCGATGATCTTAAATGTTCTACACTGTTAATTGCTATTAGACATACCATGGTAATTACCCTTTAATTCCTGTTGACATTGTTTTCACTCCACTAAAATATAGACAATATGTCAGATTATAGATTCCATTTCAGAATTTGCAAACTGTATAATGAAAACAAAACAATTGTATATTGGCTCACATCAGCTATGGGACTGGAAGATGAAACTCATAATCATGTCATCTGTGTTATTGTGTATGAACATTAAGACTTTTAGTCAAAGTTCCCCTAGAAGGCACCCTGCCAATACAGCTGCCACTGTTAGAACCTTCTGCAGCACTAATTGCTGCCTTTCAGCCACACTCATTTTTGATCAATTAAAAAAAATGACATCCCTAAACTTTATGTGAATGACACCAAAAAAATGGTCTCCCAGTTTAGAGAAATATGGCAATACAGCTGCTGTTGACACGCGTCGGGTTATCCTGCACCCCCAGGGCTTTGGTGGAATACTAACTAACATCTGCACAAATTCTCTGTTTCATCTATAAATATTCTAATGCAAAATAGTTGCCTAGTTTTTCACATGCAGCATAGTAACTTTTCCATTGAATACAT
Organism: Aquarana catesbeiana; assembly: GCF_042186555.1. NCBI lineage: Eukaryota > Metazoa > Chordata > Amphibia > Anura > Ranidae > Aquarana > Aquarana catesbeiana. The sequence goes on from NC_133327.1 coordinate 550,861,102, forward strand.
TGTATATGTACCCTGTGAGCTGCAGTTGTTTCATGATTAACATAGGGATGTAGTTGTGTCATTGAGTCATATAAGGAAAATACTAGTGTTTGGGGCAAGGGCTACACTGGCAAAAAGTCATGATTCCTTCAGTGAGGCTAGTAAGCATTACTGGTAATTTAAAGGCTATAAAGGGTATACAATTATCACTTACTGTTCCTAATAATAGTTCCTGTAATAGTTCCCTCACCTGCCCCTTAACCACTTAAGGGAGGATTTGCCCGCTTAATGACCAGGCCCCCTTAACTGTCAATTGCGCAACGCTGTACCCAAACAAAATTGATGTCCTTTTTTCCCTCAAATAGAGCTTTCTTTTGGGGGTATTTGATCACCTCTGCGGTTTTTATTTATATAAACAAAATAAGAGCGACAATTTTGAAAAAAAAAACAATATTTTTTACTTTTTGGTATAATAAATATCCAAAAAAAATTTAAAAAAAAACAAAATTTCTTCAGTTTAGGTCAATATGTATTCTTCTACATATTTTTCGTAAAAAAAAATTGCAATAAGCGTATATTGATTGGTTTGCGCAAAAGTTATAGCGCCTGCAAACTATGGGATAGATTTATGGAATTTTTATTATTATTATTTTTTTTTACTAGTAATGGTGGTGATCTGCGATTTTTAGCAAGACTGCAATATTGCGACGAACACTTTTGACACTTTTTGGGACCATTGACATTTAAACAGCGATCAGAACTAAAAATAGCCACTGATTACTGTATAAATGTCACTGGCAGGGAAGGGCAATCAAGGGGTTAAGTGTGTTTCCTGGGAGGTGTTGCTAACTATATGGGGGCTGGGCTGACTGGAGGAGGAGAGAGATCATTGTTTCTAATCACTAGGAACAGACGATCTCTCTCTCCTCCCCTGACAGAATGGGGATCTGTTTGTTTACACTAACAGAGCCCCGTTCTGCCTGTTTCTGGAGCGATCGCAGGTGGCCGGCGGACATGGAGTCCGCTGACCCACTGGTTGGTTCCCTCGCTCACGAATGGGCTCGCGGGCATGCGCCCACAAATCACTGTGTACGCACCCGACGTACAATGACGGCGATTAGCGCTGGGGGAGCCAACCTGCCGCAGTACCTACGGCGGGCAGTCTGTAACTAGTTAAAGTTGTATTAAAGCAGTAGTAAATCACCATAAGATTAAAAGCAATGGGTCCCCTTGCAGGTTTAAGTTATAATGTACAAGTATGCGCTGCATACTAGCACATTAGAACAAACTTAGTTGTACACAGAGCCCTCCAGTGCAATGCTGTCATGGCTTCCCGGCGTTGCCATCTTCACCCGGTCTTCCTTCCGGGTGAAGGCTCTGGTTATATGACATCACTACTGCACATGTGCTCCAGCACGGATCTCTGAAGGTATGTCTTCCCTTCAGAGCACATGCGCTGTTGACGTCACCGGCTACATGTTGTATGAATATCTCCTAAACAGTGCAAGTTTAGGAGATATTTACTGTACCTACAGGTAAACCTATATTAAGGCTTACCTGTAGGTACAGTGATTATCTCCTAAACTTGTAGGTACAAGTTCAAAAGTTGAGTTTAATTCCACTTTAAACCCAAAAACAAAATACAAAAATGTGATATACTGTAGCGTGCCAGTCCTTAAATGTGGGCGTTGCATTCATCCTTTTTTTCCCTCTTTATTTTCACCTGGTGATTCGGCCACTAACACACCTACTGTCTTAGGGTGGCTCCACTCTATGGAGGAGCTATGAAGATGTATTTGGACAGCAGCACTCTCAAACTATGGAGAGGGTAGTGTTAGATGCACTAGCAGATTTAGATGGACTTGGCTAACAAATTAAAGTTGAACTCCAGTTAAAGAGGCAGTAAACCACAGTTAATGGAAAAAAAAAATCCCCTGAAAGGCAATGTCATTATGTGCTATTATGCATCACATACTAGCACATTTTTAAGGAGTTACCTTAGAACGAAGCCCTCCAGCGGTGCGCTATCACAGCTGAAAGGGTTGACATCTTCCCCCGGTCCACCTTTCTGGTTTGCGTCCTCCGGCTACATAAGTGACCAGGGGCACGATGATGTCATTTCCACGCATGCACACTGGAGCCACTGTTTTCGGCATGGGCTCTGAAGGTCTGGCACTGTATGCCGGACCTAAAGAGTGCATGTGCCGGTAACGTCACCAGCTGCATGAACTCTGAATATCTCCCAAACTGTGCAAATTTAGGAGATATTCATGGTGCCTACAGGTAAACCTTGCTATAGGCTTACCTGTAGGTACAAGTGGTAGAACTACTAGAAGTTTACTACCACTTTAACACTTTTTTTAAGCAGTTACAGCAACCATTTTTTTTTTCCTTTTGGGATAAATTAGATTATATAAATTAATCCAAGTTGACCATTGTAGGGTTTTAAGCAAAACTAAAGTCTTGCTCTGCTTCTAAAAACTATGAGCAGGCAGGCTCTTTATTGCAGAAGAGACAGGCAATGTCTCTTCTGCAATAAAAGAATCCAACCAGAATGCTCACAATCTGATTTGGAATGTACACTGAGCTGTGCAATGTGCCAGAATATGCAGGAGTGACGTCATCTCAAGATGGCCACAGGCTGGCACCCAGAAGAAGCTGAGTAGAAGTTCCAGGCAATGGCGAGAGACATCAGATCATTGAAGGAAAGGTAAGCATCGCTGTGCTTAGCTCTGCTTGAAATGGTTTGTCTTAACCCCCCAACTGCCACCTTTTCTGGATAGCTTTGTCTGTTGGGAAGTTGAAAAACAACAAAAAGAAAACAAATGTCGCCACCACATCTAAGAATTTGGGTTTAATATCATTTTAAGGCTGTAGTTGCCATTGTGATCAGGCTCTTTCGAAAGTGACTAACATTAGGCAATGTTTTTGGCAGTGAGGGAATGACACTTTCCTCTAGGACCTAACAAGGGAACAACAGATTCAGAGCAAGTGAGTGTTCATCCTGCATATTCTAGGGATCTTGTCGCTCAATGAATTCTCACCAGTGTCAGGATCACAAGTGTGACATCTGTCTAAATATGTGACATCCTGATAAATAATGTGGGGTTAAAGTATAACTAACGGCAAAAGTTTTTTTTCAATTTTGGATAGAGGGGAGAGGGATTAGAACACCTGTCAGTTTTTATTGCTGTCTGTGTCCCCATTAGGGAGGTTCATCCTGTCTGTTTGTCCTGTTTACCATTATCAATGAAAGTAAAAGAAAACCCAAATTGTTGGCTGTCTCTGGAAAAGTAATAGGGATGAAATCTTCCAATGGGGTCACAAGTTTTGGTGATCCTTACTGATAATTAGATGTGGTGATTGCATTCATTTTCTTTTTTAGGCCACATTTGGAGCAGCATGGTTACTCTGTGGGTAGGGGAGTGTTAGATGTACTAGCAAAAGTTAATGGTTATTATAAAAAAACCTGTAAAAAATGCACTCACATTTGGAAGATGAAAGAAGGTATATTTTAAAACCAAGGAAAGTCATCTCAGGGACCCAGGCTGAACTGCAGCAATCCAGGGGAGTGTAGAGAGAAGCTGCCTGCAGCCTGTAGAGTTTAACAACACCAGAACCAGCTGGACAGCATGGGAATATTCCAGGATGACGTCAGGAGCTGGGGGCATGGGAGGGGGCGTGGCTACACATTTCAAAGCAGTAACAACTTTTTCTCAAGCCTGCCCACCTATGGCTTACTCCCCTCCTAATGAGTGCACTGGTTTGGCTCAGATCTAACCCCCAATGATTCCCAGCTCCCAGCTTCTCTTATGCATAATCATTAGGGGCTGTAGTTCAGTCATTTTGGCGTGGTACCCTGAGATGATTTCCTTATGCCTTCTTTCATCTTTCTAAATATGAGTGCATATTTTTTTATTCTTTAATAATAAACACTAACTTACTACACTTAGAAGTGCCCATTTTACCCTGTTACAGTCAGATAACCTTCAATCTGCTGTGGAGCTGCTCGGGGATCAAGCAAGCTGTCATTATATGGACTTATGAACTGTCTCTAGCTGTTACCACTTTTTGAGACTACTGGTGGTGTTATCAAAATTGTTATTTGACTGATTAGATGTACTAGAAGATTTAGATGCACAAACAAATTGAAGCCAAAATCCAGATAAGACTTTTTAAGCAACAAACAGTTTTTTTTCCTTTTTTTTTTCCTTTGGGATAAAGGTTTTTCATAATAAAAAAAAGCTGACCACTGTAAGCACCCATGTCAGTGGTAAGTGATTTTTCTTAACCTCCTATCTGCTTCATCTGCAGGACAGCTTGTTTTGTTGAAAAACAACACACCTACTGGCCAAATCATCATGTGGAAAGAAAGTCTAAAAAAGACACACACATCTAAGACTTGGTAAGCTACAATATAATAAGGCCTCATGCACACTGGTTTCTTGTATACACTGTTTATTCTGACAGGAGAAAATTAGCATTATAAACTCACCTAAGCTGCATTTTTTTCAGAATAGTTTAGGTGAGTTTATCACAGTTTAACAGATTTTGGAGTTTGGGAGTTTATTTCATTGGCCAAAATTTCAATTTATCCTGGCCATTGAAATAAATAAACACTGAAGTGCTAAACGCGCCTAGTGTTTATGAGCATTTATGGGTGTTTAACAGTGTTCAAAGTTTTTTGTGGTCAAAATCGACTCTCTTGAATGTGATTTTAGGGCGTTCAGAAAACAGCGAATAAATCCCCCTGCTGATAAACTGCTAAAAACATCCATGTGTGCATGGACACATAGGATAACATAGAGGGGAGTTTAATGGCAGAAAAAAAATGCCTAAACTCACAAAAACATGAGCTTAACAGCAACAGAGTACATGCGGCCTAAATGTTTGCTTTTGGGTTTAATAGCACTTTAAGTGAGATCAATAAATGTATAGAAAAATTACATATTGGTAAATACTGCCAACATTTTAAGACCATAGGTGTAGCAAATTCAAATTAACCAAGGTACATTTTATGTGAGAAACAGAAAAACAAAAAAAAAGCACAAACAGTTCAAAGTGTAATAAAAAAAAGTGTAACTATTTATTAAAAAAAAAGTGTGTAAAATGCACTCACAAACAAAGTGGAGGGACATGCATTTGGTATAGTGTACTGTCAGCCGATCAGTTAAAAGTCTCCTCTGAGGCTCAGGATTACTGGGGGAAGCCCAGCCGGGAAATCATGCTGCAGCTCTGAGAAGGCACTATGCACAGGGAACAATCAGGCAGCTGTCAGTGTAGACACACCTCCCAGATGACATCACACATTGAAGAGGCTGAGCAGCCAATAAGGAGAGATGTGTTTCTGGGGGAGTTTCCCTTTCATCAGTCTGTGTTGGGGTGGAGGTCATTATATTTGAGTCTTCGGGTGACAGTCTATACTCCATTTTGAACTTTTAAAGGTAAGCGTCCTAAGAGCAATCATAACAAGGTGTCAAATATTGGTTTTGGTAACAAGACACACTTTTTTTTAATTTACTTTACTTGGACCTGATTTGTCCTTTTCAAGCTAATCTCCATCAACTACCTGTCCAGTTAGAGTCCCCTACGAACCACTGTGACAGTCTCATGGGAAGGTGCAGTGGCAGTTGGCAGGGTTCAACCATGAAATAAGGGCAAGTCATGTCTCAGAAGCAAAATCAATCTAAATCAGAACGGGCCATGGAAGAGGCTTTTCTGGCTAATATAAGTAATAGCTAGCATCTTGTGGTGCCTACTCTGTAGGACTATTACATTAAAGCGTGTAAATAGGGCACAGGTCCACAATAAAGACTTATGACTAAAGAAACCAGCTATGTTAAGATTTTTTCAAATAAAGAAAAGACAGCAGTTTATAAGCATTATATTTACCAGTATGAGGCATCTCATTAAAAACAAATTTCTAATGAATCTTTAAATATGAAACATCTTGTATTTACTTCAAACAGTATACCCAAAAATTAGCATTTCTATTTTTTTTAGCATGGTGTGTACTTGACAGACAGTCAAGGAAAAATAATTTTGATTATTAGTCATGAAATACCAATTTTTTTTAGGCGGTAGACTGATTTAAATTGTTTAGCTTTTTTTTCTGTCACTAAGAACGCCAGAGAGAACAGATCTGTCCCACTAATGCATTTAAATGACATTTCACAACTTGCTATGACCTTTTCTGTATGTCATACTCTTTCTATGCACTCAGAGTTACATTCTTACCTATTACAGTGTGTCATATGTATTATTATTTGTCACTTGTATCCTTTTATGGCTGTACTCATTTACTTCCAGACATGACTATTAGAATATCATTGCCTTTCAGACAATGGGCTATTTCTGGCATTTTTAAATACTTATGTTCATCAGGCCCAAAGATATTGTACCGTGTTGCAAAAATGTTTAGATTTTTGCCATACTGTATTATGAAAGCTTAAATGTTTTATGCTTTAAAGCTGCCAGCATAATTTTAAAATGAAAAAAAGTTTACATCAGAAGTTTAATCTTATAAACATTTAAGATACAGTGGGGGTCATTTACTATAGAGCTGTGGCGCTAATTAGTGCTAATTACCACAAATTAGCACTAAAACGGTATTCACTATAGTGCTGGTGAGAAAATACTCCCAAAATCGAATTTACTATAGTTCCCTGAAATCAAATAGCGCCCAAACCCTTACTCTGCTAAAACCTGGAGTAGTGCACATGGAAATAATGTTTAGAGCATGATATAATTGCCCAAATAGTACTGAAATATGTAATATATTATTTAAAGATAATCTGCTTTTAAACTTTGTGAAAAAGTGATTTCTACACTGAAATATCTTTAAAAGTCTGAGAAGTGAAAAATTCCCCGTTTTGGACAACTAGGTGCCAACACAACTGAACATGCTCAGACCTGAAAATAGCTCTCATTTTAACTCAAGTGTCTTTTTTAGTCAGCGCTATAGTAAATACCAAAATGAGAGCTAATTAGAGAGCATTTTTTTTTTTTTATGAAAATCTGCTCTGTTTTAGTCCAAATGAAGTTTCAGCCATTGATTCTAATGGAACAATTCTAACTTTCACCAAAAAAACCTTTTAATGTTGAGATGAAATGTATCTTTCTGTGAAATAGATTTTCCTTTGCAACATTATTGCTTCTACTTAAAATATTTTGATTTTAAGAATACTAGAATGTGGAATGTTTTGATGTTTTGGTAAAATATATTTTTCTCTGTCACTTTCACATGTTACTCTCAATCTCACAACAATCTTTACCCCAAACTCACACAGGTGTCTTTATAATCCACAAACAATACCATTGCTGATGCAAGTCACAATTTTTTGTGCTTTTTACTATTTCCAAATATTCATAATTTGAGCCCAAAAAATGTGATATGTATACCAACATCAGAAATCAAAATGTAATTCCCCAAAAATTTGAGGGTAATATTCTACTCTCACCCACAAAAAACATCAAATATCACAGAATAAATCAAGAAGAATAACTCTTGAGTAATGTAATTCCATCACTTGTATGTCCAAAGAAATGCAGTTTTTATGTGTATTTATGTGTAGTTATGTGTAGGAGGTTCTCACATGAGGCAGCTTTGTGGCTTAGAGGTTAGAACTTCTGCTTAGTATCTCTGAGGGTCTGGGTTCAAATCCCAACCATGTTGCTTCATGTAGAGTAGTTGTCTCATCTCCCAGGTCCTATAACTATGTCTAAATGTAGTATTTATGTGTAGGAGGGTTCCACCACCATTGTAAGTCTTTTCCAGATATACTATTTAGCCAAAAGTGTTGTGATGCCTGCCTTTACGCACATGAACTTTAATGGCAGCCCAGTCTTAGTCCGTAGGGTTAAAATTTGATTTGGCCCACCCTTTGCAGCTAGAACAGCTTCTGAGAAGGCTGTCCACAAGGTTTAGTGTGCCTATGGGAATGTTTGATCATGCTTCCAGAAGTGCATTTTGAGGCCAGGCACTGATGTTGGATGAGAAGTCCTGGCTCGCAGTCTCTACTCTAATTCAGCCAAAGGGTGTTCTATCGGGTTGAGGCCAGGACTCTGTGCAGGCCAGTCAAGTTTCTCCACCCCACACTTGTTCATCCATGTCTTTATGGACCTTGCTTTGTGCACTGGTGTGCAGTCATGTTGGGACAGGAAGGGGCTTTCCCCAAACTGTTCCCACAAAGTTGGGAGCATGAAATTGTCCAAAATGTCTTGGTATGCTGATGCCTTAAGAGTTCCCTTAACTAGAACTAAGAGGCCAAGCCCAACGCCTGAAAAACAACCCCACATCATAATCCCCCCTCCACCAAATCATTTGGACCAGTGCACAAAGCAAGGTCCATAAAGACATGGATGAGGGAGTTTGGGGTGGAGGAACTTGACTGGCCTGGACAGAGTCCTGACCTCAACACAACAGAACACCTTGGGTATGAATTAGAGAGGAGACTGTAGGTCAGGCCTTCTCGTCCAACATCAGTGCCTGACCTCACAAAAGCACTTGGAAGAATGGTCAAACATTCCCATAGACACACTCCTAAACCTTGTGGACAAGAAGAGTTGACGCTATTATAGCTGCAAAGGGTGGGCCAAATGAGTTTTGAACCCAATACCAATACTGGGATGCCATTACAGTTCATGTGCCTTTAAAGGCAGGTGTCCCAATACTTAGGCCAATATATTGTATATTGCTTGTGACACTGAGCATGGCTATGGACTTAGGGCTGGTACACATCACAGAGATGCAGAGAACATGTGTGGGGCTGCCTGGTGGCTAAGTGGGTAGCAGTTCTGTCTAGCAGCACCTGGAATGCTGGTTCAATTCCACAACATGCTAATCCTTGTGTTGAAGTTTATATGTTCTCCCTGTGTGGGTTTCTCACCACAATCCAAAGACATGCTGGCATTTTATTTGTCTCCTGTCGAAATAGGTTCTAATGTAAGAAAATAGTATTCACAACTGTGTTAGCTCTTGGCTATGTGCATCAAATCTCCAACTACAGGACAAAGATCAAAGTCCATTTGCATCCACATAAACAAAGCAACAGTTTTCTAAGCATATGTACCCATGCAGTGTAAACCCTAAAATTTGAAATGTCCAAGTCCCTGGGCATGATTAGTGCTAATAAACATTAACATCAGTCCCTGGCTGCAATGAGCTTCCAATCTAAAGTCCAAAATTAACTATGTGTTCCTGCTCATCAGGTGCAATCACTTTAGACATACATGAAGAGACAGATTGAAAGATACTGGTGGGCGTGTACTTCTATTGGGTGTGTCAGTGTGCTAACAATACAACCTCTCTTATATAAAGGCCTGCAGTAGGGGGGTGTTTGGCCTGAGAAGGTTAGTTTTTTTGCTGTGATTTGTGGGTGAGAAGAAATGATATTGGGAGATTTGATGAAATTATTGTGCATTTTTTCAATCAAAAGTGGGTTTATGTGGCCATGCTGTCAATGTTGTGCGTGTATTGTTCCTGTCTGATCATGCAAACATCGTTTGGAAGCATTTGCTGACCTACTCTTTTTGATCTTGTTTAATCGTATACACCAAAATGCAGCTTCCAGCAGAACATGGTCACCAATGTATGTATGTGTGGATTGTGGGCTGGTGGTGGGTGTTTTGGAAAAGTCTTTTGTAATATTATGTTGGAATGCTTTGTAAGAATGACTGTTGAGTATGTTTCTATAATCTTGCAGATAAAAATGTGATGTGTTGCCCGTTATACGCTGAAATTAAAGCTGTGTCCACTCTAAGGTTTTGTCAAATTTTAGATTGTAAGCTCCTATGAGCAGGGCCCTTAAAATCCCATTGCTAAATATAGCACCATATATCCTGTCCAAATTTTTTTTGAAGCTAGTAAATGAATGTAATTTTTTTTGTTGTTGTTTGTTTTTCTGCTGGTAAAATAAAAGTACATTATTGAGCTTTGTTGTGGTGTTTTATTTTTTTTTTTCTTCTTTTCTTTCGCTTTAGTTTTTGTGGGTGGTGGTTTTGGGAAAGTGCAATATCTCTTCTATTTTATTTCAATATGTATTTGTGCACCAAAAAAACTAATCTCTTTGCCCTGGTTCACATTGATGATACTTTGAAATCGCGCTACTTCACTTGAAGTGGCACGATTTCAAAGTGGCAAGGTCAGTGTGGTTTCAGGTGCGACTTGATATCCGTGTGGCTTCATACACAAATGTCTATTGAAGTTGCACCTGAAATCGGCAAAAGTAGTGCAGAAACTACTTTAGCAAATTGGTGCGGCGCCACAAAAAAAATGTTGCATTAATTGAAATAGTGCCATTGCTGCCAATAGTCATGTGATTTGATCTCTCAAATCGCATGACAAATCGCTCCAATGTAAACCTAGGCTTCTGCACACCTGCAAGTTAATGATAAAGGTGGAATCTTTATATATATATATATATATATATATATACAGCTGTGGAGAATTGCAGGTAATTAATTCAGCTGGTGGATAGGTAGTGTTGTATGTGTCAGCTTTAGTTCACATTGGTGCAATTTGACATGTCAAAGAAGTGACAATTGCACTGTTTTAATTGGTGTGACTTTGGGGTGCAATTTGTATTTATCAGTGCAGAAACCTGCACAGATGTCCCCCTGCAGTCGGGACTGACATGCGGGAATGAGAGTGTGTGTGATTTCAGCTGAACGATTTCCTCCCTCTGTCAGTGTGAACCAGGGCTCAAACTGGGCCTTTTGTTTTTGTCATTTACCTGCTGCTAACCCAGGGACACCATTTCTTATCAAAAGCCTTTAAATATCATAAGTAGAAGTACAAATTTGCATATCTGCAAATAAACAAAAATAATAAAATTCTAAGAGAGGTTGCGATCAAATATTCGCAGCAGCGATCAAAAGAGTGTGATTTTACCTTCTGACCCAGAAATAAGTCATTGTAATCACCAATCAGAAGATAGGGGGGTCGAGGCAGGGCTCTGTGTCTGAAAGGACACAGGGAGCTGTGACTTGGCTCAGCTGCCTCCATAGCAAGCTGCTTGCTCTGGGGGCACTCAACAGGAGGGAGGGGCCAGGAGCACCGAAGAGGGACCCGAGAAGAGGAGCATCCAGGCTGCTCTGTGCAAATCCATTACACAGAGCAGGTAAGTATAATGCCCCATACACACAATCAGAAATACCGTCAGAAAAAACTTGGATGGTTTTTCCGACAGGATTCCGCTCAAGCTTGCGGAGCGTTTCGGAGCATGTTTGATTTTTTGCACGTCCGAATTGCATACAGACAATCACATTTTCGGATAGGAACTTTTTCCGACCGAAAAATAGAGAACCTACTCTCAATCTTTTGCTGGCTGGAGCTATGCCAGCAAAAGTCCGATAGGGCATACACATGGTCGGAATTTCTGACCAAAAGCTCACATCCGACTTTTGCTGGCGGAATTTCTGATCGTGTGTACGGGGCATGTTTTTATATAAAAAAAAGAGACTTTACAATGACTTTAATGTCAGTCCATACAACTTGTCTATTTATCTGTATGTCTGAGAGTTTTCTCTTTACTTGTGTTACCATTACAGGCTTTTTTTCTTTTTTTTTGTATTGATTGATCTCTACTTTTAACCATTTGACCTGGACCAATTTTATATTGGTTTATTCAAAAGTCTAATAAAAATGGATTGATAAGTATATATGTCCTTTCTGTTCTAATGGCAAAGGTTTCTTGGACAACTAGAGATGGTGAGTCTTCCTAACGGGGGCACAGAAAATAATTAAAAAATTGACAGATGTTACCATTGCAATTTCCAAAGCTGAAAAAAGGTTTTGATTTTGATATGCTTTAACCTCTTACCTTTTGACCAAGTTGTTCTTTGCACATATGCACATTTGTAAACTCATGGATCTAGAGGTGAGCCAATCAAAAATTAATCTACCTTTGATTTGTGCATATTGGGCACAAAAGTTACTCTGCTGATGAATATGTTTGCAGAAAAGTAATTTAGCTGATTGTTGACCTCTAGCTAGTCATCTTCCTGGTCTGTTGTGCATTTCTGCTGCCACCCAGGTATATTCTCTTTCAGAAAGATGGAGGGTTATGGGGAGAGTTCCTGTATGGCAAAGATGGGTTCAGTACTTTGGTCCAACACGTAGGGCAGATATTCCTTAAGGTTATTGGTTAGATTCTCAGAGGTCTTATACCACATACACACGACCGGACCTTCGGTCAGAATAGACTCCGACGGTCTTTCTGACGGAGTTCCGACGGAGTTCTGCTGAAACGGACTTGCCTACAAACGATCACACCAAAGTCTGATCGTTTAGAACAGGGGTCTTCAAACTATGGCCCTCCAGTTATTCAAGAACTACAATTCTCATCATGCCTAGCCATGTCTGTGAATGTCAGAGTTTTACAATGCCTCATGGGATGTGTAGTTCCGCAACAGCTGGATGGCCATAGTTTGAGGATCCCTGGTTTAGAACATGATGACGAATGACGGGACTAGAAAAAGGAAGTTCAATAGCCAGTAGCCAATAGCTGCCCTTGCGACGTTTTTGGTCTGTCGGAATAGCATACAGACGAGCGGTTTTCCCGATAGGAACTGATTCCGTTGGAAAGATTTGAAACATGTTCTATTTCTAGGTCCGTCAGAATTTTAGAAAGAAAAAGCCCGATGAAGGCCACACACGATCGGAATGTCTGACGGAATTATTCCGTCTGACCTTTTCTGCCGGAAAGTCCGGTCGTGTGTATGCGGCATTAGAGCAGTCAGCTAGAATGATGGCTATTCAACCCATTTATTTCCTTCTGACCTGGTCTGGAACCTCCAACCTGTGGCCTATTAAATAAATATTTTATGCAGACAATTGTTTGGTGCGAAAGATGCAACATGAATTGAGTCTTATCTCCAACTTTAAATAAGGACGGACACGTTGTTAATGCTGCAAGGTGAAGGTGCTGGAACATGTGCTAGACAGTGGAATTTCACTTGGTTTTAAAAACGGGTGGAACATGTAACATGTTTCTGAAGGTGAACTTATCCTTTAAATCTCCAGTGGCCACCCAATGGCCAAAGAGGAAGCCTGGGAACCTAAAAGTACCAGCAGTGCAGGTGGTGGGGGCTGGGGGACAGATCATAGGACAGAGCCTGCATCACATAGTGCTAGGGAAGAGCACATTGGTGAGGTAAGTGTTCCATAATGTGCAAGTATGCTATGTTTCCAGTAAATTTAGGACTACCTTTCTATGTCCCACTGCTGGTTTGACATGTGCAAAACAAAAAAATTAGTTTAGTTTCACGTCGTTATTTACATAAATTTGTTTAATTCGTTTTCAGAATTAGTTTTGTTTATTTGTATTCAAATCGATTTGAATTTTACGAATTTGAACTCAAATCAATTCGAATCAGTTTGGAATAGTTTTCAAATTTGAATAGTTTTCAAATCCCAATTCCAAAAGTTTTCTAATTCAAATTGTTTTTGAATTCAAATCGTTTTCCAATTTCCAAAGAGAATAAAATAGAATAGAAAATAAAGGAATAGAATAGAAAAAAATAGTATAGAATAGCAAAAAATATAACAGAAAATTAAAGAATAGAAAATAAAAGAACAGAATAGAATAGATTAGAAACAAATAGAATAGAATACAAAAAGTATAGAATAAAATAGAAAGAATATAACCATCTTCTAAAATTTGAATAGAAAAGAAAATAATAGAAAAAAATATAATTAAAAAAACAATAGAATATAATGGAAATACTATAATCATTTCCCCAAATTCAAATAGAATCAATTCAAATTTGAATAGAATAGAAAAGAATAGATTAGAATATAATAGAATAGAAATAACAGAATAGTGATATGACTGATTTCTGATTGGGACTCTAAAACAAAGTTAATACTGCAGCTGCAGGAACAGATTCACAGGACTCAATCACTGTGTTTAAAATGTCCATTCAGTGAAAATGTATTATTACATGTTATTTTATACATAGATAAGAAAGGGGTGGTGTGAGATGTTATTAAAAACTAACAAATAGAAATATGTTATTAAAAGCTAACAAATAGAAATATATTATTAAAAACTAGCGAATAGAACAATTGCAAAAGTAAAACCTTGAGAAGGGAGGGGGGAGTAGAGAGCGTTTAGTAGGAGAAGTGTCTGTGTGTTAGGTGAAGGTTACAGAACACATTTCAACAGTGAGAACAAAATGGAGTCTCTTGTGCTTAAATGAACAGTACAGTGAATGTCCATGTCATTTCCCCCCTTTTGTTTATTTGACACCATTCTTCTCCGCATTACATTCAGCCGATTGCTGGTAACTCCTGTTACATTGGCGCAGAGAGACGGTGTCCTTTCATCTCGCTCCTGGCTTTCTCACAATAATGGGTTCATCAGGGCTGGTGGTACATTTGTTGGTACAGTGGGTAGTCAGACAGAGGCATAGCCTGATGAGGAAGTAAATAACAATATGAGAAATAGGAACATCACAATGTAAGCTCCTAGTTTCTGTAGCCATGTTGCTATACCATATAAAAAATCACCAAAACCTCCTAAACCCTGAAAGGGGTTCCATCCATCTTTTGCAATATCTCTGGCCTTATTCTGTAGTTCTCTTATCTTAGCAAGATGCCCTTTAATAATGTCCTCATTATCAGAAATGTATATACAACAGTCAGTACGAAATACCTTACACATCCCACCTTGAGCTGCAGTGAGATAATTTAGCGTTAATCTGTGCTCTAATACTACTTTTTTAAGCTGAGACATTTCTTTATTTAATAAACCTATATCAGTGGTAGTAAGGTTAATAATCTCATCTACAATTCTAGTGTAATTATTTAGTCTTTTCATTACTTCAATTCCCCATCCTGTCCAGGAAGGGAACCATGACCATGTCATGTCACCTTCAGTGAACAGCTCTCTTTTGAACACTAAAGGATATTCTGGACTTTGATCTGGTCGCACTGTATCTTTGTGAACAGCCAAAGCAGGTACTAACTTCCCAATATAACATGTACCTGTAACATTAGTAGGAAGCCAGGCGTAAGCTTTATTTCCACATATATAATATAACCCTCTACTTATGGACGGTATGCCTGCTCCTAAAAAAACTGGAAGCAATAACATGGAATCTCAGGTAACCGATATTTTTACATATTGGGAACTGTAAGCAATTTGTACTATAAAGGGTTCTATTTAGTTCTGGATCTGGGATATAATAATATTGACCATAGTTTCCTCCATAAACTGTAATTTTTGCTCCAGTGCAATCTGAATTGCCCAACCGTGTACATTTAGTGTTAAATGGGCATGTAATGTTTAAACAAATCTGTGGAGTGTTTATCTGTTTTGAAACCATCAAAGTTCCTGATCTGTGCTCATTAGCTGTGGAAACAATGTATGAGCCATTTATTCTGGTCCTGTTTAGATCAGTGAAATTGAGAGGCATTGCTATCATGGGTATTGTGCCTGTTTGGGGATGTAAGTGAGAACACACCCAGCAGTTACTAGCGTTGCTATGGGTTGCATACAATTTTAACATTTGGATGAAAGGGTTATTTTTCCATGTCTCAGTTCTCACAAACAACAAAAAGAAAAGAAACATTATCATCATTTTTTCAAAGGATATCATCACTTCAGGATTTTCTTGCAGTGACTGGCGTGAATCCAGGTGGGCTTTCCTTCCAAGTTGACAGCAGAACCGGTTGTCAAAAGCACCAAATGTGGTCCATCAAATTTTGGTTCTAGTGGCTTTCTGACGTGTCGCTTGACAACCACCCAGTCACCTGGTTGGATTCTGTGAATACCTGAAACAGAATCTGGGTCGGGGATAGATTTATAAACACCTTCATGTATTTTATTCAATGTTCTTTGCAAAATCTGAACATATTCTAACAGATTAGAGTGAGAAGCCTGCAACCGTTGGGGAAAATATAGCCCTGTTTTGGGTGGCCCTCCAAATAAAATCTCATAGGGGGACAGCCCATGTGGTTGTTTAGGGGTAGTTCGTACAGAATATAGGGCTAATGGCAAAGCTTCCACCCATCCTTTTCTTGTATCTGCTTTAATTTTTGCACATCTGTTTTTCAAAATTCCATTAAGTCTCTCAACTTTACCACTACTTTGTGGATGATAAGGTATATGGAAAGCTTGCTGTATGTGAAGGGCTTCCATTACCTCTTTCATTACTTCCCCAGTAAAATGGGTTCCTCTGTCACTCTCAATAGTTTCAGGAACTCCATATCTACAAACTATTTCATTCAAAATTTTCTTTGCTGTTGTTTTTGCATTTGCTTTAGCTACTGGCCAGCTCTCGGGCCAACCTGAGAACATGTCAACACACACTAAAGCGAACTCATAGGTGCCTATTCTGGGCATCTGAATGTAGTCTATTTGAATTCTTTGGAAAGGGAAATTTGGCTTAGGAGAATGCTTTTGGGGAACATGGACAGGCCTCCCTGCATTGTACAGAGCACAAGTGAGACATGAAGCACAAAACCTGGCTGCAAATGCACTAAATCCAGGTGCTATCCAATAGCAGTCAGTAAGTGCCACGATCGCGCCCTTAGCAAGATGACTGACGCCTTGTGCCAGTTGTGCTAAAACTGGGTACAAACTCATGGGTAGACACCACCTGTTGTCAGCGCTCCACAGGCCCTGCTGATTTTGGGTAGCATTACATTTGATCCACTTATCCTTCTCTTCATCAGGGGCCTGGTTCTGCAACTGAATTAGAGTTTCTACATCCCACTGCTCTTGATGAGGGGAATCTGTCCCCGCTACCTGGGCGACCCCTACAGTGGGTGTGACTCCAAATGCCATAAGGGCAGCATCCTTTGCCGATTGGTCCGCTAAAGCATTTCCTCTGGCTGTCATGTCATTTCCCCTTGCATGCCCTTTTACCTTCAAGATGGCAACTTCTGCTGGTTTCTGAAAAGCCTCAAATAGCTGCTCTATGAGTTTCGCATGGCTTCCCTGCACTAGTCAGAAAGTTCTGTCCTTCCAGATAGGCCCAAAATCGTGGGCTATTCCAAATGCATATCTGCTGTCAGTGTAAATGTTTCCCCTTTGATTCTCTAGGAGATGATATGCTTTGACTACAGCACACAACTCCGCTTCCTGTGCTGACATCTGGGGTTTCAATGCCTCCTGATGTAAAATGGTGTCTGTAGTGGTTACAGCAAACCCTGTGTGTGGCTGACCATCATCAGTGTAAAATCTGGAACCATCTACGAATAAGTGTGTGTCACAATCTGATAAAGGCTCATCTTTAGCTGGTGTGACAGAGGCCCTTTCTACCTCCATCAGAGCCATACAGTCATGAGAAAAACTCTCAGGTTCTACATCAGTACCATTTGTTGCATCTTCCTCATCAATTATAGGAAGAAGAGTAGCCAGATTTAAAGTAACACATCGTTTGATTGTTAAATTCGATGGAGCAAAAAGAGCAGACTGGTACTTGTCAAATCTACTGGCAGACACATGTCTGGTACTTACTTGATTCATGATTTCCTGTACTGCATGTGGCACATGCAGGATCAGAGCAGAATCTAGTACAAGCTCAGTTACTTTGTCTAGCAGCAAAATGCAGGCTGCTCTTGCTCGCATACAACTGGGGGAGCCTTTGATGACAGGGTCTAATGAGGCTGATACATACATCACAGGCCTCTGTTTGTCTCCATGTAGCTGGGTGAGTACACCTGCAGAAATCTATTGACTTCATGACAGAACAACGAGAAAGTCTTAGTATAGTCAGGAAGCCCAATGGCGGGAGCTTCAGACAAAATTTTAATAAGCTCCTTCATCTGCAATTCATTGTCCCATGTGAGTTTGAAAGGGTTTCTAGTGGTAGTATCATATAGAGGAGCCATAAGTTCTGATGCATTTGGAATCCAGTCCCTACAATATCCCACTAACCCCAGGAAGGCACGTAGTTGCCGTACATTTCTTGGCTTTTCAAAGTTTTGTAGAGTTTTAACTCGATCTGGGGTTAGGTGACGGATTCCATGTGAAATGCAGTGACCCAGGAAGATCACTTTCTCTTGGCAGTATTGTAGCTTATCTTTGCTAACTTTGTTGTTACTGTTATAGAGAAACATGAGAAGGCTTACTGTTTCTCTGCTACAAATGTCCTTTGTATCAGAACAAATAAGCAAATCATCTCTGTACTGAAGCAAAACTGTGTTTGGGTGTGAGGGGGACCATTGGTCCAATACTTGCTTTAACGCAGTATTATATTCAGAGGGGCTACTCACACAGCCTTGGGGCAATCTTGTCCATGCTAACTTTTGGGCATCAAGGGTAAATGAAAAAAGGTGCCAGCAATCTGGGTACAGGGGCACCGAAAAGAAAGCATTTGCAAGATCAATCACTGTAAAGCAGGTGCTGGAGGCAGGTATTCCACTTAGTAAAGTGCGGGTGTTGCGTACGATCGGGGTATCTGCCTCTATTATATTGTTAATGGCTCTTAAATCATGCACCATGCGGTATGTCACCTGTCCACCCTTCTTGTCTGGCTTCTTTGCAATTGGGAACAGGGGTGTATTGACTTGGGACTTAATTGGTACAACAACCCGTGCTGCTTTCAGTTGAGTGATTTGATCCTTTATCCCCTCAGTCTGAGCAATACTCAGTGGGTACTGTTTAATCTGTGGGAGATGGGCTCCTGGTTTAATTTTTATCATGACTGGGGTACAATCCAGCAGACCTACATCATATTTGCTGGTGGCCCATAATTCAGCAGGAATCACTTTCAATTCTGGTGGAAATGGCGGAGTGGAGTCCTGGATTAAAAATACTCCACAGGCAGAATTTAAAACTTCTCCTGACAGACTACTGACCACTTGGACTCCTGTAGGAGTGTAGTCTATGTTTGCTAAAATTTGGTTCAAAATGTCAGCTCCCAAAAGATTGGTAGGAACTGTGTCTGAAACTAACACTTTAGTGACAATTTCTGTTTGCTGTCCTAGCCTGAGTTTAAGTGGCTTGGACTCAACCAAATCAGTAGAGGTCCCGGTTAGGCCAACACCAGAGATAACATTTGTAGATAATAATCCTGGAGGTAAGTCCTATATATTAAAAAAACTTTGGCTTGCACCAGTATCAATTAAACAGGTTAATTCTGTTTCTCCTCCAGGATAGGGGAGTTCTTGTAAAAATGCTTTTACTCTAGCCTCGGGACCATTGTCTCCCCTATTTAACATGATTGATGCTGGCATGCCATTTTCCTATGCCTGATCCACTGCTTTTGGCAGAGAACTGGGATCAGCATGAGGTGCCTCTAAGCTCTTTTCCAGTCTACGGTCAGGAAGATGGCAGAATTTGGCTATGTGTCCTTCCCCATCACAATTGTAGCATATAATTGGTCCCCGATTGCCATGATTTCTGAAATTGCCTTTGCCTCTTCCTCTTCCTCTCTGCTTCCCCATGTACATAACCTTGGGTTTGCTGTCTTTTTGGTTAATCCTGTTTTCTATGGATAACAGGATAGGCAGGACGTCTCGAATAGACATATTGCCTGCCTCAGGCCTTGCTGTGAACAACTTTTCTTTCAACTGGGGTATTAAACCATCAAGAAACCTTTGTTTCACCAGTTGTGTAGATGGACTTGCAGTTTCTCCCCCCTTCTCTTCCTCTATTTTAATGCCCGCTTCCTCAGCCATATCGCTTAACCGCATCCAATAAGCCCCTGCTGCTTCCTCTTTCCCTTGCTTAGCATTCATAAATTCAGCATGTCTGGTTTGTCCATATATTTGGGGCAATTTTTCCTTCAATTTCTCACAAACCTCCCGTCCACTAACCATCTTACCTAGATTTTTGACGTCTACACCACATTCTTTAAGTATATAGCCAGACATGTTGCTTCCCACTGCTTTAATAAGAAGCTGATGAATGTCAGTAGCAGAAGCCTCATATGCTTCCTGTGCAGCACTAAGTTAGTTTGCAAACCCAATTGGATTCTTTCTAGGATCTCCCAATCCCTCTAATATGGCTCTCATATCTTGGGGACTAAAAGGTACATGCCATTTAATTTGAGAATTACTGTCAACAGCATCACCTTCAAAAACTAATTGGGTTCTGACAGGATAAACTGCAACAGATTGCTCTATGCCAGGGGCAGAAGGGCTGGCATCTCCCTTCCTTCTCTCTTCATCTTGCTGCCACAATTTGGAAATTATGGTTTGCTCCGGAAGTTCAGACTCTATCTCTCTTTCTCTGGCCAAAGCCTTAAGTTCAGAGAGATCTAGTTTTGCATATGTGCCTTTTGATTTATGCCAATCATCTGTTTCTAGGATATGAGCCAAAATCCTCTTTGTAGGTTGATATGGGGCTGTTAAACCTCTGCTCTCTACTATATTGCATAGCTCATCTTTTGTGTGTTCCATGTAATCTAATTCCTTTGCTTTTGTGCGTGGACCCCTTAAAGCCAAACTGGCAGCCACATAAGGTGGGGGGTCCTCCTCTACAGAGTCTTCTGGCCAAACGTAGTAAATTTGGGCAGTACTTTTATTAAATATCTCCGTCAAGCCAGTTTGATTTGCTACTTTAGCTTCTGTCTCCCATGTGCAAGCTATTCTCCACGTTCCTTCACTGCACAGTAGTGGGCCAAAGGTTTAGCTGTTCCCTTTGTCCATTCTACCCATTAATCTAGGGGCTCAGTATAAGCGGAACCGTACCTTCGGTTCATATATTCTCTAGCGCTCATCTTGCGCTGGGCATTTTCTGAAGGCCTCTCTCCCTTCATTCCGTTAATTAATTTATTGCCCATAATGACTGGCCAGTCTTCTCTACTTGTGCCTATACCCTCTTGTCTCTAAAACAAATAGTACAGCAAATCTGCAGATTTACAAGAATAGTCTCCACTTATCTACGTGGATAGAAGGGGTTTATGACAATAGACAAAACACTCATTAAGAGAC
The DNA here is from genome assembly GCF_042186555.1 of Aquarana catesbeiana. Classification (NCBI taxonomy): domain Eukaryota; kingdom Metazoa; phylum Chordata; class Amphibia; order Anura; family Ranidae; genus Aquarana; species Aquarana catesbeiana. The sequence goes on from NC_133327.1 coordinate 550,881,971, forward strand.
CCTCCTCGTCTCTTCTCTTCTCTGTGAGTTTTATCTGACCCTACCATGCGCCTCTGACCTAGGTCGCCCACAAAGAGTCAACGCAGGGAACTACAGAGGATTTTCCCTATCCACACACAGTCCAACCCGTGAAGGGGGACACATACACATTCACACACACACGTTACCCAACCAGAAAGGTCTGAGAGTGGCCTGGTTTCCTTGAGAACCGACAGATAGGATACATAGGAAAAGGCAGAAATATAGCAAGCTTAAGGGCAGCTTACCTAGCCGGCATTTGAGGTCTGCATTTCCCGATGATCCTGATCAAAGCGCGGTTCCTTCTAGAGACTCTGCCAAAACTCCTGGCTGGCTCGCCAGGCTGATCTGACTGATTTCTGATTGGGACTCTAAAACAAAGTTAATACTGCAGCTGCAGGAACAGATTCACAGGACTCAATCACTGTGTTTAAAATGTCCGTTCAGTGAAAATGTATTATTACATGTTATTTTATACATAGATAAGAAAGGGGTGGTGTGAGATGTTATTAAAAACTAACAAATAGAAATATGTTATTAAAAGCTAACAAATAGAAATATATTATTAAAAACTAGCGAATAGAACAATTGCAAAAGTAAAACCTTGAGAAGGGAGGGGGGAGAAGAGAGCATTTAGTAGGAGAAGTGTCTGTGTGTTAGGTGAAGGTTACAGAACACATCTCAACAGTGAGAACAAAATGGAGTCTCTTGTGCTTAAATGAATAGTACAGTGAATGTCCATGTCAATAGTATAGAAAAAACAACATACTAGAATAGAATAGAAAGAATATAACCATCTTCCTATTCTAATCCATTCTTTTCTATTCTTTTCAAATTCAAATTGATTCTATTAGAGTTTTGGGAAATGGTTATATTCTAATCTATTGTTTTTTTTATTCTTTTGCTGTTTATTCTATTATATTCTATTCTTTTCTGTTACTTTATTTTGTATTCTTTTTTATTCCTTTCTATTCAAATTATTCGAATTTTGAATAATATATTCTGTTGTTTTCTTTTCAATCATTTTTTTAAGCGTTTATAGAAAAAGAGTAAAAACAAACAGTGTTACAGTTAATGATGTTAACACATCTGGCATATTAAACACTGTAATCTGCAGTGATATAGCATAACATGAGTTCCAACTTTACAGATGAAACAATAGATCTGGAATTGTTCAACTGTCACTATTATCCAGTGGATAACTAATAAATATAAACCACCTAATAAACATAAGAAACATGGAGGGAATCCTTTCCTGTGCACCCTATTGGGATCAATCTGTGCCCTCAGAGGGAGTCCCACCCTGGTAATGTAACTCTATAAGATTTCAATAGATTTAAGAAGTAACATTAATCAATGAATATATGCCTACTGAGTCAACAAGGATATTATAAAGCATAAAGAATGTTAGGAAGCTTTAACTACTATTTGGGTACTCTAGGTTTAAAGGAAAGAATAGGGAAAGGATTTCCATGGAGACCAGTTTTCTTAAAATTTGAGTGAATTTCCATCTTTGTATGCTAGGATCCGTTCGTATTCAACTATTGTGTCAAGTTTGACTTTGATGTCTTTCAGAGTGGCGATATCTATAGATTTCCATCTGTACATTATTGCTGTTCTTGCTGCCAGTAAAATATCTGTTGCTATGTATCTATACCTGGATGGGTATTGGTCCATATTTATGCTGAGGATAGCTTGTTCTATGTTCGGATGCACCTGGATTCTTGTTAACTTCGATAGTAATTTATAAACTGCCAGCCAGAAATTTCGGAGAACAGGACAGGACCATAGGATATGTGCCAGGGTCCCAACCTGTCTGCACCCTCTCCAGCATAGATTTGAATTTCCTTTTGAGAATTTCGCTGTTATGTAAGGAGTATAATACCACCTCAACACAAGTTTCTGTGATAGTTCTTCGTAATTTGAGCACCTTGAGAACTTGCGATTAATATTAATTGCGTTTTTCCATTGGAGATCTGTAAATTCTTTACCAATTTCTCTTTCCCATTTTACTAATGGTTTATGTTTAATAAATGCATCTTTGGATTGCAATGAGTTATATATTAGTGTTATACCTTTTAATTTGGGGTTGTTTGACTTGAGGTAGGACCAAACTTTTCCTATAATCAATATGTGGGTGGTTTTTGTTTTTTGGAGATAGGAGGAAATTTGGTTTTATGTCAAGAATTCTGAGCATGGGATATTGAACTTTTGCTGTAATGTTGTGAATGGTAGCAATCTATCTCCACTAGTGATATCCGCTAAGTTTAATATGTTGTTTCTTGTCCAGTTGTGAAGTCTTATGTTAGGGATTATCCACTGGAGTGTTTCTAAGGGGATAGGGATGTTTGTGGAAGGGTAAAATTAATTCCCTTTCACATTAAGTTCTGCCCAGGCTTGTGCTGTTGCTTGTATTGTGGGGGGGTTAGGTGTTTTGCTATTTTTCAATGTTTGGGTTGCTATCAAATGACAGTGGGGATGATTTATTTAACCATGTCAATTCTAATTGACACCAGGGTTTTATATTGGGGTTGTTAAACCAATTTTTGAGTTGGTCTAGGACTGCAGCTGTATGGTAATCTTTTAATATTGGTAAACCCATACCTCCGGCGGATTTGTTTTTACTCTGTATTTCAGGAGAGCAATTGGACTTTTTTCCCGCCCACACAAAATTTGAGAGTTGTTTTTGCATCGTTGTAAAAAATGATGGGGGAGCTGGTATTGGCAAGGCCCTGAAGACATATATTAGTTTAGGGAGTATTAACATTTTGTATGCTGCCAAGCGACCTGACCAGGTTAGGAAAAATTTTCGTATTCTAGATAGTTCTGGCTGGAAGGCATTCAGTAATGGGGCATAATTGATATTGTACATATTTACAATGGGATGGGTTAGTTTGATACCCAAATATGTAATGGAATCTTCAGTCCATGGGTATGGAAGAGTATTTTTGAGGGACGTTTCAATTTTTTTATCTATATGTATTCCTAGTATGTTTGATTTAGAGGCGTTGACCTTATAATTGGAAACTTTGCTAAATAAGTTTAGTACTTCGTGTGCTGCAGGTAGGGAAACAGCTGGGTTTGATAATGAAAGGATGACGTTAGCAGCAAATAGCGAGATTTTGTGTTGACGTACCTGAGTTGTAATGCCCTGTATGTTCGGGTCGGTTCTCATTTTTTCCGTGAGCGGCTCCATAAGCATGGTGAAAATAATGGGGGACAGGGGGCACCCCTGTCTAGTCCCATTCGTAATTTGGAATGTTTTGGAAAACATTCCCTCTGTATAGACAAATGCTGATGGTGAGGAGTATAGTGCTAGTATGGCCTTCTGCAGTGGGCCGATTATTCCAAATTTTTCTAATACTTTGGCTAAGTAGCCCCAGTGCACTCTATCAAAGGCCTTCTCTGCGTATAATGTCAGAAGCAGAGAAGGCTCTTTTTTCTCCTCAACCAAGTGCAGAAGGTTCAACATTCTCCTGGTAGTGTCTGTGGTCTGACGGCCCAACACAAAGCCCACTTGGTCATAATTTATTAGTTTAGGTAACAAGGTTGATAGTCTATTCGCTATTAATTTAGCATGTAGCTTAACATCTACATTCTGTAGAGAAATCGGTCTGAAATTTTGTGGAAGGTTTGGTTCTTTACCTGGTTTGGGGAGGGTAACTATTGTTGCTGTGAGCATTTTTGCTGTGGATGTGGCTGCTTCAAAAACTCGGAGTAAGTGAGGAGACAGGATGGAGCTAAACAATTGGTAATATTCAGAAGAATATCCGTCAGGTCCTGGGGCTTTGTTGTGAGGGAGGTTTTTAATAGAGTTTTCTATTTCTTGTGTTGTAAAGGGTTGGTTCAGGAGGGATAAGTCTTCTTGAGATATTTTAGGCAGGTTTACTGTCGCTAAAAAGTCAGATATTAAAGCGTCATTGGGTTGGTATATGTCCGGGTCATTTTTAAGATTATACAGTGTTTCATTAAAATCGCTAAATGCTTCTGCAATTTCTTTTGGGTTAGTGACTTTTTGTTTAGATTTAGGGTTAATTATGTGAGGAATTTTTTGTTTGATAATTTTTTCTTTGATTTGATTAGCTGTCTTGTTACCAATATTCTGTTATTTTCTAATCTATTCTAATCTATTCTTTTCTATTCTATTCAAATTTATTCTATTTGCATTTTGGGAAATTGTTACATTCTATTCTATCCTTTTGTTTTTTTTTAATGCTATTCTTTTCTATTCTATTATAGTCTAGTCAATTCATTTTTTTCTATTCTATTATTTTCTTTTCTATTCTTTTCTTATGTATTCACATTTATTCTATTCGAAATTTGAATTTCAGAAGCTGGTTATATTCTTTCTATTTTATTATATTCTTTATTCTATTTAATCTATTAGTTTATATTATATTCTATTCTTTTATTTTCTGTTATATTCTTTTCTATTGCATTCTACTCTTTTCTATTCTAGTCCTTTATTTTCTATTCTATTTTAAAAACTATTCGAATTTGAAAACTTTTCGAATAAGAATTAAAATAAAATATTCAAATTCGAAAACTTTTCAAATTTGAATTTGAAAACTATACTAAATTTAAGCGAAAACTATTCAAATTGATTCGAATTCCGTTAGATTTTCAAAATTTTGGATTAGTTTAAATTCGGTACTATTGTAATTCGGAAATTTGGATACATCTGAATTTTGGAAAAAAATGAAAATTTGTCCAAATTTCAATTCAAACTGAACTGCACATATCCACTGATGGTTAATTTTACACTACTGTGTAATTTCTTACTTCATGTAGTAAGACTTCTGCCTGTACTCTTTTTCTCTTGTACATTTTTGCCTGTTATCCCTGATTTAAATGATTTTGCTACTGGCCAATTTTACACTGCTGTATCCTCTGCAGTATCTTGATTATTGTAGTAATGCCTGTGCTCTTAAGCCTTGTACACACGGTTGTATTGTCGTACGGCCGAATGTTTGATTTTTGGCAAAAGAGCAGGTGCAGGATTTTGTCTAGCATACTAACTATCCGCAAATTGTTGTTCGACAAACACAAACGTAGTGACGTACTACAAGAGTATAAAGAGGAAGTTCATTCCTCGAGCACCACCCTTTGGGCCCCTTCTGCTAATTTTGTGTTAATAGAAGTTTGGTGAGCGTTCATTCACGATTTTCAGATCGTTCCTGATGTTCAAATGACAGTTTGGGAGTAGGCAGTTACATTAAAAACAGCACAATGGAAAATTAACAAGGGACACCAACATAGTTGTATCTTTGATCTTAAAAACTCAGGGATAATGGTGTTGTGGTAACTTCCCCAAAAAAATCAAACAACAACGTTAATATTAATATTATTTATATCACTACAAAACAAATGCCTTTTAAAATATGTTTGGCATAACTACATTAGTATCACCAGCAAAGCAGCTTCATTATTATCCCATTAAAGAAGATGAGAATGTGCGCTGCATTTCAACATTTCATCAATTGCTGCGTCATGAATGTTAATTCTAGATTACGAGCGGTAATTTACAAGACCGAACTCCGATCGTGCGTGTTTGTACTTTTGACTTTTGTGTGGCGATTTCTGTACTGGCCATATGAAAATCGGACGTTGAGCTGTCATTCATCAGAAATTTACTAGTCTGCTCATCCAGCTTTTGTCTGGCAAAAAATGAAAATCGGATGTCGAAAGGAGCATACTAATGGTAAGAAACAGGCCGTCAACGATAACTCGCTTCCGAAATTTGCATTGTGTATACGGGCCTTAATCTCTAGTAAATTTAGGCGTAGCCTTGCTATGGTATTTAGTTCTGCTGCTGGCCAATTTTACATGATTATATTGTGTCATCTGCAGTTTCTTAATTCATGTAGTAAAACACCTGCCTGTATTCTTTTTGTTTAGTACCTTTCAGTCATTTCTTCTTCATGTCCTGCTGCTAGCCAGTATTACCCTGCTATATCATCTGTGATCTTTAAATTATTGGACAGTTTTGCATCCATAAAAACATGAATGGCCACATGAATGAGAGGTATAATAATCTGATGTCCACCAAGATTTTAACATTAATGCCCCGTACACATGATCAGATTTTCCAACAACAAAACCGTGGATTTTTTTCCGAAGGATGTTGGCTCAAACTTGTCTTGCATACACACGGTCACACAAATGTTGGCCAAAAATTACAAATGTCAGAACACAGTGACGTACAACGCGTACGATGAGCCGAGAAAAAGGAAGTTTAATAGCCAGTGCGGCTCCTTCTGCTTGATTCGGAGCATGCATGAATTTTTGTGCGATGGACTTGTGTACACCCGATCGGACTTTACGACAACAAGCCTCCTCTCAAACATTTGTGTGTGGAAATTCAGACAGTAAATGTTCGATGGAGCATACACATGGTCGGACTTTCCAACAACAAGCTCACATCCAACATTTCCCATCGGAAAGTCCGATCTTGTGTACGCCCATAAGTCTACATGTTTTTTTAAATAAATCTGTTTAGTACTACTACACTATGTGGATTTTCATTTCCGTTTCATGTGTTGGCCATTTGAGTATCATCAACCACTGAGCGATATGTACCCTATAGAGATTATTGATTCAGTTGAAGCAAGTTACAGTAAATCTAAAGCCTTGTACACAGGATCGGATTTTCGGCAGACAAAGTCTCAGACTTTTGTCCAAAGGGCGGGTGCCAGGAATGTGTCTTGCATACAAACGGCACACAATTGTCGGCCAACAAACACGAACGTAGTGATGTACTAGACGTACTACGAGCCAATAAAGAGGTAGTTCAATTGTCAGGCGCCACCCTTTGGGCTCCTTCTGCTAATTTCGTGTTAGTAGAAGTTTGGTGAGTGTTGATTTGTGCTTTTCAGTTCATGCTTTTCAGTTTGTTTCTAAACGGCCGTTCGTCAACCAGCCATGTTGTGAAATCGGAGGAGGAAACGTGCTATTATTGGCCTTGGAGTTATTGCTGTGACCCAAGTCCAGTCCAGGAACAGGAGGAGGAGGATTTCTTGGACCAAAAATTGGTTGCTTAATCGTGACCAATTATGTCGTATGCCTTTGCTGCGGGAGCTCCATAAGAATAATCCAGATGATTTTCAGAATTATCTCTGGATGACGAACCCCTGCTTTCACCAACTCTTGGCATTGTTGACCCCCTATATTAAGAAGCAGGACACATGCATGAGGCTTGCCATTACTCCTGAGCAAAGGCTCATAGCCACCTTGCGGTACTTGGAGACGGGGAAAATTCTCCAGGACCTCAAGTTTACCACTGGGATCTCCCCCCAGTCTCTGGGACTCATTATTCAAGAGACCTGCTAAGCCAGTATTCAAGTCCTGCAGTAGGACTATATTCGGGTAAGTTTTTTCCTTTAACATCACATTCTATGTTTTTAATGTTTGCTAATGTATTGTATTAATTTCTTACACATTATTTATGCAAACAGTACTCATGGAAGTGGAGAGGGTTACCTGTCCAAAACATCCACCCATTACCTCCCCCACCATAACATTTTTAGAATGGGCCACCAGAGGGGGTGAGGAATCAAATAAATTGACCTTACACATTTGTCTTTAAATACTCATTTATGTTTTATACTTATGTTGGCCAAACATGTTTGTTTCAAATCTGCTTGCAATGTTATGTGCAGAAGCAGTCATTTATTTTTCCTTTTTTTTTCAATCCACAGTTTCCTTCCGACCCTCAGCAATGGCAGGACGTTGCAGCCCAGTTCCATCAGTAGTGAGATTTTCCCAACTGTGGTGGTGTTATTGATAGAAAATATGTCCAGATTGTCCCACCACCCATCTCTGGCTCATATTATTTCAATTATAAGGACTTTTGCAGCATAGTCCTGCTAGCTGTAGTGTCTGCCACATATGAGTTCTTGTTTCTTGATGTTGGGAAGAACGGCCTCAACTCTAATGGAGGAGTCATTATGCAGATAGAGTTCTACAAGTGGCTCCAGAATGGCACCTTAAACTTGCCACCTGCTGAGGAGAATGTTGAGGGCCTCAATTTTGTTGTTGTTGCAGATGCGTCCTTTGTTCTGGGAGAACATTTTATGGAACCGTTTCCTATGAGGAACCTCACCCCATATGAGAGAATATTTAATTACAGGCTCTCTCGTGCCAGAAGGGTGGTTGAAAACACCTTTGGCACCCTGTCTGGTTGGTTCAGGCTGTTTTTAACACCAATTAACCTGGTAATATACAAAATCAGCCATGTGGTATTGTGCGGCTGTATATTCCATAATTTTTTAAGGAGGAATACTAGCAGCTACCTTGCCTCTGTGCCAACTGATGCAGACCCTGCAGTGGCAGGCCCAGCTCAAGAGGCGGCAGCTTTGCCATCTGTGAGTGTGATGATGGCTCTAGAAACTGGCCGTGCTGGATTGCCCTCCCAAAATGCCAGAGATATACGTCAAAAATACCTTGATTATTTTGTGGGTAGAGGGGCAGTGTCTTGGCAGCAAATTGGAGCTGATTCTGAATAATATTTTTATTTCATCATAAACTCATATTTCATTTGAACTACTGTTGTCTGTGTTTCTTATCTGGATAATATGTTCTCAAATGGCCTTTATTTTGCCCACTTGCTGCAATAGTGCAAACGTACCTTATTTGTTACATGGGGTGACAATCTCTTCATCAGCTAACTATTATGGTGTGCTGTGGGTCTGCTACACACATACAATGTTTTTGTTCTTAATGGATCTAATGCATGAATTTCAAAAACATTATGCCTTTTCAACATCTTTAGTTTTTTGGAGGCCAAAAAATTGCTGGAGTTGGTATACATTTAATAGCACATTGTCACTGTAACTACAACAACTTAACAAATACTCTGGTATTGAGCACTGATATAATAAGCCACACATTGTTTATTATTATTATTATTATTATTATACAGGAGTTATATAGTGCCAACAGTTTACGCAGCGCTTTACAATATAAAAGGGAGACAATACAGTTATAATACAATAAAATACAGGATGATTAAGAGGGCCATGCTCAGAAGAGCTTATAATCTAATAGGGTGGGGCAGGTGGTACAAAAGGTTGTAACTGTGGGGAATGAGCTGATGGAAGTGGTAAAAGATTAGTTAGAGATGTGATAGGCTTTCCTGAAGAGATGAGTTTTCAGGGATCGCCTGAAGGTAGCAAGAGTAGGGGACAGCCGGACAGGTGGAGCTTGGTGGTTTCATTTGTTAAAAAGGGGCAAATTTTAGAGATGTTATGGAGGTGAATTCTACAAACTTTTGAAAATGATTGGATTTGAGGCTGAAATGACAAGTCAGAGTCTAGTATTACACCTAGTACCCTGGCGTGAGGGGAGGGACTGATGGTTGCATTGTTAATTTTGATGGAAAAGTCATGGAGTGGGTCATGGAAAAGTTATGGAGGCGGGTGGGGGGAATATTAATAGCTCAGTTTTAGAGAGATTTAGTTTAAGGAAGTGGTGCAACATCCATGCTGATATGTAAAAAACATTCTACTCAAAGCACATTCACATGTGCATTTTGAGGTTTTAAAACAACCCAACATCTTTTATTGTGGCTAAACAGGCATGTTCGAAAACATAAGATACACATCCCCAACTCAGGAACTTACAAAGTTCGAGTTTGGTAAAGTGGAGGCCAAATGAGACATTAGTATCCCAAGACTGTGTGGATGTTGCCTTACTCAGATGGGGTGATCTCACCCCTCTCAAAGCCAAAATTTGAAGCCACATACACGTATTAAATGTCCCTTATGAACCCCTGCCAAAAATGTGTGTAGTTCCAATCATGTTATTTTAGAAACCCCCAAAACACACAGTGTGTCAACATGTGCTATCTCCCATCACAGGGTATCAATGGACGTGTTTTGGGGGTGCAACCCCTTCCTCATACCTAAAGTAGGTCAGAGGAAGAGGTTGCACCCCTGAAACACATCCATTGATACCCCATGATGGGAGCTAGCACACATTGACCCTTGGTGTGCTTTGGGGCTTTAGCAAACTAGATGTAGGGAAAGACACACATTTTAGGCATGGGATCATGAGGGAAATAATCTTCAAATTTTGGCTTTGGTTTCTTAAAAACACAGAAAGATTACAATTCACATTACTTAGGGCAGTGTTTCCCTACTCTCCTTCTCAAGATGCAAACCCTGGTCGGGTTTTCTATATTTTTTTTGAATTTGGCACAGGTGATGTAATTTTCAATGTTAGTAATTCACACAGTCATTTTTAAACTGAGGAAAATACAGAAAACAGGACCTGGTGGTGTACCTAGAGGAGTGGAGTGGAGAAACACTAAGTTTGGACACTAAACTATCTAACTTAAAAGTCCGAAAAACATGGTAAATATTAAAAGTGCAGGAGCCAACAAATGGAAAAGAAACTTCCAACCAGGCAAGAGAAAATTAAAATTTGGCAAGAATGTCTACAAAATCACTGATTCTTCGCTGTAAAGCAGTGGCAGCCTTTTTTATTTGCTCCAGATCCTTCAAACAATGCAACATATCTGCACTCATTTGGTCAATTGTGCATCTTGGAATATCATGACCTAGTAAGAAGAGAAAAAAGTATTAAGGGAACAATGGTCAAATGGCTGAGGCCGTACATAGTTAGTTATGGTCAAGTTACTAGTCAAATTCAGGAAATACTTACCTACCCAGTCTATTGTTGCTTGCAACCTGCTTGCCCTTCAGACACCTACACTACTAGGAATGTACAGTACACACTGCAACTACTCTGTAATCTTGGCCCTGGTGCCTGGGTCTCAAAAACTCGGGTACCTAGCAACAATGCCAGCTCCTTCCTCCTCTTCCTTGTCCATGCTAATGTTAAGGCACTACATACTTTGCTAATGTGTGGAGTGGGTGTTTTGTTTGTTCAGCTAAACACTCAACATGTATACACATTTGAAGCTAGATTCCAAGAATACTTGCTTGTGCAAACAAGAGGATCCTGAATACTTTCTTCCTCTTCTGAGTTGCTTTGGCCCTCAGTGTGACTTGCATCAGGGGATTTGATGTCAACAACGGACAGGTCTGTGCTGGGTCCAGGAGTCAGATCCCATGCCTCCAAACCAACATCCTGGGTGAGCTGACCACACTCACTTTCCTCTAAAAAGAAACACTACATCATTCATTAAGCCACTCCTAGTCCCATCTGTTTTTAGCAGCCATTTTGCTACATTAGTTGACCAACCTTGCACTTGATCTGATGACAATGTTTGCTCCTGACTAGTGGACTCCACCATGATGAACTGTGGGTTTTTTTCAGTAAAAAATGCATAGAAAAGGGAAGGTAATGTCATTTTACAGAGGGCAAACACTGGACAAGTGCCAACATTGAAAAAGTCCTGCAGTTGCCCCCCACCCCTCTTGTCTCCTATGGGATAGGTGATATATGATGATCATTCTAGCAGGCGTGACTCTGTGTGACTGTGATACCTGGGACCTCGCCTCTACCCATGTCTTCACTGGCAAGGCTGCATTAATGGGCACTAGGGATGAGCCGAACACCACCCTGTTCAGTTCGCACCAGAACTTGCGAACAGGCAAAAAATTTGTTCGAACACGTGAACACCGTTAAAGTCTATGGGACACGAACATGAATAATCAAAAGTGCTAATTTTAAAGGCTTATATGCAAGTTATTGTCATAAAAAGTGTTTGGGGACCTGGGTCCTGCCCCAGGGGACATGGATCAATGCAAAAAAAAGTTTTAAAAACGTCCGTTTTTACGGGAGCAGTGATTTTAATAATGCTTAAAGTGAAACAATAAAAGTGTAATATTCCTTTAAATTTCATACCTGGGGCATGTCTATAGTATGCCTGTTAAAGGGCGCATGTTTCCCATGTTTAGAACTGTCTGACAACAAAATGACATTTCAAAGGAAAAAAAGTCATTTAAAACTACTCGCGGCTATTAATGAATTGCCGGTCCGACAATACACATAAAAGTTCATTGAGAAAAACGGAATGGGAATTCCCCACAGGGGAACCCCGAACCAAAATGTAAAAAAAATGACGTGGGGGGTCCCCCTAAATTCCATACCAGGCCCTTCAGGCCCCGGCCAAAATTTACAAAAAAAAAAATGGTGTGGGGTCCCCCTCAAAATCTATACCAGACCCTTCAGGTCTGGTATGGATTTTAAGGGGAACCCCCGCACCAAAATTTAAAAAAAAATGGCGTGGGGTCCCCCCAAAAATCCATACCAGACCCTTATCCGAACATGCAACCTGGCAGGTCGCAGGAAAAGAGGGGGGACGAGAGAGCGCCCCCCCCCCTGAACTGTACCAGGCCACATGCCCTGAACATTGGGAGGGTGCTTTGGGGTAGCCCCCCAAAACACCTTGTTCCCATGTTGATGGGGACAAGGGCCTCATCCTCACAACCCTTGCCCGGTGGTTGTGGGGGTCTGCGGGCGGGGGGCTTATTGGAATCTGGAGGCCCCCTGTGTGAAATGGTAAGGGCCTACCATTTCACAAAAAAACTGTCAAAAATGTTAAAAATGATAAGAGACAGTTTTTGACAATTCCTTTATTTAAATGCTTCTTCTTTCTTCTATCTTCTATCTTCTTTCTTCTATCTTCTATCTTCCTTCAGTTTCTTCCTCCATCTTCTTCTTCTTCTGGTTCTTCCTCCGGTGTTCTCGGCCGGCATCTTCCTCCGTGGCGTCTTCCTCCCATCTTCTCCTCGGGCCACTCCGCATACATGATGGCATGATGGGAGGCTCCCGCTGTGTGACGCTTCTCCTCTTCTGACGGTTCTTAAATAACGGGGGGCGGGGCCACTCAGTGACCCCGTCCCCTCTGATGCATGGGGACTTGACGGGGACTTCCCTGTAATGGCAGAGGGGGAATTGTCACCCGTTACGTAACCCCGCCCCCCAATCGAGTGGTATCCCCGTGGCGATCGAGTCTGCGGGACCTGCGACCCGACTCATGGAGCTCGTGGCAGGCGCACGGCGGCAAATTTAAAGTAACGTACGCTTACGTTATTTTGCTCAGCCATGCCATTCTGCTGACGTATATCTATAGGAGGCGGTCGGCAAGTGGTTAAATATTTCTGCCTTAACAAAGTGGTTTCCATATCAATAGACAGTAGTGCCCAAAAAAATGAAAAATGATGGGGTCATTCCCATCATTCCCAGTGGAGTGCCTCTTACATCAGGTGTCCCCAGTACAGTACCTCTTACATCAGGTGTCCCCAGCGGAGTGCCTCTTACATCAGGTGTCCCCAGCGGAGTGCCTCAAATCAGTGCCCCCAGTGGAGTGTTGGCTGCAGATGGAGTGTTGGCTACAGTCTAGCTACATCTCCTCAAGAGTGGTGACAAGGGGAGAGAGGTGTGTGGGTGGAGGCATGGTGACATGGGGTGTTACAGGCTGACTTGGGGGGGTGCAGGCATGATGGTGACCTGGGGGGTGTAGGCATGGTGGTGACTAGGTGGTAGGGGGTGCAGGCATGGTGGTGACTAGGCCGGAGGGGGTGCAGGCATTGTGGTGACTAGGCCGGAGGGGGTGCAGGCATGGGGGGAGGGGGATGCAGGCATGGTGTTGTCATGGGGGGAGGCGGGTGCAGGCATGGTGTTGACATGGGGGAGGGGTGCAGGTATGGTGGTGACATGAGGGGGAACAGGTATGGTGATGACATGGGGGAGGGAGGCAGGTATAGTGGTGACATGGGGGGAGGGGGCTGCAGGTATGGTAGTGATATGGGGGAGGGGGTGCAGGTATAGTTTGGCGACATGGGGGAATAGGTATGGTAATAACATGGGGGAGGGGGGGCAGGTATCGTGGTGATATGGGGGAGGGGGTGCAGGTATAGTGGTGACATGGGGGGAACAGGTATGGTGATGGCATTGGGGAGGGGGGGCAGGTATGGTGGTGATATGGGGAGAGGGGGCTGCAGGTATGGTGGTGATATGGGGGGAGGGGGCTGCAGGTATGGTGGTGATATGGGGGAGGGGGTTGCAGGTTATGGTGGTGACACGGGGGGAGGGGGAAGCAGGTATGGTGGTGACACAGGGGGAGGGGGAAACAGGTATGGTGGTGACATGGGGGGTGCAGGTATGGTGGTGACATAGGGGGAGGGGAAAGCAGGTATGGTGGTGACACGGGGGGAGGGGGAAGCAGGTATGGTGGTGACACGGGGGGAGGGGGAAGCAGGTATAGTGGTGACATGGGGGGAGGGGGGTGCAGGTATGGTGGTGACACGGGGGGTAGAGGGGGGTGCAGGTATGGTGGTGACACAGGGGGAGGGGGGAATCAGGTATAGTGGTAACATGGGGGAGGGGGGCAGGTATGGTGGTGATATGGGGGAGGGGGTGCAGGTATAGTGGTGACATGGGGGGAACAGGTATGGTGATGACATTGGGGAGGGGGGGCAGGTATGGTGGTGATATGGGGGGACGGGGCTGCAGGTATGGTGGTGATATGGGGGGAGGGGGCTGCAGGTATGGTGGTGATATGGGGGAGGGGGTTGCAGGTTATGGTGGTGACACAGGGGGGAGGGGGAAGCAGGTATGGTGGTGACACAGGGGGAGGGGGAAACAGGTATGGTGGTGACATGGGGAGAGGGGGGAAGCAGGTATGGTGGTGACACAGGGGGAGGGGGGAAACAGGTATGGTGGTGACATGGGGGGGTGCAGGTATGGTGGTGACATGGGGGAGGGGAAAGCAGGTATGGTGGTGACACGGGGGGAGGGGGAAGCAGGTATGGTGGTGACATGGGGGGAGGGGGAAGCAGGTATAGTGGTGACATGGGGGGAGGGGGGTGCAGGTATGGTGGTGACACGGGGGGGAGAGAGGGGTGCAGGTATGGTGGTGACACAGGGGGAGGGGGAATCAGGTATGGTGGTAACATGGGGGGAGGCGGGTGCAGGTATGGTGGTGACATGGGGGGAGGGGGTTGCAGGTATGGTGGTGACACGGGGGGTTGCAGGTATGGTGGTGACACAGGGGGAGGGGGGAATTAGGTATGGTGGTGACACAGGGGAGAGGGGGGTGCAGGTATGGTGTTGACACAGGGGAGAGGGGGATGCAGGTATGGTGGTGACACAGGGGGAGGGGGAATCAGCTATAGTGGTGGCATGGGGGGACAGGGTGCAAGGGGGAGCCAGGAACATCAGTGCACTGTCCCCAGCCAGCGGAGCCCCAGTCCTTCCATCAGTGTGACTGTATACCTGCTCATTTTAAGGGGGGAGCCAGGACCATTAGTGCACTGTCCCCAGCCAGCAAGCCCCGCTCCTTCCATCAGTGCCGCTCTCGTGTCACACACGGGGCAGAGTGGAGGGTTGGCGGCGGCGCCGACTGAACATTTCCTTGTGTTCAGTGGAGAGGGGGGAGGGGTCGCCAATCCCTGTAGCCAATAGGCTTCAGTGTACAATAGAATTTTCTATTTGTACACTGAAGAGAGAAGCCGATTGGCTGCCCCTCTCCTCTGCACTGAACACAAGGGGAAACAACTCTGTGACTGACTCATGGAGGCAACAGTGGCCATTTTTGTGGAGCCGTTACCGTTTTTTGACAAAAACATTCACGATTTTCTTGGGACAAACCCAAAAATTCAGTAAAAAATCGGGACAAGATTAAATCAGGATGAGGGTCCCAAAATCGGGATTGTCCCAGGAAAATCGGGACTGTTGGCAACTATGGTCTAAGAGGGTCTTTTACCTTTTCATGAAAAAGCATGTGTTGCTGCTAAAACTACCTAAAAAAAGCCTGTTTTTCAAACTTAAATAAATCAAATTGGGGTGCTGCTGCTGTATGTAATACAAGCTAACTGTAAAAAAAAAAAAAAAAATACATAAATAAATAAATAAAGTCAGCTATATATATACTGCCAGCATGTGCTGTCACAAAAATTTGAAAATCATACTGTTCCATAACAGCTTTAAGGCACCCCATGCATGTTATTTAAAAACTTTTATATTTTCAATGTTGCCCTTGAAGCTGCATTAGAACATCCTCTACCCGCCGTACAGTATTTTTAAAAAAACATGTTTTGCATTGGTACATGTTCCCCATGGTAGTGCTCAGCAAGGAGCTCTGATCATCCTACTTTAATCCTTTGCCATCCTTGCTGCTGAACAGCCTGGTGAGCCTGTACATCTGCCCTACCTAACCCCTGGCATCCCCTGCTTCAGATCCAGTGACTATTTCTGTGCTTGGTTGGCCGGCCCTGCAGCAGTAATCCTACTTTGCTGCAGGCTGACTCCTAAGTCTCTTACGCAAGCCATACCTGCCATTTCAGATGGGCTACAGTTCTACTTCCTGAGGCTGAGGTGTATGACTTACCCCTAATTATGGTCCCCCTCTCACTAGAGCCATCGAACGCTGGAGTTCCTCGTGGTCCTGGACTAGATGTATGTTGTCTTCTAGATCCTTCTATTCCAGAGCTACCTTGTTGGACACAACTCACTGAAGTATCTAACCCCCCTCAGTTTTTTCAGCCTTTTGAAGAACTCTTCAAAGAAGTCTGAAGATCTATCTGATAAGGGTTTTAAACTGACGGGCATTGTTGTTGGGGTTGCTGGTCAGTAGGGAGTTCAACAGGTTTCTTCCCTGGAACTTTGAGCCCCACGTAGGTGACTTTTGGTATAAAGGTTTAGGGATTAAACTATTATCCCAGTTATGTTGGGGTATTGGCTAGGTAGTAGGGTGTTTTTTGATGATGTCTGGGTAGGGTGTTATGTGTTCTGGGGAGAGGGGTTTCTCTGTTTTGAAGATCTGGTTACACAATGTGCTGCTCAAATGCTTCGTTGGTCTCTGACCCTAATGAATATATGTGGCAATTTTGTGTTTACTTACATGTGTTGGTTTGCTGGGCTCATCCTGCTCCTGTTTCCCCCTGATGTTCCATGATGGCTCCCTCAGATGCTGAGCTGCTGACCATTTTGTCATGGAACGTCAGAGGGGCTTAACTCCAAATATAAAAGAACACTGTTATTCCAGTATTTAAAAATGCATAACTCCCACATAGTGCTGCCACAGGAGACGCACTTAACTGATAGCAAGGTTCTGGCTCTGAAAAAGCCCTGGGTGCAAAGGGCGCTTCATGCGACCTATTCCTCGTATTCTCGAGGGGTGTCTATACTGATCAGCAAATGTGTACCATGTGTAATTCATGATGTTCATTTAGATCCCCAGGGGAAATTTGTTATGGTAGTGTTGAGCATTTATAACAAGAAATATGTCATTGTAAATGTCTATCTGCCTCCTCCGAGCCAGATACAGATTCTGTACACGCTCTATGGGAGGCTGGCTCTGCATTGCCCAGCGCATGTTCTGTTCATGGGAGACTTCAATACTACACTGTCCCTTGACCTGGATAGGCCTTGCCCTCAATCTACTTTTAATTCTGATCTTGGAACGTGGGCTCAGGCAACAGAGTTCCAAAAGGCTTGGCAGTGGCTTCACCCTCATGATAGAATGTACTCTTGCTTCTCGACCACATTTAAAACCTCCTCCCGAATTCATCTGGCTTTTGCCAATGCTGCCCTGCTGGCCAGCATTCAGGAGGCAAGTTACCTTCCCTCTGGCCTCTCTGACCACCACCCACTTAAATTGACCATTAGGACCGCCAGGTCGCGAAGCAAAGCCCTTTGGAGGTTACAACAACGAGGCAGTCCATGATAGAGTTTCTCCTTCCTTGCGGGACTATTAGGCGCACAATGCCAGATCAGCCACCGTGGAGATGACATGGGATGCTTCCAAAGCTCACAGCAGGGGTCGTTATATCTCGGCTGTGGTGGCAGTAAAGGCGGAGCTTGGGGACAGGGTCTCTGACCTGCAGCACAAGGTTGACGAGGCTCTAAATCAATATTGGGCCTCGGCAACGGTCCCCAACTTTGAGCACCTTTCAACACTTAGGTGAGAACTGCATCTCCATGTTTCAGACACCACCAGGTTGGGTATACAACATAGCAGACAGGAATACTTTGAGCATGGAGACAAGAAAAGCAAACTACTAGCGCTTCTAGCACAGCAGGATAGGCCCTTAGTGGTTATATCGGAAATCCTTACGGCAGATGGCATATTAGTCACCTCTCAGGAGGATATCCTGTCTGCATTTACCACGTTTTATACCTCTCTGTGTGTTTCCTCACTCCCTGACGGGTTTGACCCTACACCTATGATCTCTATGTTGGACACGCTAGCACTGGGATGGCTTTCTGACGCAGAGAGGCAACTCCTTGTCTCAGAGATCACTCCAGAAGAAGTCACAATGGCCATAGAGTCTTTCCCAGCAGGTAAAACCCCGGGGCCTGCCCATAGAGTATTATAGAACCCACACAGAACTACTTGCCCCCAAACTAGCTCAGATGTTTCAA
Organism: Aquarana catesbeiana; assembly: GCF_042186555.1. NCBI lineage: Eukaryota > Metazoa > Chordata > Amphibia > Anura > Ranidae > Aquarana > Aquarana catesbeiana. The sequence goes on from NC_133327.1 coordinate 550,900,325, forward strand.
GCCTGTTTGCAACAGGGCTCCTTGCCGTCCTCTATGAGGGAAGCCCATGTCGTTCTCATTCCAAAGCCTAATAAAGACCCTAATCTGTGCGCCTCCTACAGACCAATCGCACTTCTCAATTGTGATCTAAAAATACTAACCAAGTTACTGGCCACTAGACTTAATAGAGTAATAAAATCCCTGATTGACTCTGATCAAACGGGCTTTATGCCCAGTAGGTCCACAGACTTTAATATACTTAGACTATTTTCTAATATACATGCCCCCCATACTAACCAGGGCACTAGGACCATTGCCACCCTTGATATGGAAAAAGCATTTGAAACAGTGGAGTGGGTATATCTGTGGGAGGTGCTTAGAAGAATGGGTTTCCCACTTAAATTTATTGCTTGGATACACACCCTGTATACTGGTCCCATGGCATGAATTAAACTGAATGGCTCCCTGTCTCCTCCGTTCCCCCTGCAGAGGGGCACCAGACAAGGATGCCCTCTCTCCCTGGTTCTGTTCACCCTGGCCATGGAGCCTATTGCTGAGGCCCTCAGGAGCTCGGCCGAGGTTCATGGTCTTAGGGTGGGCTGGCTGGAGGAGAGAGTGGCTCTCTACATGGATGATCTGCTGCTTTTTTTGAATTACGCTGGTGACTCTCTGCGGGGCACACTCGGTGTCATGGATGACTTCTCCGCCTTCACGGGGTTGAGAGTGAACTGGCACAAGTCTCAGCTGTTCCCTGTGGATGAGGGGGCCAGGTCCTCCTCACCCTCCTCTCTCCAACTCCAGTGGGTTGATCAGTTTACCTATTTAGGTATTATCATCTCAAGAGAGAGTAGGGACTTTGTGTGGCTCAATCTTGACCCTGTCTTGGTAGCAATTAAAACCAAACTGAAATCATGGAGCAATCTTCCCCTTTCCCTCATTGGGCGCATCAATCTTCTCAAAATGAAAGTCCTCCCTAAATTTACGTACATCTTTCGGAACTCCCCACAATGGCTGACCAAAACTTTCTTTAATTCTCTTAAGCAACTCTTCCTCTCCTTTATTTGGGGACCTAAACAAATAAAACAAATAAAACAAATTCAAATACACCACTCTGACCAGGCCTGTGGACAGTGGGGGCTTGGCTCTCCCTGACTGGCCGCACAGCTTGTGACCACTCATTGGTGGTTGCATCCATACCTGACCAACTCTGCGGTCCTACTGGTGGCGGCTACAGTGGGGTCTCTGGAGGCCTTGAAGGGGTTGATATTCAGGGGGCCTAAAACGCCTATGCGTACCACTATGCGGGCATGGAAGGTGGGTGAGGCGCTGAGGGCACCCCAGCCGAACTCTTGATCTCCTCACACCCCCCTGTGGCTGAACTCTAACCTATCACAGTTCAATACCATCCCGGATCCACAGGCCTGGGCCAAATACAAAATACTGACCCTTGAACATATTATCTCCAACAGAGAGCTCACCCCCTTTCACGTTTTATGCACCACATTTAATGTGCCTGCACAGGCCCATTTTAGGTATCTTCAAATCGCTCATCCCTACAGGTGTCAGTTCTTAGGCCAACTAGTTGAATTGGCATACTCGGAGCTTGAATCCACCCTTCGGGTGAAAGACTTGGAGAAACCCACATCTCAGTTCTACAGGTCCTTGCTGGTTGCTGCCGGCCCCGAGTTGTCCACCCTCCACAAGAAATGGGTGGGGGACATACCGGAGCTGGACGAGGACGACTGGAGGGAGATTTGGGACTTTCCCTTCACCCCTCTGGTCTCAGCTAGGAACAAACTGCTCTGATACAAAATTGTGCATAGAGCTCACTACATGCCTCACAGGCTGCACCAGATGTCGCTGACGCATTCTCCGGCGTGCTGGCGTTGCTCCTACCAACCGGATGACTTTTTCCACATTTTTTGGGTTTGCCCAGCAATCGAACATTATTGGAAAGAAGTACTCCAGGTGATTGCTAAGGTCACTAAGATTCGTGTTCCTTATGATCCTAAATATTGTCTGCTGGGGCTGGTGGAACACCTGTCAATGCTCAGAGCCAGGAAAATATCCCTGCTATTGTACTATGATCGTAAGGCCATTACGATGAACTGGAAACAATCGTCTCCCCCCTCTGTCAGATTCTGGAAAAGCCTAGTGAATGCCAGTTTACCCCTGTATAAAGCCACCTACTTGGGCAGGGGTTGTCCACAATCATTTAAAAAGGTATGGACCTGTTGGCTAGATGATAATAACACGGCAACTGATGCAGTAACCAATTCCTAGATTAACACTATATCTCTAGTCTGTTAGTATATTGACCCAACTACTCTGATGTTGCATTATCCTGTTGGTACTAATTTGAGCACAGATTCTCCTGAACTGAACCTCTCCCCACAATAAGGTTATAGTATAAGTTAGTTTGTTTATTTTGTATGTTGTGCCCTGTTGCGGTATGTTGCCGCATCAGAAGAACTGCCCCTGCGTGGGCTAGGTTTGGCCCCTGCATGGGCTAATTTTGTATGCTAATGAAAAATTTTATAAAAAAGATCTTGCAAAAAAAAAAATGGCTAGAATTTAGCTACAAGCCCCCACCCCAGACTTCAGTGGGATTCGCTTACTAGTTTGCATTCGCCAAATCTTGAGCAAAATTTGCCAAACCCTAGTCAATACCCAGGAAGATTCACCCATCACTATCTATAACAATGCACTTCTAGTTGTCCCTGAAACAAGGAAACATCACGTTTTATGAAGCTTGCTAAATGCAAATGTAGATAAGAATGAATTCCAAAACAAGTTCAGATCAGGTAATATGTCACTTTTTACCATTTATCAACCCCACCACAGTGTACTGCATGTAAACAAGACTCGACATGCTATTGAAGCTCTTTAATTGGCTTCTTAAGCCCATTTCAGGTGTATAGACATCTTGGCATGTTATTAGAATAACATAAATTTGAAATGTGAATAAAATTTACCATTTAATATTCTCCCACAGCTCTTCAATTGATATGTTTGAGGCAATAAAAATGCATCCTACTGATATTTTGCTCCAGGCAAGGTGAGTCATATAACATCAAAATAACCTGTTATCCAAAGTAAATAAAATTGCTATGCAGCACTAAAAACCTGCTGAACCATTGTTAATCTTCTGCTGCCAACGCTACCCCATCCCTCTTTGATATTAAGATGCAGTTAAATTTTGCATCACACAGAACTTTCCATGCGTAAAGGGTTCCATGCACATGTCAAGATAAATATCAACCTTTATTTCACATACAAGGTTAGAACTCTGGTAAAGCTTTCAAACGTGAATAAGTGAACCCTGAAATTAATAAATATTAAACTCAGAAACTTGGCTAGAATAATCATTTTTACAAGCAAATCAATCACAATATTAAGTAATGCTGTTAATATATTTATCTATAGTGTAATATGGATATTAGCGTTTGAAAAGATGTTTAATATTGTTATATATTTGATAGATTTTTCTTTTAAATTATAACTTTTGAACAGTTTGAGGTCTGGCGTACTTTGATTTTCGATAAACAGATTCCTTGGTTAAGCTGGGCTTGGCCCAAAGGTTATGGTACGTAATGGCACCAGTAACAGCTAACATCTAGAGCAGTGGTCTTCAAACTATGTCCCGGGTGCCAATATGCAGCCCTTAACTTGCCTTACCCAGCCCTTGGGGCACTTTAACCTCCCACTGATGCAAGACACAATTCCTCCCACTGACACCAACAATGTGGCATAATTCCTGTTACTGACATCAACAGGACACTATTCCTTTCACTGACACCAACGATGGTGCGCTATTCCTCCCCTAATGCTAAAGATGCACTGTTTACTCTCACTGACTCCAGGGAAATTTTTACTCCCACTGGCTGCAGTCTGGCCCCCCTAAAGTACTGTGACTAGCTAGAAAGAGATGTGAATCATCATGTTCTTTGAACAGTTGGTTGAGGACAATGACTCAGATCTGGGCTCTTCTGTATACACTGAGCATTATTAGGAAGCACTGGTGCAATTCTACTGTAAAACAAGGAAGTTTATTTCCTTCATCAGTATTTAACACATAGTAGGATGCATAGGATAGGCTAGAATTAGTGGTTATGTCTACGCACTACAAAATGGAAAATTAAGGTATGAGGTTAAATGACCTAATGAAGGCAGTTGTTTTTTTTACTACATTACTAGACATTTATATTACAGAAATAGTAACTTAAAGTTGTGAATATTTGAGCAGTAGTGATCACAATGTGGTAATATTTAATAAAGTATAGAAAAAAGGCTACAAAAACTATACATTTTAGAAAAGATAAGTTGAATAAATTAAAAGAAGCACTTAACCTTGTATACTGGGAATGTGTACCACTAAACAAAGACAAAAATTTTTTTGTTTACATTTTGGAATATAGATGAAGTAAAGTAAAAACTAAAAAGCAAGGTGATAGCTTTTATCCTTTGTCAATCAGGAGATTAAGGAAGCATGCAATAAAAAATGCTATGTAAAAGCATAGGTAGGCAATGCAATTATGTAGTACTAATCAAAGGCAAGAATCTTCAACTAAAATGTTTAGTGTCTTACCAGAAGATTGCTAAAAGTGTAAAAAGTGCACCATATATAATATTTAGGGGGGGGGGGGGGGTGTAGCCAATACTGCTTGAATAAAAGTACTTGAAATATTTTTTCCAGTTTTACCTGAGTATAATTAAATCAGAACTCCAGAGTATTTAGAAGCCTGACAGAGATTCTAATTCTCCTCTACACAATCTATAACTGAGAAAAAAAGATTTTGACTAGTGATACACTTTATGTTTGCTATCTCATTTTCTTCTCAGACTGAATCATTTCCATAAGACATAGCATGGATGTTGTAAAAAAAAAAAAAAAAAAAACATATCCTAGGGCTTAACTGCTATTCCAGAATATCCCTAGTATTGTGCATTGCCTAGTGAATAACCAGCATAATACAGCAAGGCACACATGACATCTTAAGCTTTTGGTTCCTCTTCTCTAGTGTTCTCTGGCATATTGACATACATGAATGTGTTATTAGCTTTGCCCTCTATACACTCAATGAAATGTACATTGAGAAAATAGTGCTAGAAAATGACTTGAAATAGATGTTTAAAAAATAAGGGAATTCTCATTTCCAATCACCAGCTATAACAGCAAACAGAATCAGGATTAATAAAAAGGAGATAAACAGATGTTGTGCAATATTATTCTCACCCCAGTAAAAATCACTGGTAAGGTCCCATTGTAAATATGGGTACAGATTTGTTGCATATTCATGATTCACCTTAGCAGCCCCAGCCATTTAAGGCATGGTATTGCTTTTGCTGCCCCAGGTTTGTGAACATGGAACACTTGATCAAAGAGAAAACAGATATCTAGATTTAAAATGATGTGTTATGGATACAACTCAGAATGTCCTGTATCAAACGTTTACTTAAAAAATACAGATTCAATTATAACTGTACTTGTGATTTATTTTTAATGTATTATAAACATATTATGCATCATTTTTGTTCAAATAATATATGTATGTTACATCCAAGACACTCAGTCTATAAAGCATTTGGGGCTTTTTTTAATAAATTGGAAAGGTAGGTAGAAAGGAGTGCCAGGTGTCCAATGAATGAAAGTTGAAAGGTGAGTTTGAAAGCGTTCACTGAAAATTAAACTTTTTAAAATCACATAAAACATTAGTTTACACATTTGTGAACTTTTTTTTTTAGCTTGGGATAAAGCAGGTAAGGGCTAGGAATTTAGGTCAGATTTTTATTGCTATCAATGTTTTTGCCAAAAAGATTCATGCTACTCAAGTGTCAGAAAGTAATAGAAAATTCAAAATGTTTTATAGTTATCAACAGAACTGGATGTAAGGGGAGCTCTTCCAACAAGAACATATGTTCCCATGATGACCACTATCTAAGAGAGAAATTTACCTCAGTTTGGAGAGATTTTTGGAGAGACTCTTATCTCCTCAATGGGACTCTGACAGCAAACACTAATAAGGCAAAAGAAGTTGAACAAAACATTGATGTTGAAATTCCTTATAACCATGTTCCAGTATTAGCCGGCAGTAGACAATTTTAAATAACACGGCGTAGGGTCCCCCACCCAATATCTATATCAGATCCTTAGGTCTGGTATGGATTGTAAGGGAAACCCTCACGGCAACATATTGTAAAAAATTGTGTGGGGTCCCCCCAAGATCCATACCAGACCCTTATCTGAGCATGAAGCCTCGCAGGCCAGGAAAGGGGGGTGACGAGCATGCACCCCCCTCCTGAACCATACCAGGCCATGTGCCCTCAACATGGGTTTTTTTTGGGACAGGGGGGCTCTGCCCCCTCGCCCAAAGCAACTTGTCCCCATGTTGATGGAAACAAGGGCTCCTGGGCTGTGGTTGTGGGGGTATCCGGGCAGAGGGCTTACCCTGGAATCTGGAAAATCTATTTAAATGTGTATTTTTTTATCACTTTATGCAGAATTAAAATCAATGCATTGATACATGTCCCCCAGGGCAGTACCTGGGCCCCTGTTCCCTAGAGTTTGCATTTCGGGTCCGAACTTTTTACATGTTCGTGAGTTCTGGTGCGAACTAAACTGTGGGGTGTTCGGTCCATCACTATTGTCTGACCTTGTCTGACCTGACGGCTCCTGATCTAGAGATATGAGATGGACATCGCTACACTGCTGGCCCCAGTGACAGTTCTTCGTCCTCATGAAGCTTTGTACAAGGCACTGTATGATATAAGAATATACTAATGTGCAAACCAATACCTAATTAATAGTGAGTAGCTGCCAACATGAAATATGTTCCCACACAGTGATAAATAAAAATCAATAAACATGGTGCTTTCTCAGTGAACAAAATAATAATGCTAGAATAAATTAAATCAAGTGTAATGATAATCAAATAACTAATTCATCAATGGCAAATAAAGTGCTATGTGCAAATAATCCTCAATCCAGATATGGATGTAAAACCTTTCACAGTGCAATTAATATAATCAAATATAGTAATGCAATATTAATCAATATATAATATAACTTAAAGTGCAATAATAACTTGTGACAAAAGTCCATAAAGTGCTTGGTGCAATCAATCTTCAATGCACAGAAATACTTCATAAAAAGTGTCAGCAATCGTAGTGCAGACCCATATATCAATTTCCTCAATAGTGCTTCACCATCCGTGTGTGCAGTGTGCCCCAGCCTCTCACCTCAAAGGAAGACCCCTACGGGTCTAGTCCCACAAATGATTAATCTCTCATATAAATTCACAGGAATAGTCTCTCTCCTTGTAGTCCTCTACTAGATAGGGCAGCGATGTTCACAGATACAGGCAGGTATTTCCATTAAAACATAGCTATCTCCTCCACCTCCTCCACTTTTCACCAACAAGGCTCACATGTAAAAAAAAAAATAGGTCTCCATGTGTAATATTTTAATAGGATAAAACGCAGTCAACAGCTTTCTCTTGTATCAGGGACTTCCGGTCTTGGCTGTGATGTTCACCCGGCTCTTCCCAAATATTATTTATATTTGTATAAGGCACTATTGCTCTATCCAAAATGTGAATGCAAATTGTATCCTCTATTACTGTAAAAAAGTGTTTTATTCTGCCAGATCTATGAGCTTCCTTTCTCTCCTTTTGTTTTACAGTGTACCACAAGGGCCTGTAGAAATTTGAATAGGCCCTAAGTTCTAAAGTTCTGTAGGGAAAAGGTTTTAGCTGTCTTTCTGATACATTATTACTTGCAGTCACAATTACTTTATTTCACAGTTTTTTCTCTCATTTATCTTTTCACTGACAAAGATAGAAAAGGGTAAAAGAATGGTATTACACATACAGTGGGGCAAAAAAGTATTTAGTCAGCCACCAATTGTGCAAGTTCTCCCACTTAAAAAGATGAGAGAGGCCTGTAATTGTCATCATAGGTATACCTCAACTATGAGAGACAAAATGTGGAAACAAATCCAGACAATCACATTGTCTGATTTTTGGAAGAATTTATTTGCAAATTATGGTGGAAAATAAGTATTTGTCAATATCAAAAGTTCATCTCAATACTTTGTTATATATCCTTTGTTGGCAATGACAGAGGTCAAACATTTTCTGTAAGTCTTCACAAGGTTGTCACACACTGTTGCTGGTATGTTGGCCCATTCCTCCATGCAGATCTCCTCTAGAGCAGTGATGTTTTGGGGCTGTTGCTGGGCAACACAGACTTTCAACTCCCTCCAAAGGTTTTCTATGGGGTTAAGATCTGGAGACTGGCTAGGCCACTCCAGGACAGTGAAATGCAGTGAAATGCTTCTTACGAAGCCACTCCTTCGTTGCCCAGGCGGTGTGTTTGGGATCATTGTCATGCTGAAAGACCCAGCCACGTTTCATCTTCAATGACCTTGCTGATGGGAGGAGGTTTGCACTCAAAATCTCATGATACATGGCCCCATTCATTCTTTCATGTACACGGATCAGTCATCCTGTTCCCTTTGCAGAGAAACAGCCCCAAAGCATGATGTTGCCATCCCCCATGCTTCACAGTAGGTATGGTGTTCTTGGTTGCAACTCAGCATTCTCTCTTCTCCAAACACGACGAGTTGTGTTTCTACCAAACAGTTCTACTTTGGTTTCATCTGACTGTCGTGAATAATAAGTCAGAATAAGTATGTGCCTTTTTAAGGACAGGTTTCCCGCACAATAATTATTATTGAGTAATTTTTAACGAAGATATTTTTAAGATACAAAATCAATCTATATGACACAGTCTATGCATGTGAAACTTATTCACGGAGACGTGTGAGCATACGAAATAGTAATTTATTGGTTGACAAACACAAATAATCACATGAAATTAAGATACCGATTGCGTTACATGAACGTCTTGAAAATCAATAAAACACTTGCAAAAATGAGCGTACCTTTGACATAATACCACCATGATAACTTCTCGGGAGAATCAATAACCTTGTGAACTTGACAATTAAACAGAACGTCTGTATTTCACACGTACAACCGTTATTATACTGCAGGTAAGTAAGTGGTTTAAAATGTGAAATAAATTAGACGTTTGTTTTGTCAATAAATGTGGCAACTATGCAAAAAGAAAAATATAATGAAAAATTTGAATCTTTAGAGAAAAATCTACAAGGTGGTTATTGTTTCGGGAGAATGATTATCAATTGTATAATATTCAATACATCAATATTTGAGAGAACATATCAATATTTGAGAGAACATACAAGATAAAATCAACATGACACAATTATCCATTCCAGGATGGCTACTGTTCCTATTGGCTGGTTACCAGAGCTAAGATGGCTGCCGTAGTTTCAAAATGGATACTCTTAAAAAGGATTTACTTCTTGTGACCTCCGAGTTCTAAGTATTAGGTGTTGAGGAATCTTCATGAATGTAAAGATATGTATTCATGCATGGTGCATGAGTGTCAGTCTGGGAGTGTGTGTATCTCCCAGTGTCCCCCCTCAGGATGGATCCCTGAGCTTCCTTCTGAGCTCTCCCCCTGAGCTCACTTCCTCTCCATCTTTTTCTCCCTCCTTCTTTTCTTTTTTACTTGCCTCTAAATACCATTTCAGATAATGAGACCATAAAAATTATAATGGCTCTGCCCAAAAGGATGTGGCTTCTTTTCTACTGGTTTAAGAGACTTAATTATTAACCTTTCCCGGGAATTTAGTGAGTTCAAATAATATCACTTTCAACCACCAGGTGTCTCACATGTGTTTTGAGTTTATCCTTTTAAGTTAATACATTCTATTTTCATAATGTGTATAATGGTAAGAATAGTATATACCTTTAAATATTCTGGTAATCAGTCTAATGTAAAATACACTCAGTATAAGTTTGATTAGTCACCATTACATAACTTGGTTATATATATGTATCTCTATAAATGTATATCTATAAAAACTGGTCTATCTATGAAAGACATATGTTATATATATTGATCAATACTACATAAAAATGATTATCTATACGGATACCTGTATAACTTCTGGTATCTCCAATGAATATTTGTTTATCCAAGCATAGGCTACAGTCTTATATAGTTATAATCATAATTATATGTTTTTCCTAATACTAATTCGTTTCTTCAAACACTTCTACTTATAAAATCACACTTTCATATATATTTTTTATACCAAAGTTGTTGGGTCCTGCAGATGCTAAAATTATGATCGTCTTTGTGACCCACAATATCATATATAGTTCGAAATGACTTATAGTAACCATATAGGTACTTTTTAAAATATCTTTGACTGGCCCAAGATTCACCTCTTTCTATCATGTGTTGAGATGGACGTTGAACATTCCCACTGGATGTTTTGAGATGACTTGTTTGCCTAAACAGTTCCTAAAAATTCACACAATGGGTTTTGTTAGCCAAGGTGTTAGCTATTTAAACAGCCCCTCACTTGAACATAATAGGTTTAGGCCAGGTGAGGTTATTTCTATGTGAGAATAGTCTGTACAACCTTGTTTCCTATGGCTGTAAGGGTAGTTTTCGTTTATTCACTAATACCATGTAAATATCTCCTTGTTTTGTGACGAGAGCAGCCATTGTTCCATCGAGTTTTCCTCACAATACATGCTTGTAAAAGTCTTCAATATTTGATGTAGTAGAAAAACTTGGAAAAACATGAGAACGTCTATTTTGTTCTAAAGGTCTCCAAAAGGGCAACAGTTCAATAACTGCAATAATCATGGTTCATCTGCTTTCTTTTGAGGCCTAAGAAATTCTCATAATTCTGCCGGTAAATATAAAACGTATTTCTTCATAAATTCACAACATGACCATATGACATTCTCCCAATCCTCTTCTGGATCATCCAAATGCTCTCTAGCAAACCTCAGACATGTACTGGCTTAAGCAGGGGGACACGTCTGGCACTGCAGGATCTGAGTCCCTGGCAGCGTAGTGTGTTACTGATGGTAGCCTTTGTTACGTTGGTCCCAGATCTCTGCAGGTTATTCACTAGGTCCCTTTGTGTGGTTATGGGATTTTTGCTCACCGTTCTTGTGATCATTTTGACCCCACGGTGTGAGATCTTGCATGGAGCCCCAGATCGAGGGAGATTATCAGTGGTCTTGTATGTCTTCCACTTTCTAGTTTTTGCTCCCACAGTTGATTTCTTCACACCAAGCTGCTTGCCTATTGCAGATTCAGTCTTCCCAGCCTGGTGCAGGTCTACAATTTTGTTTCTGGTGTCCTTCAACAGCTCTTTGGTCTTCACCATAGTGGAGTTTGGAGTGTGACTGAGGTTGTGGACAGGTGTCTTTTATACTAATAACAAGTTCAAACAGGTGCCATTAATACAGATAATGAGTGGAGGACAGAGGAGCCTCTTAAAGAAGAAGATACAGGTCTGTGAGAGCCAGAAATCTTGCTTGTTTGTAGGTGACCAAATACTTATTTTCCACCATAATTTGCAAATAAATTCTTTCAAAAATCAGACAATGTGTTTTTCTGGATTTGTTTCCACATTTTGTCTCTCATAGCTGAGGTATACCTATGATGACAATTACAGGCCTCTCTCATATTTTTAAGTGGGAGTAATTGCACAATTGGTGGCTGACTAAATACTTTTTGCCCCACTGTAAGTAGATGCACGTATATTGCTGGTATGATATGCTGAATTGTGAAAACAGGAATGTTTTTCAGGGTCTGAATCGTCCATGCGGATTGCTGTTGCAAGTTTATCAAGCACGCTTGCAATATGTCTAGAGACCATTTTATTATTCTTTTCAGGTATGCAACAAATATGGAATGAAATAGAATATCTCTACGTGCTGAAAGTTATTTTCATTTATCAATCTGAGTAAATGAATATATTAAATTCTAAACGTAAGTGAGTAACATCAGGGTGATTCTAACCATCAGGTACTAAAAAACAACCATTGTAATTTTTTTACTTATAGATTTACTTATAGACTGTTGCCTTTGTTTGATAACTTATAACAGCTATGGCTGAAACTAGCATTAAAAGGATGGGTGTGCATAGACTGCAAAGGGGAGTCTCAAGACTCTATACATTTCACAGAATACAGCTTAGTAAAGGTAGTCTCCTGATTGCTGAACCAAGTAGAGCTGTAGCTTGTAGCCTGTATAAAAATGGTGACAGGATGCTTATTTTTGCTATAGAATCGAATTTTAAATTGCATGATAGCTGTATAACTACAGAACTGGTGGAGCCTGTAAAAAAGGATAGTTATATTTAATGTGTACCTTGGATAGAATCATCTCTGGTACATGACTGAATTATACAACTCTGTAAAAGAAATAAAATATAGTGAACTGCTACCATTCTCCATAAAACCAAAATTGCTGCCTGTCCCAGATCCTGCAACATGGCCTCTTTTTTTTTTATAAAATAAAGTGCAGTGCTGGTGTGATGTCAGTAGAATAGACAGCAAACTAATATAACTACATACTCAGTACAATGACCTCATATGCAAGTGAAACAAGTGCTGATAGCAAATGTAAATCTATGTTTTATAATGGAAAGATGATAAAATCCCCATACAGTCACATAGACCAAAAGTGAACAGACAGATGATTAAAAATAATAATAGTGGGGAGATGGGCGGAGCCTAGCAGAGCAGACATGCATTGTTAGAGCTCCACACCGCTGAGGAGAGAAGAGAAGGACAAAGCGGAGCCTGCAGGCTCAAAAGGTATCCATTTGAACCTTTTTGCCCCAGGGAACAAACTGTGAAAGTTTGGGCAGGAAATATGGTACTGGGAGGAAACCGTGGCAGAAATAAAAATCACCTCACAAAGAGCTCACAGGCACTCACTGCAACTAAAGCAGCTCCAGTCACCTCACAAGATACAGCATCAGGGTGTTCTCACAGACAGAAAATGTCACACCAAGACTCTCCATTTGAGTCAGATACAGAACAAATCCTCTCACAAACTTCTCCACAAGCCTCCTCAGCATCCCCAGTAATATTATTACAATTTGAAAAGATGCTTCATAAGACTTTAAAACAAACCTCAGACCAAATAACAAAAAGCCTAACCAAAGAAATAAGAGAGCTGGGAAACCGCACCGCAGCCCTAGAAATAAAAATGGATGAAATTGAAATTACAACCCAAGTAAATATAACAGAATTGGAACAATTAAAAGAAGAGAATTTAATACTTCAAACTAAGCTCGAAGATTACGAAAATAGAGCCAGACGTTCAAACTTGCGCATAAGGGGAATACCTGAAACTGTGACAGACCTGCAATCTACTATTACTGCTCTATTACAAGAACTAAAGCCAGATATCCCTATTGAACGTTTAGAACTGGACAGAGTACACAGAGCCCTCACAGCCAAAAAGAAAGATGGACCCCCACGTGATATAATCACAAAATTTCATTGTTACAGAACGAAAGAACAAATACTAATTGCTGCAAGAGAAAAAAAGGAACTTAATTTTCAAGGACACAATTATCAAATTTTTGCTGACCTATCCCAACTTACTATTACTAAAAGACGATCCATGAAACCCCAACTAATGGAACTGCAACGCCACAACATTATGTATCAATGGGGCTTCCCCTTTTCAGTCAGATTTAACTACCAAGGTACAATTTACAGAAGCAGATCAGCAGATGAACTACAACAAACCCTTTTAAAATTAAATCTGACAGAACCCACAAGCAGCAACTCTCCCACACGCAGAAGAATGGCATCATCTTCACCTTCAGGCAGCACTCAGAAAATTTCAGAACAAAATGGGAATCATCATTCTCACAAAAGAGGCCGTTATGCCACATCATCCATGGACCAAGAAGATTCAATGGACTGACATCCTATTTCCTGATATCTTTTCATTTATTATACTAAGAGATGGTTCTCTATAAAAAACCTGTATTTATAACTGAATGTAACTGCATTCTGATAGTCACACACTGTGTGGGATCATGTTACATTCCAGTTATATTTCTTATTACTTCTGATTCATATAGCCTTAGAATATATAAGTGAAATAAGGAAATTCTTGTTCAGTTATATATTATCAGGTAATAACAATAGATGTATTACTTTTTAAGACAAATATGTTCAATAATCCAGAAGTAATGGAAGCTTTTTCTTTCTTTTCTTAAAACAAATATATTATTACCTAACTAGTTCCTAGAATTATGTTTTTGTTTATTCTAATCTGAAGCAATACAACCTCAATTTTATGAGTTAACATATCTAAACAGTTACATATGAATAAAATATGTAATTGTTTACTCCAAAATGGTTAAAACCCCAAAATAATTCAAACTATCTTCATCAATACCAAAGTTATTAACAGTACCTTTCTAACTGAATTATTTAGCCTAGGGCAAGACTAACCATATACAACCACCCTGGAATAAATAATTTCAACAAAAACTATATTCTGCACTCCAATTAATGAAACATCATTTTGATGTCTTTTGACATAGCACTTCTCTCCTGTAAGCGGAAGATCCGTGTACCCCCATTAGCCCTCCTCATTCTCCCAACCATATTATGTGGGAGTGTGACGAAGGCACTTATTCCCCTAAGAGAGATATTTATTCTCTTTCACGGGTAAATTGTGATTACTTGCAAAAAATAATTTATACAATGTATCATCTAATCTCATATGTTTTTTGTTTACTCTTTACTCCAGAATTCACTGGTTTCTTTTCTATCTATTCATCTCTTCAGTCCACACAGGTTGATCTGCGCAGTCAGCTCTGCATAACAAAAAGTAAGTCAAAACTATTTGATCTGTTGCCATGGCACCACTGAATATACTTTCCCTGAATGTTCAGGGAATAAATGTCCCTCAAAAAAGGACCAAAGCCTTCCGTACTTTCCATAACAAGAAGGCTCACATAGTATGCCTCCAAGAAACACACTTCACCAAAGATTCTACTCCAAAATATATTTCTCCTTTTATCAACAAATTTACACGGCTTCTGCCTGTACCAAGCAAAGGGGAACTCTAATTGCATTTCACCGATCCACACCATTCACCTTATCATCAGAAATTAAAGACCCAGAAGGTAGATACCTGATACTCATGGGTTATATAATGGATACAGCAATCACGGTGATTTCCTACTACGCTCCTAACAAACAACCTACACCATTCCTCTCACATATATTACAAGTGATTAATACACACAAAATAGGAACAGTGATAATGTGTGGGGATTCGAACCAGGTCCTCCTCCCATTTCTAGATAAATCACCTTTTACACCATCCAAAATAACCTCTAGATTACCTTTTTCTCAACTTCTTTCCAAATACAATCTGGTAGATTCGTGGAGAGAAAGTAACCCAATGAAAAAGAAATTCACTTATTTCTCGCACCCTCATCAAACCTTCACCAGAATAGATCATATTTTTCTAACAATAGGAATGATACCAGAAATTATTGCGTCAGATATAATTCCGATTGCGTGGTCTGACCATAATGCAGTATACACTACTATAGCCTCAGCCATACCAAACGCGCATGACCCA
Organism: Aquarana catesbeiana; assembly: GCF_042186555.1. NCBI lineage: Eukaryota > Metazoa > Chordata > Amphibia > Anura > Ranidae > Aquarana > Aquarana catesbeiana. The sequence continues at coordinate 550,915,829 of NC_133327.1, forward strand.
ACGTGGTACTTACCGGACATAATGCTCAAACACCCACTACATCAGATGGCCATTGAACAAGCTTTAAAGGAATACATATCAAATAATAATACAACAGACATCTCCCCAATAACACTGTGGGAAGCTCATAAGCCTGTCTTGCGTGGTACAATACAAAGACAAATGGCACTATTTAAACGGGAACGCAAAAATCTAGCAAAAAAACTAGAACTCAATTTTAATGTAGCCTACATATCATTTCAAGATAATCCATCTCAGAGTACAAAATTTCATCTGGAAAAATCTAGATTGGAATACGATCTATTTCTCACTGAGTCAGTTAATAAATCCCTCAAACGCTCCAAACACAATTTCTACATGAATACAAACAAACTAGGTACATATTTGGCTCGGGCATTAAATTCAACTAACAAATCTTTCAAACCAATACGTTTGAAATTATCAAAAAATGTTTACACTTGTAATCCAGTTAAAATAGTGCATAAATTTCACTCACATCTCGCAACTTTATACAAGACAAACAATGAATTTAATCCTACAGAGGCTGAATCCTTCTTCTCAAAAATAACCTTACCTGAGTTATCTCAGAATCAAAAAAGCAGTTTGGATGAGCCTATAACTATAGATGAAGTTGCTAACGCCATAAAAGACCTAAAACTTAACAAAAGACCAGGCCCAGACGGCTACTCGGCTTTATACTATAAAACATTCTCAGAAATACTCTCTCCCATTCTCACTGAAACTTTTAACAAACTTCTAGATGGACATTCTTTTCGGCAAGAAACACTAATGGCAATTGTTTGTATGATCCCAAAACCCCTTTCTGATGATACTTCCTGTGTGAATTATCGGCCTATCTCTCTGTTAAACCTCGATATTAAATTATTTGCAAAAATAATAGCAAAATGCCTCAATAGCATTATAGGCAGGCGATAATATACGCAGGGCAGTGTTATTGGCACATATTGCTAAAAAACGGAAAATCCCTTTATGTTTTCTATCTCTCGATATTAAGAGGGAATTTGACACAGTATCCTGGCAATCTATGCAATATTCATTACAAAAATGGGGTTTTGGACCCCACTTTTTAACATGGATCAAAGCATTATATAATAAACCCAAAGCCTATATAAAATATGCTGGATACAAATCTGAAGCCTTTAATATCGAAAGAGGTACCCGACAGGGTTGCCCATTATCTCCCTTATTATTTGCCCTTATACTCGAACCCATGGCCCAATACATCAGAACAAACCAAACTATAACTGGCATTGAAGTAGGAGGTATTACACACAAATTATGTATATTTGCAGACGATATATTACTTTTTCTATCATCACCACAGGTCTCTGGTCCTAACTTAATACCAGCTCTTGATGGATTTGCAGCCCTATCCGGCCTTATGATTAATCCTAAGAAATGCCTAGCGCTTAATATTTCACTCACAAACATGGAATTGATCCCGGCTAGGGCTGCACTCCCATTCACATGGGCAGAAAAATCAATCCCATATCTTGGAATTCATTTAACAGCATCTCATTCTGACTTATTCTCAACCAATTATCCTCCTGTATTAAGACAGATCACAAATCTAATAAAACAATGGTCGCAACTTCCTTTATCCTGGATAGGGAAGATTAATGCAATCAAAATGACTATTCTACCCAAATTGCTTTATCTATTCAGAGTCCTCCCTATTCCAATTCCTTCCTATTTTTTGAGAATAGTACAAAAAAGAGCAACTTCATTTATATGGGGCTCTTCTAAACCACGTATACCTATACACACACTACATCTTCCCAAAAATAAAGGAGGCCTGGGATACCCTAATTTTACTAACTACTATGGAGCAGCACATTTGCCCAGTCTGTCCAAATACCATGCAAAACAGGAAATCCCATTATGGGTATTTATAGAGGCTTCAGAAAATGACCCTCTATTAATATCAAATTTATTATGGCTTGATCCCAAAGGCCGCTTTAAAATTCATAATCCCATAACTAAACACTTCTTATCTCTCTGGGATAAACTAAAAACCAAATATCAGTTGCAATCTCCACACAATCCTCTCCTTTCTTTTATCAGAAATCCGGCTTTTTACCCGGCATGGATCTACCCAAATTCTTTTAAAGCTTGGACAACATCAGGCATTCAGACACTAAATGACTTCATAGCATCTAAATCATTCCTTTCATTCCCATCACTTAGAGAAAAATATGATCTACCAAACTCTGAGATATTTAGATATCTCCAAATCAAAAATTTCTATACACCATTCCTAAAGGGGGATACACCATTATCCCAATTATCCATTTTTGAATCAATCTGTACAAAAGATCCATTTGCTAAAGGTACAATTTCATCACTTTATAATCAATTATATGGAGTAGCAAATCTTAATAGACCCTCTTACGTTCAGAGGTGGGAGGAGGACCTGGGACGAACTTTAGAAGACACGGACTGGTCTAACATATGGCTCACATCTAAGTCATCTTCACCCAACATCTTAGCACTGGAGACAAATTATAAAGTCCTAACTCGCTGGTACCTTGTACCCGCAAGAGTGGCAAAATATTCACCTAATACCTCAGCTCTTTGTTTTCGAGGATGCCCAGAAATAGGCACATATTTACACATATGGTGGACGTGCCCAGTAATCCAAACCTTCTGGAAGGAAGTCTTCGTGATTGCATCTAAAATATTTAAAAAAATAATACAACCAGATCCATATTTAACTTTACTTAATCTAAAACCGGAATGGTTAACACTCTCTCAATTCAAACTTATGATCCAACTAATAACGGCTGCAAAACAAACAGTGGCCAAGGCATGGAAATCTCCTACATTGGTACTAGCAGAAACAATTCACAGAATGAATAATACAATGTCCCATGCTAAGATGGTAGCCATCGATCAAAATCAAATTCCAAAATTTGAAAAACTTTGGCATCCTTGGATAAAACAACAGTTCCTGTCAAACTTCAATGACTCTGTCCTGTTGCCATGGTAGCAGATTAAATGACTTACAGAGACACCCATTCTAAGGCTTCAAAGAGAACTAAAAAGAATAATAAACTGACGAGCGGGACAACCTTGTGGACCATACCTCTACCTTTCAACCCTTTTTCTTCTTTCTCTTTCCTTTTCTCCACCTTACGATTAAAGCTCATTATCAGAATTTATTTGACCTATATACACTCTACTTGTAAACAATATGTATTGTAGGTATAAATCATTTAAATACCTACAAAAGTAACTAAGGAAATGATTTATATCTTTAATTTAGGTTTACGTGAACAAAATGTTTAATATTTGAAATTTCATGATATTTACCTATATAAACCCTACTGTAAAACAATGAGCTTACTTTATAGATCCTTGTAAACTTTCTTTATGTATCTTTATAACATTGTATACTCAATAAACTTCTTTTGACAAGGAAAAATAATAATAGTATTGTGAAGCAAAAAAGAAAATATGTGCATTTATAAGTGAACATCAAAGTCCATAAGCAGCTATATATGACGACATGGTGACTTGAAAAACTTGGTGCAAACACTTTGTCAGTAGATAATCCACCCCCGATATATATAAGGCTTACCGGAAAAGTTGAACCCAAATAAGCATACGCCTAATGAGTCAGTAAGGCTTGTGGTGTAATACACCCAGGGGAATCTTTCATCGGCACATACAGCATCCAATGGGAGATAAGACTCGTGTGGTCCTTCGCGGCACTACTTCCGAATGGATGCCCACTGGAGCGATGATGGCCAAAGGATGGGTCAGAGAATTTCTCCCAAATGATGTGTATTATAGGAAGAAGCAGGAATAGGTCACATAGTGTAATTCCATTTCAATAAAAAAAAAACATTTATTGTATGTAAAAAGGAACACTTACATTTGATAAAGAGATAAAAAGCGCTTTGCAATAAAAAGTAAGGAAAGTGACACAGTGGCATCAGCAGAGCCCGTACTGATGCATTTCCTCTAATAAGACAAAAAGGGAGGTAGGCTGTGTATGGTGTCTAAGGGAAGAAGAGAAGCCAAATGCTAGAACCATCCAAAGATGGTGCCTATAGGGGCACCGCAGCAAAAGACCCATCAACGTCACACATATTTGAGCAAAGAGAAGGGGAGACGCCGTCACCAATGCGGAAGAGCCAAACTGAGTCCCATAGCGCTCATAGGTAGAATAATCGCCGGCAAATGGAGTGCCTCAGAAACTGGTGCCACCCACCTGGCGTAGAACTAGGCGCCATCTTTGGATGGTTCTAGCATTTGGCTTCTGCTTCTTCCCTTAGACACCACACACAGCCTACCTCCTTTTTGATTGGTAGGCTACCTTTCCCCCATATCATTCCTTCTGCATCCCACTTTTCACTTTCTGGTCCTCTTTTACCTCTCACACACTTCCCTTCATTTTATCACCCTTCTTATTTTTTTGGGAAATTGCATGACCCTCGTGCGATTTTTCACCTTTCTATTTTTTCTCCCTTTGTGGTGTGTTTTTTTTCTCTTCGAACTCACCACACTCTTTACTTTTCCAGGCAACAATGGGTGCTGGTTTCCTATCCATGATTATATATGGGAGGAGCCCAGGGAGTGTTGGGTGTTACTTATAACCCCACTGGGAGTCTTGTTCACATTCTGGCTTTTCTCTTCACACATGCACTTCATGTTTCAGAGCATGTCTCTGTAAGATATCACCAGGTAACTATTTCTGATTTCCTCTCCATCACACAGACTGCACATCTTTTTGTTTTCTCTCACTCTTTTCCCCTCGGGGTATTGAATGATTTTCATGCGATTTTTCACTTTTTTTTATTTCTTTTTCTTCATTTGATTTGGTTCATTTTCACACACCTTCTTGCACTTAATTTTCCTATTCAGTTTATTCAATACTCATCACTTACCTTTATAATTCTATTTACTTTCTACAGCCCCAATTTGGTTTTTGTGATCACACATGCTTACTCACACATGCTGCATATGCATACAGTTATAGGAACACAATAAAAGACATACAGAGTGTTACAAATATGCACACAACATACATGCTAAATATCCTTTCCCAGTGAATCAACATTGACAATAGTCTGTATGCTATAGAGATATACTAAAAATGTCACGTAGCTTCTGTAATAGCTGGTTCGCGATTTCCGAAGCAAACAGGACTCCATACATTCAAAGTGATTGCAGGAAAATGGGGTATTGGCAGTGTTGCCTCTTGGCAGTCCTGTGGAGTCCCCCTTTAACCTTTTGCTGATTAATCTTGAAAGGTTTGCTAGCCATCCCTACATAGCAGTCTCTTGCAACTTCTTACCTACATTAGTTTCTATGAAGGAAGCATTTCTGACTCCAAACTTTAGCTGGTAGTGTAGTACTAGAAGTACACTTTTTGACACTATGCTAACAAGTGTGGGTCCAGTGTTAGACAAGACCTCCTGTAAAATATAGCTAAAAAATGTTTACTTGCTTGGCCAATGGTTTACATTGCATTGCCTACATATAGCAATAGTATCTATTTCCCCATTGTTTTTTTAGGACAGCACATCTAGTCTTGTGCAAACATTTTTCTTGATGTAACAATGGAATGTGTAGAAATGTTCCCGCCAGAAACTGAACATTGCTTACACCTGAAAAACTCATCAGATGACACAACACACCCACCGACACCGACAATTGGGTATATTTTCCCTCACACTGACATCAGTGATGCATATTCTCCCTCCTGCTGTAACCAACAATTGGGCTTATTCTCCCTCCTGTTAACAAAAATGGGGCATAGTCTCCCACCCACTGACATCAATAATGAGGAATGTTTCCCCTCCTACTGACACCAATGATTGAGAATGTTCTTCTTCCCAAGAAAATTACTGCTTTTCTTGTTGTCAGTTTTAGGCTCTGTTTCCACTACTGTGAGTTGTTGTGCAACTTGACACATGTGAAGTAGCATGACAAGCCAAAACCCATGTATTTCAATGGTCCTTGTTCTAATTGGTGCGACTCAAGTTGCAGCGACTTCAAAAAAGGTTTTTGCACTACTTTGTTCCGACTTTGGTGCAACTTGTTCTCACATGGTTTTCACCGGTCGCATGACATTGCATCAAAAATCGCATTGCAAAATCGCACTGTAAATCCGCGACTTTGGGGTTGCAATAGTGGAAACAGAACCTTAATGGTAATGTTTACAGAAAGAACAAACGAGATTCAGGTTTTTTTGTTATTTTGAAGACCTGACTAAAATTTCCCATGGCTACCTGACATCTAGCTGTGCTTAGTGCCAGACAATGGTGTTTGCTGATTTGTTTTGTTTCATTTTACAGATCTACACTTTCAGAACATACCAACCAAACAATGTTTAAATCTGTTGTAGTGATGCAATGAAAATAATCACTCGCTCTATTCAAGAAGATGAAGTAATTGCACAACCAGATGTTATATCTTTTCAAATCAGTAAACAAGTATGTAAGAGAGTTCCTTGTTCCACGTATAGAGGCTGATTATTGCCAAATTTACCCTCAAATGAGTAAACTATTAGTACATGTGTGAAATCTGTTCATTTTATGACATCTTCTATCTTGGTCATTTGATTCACAATTATAAATAAGACCCTGTCACTTGGCTAACATGGGGCAGAAGTGACCAGTTCTCTTGCAAGAACAACCCCCTACATGCTGATACTCCCCTTCTCCATATTGCTTTGCAGTCTCCACCACTCCATTCATCTGCTGGACTTGAAAGTCTTAACCCTAAGTAAGCTCTGTGAGTAAAGCCAAGGAAATGACTTCTTCCCCTTCTTCACATGACAGTGTTCAGGGCTAACAATTGGCCACTCAGGCCCTAACACTGCATGCTGGGAGAGGTCACATTATCCACCATACATTGTATTTTCTTATGGCTTGGGCAGGGGAACAGAGCATGGGGGAGCACAGCAAAAGTTAGAGAGGGTGGGAGGTTAATCCTTTCAAAATCCGTACATGGGCAAATGACAGGGCTTCTTTTATATCAGACATTTATCTGCTATGAGAGTTATTTTCACCCAAAATAAAGAGAATAGTAATTGCAAATGATTTACATTAAATTTATTATAGAAAATGTGTCAACTTGACTGACAAATCAAAAATATGTAATCTAAAACTGCGGGGAAGAAACCTGTATTGGCAGCAAGCAGTGATACATTTGGAAACCTTAATAATATTTTGCTTTTGGATATGCATAATTTTTTGAAGGCCGAATCTAGAAGGCTGGAACATGTTTTGCTTTGGGCATGTAAAGAGTGAGATTAAATATGAATAAGGAAGTTGGAAAATGAAAACTTTACAGTATGTAAACCTTGTGTCCAAATTAATTTCACTCAAGTAAAGAAATGTGACATTTGGCTTAGTCCTATAAGTAATTTATAAAAAAATGATTTTGCTTTAAGCATTGTACATCATTTAATTTCGTAATAGCTTTAAGTTGCCTTGATTCATTTGTGGGTCTTATTTAAACTAGAACACAAAATGTATTTTAATATTATTTATTTATTTTTAAAATTATCATTAGCAAATGTATGCCTCTCTGTCCATTCCATTCATTTATATTTTTTAAAACCCTTCTCTAAACGCCTTTTTTTCCCTATCTGAGTCTGCCTTCACATGTCCTTCTCTGGAAGTGAAGACTGGTGATCTAGTGCTGCAATCTGTGCCCCCCTGCATTTCTGGAGTCTGAGAAGACCCCAGCGTTGGACAGTCAATGTGAAGTGTCCACATTACCCAGCTAATAAATGATTTCAAAGTCCTGAAGAAGAGTTTGTTTGATACCTCCAAAAGATGTTGGCATATTTTTTAGGAATTTGAACAATAAAAACAAGATGATATAAACAACCTGTATATCACCTGTATATCACAGTTGGTACCTTTATGCACAAAGAAAAAAAAGACTAAATAAACACACTAAAACATTTTGACAAGACCTACCCCAAAAATAATCCATGATATAAATCCATTGTCAATCACGTTGTTCATCGATGATCCACATCAATCACAATGAACAACACCACCCTTCTCCCCACCTCCCCCAGCTGATGATGGAGATATGGATGGAGTCAGTTTAAGCAGAAGCAAAAATTGCGGCACACATGTCAGGTATCACTGAGAACGTTAGAATGAGAACAACAATTTTAGAGTCACCATTCACTGTTAACTATAAAATGATAATCTGTAAAGGCTTTTGAAGAGTCTCCCAGGGACAGTTTTGAGGACCTTAGTATTTTTTGCCATTTCATGGATGCGTGCAATTTTATAGCTTGACATGTTTGTGTCTATTTACTTGATGCACCCCCATAATTTATATTTTAGCAATAAATTGAGTATTATTTTGTTTTTGCATGCATACATTTTTTAAATATAAAAAATTGCAGCTACCACCATTTTATTCTATAGGGTTTCTGTTTTTAGAAAATATACTGTATAATTTTTAAGAAGGATTAAATAATTTTCTAGCAAAAAATGCAGATTTTTTACATGTTTGTGAAAAATTGTTCTGAAAGTGGTTAAAGTACAGTTTCCTAGCTGAAATTAATCTTTCCCTATGCAGCGTATTATCTTTCTCTTTCCTTTCCCAACAGCAGCTTCTAATACACTGATACTATAGATGCTAATTGCCACCTCCAGCCCCCTTTTATATGGGGGGCTGGCACATAATAAAGGCTTAATTATTGACCCCTCTAAGCCAGTTGACCTGAGTTCAAAGACTCTTGCAGTGCTGTATGGTTACAAAGAACTCAGTCTGGTAAAATATAACATTATATATTGCTAATTAGGGTCATGAACTTGTGTCATTAGGGTCATGAACATGAATGACGATGCTGGGTTCACCTTGTACCCATGGTAGTGCCAAACCCAGATTTAATTCCAGTCTCCAACATATTCTCCAGTACTTGTTAGAAAAGCCACAAAGCAGCAATAGTTTAGAATGGGAAATACTTGCCAGCATGTTCTTCCATCCTATAAATTGTCCTGCCTAAGTGGAGACCTTTAATAGCAGAGAAGAAAATTGATGAATGGGTATAATTCATGTGTTCCAATATTGTCAATTCATTAAGGCATAAAAACATCAATAATGGATAATTGTTACCAGACACAGGGCCCTGTGGGGCCAAGCTCTGACCCTGATTGAAGAAAACATTTTGCCCTTGAGACAATAGGATAGGCAACAACTTAATAAGTTTGTTAGACTTTCAATTTTTGCTGCACACTGAAAATCTAGTTTTCACTAAAAAACTTGCATGCTACATAAAACAAGTAATGTGGCCTGTGGCTTTTAGTTTTCCTGTAGTCAGCAACAGTTTACTGCCTTGGATACCCTAGTTTTATTAATGCTTTTAAGTTCTCTTTTAACTGTTTTCTCATGTTCACTTTCTGTCTCTAGTAAATATAATATAAAGAGCAATTCCAGCAAACAAGTAAAATAAATCTGGAAGTGATGAATCCTTTCTGGCAAAGACTAAAACTGTGCTAAATTCAGAAAGTTAACAAGTTTTACCCTATTCTTTGTTGTGTGAAGCCTGTATGCTGAGAAAATATCATAAAAGTTGCTCTGACTTTAGAAAAGCTTCCTATACTACTTCAAGGCAACTTCTATCCGACTTCCATTCTATATGTAGCGCTACCCCCATGAGAGCCTCTCAAAGATTCTGTACCCCACTGATTGCCTTGACCTTGCAAGTCCTCTGACACCTCTGACACTTTGAGTTCTGACAATTCTGTTATAAACAAGAACTTGAAGGCCCACACACATGTAAATTAAACCAGATTTGTTTACTGGCAGGCAGGGCCATCTTAAGAGCATTATAGGCCCTCAAGCAATACAGTGCACTGGGGCCCTGTCTACACAATCATGCATGAGAAGAAAACTGCAAATTATCAATAAGGCTATATTTATTGGTACTTCCAACAAAATCAGTGTTTAAACATTAACACAACATTTGGGCAATATAACACGAGTTTGATGTGCACAGTGGCAGCGTTTGATGTGCACAGTGGCAGCGTTTGATGGGCACAGTGGCAGCGTTTGATGGGCACAGTGGCAGCGTTTAATAGGCACAGTGGCAGCATTTGATGGGCACAGTGGCAGCGTTTGATGGGCACAGTGGCAGCTTTGATGGGCACAGTGGCTGTGTTTGATGGGCACAGTGCCAGCTTTGATGGGCACTGTGGCTGTGTTTGATGGGCACAGTGACAGCTTTTGAGGGGCACAGACAGTGGCTGTGTTTGATGCACAACTTGAACTTATTTAAGTAGACAGTGTTAGTCTTACTTGAGGCCGCTGGCCTGGTGCTCCGCTCCCTCTCCACGCTGTCTGAAGAACATGGCAGAGGTGGGCGGAGCTTGTTCACTAGCAGCTGGGGTGGCCACGGCGCGCTATGAATGCCGGGGCAGCCGCGGCCTCTGACTGACGTCACTGGTTGATAGCTAGATGCCAGGCAGCCGGTGATTCTAGCAAGTGAGCAACCAGTGCAGTCAGTCAACTTAAGCAGCAGATTGCAGCGCTAAGGATCGGCCCTGGATGGGGCCCTCCAGACAAGTGGGGCTCCTGGGAAACTGCCCAGCGTGCCCAGTGGAAAAAACGGCCCTGCTGGCAGGTTAAAGATAATGAGTTCAGCAATAAAGGGTTGGTAACATGCAACAGATAAGATACATTCAACAAACTTGGTGGCAAAGTCAATTAAGAAATAGGCAATTCAAACACGTCAAAACATACAATCAGCAGAATTTAACCCTGTACAGAGTCTCCGACTACAGCCCAAAGAGGGCAAAGGAGTGACTAGACTTCTGTCAAACCCCTCCCTTTAATCCCCTGACACCACAGTCCCAGTAATGTGTAACTCTAAATTCAAACTAAGCAAACAGTCTGAAATTCTTTCACTTATTCTCTAACAAATAAAGTCCTTGGTTAATGAATGGGCCTTGATAGGCCCCAAATGTTCTTATCCCTTGTTGGGGGGGAATTCTGTAGTCTCCTTTGAAGAGGAAGGCTTGGAGGAGGCTTGAGTCTTCAGCTAGCTCATTAAAAGGTGCACAATGTCCTGGCAAACAAGATGTTTACTAGATTCTCTTAGGGTGTATTAAAGTGAAACAGGAGTCCCCTCGCAAGCTTGGTAGGATGAATAAGATAACGGTGTCTGCATGCAGTGTCCTTTTGTGTACAAAGAATGGGCAAGTGCCCGCTCACCAATCTCAATGACTTTTGATGTTGAAAAGTTACGTGAGGGCTAAGTAGCAGGCCTCTGCAATGTCTGGCTCAAGGGACAGCGCTTAACCCCACGTCGCACAGCACTGGTGCAGTGGTATCTGGCATGGATGTGATGAGGGCGGCCTCCAGGCTGCCGCCGAATGATCAGATGTGGCTGGCAGTAGATGCACCCACATCCGCTCACAATGACTCTCTCTGTAGCACAGACCACCATCTGGCCACAGCACAATCTATCACCGAGTCACTGCTTGCAGATCCAGACCGTGGTCCCAAGAGAGTGATTCCATTCCCACACAGGCTTTTTATTACCTCTCCCAGCATTATGTTCTCTACTCCAGCTGGCTGGTACTTGCAGTCCATAACAGTCTGACTGAATTCAAAACTTGGCTCTTTGGACTACATGTTACAAGATGATTTGCTCTACTCTTAGGTCTCATTCACTCTGCCTTCAGGATGTGATGACATAGAGTCTGGGCTGAGCACCAGGAGAGAACAGTCCCACTGTAGCAAATGCTTCAGAGTGTCTCCTGATAATGCAGGCAATATTAGCCAGCTCCTGGCTACATATACTTCTATCAAAGTAGTACTCAAGTACCAAGGAAGTCACCTGGCAAAGTTGCACCTCAAGTCAAGTGACTTTCAGGTTGCGGCAGTGTAAACCGAGTCATATGTGTACCCACATAAAATAAAGAAATCAAATGAAACAATGATGCTGCACTGCTCACCAACTAAGCCTCCCACAGTGACAATAAATGATTAATCAAATAATTAACCCTCTGCAGGGGTGCTAACCCTACTAGTAGAAATAAATAATGTGTAAAACACCAACACTCTTTAAACACATGATCAATCTCATAAATAGCTCACAAAGGGAGCCCAAAATACATTTAAAACAAATACCAGATAGAGGTGCTAACCACAATAAATAAAAAAAGAGGATACTTCTGAAGAAGCAACCTCCAAAGAAATGAGAGTCACAAATAAAATAAAAGTATAATGGTAAAGATGAAATACTAAATAGATAAAAACATAAAAATGGAAACCTCCTCCAGGGGTGCAAACCCTGAAACATGATAATTGAGAATCAAGTGTTAATATTCTTAGTGAATCCTAGATAACATAAAGTGCACACATAAATAGTGTAAGAAGCTCCTGCTCCACCACATGGTAAAAGGGTAAGATTAATATTTAGTCACAAATAAACCCATGAATCTTCACCCGGGATTCTTTGCTCCAAAGCTGGGTGACGTCACTTCCTGTTGTTACCAGAAGTTGGCCATCTTAGTACACTTTGATGCCTTACTGAGTCTATGTTCCTGATACACATTGTGAGTGGCTTTTTAATGTTTTATATTTGTAGTTTATAAACTTATTACACTATGGAAGCTCATTTCTTGTGTTTTTGAACCTACTTACCTATTGGGATTCCTGACATTTATGAGATTAATTTCCCCTGAAGTTACTGAAGAGACCATTTTACTGGAGAGTCCATTATGGATGCTTACTTTATAAAGCACTATTGGACCTGTTTACGGGTCTTTATATGAGGTTAGTGTGCATGCTCGCTGGTGGTGGAGCCCTGTCAAGTTTGATTACTTTAAAAATCACTGGTGAAGATTCACAGATTAGTTGGGACTAAAATATAACTTTTGTACTAATATTAATCTCGCCCTTTTACCATTTGGTGGGGCAGGAGCTTCTTCGAGTGATGATTTTTTCTCATGGATTTTGTTTGTATTTTTTATTGTAGTGTGGAAACTCACAAACTATACTATTCAACTCTTGTGCCCTTGGCCAATTTCTTCAAAGTTGAGGGCTTTAGATTTATTTTTCCTAGCTTTTCTATAGGTGTTAAATCTGTCATTTCAGGTCTATTATGGCTGGATATAAAATCAGGGTTTCTTACTCTCACATCCCCTGTGTGAAAGTGCAATAGGATACTCAGAAACTATGCACTGCATTAGAGAATGGACAGGTAGAGGTAGACTTGGTAGGGGTATAGGAAAGAAGTAAGAACGTGAGCAGCTTCCTAGTCATATGACCCAAAACCATGCATGATTTGAAAGACTGTTGTATTCTGGGCTTTTCAAAGTAAATGGAGGCTTTGCTGATGTTAGCACTCCAGTGCATGGCTACTGTGGCTTTAAATGCAGTGCATTCTCCTTGTTACAGACAACAGGTTAATTTATGATCACTCCTGAATGCTGACGAATAAAACTGATTTAAATTTAGAGATTAGGTTGTTTTTAAAGTGATGATTTGGAAACCCTGTTGAAGCATCAACTTTGCTTATTTTCTTCTGCAGTGTCTGTCCAATTTTGATACTAAAGTATCTTATTGGTACTGCTCCATCTGACTATGAGGCTGAGAGTATTCCTCACAATGGAAGTAGATGAGGATATGTGTAAAAATTGTATTTGTATTTCCTTTCAGCCAGGGCTTTACTAGAATCACGTGCCATTTTAAACTTCGCAAAATGTGTAAATTCAATGGATCATAAAATTTCCTCCCTTATCTTTATTAATACAGTTCTCTGTGTATAACCAAATGATCTGCCAAGGCAAATACTATAAATCTGCATACTTCAATTTAAGCTACTTGTGAGTCGTTCAAATGATTCAAACCTAGATACTCTTTTTCCTCTTTAGTCATTTATTTTGCCTATTTGTTTTACTGCAAGGTGCCCTTTTATTACAAGCCTTGTTCAATGAATTAAACATGATGCAAACAAGATTTCAGAATATAAATGCAGAAGAAAAGAACACGTTAAAGCACATTTTATTTTTCATTGTATCTGTAACAAATGAAATGTTACATTGAATATAATGTTGAAACTTTTGTTTGAAGATTAGATAAAAAAAATTGCTGTAGGTTAAACATTTAACAGCATAGGTGTAAGCATTCAGATGCAAGCTCTTGGGAAAATAATTGAAATCCTGCCTAGATGCAACAAATATGAAAATTCATTTATTACATTTTGGATTGTAATGTAAAATTGCCATGTCCAGTCCTCCTCCAGCTGCTCTGACAATTTTGAAAGGTTTATGAAGGTTTCTTATGCTGATCTCTGCTTTTACAGATGCTAGCTGCCTGACTGTCATGCTAATTCAGTAGCTTTAACACTTGTTTAAATCTAAAATCAAAAATGTTCTATATATTGCAGTTTACCAGTCCTTAGTAACACGATCACTCACTGCAGTGCAGGCATGAACTGGCCATCGGGACTACTGGGAGTTTCCCGGTGGGCCGATGGCTCAGTGGGCCGCGTTCAGTGACTGCCTGTCCAGTGCTGTGTCTTGGCCCAAGGAGCTTTGCTCTTGTCCCCGTCAGGTCCGTAATTTCCGATGGACAGGGACAAGGCAAGCTCCTGTGTCAATCAAGCCACTGTCATTCACCCTCCTGTGTCAATCCACCTGCTCTTCCTCCTCTCCCAAGGCCTCTTGGTAAGTTCCACATCTTGGCTTGGCTCAGGGGGTGGGGCAGTCCACTGAGGGGCATAGCTTAGCTCAGCTCGGGGGGCAGGCAGTCCACTGAAGGGCTCGGCTCAGTTAGGCTCGGGGGTGGGGCGGTCCACTGAAGGGCTCGGCTCAGCTTGGCTTGGCTCGGCTCAGGGGGCGGGGCTTTCCACTGACCCGGTGCACGTAAAGGCAAATTTTCCACAAATTTAAATCAACCTGCAAATAGGGGGAGCAGAAGGAGAAGAGGATCCATTCCTGCCTTCAGTGCCCTGGACTACAACAGGAACCTTTGGTCAGTGCATCGCCTTGACAGCTCCATGCCACAGACAGACTGCCCTGCCACTACCATCTGCTGAAAAGAATCTGCGGGGGACACTGATGTAAGGGGAGTAGGGACCCTAAGATAAGGGGAACACTGATATAAAAGTTCCCCCTTATATCAGTGTCCTCACTCCTCTCTTATATCAGTGTCCCCCTATACCATAGTGTATGCTGATGTAAGGAGGGTGGCTCTGGTGACCAGAGACCCCCCACATCAGAGTTTCCCTTTACAGCACAGTCCACAGAGTTCCCCTTTAAATTAGAGTATGCAGAACACCCCCTTGCCCTGCCCTTACACTGTGAACTCTGATGTTGCAGACTGTGATGTAAGGGGGCTCTGGTGATCAGAGACCACCTTACATCAGAGTTCCCTTTTACACTAGCCTGTCCGTATACCACCCTGGCCTGTCCGTATACCACCCTAGCCTGTCTGTATACTACCCAAGCCTGTCTATATACTACCCCAGCCTGTCTATATACTTCCCTAGCCTGTCTGTGTACTACCCTACCATTTTTTTGTGCAATTGCGTATAGTCTATATACTGTTTTTGTGTGTGTTTGCAAAATTAAAGTGGGCTGGTCTGGATAAAGTCCAGGGCCAAATTTTTGTCCCAGTCCAGCCCTGCTGCTGTGTATCTATGAAGGAGCAGTGTTGTCACCTTAGGACAGAACAACTCCCCTCTTCTCATCTCAATAGCATAGCTCACTGGATTTGTAGCAGTGTGCATGGATATTTTTGTACTGAACAGATACAAAAAATGCTTTCAATTGTATATTTAAGTAGAACTATAGGCAAAACTTTTTTTCATTTTGGATAGGGGGAGGGTTATGACCCATGTAAGGTTTTTTTTTTTTTTTTTGGCTTCTTTGTTCCATTGAGAAGATTTGCCTTCATTTCCTGTCCCATAGCCAAAACAGTGAGAGGAAATCCATACAAAGTAAGGGAATCTCTTAGGGATCACCAGAACTAGTGCCCCTATTGGAAGATTTCCCCTCCAAGTCTTTTCCAGGGACAACCCAAAATTTCGGATTTTCTTTTACTTTTACTTTCATTGCTAATGGTAAACAGGACAAGTGGAAAGAGACCACAGATCAGCCTGAATTTGTAGGAGTCGGGCTGTATTTAAGCCCGCCCTCTAGCCTCCATTTCTTGTTGACGTTTCTCTTGTGTGGGCGATGCGTCTCGCGTTACTTATCATTTCCGGTGCGAACACAACATCATTTCTGGTTTCCTTGCAACAAGGTGGATGTGCGGCTGCAGCTGGGTTCACCTCTCCGCTTCACGTGTAGACACAGGTATTGGTCGGGGGGGTCTACGGGCAGGGATGCCCGCTTCTGGACTGTCTCATTGCTGCGGTGTTGGCATTTTGGGGTCAGGGGCTCGCTCTGTATGGCGTCCAGAGGAGGGGGGAGGGGCTGCTTGGGGGTCCTTTTCACTTTGTGAAGGTGGGGGCAGAGGGGAGTATGTCACTTGTATCTGGACCGCATTCCCTTGTCCAGTGCAATCAGCGCATGCTTCCTCCATGGTATTTACATAGGTATATGGAGAGAGGACACTGGGTAGTGGGTACATGGGCAGTTGGATGTTGTTGTAGGAATTGTGGTCATGGCTGCCAGAGCCATGTTAGGTGTCACGGGGTCCCTGGATGTCTCTCTTCAAGGAAGCGGACATGCAGATGCAGTTGGGATCGTTTCTCCCCATTCTCACGGGTGGACACAGGTATCAATCTAGAGGGGGTCCATGGGCGGAGTAGGGACCACCTGCTTTGGGCATTTTCTTCCTGCAGTAATGGCTTTTTAGGAGGCCCGCTCCACATGATGTCCAGTGGGGGGGTTAGAGAGGCTCTTGGGGATCCTCTCAGGCTGGGGTGGTTGGGGCTGGGGGCAGTGTGTCTGTCAGCAACCAATGATTTTGCATTAGGTGGGGAGTCATGCAACTGGCTTCATACGGTCGATCTCCCCCTGTCTCGGGTACTCTCATCACAGTTCACTGCTCTTTATGGTTCTAAGCATGTTTCACCATCTTACCAAGGCTGCATCTCACACATATCTGTTTATTTTTCAGGATTCTGGTTGGAGTGTGTATGTGATCAGCCAATCAGTGTTCAGTTAGTGATCTCAGTGAGTGTCATGTATTCAGTCAGATACGGTCCGGGTTGCACAGATTGCGGTGGGGGTGATGCAGCTTTTTATACTTTATCAGGTCCTCAGTGTATGGCTCGTTGCCACAGTTATTGGTCGGTTATTTGAGCCTCAGTTTTTAGCATATGTGGGATTTTGGGGCAGCACTGCTTACCACCTTGTTCCTACTGATGGCATGGCTCGCATCACACCACGTCACTTGGGAGTAGCTAGTAAGGGCACCGGCCAGTCGTACCAGGCATTTCACAGGTTGGTTGGCAGGGGTCACAGTGCACAGCTTATCCAGACCTCCTCCACTAGTCAGGCGCTGGTTCATCACGATGAGGATTTCATGTTCAATACCTGATTTCGAGGTACCGTTCGGGTGATAGCTTTGTTCAGCTCAGCTAGGTGTTGTTTGTTTCACCTTATGGCGGTTGCAATCATACGTTTTATGTGATCATTTCTTCATGTATTAAGCGTTGCGGTAGTCTACCACTGCGGTTCACCAATCACATTTTTGGGTGCTAACGGATTAAGATGTTTGTTTTTAAATTGGCTTTTGCGGTGGCAAGTCTCCTCATCTGTTTCTCATACAGTTCATGTTACATTTGCATGCTTAATGACATTTCACCACCCATATAGTTGCCTGACACGTCTTCAGGTTTCCCTTAGGCCTGGGGTACGTTTTAATTGCCTGCCATGCTTCAGGTTGCTCGGCCTCGGTATTTCATGGGGTTGACACATTTGCAGTCCTATTCATACATTGTATTTCAAGGTTGGCCTCCATCACCAGGTGTAGGCCTTAAACAATAAGAGAAGGAATCTAAGTCGAAGGTAAGTTATGGTTGCTTTTAATGTATTTTTCTTGCACAGATATCAGTAATTTTGGTTCGCCGCTTACTGGTGTCTCATTGTCATTTCCATATTTGGTACATGCTCTGCCTTCACGTCTTAGGTCACGACGTTCACCACTGCAGTATTACCTATCACATTTATAGGTAACACCAGTGTGAGATGTTAGTTTCTAAATTGGCTTGTGCGGTGGCTTGTCTCCTCACCCGTTTCTCATACAGTAGACGTTAGACTGTTTCCATACCATGTTGTCATTGCACTACTCGCTACATTTGACCTGACACGCCTTCAGGTTTCGTAGGCCTGAGTGTAAGTTTTTAATTGGCCTGCTTCACCTCAGGTTACTCGGCCTCTGTAATTCATATGGTGTACAGTTTCTTATTCTTATATAACGCTTACTTCATTTTACCCTCACACTGTAGGTATCACAGCATTACACCACTGTACGGCAACACTCCACTGTAGGTTTACCTATCACGTTTATGGGTACCAACAGATTGAGATGAACGTTTTTAATTGACTACTGCGGTGGCAAGTCTCCTCATTAATTTTTCATACAGCTCATGTTACGAATTCATATGTCATGACATCTCACTCACTTGCCTGAGACGTCTTCAGGTTTCATAGGACTGAGTTTACGTTTTTAATTTGCCTGATACACCTCAGGTAACTCGGCCTTGGTAGTTCTTGAGACTGACACGTTTTCAGTCCTGCACAATGTATACTTTTAACCACAATCACTGTTAGGAGGTTGTTAAAAAAAAAAAAGACAGATTTTCCTTTCCTTAGAGTAAGTTTGGGGTACAGGGGGTCCCCTAGTTACAAACATCCGACTTACAAACGACTCCTACTTACAAACGGAGGGAGACAACAGGAAGTGAGAGGAAATCTACCCCTAGGAAGGGAAATTCACTCCTGTAAGAGCTATTATGGGGAAAAGGTACCTCCACTGATGCTTTATCACCAATCCTTGTTTCCACAACAACTCAAAATTTTCAAAATCCAATTGTCATTGGGACAGAAAGTGAGGTGAAATCTTCTGAATAGGGGCACAGACAGCAAAACAAACATTACAGGGGTGTTAACCTTTCCCTATGCTATCCAAAAAGCTTAAAAATATTTTTTTTGGCTGGAGCTACACTTAAAAAATGTACATGTTCCGACTTACAAACAGATTCAACTTAAGAACAAACCTACAGTCCCTATCTTGTTTGTAACCCGGGGACCCCCTGTATATTAAGTTATAACTCTTGTTTATGACAGTGTTGTTTACGGTTGCATAGGTCATGTCACAGACAACGGATATCGAAGACTTTGCCTCCATCTCTCCTTCTCCGGCCAGGGGTTCTGAACAGTGTAGCACATCCTCCTTAAGAACCTGGACCATCCCAAGTCTCATGGCGGAACTGTGACGCAGGGGAATTTTGTACCTGGCTTCGGCTTGCAATGCGGAACTATTAAGATTACTGTCCCCCTGTACTTCAGGCTCTAATACTGAGCAGGTCACCCTACGGGCTGTCGCCTCGTCCCTGTCACCGATTCACACCACCCTGAGCTTGCTGGCAACCTCCTGTCAGTTGCGTGCCAGGGTTGAGGCTTTGAAGAGCCAACCAAGTCCGGTCCCAGTGGATCCTGCTGTTTTAGGGACATCAACAGGACTCCCTTGGTACCAAGCCCTGGGTCTTTAGCTTTAGGTAAAGCGCAAGAGCTACCTCCGTTACCGGCTCACATCATTCCCGGGAGTATCAAAAAAGATATTTCATATGGCAAAGACGTTTATTTGGCATCCCTCTTAATTGCCGCCCACAATTTAGCTGACAACAAGTGGTACACTTCCGGTGATGTTTCCATGGTTTTTAAGACCAGGGACCACAGGCTCAACCGTAAACTTTCCATCCCAGAGTTTGTCCTGACTTTCAGTTGTTAGGGACATTATTTGTTCAGTGAGCCCCCAGAAGACGGAGGAGCTAGGCCAGAGGTATGAGGGGGTCGGTTTTACGATTAGCATCGTTTTTCCCGCTAAAGCCGCTGCCATTTTGCTCAGCACCAGGTGGTAACAGTCTGGAGCAATTTTGACACTGAGCTGTTTTGCCGGCATTTTGTTGGGCTGAGGTCGCCAGTGTGTGTCACATGCCTGTCATGCCTGTCATTCTCTCATACCACATACTGGTGCCCGAATATGGAACTTCCCATTCTACCGGGTACGTCCAGGGTAAGCCTGTTCCAGAGTAGAATTGCAGTCACTGCTAGGCATGCTAAATTTACCATGTGATCATTCCCCAGGGTAGATCGTTCATTTCTCGTTGTTGGCCTTGTTACCCTTAGCCCCTGTCTCAGACTCTTGGGTCAAGTTAAATTCTGCGGCTCTATCTGAATTGCATGTGGGACGAGTTCCTTCAACACTGAAACAGGGTTGCCATGTTCATCCTCGCAGAGTCAGTTTTCTCCTCAAGTTTGAGTGATGCAGCAGCCACTAAGGGCTATGCAGCTATTTTTGGCACTCACTGGCAGCTGAGCCAGGCGAGATCTTGGATATTCCAGGGTTAGCAGAGATATCAACTTTGTTTGAGATTCACCCTATAGTGTTGGCAGTGTTGGTGGGGTCGCTTTTGGATAGGTGAAATGATGGTTTTCTCCATGGACAATCAGGCTACCTCAGAATTGTTTAACAAGGTAGATTCAGGTCTTTTACTCATTATGTCTTTTGTACATAGGCTGATTTGGCTGTTCCTTCAGTTCCATTTCCACATACACTGTAGGTTCATCTGTGGTGTAGAGTATACAGCAGTGTATGCTCTGTTTTTTGAACCACCTGCTATTTTCCCGACAGGTCCCAGACTCAGACATCTGTGTCACACTGCCCCAGCTTTTCTCGCTACTAACAATGGACTAGATCCCTACTGGGCTGACGCTTATGACATGGCCTGGGATACATTCCAGGCTTTCCAGTCTAGGTATCCTAGGAGTGATTGCCACAACATTCTATATCTTCTTGCTTTCTGCCATTTACAACTCAAGCTGTCCTACAGCACTATCAAGACATATCTGGCAGGTATCCAGCATTGTTGCCCTTGCGGGACCCTAATAGGGCATCCATTTTTCCCATCAAGGCCATTCTCAAGGAGATTCAGAAGAGTAGCTCCCTTGCCACGGTTATCAGACTCCCCAATACAGGGCATATTTTACGAAGCATGTCTGATTTACTTTCCAGGTCTCTTTTCAGGCTGCTACCCAGCTTGGTCCTCAAGGCGGTCATGTATCTGGTTTTCTATGGTTTCCTCAGGCCAGGTGAGTTCACTCGCATGGGGATGAGATCCTACCGGTTAGTAAGGCACCCCGATCATTTCCAGTTGCTTTTCCACATGTATCCCGGTTCCACATGGGGAGATGTCACGGGCATTCATGCATTTTGCTTTTATGCTGCATACGATGACTTTCAAGAAATCTATTTTACCAGCTCATCCTACTGTCTTTATTTTGGACCCCTTTAGGCATACTGACCACGTGATTATGGCACACCCCAGGTCACTTCCTGTTTTCCCTTCATACCTTTCCCAATACAGTCTACTAGAGACTCCGAGTACAAGTGGGAAGGCTGACGCAGGTCAGCCTGAATTTTTAGGAGGAGTTGGGCTGTATTTAAACCCGCCCTCTATCCTCTATGGACTCGATTCCTATCGAAAAAAAGTTCATCTGTATGCTAGTCCGATGGACCGAAAACGACGCAAGGGCAACTATTGGCTATTGGCTACTGGCTATTGAACTGCCTTTTCTAGTCCAGTCGTACGTCATCACATTCAAAACGATCGGACTTTGGTGGGATCGTGTGTAGGCAAGTCCGTTTCGTCGGAACTCCGTTGGAACTCCGTCAAAAAGTCCTTCAGAGTTCAGTCCGACGAGAAATCCGCTCGTGTGTACGCGGCATTACACAGAGGCACACCTCCAGCTCTGCCGCCCTCATTAGCAGCCTTATGACTCATCCCTCCTCACTTCCTGACAAACTCCCACGGGAGTGAGAGAGCGAGAGCTGTGCATGATGTCATAAGCCTAGGCCAATGACCAGACAAGAAACAGGAAGTGGGCTGTATAGGGTATTTACTGGCAGGAAAAAAAATGTTTTACTATCCAAAGTTAAAACAACAAGGGCATAAGAATTAATAGAGTTTACAAAAAATTACTGAAGGTCTGCTTTAATATGACAAATATATCTGATGCTAGGTCTACTTTAATATTTTATACATAACAGTCCTGAATGATTATGGATCAAGACTTCTGACTTTCTAATGTGCAGGTTATTGTTCCAGGTCAGTGATTTAAAATATTTTAGCCAGGGACAGCCAAGCAACAAGTATTTTTTAGAAAGAGATCAAGAATGACAGCCCTATATTTCTCTTGGTACAAGTTTCTTGCAAAGAGCTCAGAGCTAATTAAAAGCTGAGCGATATTTGAAAATGAAGAGATGTCTAAATGACTACATACAACCAATTAAACTGTTTTAGTTGTAATGGTAGAGCAATTTATTTGAATGTAATTATCTGAAGCCCTTGAAAATTATGTGACTGTGACTACCACCTTTATAACATCAGACCCATTGAAAGTCTCCAGGGACTTAGATACATATATTTTTTTTTTTATTTCAGGCAAACGGCTGCTCGTATACATATATGTGCATTAATTATGAGCTAATGTGTGGGTATACAGCATATGCGTACTTCCATTCCTTTTAATGACGCTCCAACTCACATATACAAAAGTGAAAGCACATCTGTATCATAGCGCACACAATGCATACATGTAAATACTCTGTGGTGTGCTGCATTGGAAAAAAATAATGTGGGGGAATTGTTTTTGTTGAACTTTGCAGTGCGTTATCACCCCAATTAAAGGGAATGAGATGCCTTAACATAATATGTAAAAAACATGTTACAGCATGTGTTAATGCACCACTACAATGTAAATAGGCCCTTAGGTAGTGGGATGGCAGTTATACCCTTTTGTTTATTTTTGAAGAAGTGGTAGTACAGCTGTTGCATGGCCAGCGAGTAGGGATGAATAAGAGGGAAGTCTGGGTTAATTGAAGTCCAGCACTCTATTAAGCAGCATTTCGTATGAGCAAGAACGTAAACTTGACTCCTCTATGGAATCCAGGGTGAACAGAGGCTTACATAGTGAAGTGAACAGGAGCAGCCCTTTGTGGTGAAAGTCCATGTTGGAAGACCGGATATTTCATATATGAGGTTAAATTAATTTATTATGTAGTAGTTTTATATTCCACGTAGCATACGTGTGCCAGCTGGAACTGGTAAGTTTATGGAGTGGAGCTGGTTGGAAGCACTATGACCTGGGGCTGGGGGATGGAGAGTGGGAGGGAGAAGTGGGAGGAAGATGTTGTGACCATGCGGGGTGGGGGTGGGGTGAGATGGGTGCGAGGGAGACAGTGACACAGGGACAAGGTGAGTAGGAGGTGCAGTGAGCTTGGAGGCAAGGAGGGTGGGAATTAAATGCTTTGAAAAAGGGGACTGCAAGTGAGGTGGGTGGGAAGGGTCATGGCCTACCCCTTGCTTCCATTCCCGAGGGCACAAGTATTTGAGGAAATGGTTAAATGTGGAGATGGATGCAAAAAGTTCTGATTGCCAAGCAAAATAATAAACCCATAACTCTGGTGATTGCATTTCTTGGCTGTCACTGGTTGTGGTAAGCTTATTGCTTTACATCTTCATGAATTGGCTACATACATACTGTTATTCCATATTGAACTGTTAGCTATTGTTTTTGAATAGAACACTGTACAATGTAGACATTTAAAAGTGATTGGGTAATACATGTTACAGCTGTTACTGAGCAAACCCAGCAGATGGATGGGTGAGCTGGGGTTTCAATAGTGCATTATTATGTGATTTTTAGCCAGGTATGTGCCTATACATTCTAGTGATGGAGCTTAAGATCTGACTGCACCCATGACAAAAGATTTCTGAGTGACCACAGAACAAGCAGTTCCCTTGCAGACACTCGGGGATTGATTTGAAGGTAAAAGGCTGTTCACTTTGCAGAGGAATTTTCCCCACGGCTTGCTAAATGTAATGAATTTTCACATTGCAAAGAATCACTTGCTTTGCAAAGTGAGTAATCCATTTGCCTTTAGTAAATCAACCCCTCTGTTTCTGAAACCTGGTAGCCACCTGAAAGGACTGGAGTGTGTCAATGCTCTGTTTTATTCACTTGTATGTGTACAGTTTGTGTACAACAGGTCCTTTTATCAAAAACAAGTAAAGAAACCCTGGAAAAACACATGAAAAGGGCAAAAAGTGTCAGTATGAAATCTGGATTCAATAAAGGTTTCACAATTATAGGAACGCAATGTAGACTTCCAAGCACTTAACTCTGCTAACTAGGATAAGACTGTAACAAAGAGTTTAATAGGCCATTTATGATTTATATAAATTCACTACTATCTAACAGAAAAAAAATCCAAACAATAATAAGTAATAAGAAAATGTGATGTTTTCTTAGCTTGGTATAATGGTAATTAATTACGGTGTGAGAATTAGCAATTTCAACATATTTTCAGTTGGGGAGCTCTGTGATTGGAGGCATATCAAGTCTTATAAATCCTGAAATAGCACTACTATGAAAATTCCAGTGTTCATTAGTGAGAATGGCTATAAACATAGAGACATACAGTACATCTGACCTGAGTATGCTAATAACATTAGTTGAAGCAATGGATATTTTTCACTTCTTGTGCACTAAGTGCCGGTTTACACTTGTGCGATGCGATTTTGATGCAAATTTTTTCATTGCGTGTTTGATTATTACCAGTGTGATTGTATTGCGAATTCAATGCGAATTGTATGCGCTTTCAATGTAAATTAGGCACAGATGCGATTTGTGCTCAGGCCAATTGAAATCCTTGTTTTCAATTGTGGGAGAGTATTGTCGTGAGGAGTGTGGTTTGTTTGTGAGTAGTCAGTGAGGATTTTGATTTTTGATCATTATGTTTCATCAAATGCCGTTGATCATGGCAGCAGTTGTTACTGCTACTGCTGCAGTCCTGATGGACAAAGCCAAGAGGAGGAGGAGGATGAGGAAGAGACTGATGAGTACAAGAAGATGTTGGGTCCATCCAATTATTCAAAATAGGGAAGAGAGAGGCCAGTTCAGGATCCTCTACAATGATCTCAGGCAGCATGAGGAGAAGTTCTTCAACTATTCCCAGATGTCAGTAAATAGGTTAGTACCTGTACCCTTCTTCCTTCTCCTCCTCCCTCCTTCTTACTATCTATCACTGACATGCATCCTACTGACCACCAATCCCACTGACCACCAACGTAAGGGCATGCTTCCCACTGACCACCAATGCCACTGACCACCAACGCCAATGACCACCAATCCCACTGACCACCAATCCCACTAACCACCAATGTAAGGGCATGCATCCCACTGACCACCAACCCCACTGACCATCAACGTAAGGGCATGCATCCCACTGACCACCAATGCCACTGACCACCAATGTCACTGACCACCAATCCCACTGACCATCAACGTAAGGGCATGCATCCCACTGACCACCAATGCCACTGACCACCAATGCCACTGACCACCAATCCCACTGACCACCAACGTAAGGGCATGCATCCCACTGACCACCAATGCCACTGACCACCAATCTCACTGACCACCAACGTAAGGGCATGCATCCCACTGACCACCAACCCCACTGTCCACCAACCCCACTGACCACCAATCCCACTGACCACCAACACCACTGACCACCAACGCCACTGACCACCAATGCCACTGACTACCAATCCAACTTTTGATCGCTTTTCTCCTTTTACTAGAACTCTTTCCTATTACCATTTTATTTGATTTTGTGTATGGGCTTTAGCCTGTCACTTACATTGAATTTGTGGTTTTATTCCTTAGTTTCAATGAATTGCTTCGGCTGCTTGGTACACGTTTGGAGTATCAGAACACCACCTTTCGGAATAGTGTGGAGCCAGCGGAAAGGTTGCTTGTTACATTAAGGTAAATTTTATAGATATACTTTGTGTGTGAAATTTTATGCTATGCACCATAGTAAGCTATAGTAAGGAATGCAAAGAATGCAGACACATATGACAACAAAATTGTGTTCCAAAAAAAGTATTTATTTTTTTATTTTAAAAAACGGAATACGTAATTTTTTCAGATTACATACTTGGCATGAAATATTTTGGAAACAATCCAGCTCCCTCTGACTCTCTGACCTCCTCTGACTCTCTAGCTCTCTAACTTCCCCTGACTCTCTAACTCACTCTGACTCTCTTACTTTCTCTGACTCTCTAACTTCCCCTGACTCTCTAATCTCCTCTGACTCTCTAACCTCCTCTGACTCTCTAACCTCCTCTGACTCTCTAACTTCCCCTGTCTCTCTAACTTCCCCTGACTCTCTAACTTCCCCTGGTTCTCTAACTTCCCCTGACTCTCTAACTTCCCCTGACTCTCTAACTTACCCTGACTCTCTAACTTCCCCTGACTCTCTAACTTCCCCTGACTCTCTAACCTCCTCTGACTCTCTTAATTCCTCTGAGGTATAAAACAGAGGGCGCTCTGGTGGAGGTGGGTAGCTAGTCAGAGGGATGATAGTGATGAGATGGCACTTCTGGCAGCACTTTGGTTAGAGGAGAAGCAACTCTGAAGATGTAAAAAAGGAAAAGAAAGGCGCCTCTAAGTGCAGTATGTCAAATTTAATAGAGTGCACAAAGGGTTAAAAGCACTTACAAGATTGTTGAGTGTTAAAAGACATGATAAAATCAGGAGTCCTCATTTGTGGCATGTGTCCATCCTCAGCACAGTGGTAGAGAGCAGTGTAGAGCCGTCCAGCAGCTGTAGAGCGTTCTCATGCATGTTGGAAAGAGGAGGCAGCAGGGAAGCCTGTATTCACTGCGGGGACACACAAGGCTGATGGTGTCAGTGTAGAGAAGGGGGTGGTAACGCGTTTCGGAGCATGTGCAGCTCCTTCGTCAGACCTACACCCACACTCCTTAAGCTGGCTTATAAATGGTGAGGGGGAGGAGCAAGGGGAGGAGTGTGGGCAGATACTAAATACACAATGATAAGGGAAGTGACAGATGTATTATGAGGACGGCCAGGACGACCGTGCACTCGCAAAATGGATTATTAACGTCAGTGCTATATACAATGAAGTCCTGAAGGAATTTGACACAGGGGTACAGGGCACAGATGGCAGTGGTTAAATTAACAATAATAAATAAATAAATATACAAACATAAGGTTGACATTGAATTAATATACAGGTGTGTTACATGGTCGGCCGGGTGTCTATATAAATGTGTTATAAAGGCGGCCGGGCGTTTGTACACATGCAAATAGGGTCGTAAGTCTAATATTGAGTAGACAATGAATAAATCTACAGCCGTGTTACAAGGGCGGCCAGGCGTATATACACATGTGTTACCGGGGCAGCCAGGCATCTATGTGCACGTGTTACAAAGGCAGCCGGGCGTTTGTACACATGCAAATAAGGTCGTAAGTCTAATGTTGAATTAACAATGAATAAATAATAAATAAATATGTAGCCGTGTTACAAGGGCAGCCGGGGAGCTATACACCTGTGTTACAGGGGCGGCCAGGCATCTGTACACATGCAAATAAAGTAATAAATCTGTTGTAAGGGGATAAAAAAGAAAAAAAAAAAAGGAATAAGCGATTACTAATTATGTCTGTAACAATGATAAAACAGTGATGAATATTACTTTACTATGAATAAGTGTATAGGTGTGTTACAAGGGCGGCCGGGCGTCTATACACTAAAGACAGATAGAGGAAAATAGTGGATGCTTATACAAGTTGTACGGATTGTGCAGATTATGACTGTAGCAATAATTTCACGGTGAGAGGTATTACTCAACTGTGTACTAGAATATAGAAGTGTTACAGGGGAGGCTGGGCGTCTATAAACTACAGAAGGATAATAGGAGATGGTGGATACTTATACAAATAGTGCAGATTATGCCTGTAGCAATACTCTGACGATAATAGATAATAATAGACTGTAAATAAGTATGCAAGTGTGTTACAGGGGCGGCCGGGCATTTACACACCCGCAAATAAGGTCACAAATCTACTATAAGGAATTAACTTATAGGAATAGGTAATAAGATGTAATAGATGCTCTACAAATAGTATTTGATTGTGACAGATGGCAGATATGTACATGTATAACAGGCAAACACCATGACGTATGGATATGATAATAAGGAGGGATGAATGATAAATGAACCATAATATTACAGTCTGTATGTTAAATGTGGTATTATCTAGAGTAAGGTGCTAATTTCCAATTCTTCATTGATACCTCCAGGCAAAAGTACATCAAGAGCGTATATCCAATAAGTCTCCCGTTGGCAGAGACGTTTAAATCTCTCTGCCGCAGGGAGAGTGGCTGGTAAATTATAGAAATACGGAGTTTGATGATATTTTTTAACCAAGAATGAAGCTTCGTTTTTGGTAATTACATTATCTTTGGTGGCTTGGTTAACTAAAATTGTAGCATCAATAGTGAAACTAGGTAGGGGGTCCTCTTGCAATTTTGTATAGGTTTGTGAGTCTCCGAGTAGTCTAATGGCCTCTTTGATGTAGTCTACCCGGTTTTGCAACACAATGCTACCGCCCTTATCTGCTGATTTAATGATAACATTCTCATTGGTTTTCAATAAATTGAGGGCTAATCTTTCTGGGTATGTTAAATTGAGATTTTTATAGGGGTTGTGTTGCTGTTGGCACATCATCAATAATTCAGAGTATACCATGCGGTAAAATGTTTCAAGGCAGCAGTACATTTAGTACAAATCCTCTCTGACGATATTTTAAAGCTCACCAATACACTTCCTGACAGATGGCTCAACACCCTCAAACAAAACACCAAACATCAAGAGGACATCCTCATTCGTACCAAACTAAGGAAATTCAAAAGAGATATAGATGATTATAATCGTAATAAAGTTTTTACGTGGAAACGCAAAAACGAGAACAGTATACCCTCATTATTGCATATTGACCCCTGGGTGGTCACTATTACCTCTAATCGTCAGGAACAACCCACCATCATTGAATCCATACCAGCCACTCTCCCTGCGGCAGAGAGATTTAAACGTCTCTGCCAACGGGAGACTTATTGGATATACGCTCTTGACGTACTTTCGCCTGGAGGTATCAATGAAGAATTGGAAATTAGCACCTTACTCTAGATGATACCACATTTAACATACAGACTGTAATATTATGGTTCATTTATCATTCATCCCTCCTTATTATCATATCCGTACGTCATGGTGTTTGCCTGTTATACATGTACATATCTGCCATCTGTCACAATCAAATACTATTTGTAGAGCATCTATTACATCTTATTACCTATTCCTATAAGTTAATTCCTTATAGTAGATTTGTGACATTATTTGTGGGTGTGTAAATGCCCGGCCGCCCCTGTAACACACTCGCATACTTATTTACAGTCTATTATTATCTATTATTATCTATTATCGTCAGAGTATTGCTACAGGCATAATTTGCACTATTCGTATAAGTATCCACCATCTCCTATTATCCTTCTGTAGTTTATAGACGCCCAGCCGCCCCTGTAACACTTCTATATTCTAGTATACAGTTGAGTAATACCTCTCACCGTGAGATTATTGCTACAGGCATAATCTGCACAATCCGTACAACTTGTATAAGCATCCACTATTTTCCTCTATCTGTCTTTAGTGTATAGACGCCCGGCCGCCCTTGTAACACACCTATACACTTATTCATAGTAAAGTAATATTCATCACTGTTTTATCATTGTTACAGACATAATTAGTAATCGCTTATTCCTTTTTTTTTTTTTTATCCCCTTACAACAGATTTATTACTTTATTTGCATGTGTACAGATGCCTGGCCGCCCCTGTAACACAGGTGTATAGCTCCCCGGCTGCCCTTGTAACACGGCTACATATTTATTTATTATTTATTCATTGTTAATTCAACATTAGACTTACGACCTTATTTACATGTGTACAAACGCCCGGCTGCCTTTGTAACACGTGCACATAGATGCCTGGCTGCCCCGGTAACACATGTGTATATACGCCTGGCCGCCCTTGTAACACGGCTGTAGATTTATTCATTGTCTACTCAATATTAGACTTACGACCCTATTTGCATGTGTACAAACGCCCGGCCGCCTTTATAACACATTCATATAGACACCAGGCCGACCATGTAACACACCTGTATATTAATTCAATGTCAACCTTATGTTTGTATATTTATTTATTTATTATTGTTAATTTAACCACTGCCATCTGTGCCCTGTACCCCTGTGTCAAATTCCTTCAGGACTTCATTGTATATAGCACTGACGTTAATAATCCATTTTGCGAGTGCACGGTCGCCCTGGCCGTCCTCATAATACATCTGTCACTTCCCTTATCATTGTGTATTTACTATCTGCCCACACTCCTCCCCTTGCTCCTCCCCCTCACCATTTATAAGCCAGCTTAAGGAGTGTGGGTGTAGGTCTGACGAAGGAGCCGCACATGCTCCGAAACGCGTTACCACCCCCTTCTCTACACTGACACCATCAGCCTTGTGTGTCCCGCAGTGAATACAGGCTTTCCTGCTGCCTCCTCTTTCCAACATGCATGAGAACGCTCTACAGCTGCTGGACGGCTCTACACTGCTCTCTACCACCGTGCTGAGGATGGACACGTGCCACAGATGAGGACTCCTGATTTTATCATGTCTTTTAACACTCAACAATCTTGTAAGTGCTTTTAACCCTTTGTGCACTCTATTAAATTTGACATACTGCACTTAGAGGTGCCTTTCTTTTCCTTTTTTATCTCTTAATTCCTCTGACTGTCTTGCTTCCTCTGACTGTCTAGCTTGAACGTAACTGAACTTTAATATTAAGTTACAAAACTTTAATAACTCAAACTCTATCTCTCCAACTCATCCTCCCTGTCATCTCCAACTCTTCCATCCTCCCTCCCTCCCTCGCATCTTCATCTCCACTTTCCCCCTAATCTTTTTTTCTCTACATCTCTATTTCCCTGAGCCATTCAAGATAGGATAGCATTTTGGAATACACTATTCAAAATTATAAAAAATAATTTAACAAAAACATAACGCTAACAAAGAAAGTATCAATTTTCAACATGAAATTGGTAGCGGCATTAGCAGGTAGTCATCTACAAATTCAAAAAACTTGGTGAACTATGTTCATCAGGCTTGGTGTGCTGTTGTAGTGTTGCTGTTGAAGAGCTTGGTGGTGTTAGCTGCAAGGCTTCACCTTGAGTTGAGGGATATTTCCTCAATAACACAGGTGGGGATATCTCGTTATCTGGTGGTACACTTGGGGACCCATATTGTCGATAGGGTGTAGGCATGTTTGAGGCTACTTCAAGCGATCGATTGTGATATGGATAATGACTTGGAATTGTTGGTTTCTGCTGTTCCATTGGTCTTGTTACAGGTGGAAATTGATTTGCCACGGACGGTATTTGCTCGTAGAGCTGTACTGGTCTGTTTTGTGTCGGGACACGGTAAGATGTTGAGTCAAGTGGTCTCGTATCCATTTGTCTGCCGATATCCGTGGTTCTACTTAGGGGTGAAATTACTGAGGCAACAGGTGAAGGAATAGGATATGGGATTTGTGATCTGGGGGTCTCATAAATTCTAGAGGGTTCTGCAAAACTAGAGGGATAAGGGTTTGGTGCAGTGTTCGAGGCAGAAGAAATGGGAGTAAATATTTGGGGACTAGGAATGTCGTGCATTGGCACAGAAACATGGCGTGGCACAGTGAATGAATGGATGCAATGTTGCACTGCAATCCTCATATTAAAGTAATGGTCTGGCAAGACCTCTTTGAGAAGCGGCACCAGACTAATGGCAAACATAGTGTGAGGGCATCGCTGGGCATTGATTTGTTCAGTGATACCTGACACTATGTTTAGTAATTTATTGATCTGGTCCTGGTCTTCAACCTGTTCTGCTGCCCTGCTGCTTTTCTTCCTGCGGGAAGCAAATGCTTGCCTTTGCCTTCTGCTGGACGGTGTCGAAACATCCGTATCCTCATTATCCCGCTCCTAAGCAGAGGACTCGTGTACCTCAATCAGCTCACCCTGGAGCTCCATAGATGAATCCTCCTGATTTGTGCAAGCAAATGATACTCCTTCATCATCGTCAACACTAGGAGCATGCGCCTCCTCCTCCCCCTCCTCCTCCTCCTCCCAACTTGCTTCCGTGCTGCAATACAAAAAATTTAAATTGGAACTCTGTTATGAAATAAAAAGTATAGCTGATAGGGGGAGAAGTAAAGGTTAGGGTTAGGACTGGTTAATTAGATAGAGATGGTAGAGTGACCGATTTCATGTATCATAAATTACTTCCTCAAATCTAGTACTGGCTTAAAAAAATCTATATATCTGGCGAAGGCATAGGGACGCTTTGGGGGGGCACCAGACCCACTCCTTGATTCACGCTGCAGTCTCTGGTGTCTCTGAAGTGTGTCCTTGAGGCTCCTCCACCTAGTGCGTATGAGTCCTTCTGTAATAAAAAAAAAACATAACTAATTTATTTTATATTTTTTTCAGGTACCTAGCAACTGGAAATTCATTTGCCAGCTTACACTACGAGTTAAAATTGGGAAAATCTACGGTGAGCATAATTATGCGTGACACCTGTATCGCCATCTGGGAGGTCCTAAGAGATGTGGTCATGAGAAAACCAAACAAAGAGGAATGGAACACCAAAGCTAAGTTGTTTTGGGACAACATTTTTTAATTATAAAAAATATTTTTCTTTCGTTCTTCTGGCAGTGGCTGATGCAAACTACTCATTCACCTACATCGACATTGGGTTCTTATGGGAGCAGTTCTGACTCCAGCATTTTTTCCCACTCAAGTTTTGGAAGAATGATTCGGGAGAACGCACTAGACCTCCCAAACGAACGACCACTCCCTGGAACATCAGAACCCTCTCTCCCTTTAATATTTGTCGGTGATGAGGCTTTCGCTCTTTCAGAAAAAATGCTCAGGCCATATGCTAACCGGTCACTGTCTGTGGAGAAAAGGGTCTTTAATTATCGGCTAACAAGAGCACGAAGAGTTGTGGAGTGTACTTTCGGAATCCTGGCAAACAAATGGCATTTTCTTCACACGCCAATAACTTTAAACATGGAAAACGCCATAATTGCCGCAAAAGCTGCCTGTGCACTCCACAATTTTGTCCGCGAAAGAGATGGATACCTTTTCGAGGACTTTTTAATGGATGGGATGGAAAACGCAGATTGGACACATACAAGGGGCAATTACAGAGGGGCCAGCATCCGTGAGAAATTTACTGATTTCTTTATGAGTCCTGCCGGTCAGGTATCATGGCAGCTTGATGGCATTCAATAAAGACCAATAACGTTTTCCCTGTCAATGCTGCATCGTCTACTATCTGTACTTTTTTCTATAAATGTAATAAAGTTTTATTGTTCGACAGTGTGTCCATCTATTTTTTGCACTTTCTGTGTCAACATACAGAGCATGTAATCATTCCACAACATTGGTGGTCAGTGGGATTGGTGGTCAGTGGGGTTGGTGGTCAGTGGGGTTGGTGGTCAGTGGCATTGGTGGTCAGTGGCATTGGTGGTCAGTGGCATTGGTGGTCAGTGGGATGCATGCCCTTACATTGGTGGTCAGTGGGATGAATAAATAGAAATATACTTACGTTTATGTTTGCGAACCTGGGGTGTGAAGTCATCCCAGTCTCCATACAGACTTTCACAAATTTCATCCCAGCCTCTGCTCTTCCGGGCATTGTTTTTGTATTCTTCAATCCGACTGTCCCATATATAATGCCTGTCACGAACAAGTCTGATGAGCTCCTCATTATCAATGGTGTTCCGACGCCTGGGGGCCATCTTGACTGCTTACAGATGGACATGAGACAGGAAACAGGAAGTGAGGGGGCAGAACTGAGTTGAACTGAACTGTTGAAAGGAGGAGCTGGAGGTGAAGAATTCGCACATATCTGAACCAACAATGCGCTTCCAGAACGATTTACATTGATGTCTATGGAGACTAAATTCGCAACGCAACACTGTAAACTCGCACAAGACCCTTTTTTTTATCGCATCGCATTTGGAGAAACCGCTGCATCGCATATATGTGAACGACCGTAATTGAAAACAATTACTTTTTGGATGACATGCGAATCTAGTTTTTGTTTAACGCATTCGTTATAAACTCGCACGAGTGTGAACCGGCACTAATACAGATAATTATGCAATAGTAGTGTTGCTGAAATTGTCCAGCTTTGTCACTCGATTACTTCATAGTTGTTAGTTTGTCAAATACTTATGGTATTAGGTAAACTGCTGCACTCCAGAGATCCAATTAAATCTGCTTTTAACATTTTGATAGTATAGAGGCAAAATGTGGCCCCGAATAATGAGATAACTGTTCTGGAGACTGTCTGTAAACTTTGGCAAAGGAAAGGCTTTAAAGGGTATGCAAATGTGGACCCCCAAAAAATAGGCAGAAAGCACAGTCAACAGTATTGCCTTTAGGCTCCCCACAAATAATATTTTTCTCATTATTAACAGTGCCTTGTTCTGTTCTGTGCCTTTTTATGGAAGCAGCCATCATGGTAGTGGAGCAAGGCTTTGCATTCTGATGTCAGAGCTGCCTTTGTGATGACTGGTGATCTGAAGACTAGTCGGGGAGTATTCAAGAAGCATTGGGAGAGCTGCAGAAAGCACAGACCTACAGAATGTATGAATAAAGTAGAAGCAGGGAGGTTCTTGCTCTGCAGGCTTTCAGGTACAGCTTACTCTTCAACATAGAAATATTACCAAATCTCCCTACAATAGGCTATATAACAGGATTGCCTAGACACAGGAAGTGCACCAATATTATTCAAGAATAATTCAAGACAAAAGGTCCATTTTTCAGGGTACAGCTTTGCCCTATAAGATAGCAAATCTTCACTTGTGAGTTTAGATCCACTTTAAGTTGCTGAATCACAGAAAATCACTCCCTTAGCACTTTAGTGGACTGCTGGCTGATGTTTTCTGCATTAGTCAGATGTTTACCATCCACTTATTGCTTAGTGAACCAGTGATAGATATTTCAGCAGATCAATTAGCCCAGGGAACTGGTGGTCTGCTACAAACATCTGCTCAGTGAGGATTTTTTTTAGTTTGGTGTAAACGATGGTTTGGGCAAAATGATTCATTCATCCCAACTACATCAATAACCACACTTCTTTGAAGTTCAATATGCATTTCTTATTGTATTACAAATAAACAAACACTTTCAGATGCCTACATAGCACACAGTATGAGATATACTGTAGCAACAAATGAATACTTAACCAAGCAAAAAAATAAAGAGCAGATTGGAATATTCATCCCCTTGGTTATTAAACTGCATCTCAAGCACTTTCACAGGGGGGAATTTTTCACATCATTAATTGACTATAAAATAAGCAATTTCACAGTATTAAATATAAGAATACAACATAAATACACTGAAGTCATCATCTGAATATCCTTTAGCTTCTATTTTTAGATATTAATTCACTCCGACCTGCTGAGAACAGTGTTTCAGGCTGGAAACAAAAATGTCTCTAGATTATCCTCAGCAGATAAGCCATCAGAAAAAATAAACAATGGGAACAATGCAAAATAAATAAAAAAAAATATAAATGTTACATTGGTTAGTACACAGCTGAGGCATTTTAACCTTCTCAATGCTGGACAATTTCACTCCCTTCCTGCCCAGGCCAATTTTCAGCTTTCAGTGCTGTCACACTTTGAATGACAATTACTCAGCCATGCAACACTATACCCAAATACATTTTTACCATTTCTTGAGACATACAGAGCTTACTTTTGGTGATATTTAATCGCCCACTGGGTTTTTTATCTTTTGCTATATAAACAAGAAAATACTGGAAAGTTTCTGTTATAACATTTTGCAAATGAATAATCTTTCTTCATAAATTCAGGCCAAAATGTATTCTGCTACACTTCTTTAGTAAATAAAAATAACCGAAATCCGTGTATATAAATTAGTATGTGTAAACGTTATACAAAGTCTACAAACTATGGTATACAGAATTTATATTTAAAAATTGATCAGTCCTGATGTACTGACTTCTAATTTCTGGAGACCCTAAAATGTCAGGACAGTACAAATACCCCCAAAATAACCCCTTTTTGGAAAATAGACAGTCCAAGGTACTTAGTAAGAGGTGTGGTGAGTTGTTTAACCGGTTTGCGACCAGCCGTAGCAGTTATACTACTGCAGTATGGCTCCACTGGGCGATCCGTCGTAGCTGTCCTTTAAGACGCTGTAGAAGGAGCGCGTGCCTGCAGCGTGTCCCCGGTCCCTGATTCAAGTGATAAGTGATAAAAATCGCTGATCGCCATTATTACTAGTAAAAAAAATAAATAAATAAAAATGCCATAAATCTATCCCCTATTTTGTAGACGCTATAACTTTTGCACAAACCAATCCATATACGCTTATTGCAATTCCTTTTAACAAAAATATGTAGAAGAATACATATCGGCCAAAACTGAGGAAAAAATTATTATTTTTTTTTTTTTAAAGTGGGATATTTATTATAGGAAAAATTAAAAGAAATTGTGTTTTTTCAAAATTGACGCTCTTTTTTTGTTTACAGCGCAAAAGATAAAAAAGGCAGAGTTAATCAAATACCACCAAAAGAAGGCTCTATTTGTGGGAAAAAAGTCGGAAATTTTGTTTTGGTACAGCGTCGCACAACAGCGCAATTGTCAGTTAAATCGACGTAGTGCCGTATCGCAAAAATGGCCTGGTCAGGAAGGCGGTAAATTCTTCTGGGGCTGAAGTGGATAGAGTTGAGATATTTTGTCACAATTTTTTGGAAATTAAGAAAATTAATACATTTCTTTTTACAAAGTTGTCATTATAACACCTTATATCTCACACACAGCATAGGCATAGTTATAATTACAAACCAAAACACATTCTGCTATGCCTCTCGAGTATGGGGATACCGCATGTGTGAGACTTTTTCACAGCCTAGATGCAAAGAGGTGCACAAAATCCAAGGAACACCTCAGGGCTTTCAAAGAGCATAAATTGTACATACTTAAACATCTAATTTCTTGACTACCTATCACAGTTTTAGAGGCCCTGGAGCACCAGGACAGTGGAAACACCCACAAAATTACCCAATTTTGGAAAACAAACATTCCAAAGTATTTTGTAAGAGGCATGATGAGTTTTTTTAAATTGCCATTGTTTGAAACAAGCTTTTGGAAAATGCAGGAAAATAAATTAAAATAATTTTTTAACACAGTTGTCAAGTAATAAAACATTTCTTAACACACAACATACTTAGATTTACATGTGGGGATAACATATGTGTGAGACTTTTTTCACTACCTTACAGCAGGTCAAGTTCCGAGCCTCCAGTTTCCCTTCCTACAACATTGTTTGCTGGCTGTCTCTTCCTGGTTAAGGTAGCCATAATCCACACTCCTCCAGATGCTGGGTGAAAGCTGATACATCCTGAAATATCTGACATGCACCAGATTGGGTACTTTCTTGCCTAGGTGACTGTGGAGGAAGGACAGGCTGGAGCCTTCACAAAAAAGGTAAATAGCACAAATAAAGTGGCTTTTTTGATTTCAGAGGGGGAAGGGTTTTAATTAGGGATAAGCCGAACACCCCCCGGCAGAACATGCGAACAGACCAAAAATTTGTGCAAACACATGAACCCCATTAAAGTCTATAGGACTCGAACGTGAAAAATCAAAAGTGCTAATTTTAAAGGCTAATATGCAAGTTATTGTCATAAAAAGTGTTTGGAGACTTGGGTCCTGCCCCAGGGGACATGAATTAATGCAAAAAAAGTTTTAAAAACGTTTGTTTTTACTGGAGCAGTGAGTTTAATAATGCTTAAAGTGAAACAATAAAAGTGAAATATTCCTTTAAATATCGTGCCTGGAGGGTGTCTATAGTATGTCTGTAAAGTGGCACATTTTTCCCGTGTTTAGAACAGTCCCTTCACAAAATGACATTTCTAAAGAAATAAAAGGCATTTAAAACTGCTTGCGGCTGTAATGTAATGTTGCCCCCCCAGCCCATTACCAGGCCCTTTGGATCTGGTATGGATATTAAGGTGAACCCCGCACCCAAATTTAAAAAAAAAAGGTGTGGGGTCCCCAGGCCCTATATACTCTGAACAGCAGCAGTATACAGGTGGTCCCCGGGTTACAAACAAGATAGGGACTGTAGGTTTGTTCTTAAGTTGAATCTGTTTGTAATTTGGAACAGGTACATTTTGTAAGTGTAGCACCAGCCAAAAAAATCTATTTTTAAGCTTTTTGGATAACATAGGGAAGCGTTATCACCACCCCTGTAACATTTGTTTTGCTGTCTGTGCCCCTGTTCAGAAGATTTCACCTCACTTTCTGTCCCAATGACAATTGGATTTTGAAAATTTTAGACTAATGGGGAAACAAGGATTGGTGATAAAGCATCAGTGGGGAGACAACTTTTTTCCATATTAACTCTTACAGGAGAGAATTTCCCTTCCTAGGGGTAGATTTCCTCTCACTTCCTGTTGTCTCTCTCTGTTTGTAAGTAGTAGTCATTTGTAAGTCGGATTTTTGAATATAGGGGACCCCTTTATATTCTATATGACCTGCCCCATACACTCTGTGGAAAATTGGGCCTTAGGTGTTGGTGGTACCAGAACACTGTAAGCCCTCACAGTTACTCTTGGTGGGTGCTGGAACGGGCCCTGCTGTGAAATATTATATCAAGAATTGTATCAGAAAAATTGGGCCTTAGGCGGTGGTGGTGGCACAACTGTCAGGAAAAGCCTTCTTGCAAGCTTTCCAGCAATAGGAAGTTTAAAAGAGTGCCTGTGCTCAGAAGCGCCATCCGGCACACACGCATGTGCAATAGCGCCAATAGCGGCACACGGGCACGCGCAGGTGCGCGCGCGCGCGCTCCCTATGAAAGCATTTGGCGCCAAAGATGTGATATAAAAAGGGGACTGTTCCATTGCTGCCTTGCTGTCCGGTCTACAGTGTTCCTGAAGACCCCTGCTGCCTTGTTACCCGTATTCTGTACTTGCAACCTGCTACCTGTTGGACTGTTCTTGATTACCCTGTTTGCTGCCTGCCCTGATCTTGGCTTTGGACTTTGACTATTCTCCTGGATTACCCTTCTGTACCTGATCTGCCCACCTGTGTTTGACCCAGCCTGCCTGTACCCTGCTGTCTGCATCCTGCTGCTGGACTACAAGACACCTCCCTGCTGTCTGCATCCCGCTGCTGGACTACAAGACACCTCCCTTCTGTCTGCCTCCTGCTGCATGACTACAAGACACCTCCCTTCTGTCTGCATCCTGCTGCTGGACTACAAGACACCTCCCTGCTGTCTGCATCCTGCTGCTGGACTACAAGACACCTACCTGCTGTCTGCATCCTGCTGCTGGACTACAAGACACCTCCCTGCTGTCTACATCCTGCTGCTGGACTACAAGTCGCCTCCCTGCTGTCTGCATCCTGCTGCTGGACTACAGAACACCTCCCAGCTGACCACTAGATCCAGCCATCTGCTCCAGCTTTCCAGTCAGGCACTTGTGCCCCTTCGCACTCTCGAGCCCCTGTCATCACTACCAGGGGTTCCCGAGTCGGAGGTATACGATGCATTCCGGGCTCTACCTACCAGGTACGTGACAGTACCGGACAGCCATGTCCGAGCCCACGCAGGGGACGTTGCCCATGGAGGACTTATGCCATCATCTAGCTGGACTCATGCAAGCTGTTAAGGACTTACAAGACGGTTATAAGCAACTAGAAGAGCGTGTCCAAGTTCTCTCTACCCCAGCTCCGGGTCCACCCACTGCTCCTTCAGTGGTCATGTTGCCTCCTGAACCCAAAGTTCCCATACCAGAAAAGTTCTCCGGGGACCGCAGCAAGTATAGGGAATTCCGTAATGCCTGTGAACTTTTCTTTGCATTGCAACCCAGAACTTTTTCCCTTGAAACCACTAAGGTGGGGTTCGTCATTTCCCTCCTACTGGGCGAACCCCAGGCATGGGCCCATCGCCTTTTGGAGCAGAAGAATAACTGCCTCGACCGTTTGGATACTTTCTTCCAAGCCATGGCTCTCCTATATGAAGATCCACAACAAGCAGCTACCGCAGAAGCAGCACTATTCTCACTTCAGCAGGGCCGTAGGGCGGCGGAAGACTATGCATCTGAATTCAGACGTTGGAATTCCGACACAAACTGGAACGACGCCGCCCTACGCTACCAGTTTCACATGGGACTTTCTGAACCATTAAAAAGATGAACTGGCCCGGGTTGGCATTCCGATACACTTGAAGGCCTTATCAACCTGTCGATCCAAATTGACAGACGCCTAAGAGAACGTAGGGCAGAACGTGCAGCTGGTCCCTCTCGCCCGGGAAGGATGTTACCACGTGTGCCAAATCCTCCTGTACACACCCCTACTGATACTTCTGAACCAATGCAACTTGGCTTGATCCGTCCTTCACTCACCCCTGAAGAACGACAACGCCGGCGGGCTAACAACCTCTGCCTTTATTGCGGGGAATCTGGACACTACGTGAGGACTTGCCCTGCAAATACCTGTAAGCACACTACCTTCTCCTCTACTTCCTTATCTGCTGTGTTTAACAATACCACTCACTTGGCTTTTCCCATTTCTCTACAGCTTCCAGGAGGGAACATCCGGGCAACCGCTATAATTGATTCCGGAGCCTGTAGTGGATTTATGGGCTTATCTTTTGCTCACAAGTTCCAGATCCCTCTACGACCCAGAGCACAGGGACTGTCTGTAAACCTGGCTGACGGATCAGCTATTAAATCTGAGCCTGTAACACAAGAAACAGTTCCTTTAGACACCACCATTTCCGGCAACCACCGGGAACTACTCAGTCTTGACATCATTGAGTCACCCCTGTTTCCCATCATACTGGGCATGCCCTGGCTCAAAGCTCACAACCCACGAATTGACTGGTCTACTGGAAACATCAGTTTTCCCTCTCCTTACTGCCGTCAGCATTGCCTACAGGGATCTACTGACATTCCATCTTCCCTGCTGTGTCTGAAAACCTGACAATGCTGAAACCTGACAAACCGTTCCAGAAGTGTACCATGATTTCCTGGATGTGTTCAGTCGGAAAGGGGCAGAGACACTTCCCCCACACAGACCCTATGACTGCTTAATTGAACTTCTTCCCGGGGCAGAGGTCCCCTTTGGGAGAATCTTTCCCTTAACCGAACTGGAGCTTGGTACTATTAAAACTTACATCGATGAGAATCTGGAAAAAGGGTTCATATGGCCTTCCACCTCTCCGGCCGGAGCAAGGATCTTCTTCATGGAGAAAAAAGATCATTCCCTACGCCCTTGCGTAGATTACCGGGACCTTAAAAAAATTACAATCAAAAACCGGTACCCCCTACCTTTGGTACCCGAACTATTTCAGAGGCTTGGAACTGCATCTATATTCACCAAACTTGATCTTCGGGGAGCATACAACTTAGTCCGGATCCGGAGCAGGGACGAATGGAAGACTGCCTTCCGCACCCGCTTCGGACACTTTGAATACCTGGTGATGCCCTTTGGGTTATGTAATGCTCCTGCCACTTTCCAGCATTTCGTGAATGATATCTTTAGAGACTACCTTGATCTGTTTATCATAGTGTATCTGGATGACATCCTGATCTTCTCTTCTTCCCTGTCTATCCACCAAGAGCATGTCAAGAAAGTTCTAACCCGGCTCCGTCAACATGGCCTGTACGCCAAACCCGAAAAGTGCGAATTTGAACGCCAAAGCATTCAGTTTCTGGGTCTGATCATCTCCATAGATGGTATCAAGATGGATCCACAGAAGGTCTCTGCCATCTTGGATTGGCCGGCTCCGATGGACAAGAAAGGAGTACAGCGCTTTGTAAGATTTGCAAATTTCTATCGCAAATTCATCAGGGGATTTTCTTCCATCATCACCCCCATCACAAGACTGACTCTGCAAGGCGCACAGTTCCAATGGTCCCCTGAGGCTCAAGCTGCTTTTACTTCCTTGAAAGACCAATTTGTGTCAGCCTCCGTCCTGAAGCACCCCGATCCAGCTTTACCCTACATACTGGAGGTAGATGCTTCCGAGACAGCAGTAGGGGCGGTACTTTCACAGAGACAAGGCTCCAAGGCTTTATTGCATCTGGTGGCGTTCTTCTCTCACAGGTAAACCGAAGCCGAAAGGAATTACGATGTTGGGGACAGGGAGCTACTAGCAATCAAAGCCGCACTTGAGGAATGGCGCTACCTCCTGGAGGGAGCGGCCCATCCTATTCTGGTGTCCACCGACCACAAGAATCTAGAGTACCTGAAGGTTGCCAAAAGACTGAAACCACACCAGGCCAGATGGGCACTCTTCTTCACCAGGTTCACTTTTCACATTACTTACAGGCCGGGATCAAAAAATACCAAACCATATGCGCTGTCCCGGATGTTCAGTGAACCTGAAACTCCTTCTCCCCCAGACACCATTCTTGCTCCTGGGAACTTTCTGATGCTCCAAGGAGATCTGCTGTCTCAAATCAGACAGGCATCTTCAACAACTCCCCTTCCAGCAGATGTCACTCTACAGTCCAGAGACGAGTTATCACGGCACAAGGATAATATCTTTGTGCCCCAACAAACACGGGTTGCTGTTCTCAAACTCTGTCATGACCACAAATTAGCTGGCCACTTCAGGATACACAAGACCTCCGAACTTCTCCAACGCACATTTTGGTGGCCTCAGCTATGGGAGGATTGTAAACACTATGTGGAATCCTGCATTACCTGCATCCAAAACAAGGGCAGCAAGACCAAGGCTTGGGGGTTGCTAAGACCTCTTCCTGTTCCAGAAAGACCATGGAGGATGATCTCCATGGATTTTATCGTTGAATTACCACCATCCGAGGGCTACACCACTATTTTCGTAGTGGTTGACAGACTTTCCAAGATGGCTCACTTCTTGCCCTTGAAGGGTACCCCCTCTGCTTCCGAGACCGCTGGGATCATTATTAGAGAAATTGTAAGGCTCCATGGTATACCTGAAAATATCGTATCTGATCGAGGGGTGCAATTTACATTCAAGTTCTGGAGAGCTCTATGTGGATCCCTGAAGACTGACCTCTCCTTCTCCTCTGCTTACCATCCCCAGACTAATGGTCAGACTGAACGAACAAACCAGACCTTGGAACAATACTTACGGTGCTATTCTTGTTTTTCCCAAGATGA
Organism: Aquarana catesbeiana; assembly: GCF_042186555.1. Taxonomy (NCBI): domain Eukaryota; kingdom Metazoa; phylum Chordata; class Amphibia; order Anura; family Ranidae; genus Aquarana; species Aquarana catesbeiana. The sequence goes on from NC_133327.1 coordinate 550,959,189, forward strand.
CTGGGTTCCCCTATTACCTCTGGCTGAGTTCGCCTAGAATAATTCTGTTCACTCTGCAACTAATCAGTCTCCATTTTTTGCGAACTATGGTTTTCACCCCTTGTTTGTTGTCCAACAATGTTCCGGAGTGTTCGGTACCGGCTGTCCAGGAAACCTTGAGTTTTTTTAGTGCAAACAACAAGCTACTCCAAGAGACCATGTCAAAAACTCAGGAACGGAACAAGGTGACATTTGACAAAAAGAGGAGAGGGGAGCTTGACCTGAAGATAGGAGATCAAGTCTGGCTGTCTACCCTGAATCTGAAGTTGGCATGCCCTTCCAGGAAACTGGGCCCTACGTTTGTGGGTCCCTTCCCAGTGGTAAGAAAGATCAATGATGTGGCTTATGAATTAAAATTACCGGAGTCATTTTGTATTCATCCAGTCTTTCATGTGGCCCTCCTTAAACCTTCAGTTCCGGATCCCTTCCTTAACCGAAACACTGGTCCTCCTGAACCTGTGCTCATTGACGGTAAAGAGGAATTTGAGGTGGAGTCAATCATAGATTGCCGGAAAAGACGCAAGCAGATTCAGTATCTGGTCAAATGGAAAGGGTACGGTCCTGAGGATAACTCTTGGGAACCAGAGACTAATATCCACGCCAAAAGACTAATTCTAGCCTTTAAGAGATCCCATCCTAGTCATCCTGAGGCTGCCCATTGGAGGGGGGCAATGTCAGGAAAAGACTTCTTGCAAGCTTTCCAGCAATAGGAAGTTTAAAAGAGTGCCCATGCTCAGAAGCGCCATCCGGTGCACGCGCATGCGCAATAGCGCCAATAGCGGCACACGGACGCGCGAGCGCTCCCTATGACAGCACTTGGCGCAAAAGATGTGATATAAAAAGGAGACTGTTCCATTGCTGCCTTGCTGTCCAGTCTACAGCGTTCCTGAAGACCCCTGCTGCCTTGTTACCTGTATTCTGTACTTGCAACCTGCTACCTGTTGGACTGTTCTTGATTACCCTGTTTGCTGCCTGCCCTGATCTCGGCTTTGGACTTTGACTATTCTCCTGGATTACCCTTCTGTACCTGATCTGCCCGCCTATGTTTGACCCGGCCTGCCTGTACCCTGCTGTCTGCATCCTGCTGCTGGACTACAAGACACCTCCCTGCTGTCTGCATCCTGCTGCTGGACTACAGGACACCTCCCAGCTGACTACTAGATCCAGCCATCTGCTCCAGCTTTCCAGTCAGGCACTTGTGCCCCTTCGCACTCTCGAGCCCGTGTCATCACTACCAGTTCCCGAGTTGGAGGTATACGAGAGGCCATTCCCTGCATTCCGGTCTCTACCTACCAGGTACGTGACAACAACACTGTAAAGCCTCACAAATACTTTTGTTGAGCGCAGGAACAGGCACTGCTGTGAAATATTAGATCAAAAATTCTAATGACGCATCCCTGTTAAACAGGGGCAGAAAAATTGGGCCTTAGGTAATGGTGGTGGTGCCCTGAACTGAAAATATTCTTAGAAGCTATCATCATGAAAATTGAGGAGGAATAGGATAGTCACTCAGCATAATAGGATAGTCACTAAACACATGCAGTCTTCAAGGGATCCCACATCCATAGAAAAATCATTTGGTTACATCAGCATCAGGTGCTTGGTAGCTGGTGATCCAAGACTGATTCATTTTTATGAATGTGAGCTGATCAACCTGATCAACCTGTCTGTGGACAGGTGCACTCTGTGATTGGTTACAAAGCCTCCAGCAGCACTGAATGTGCATTCAGAAAGAACGCTGGATGCAGGACAGGCCAGTAGCTCAATTGCATATTGCGCAAGCTCTGGCCAGTGATCCATCCTCAAGACCCAGTAACCCAGTGGATGTTCTGGTGGAAAGGTCTCCAAGTCTGATCTTGCTCCTAGATATTCCTGCACCATGGAATTCAGACAATGGCGATGGTTGCTGGAACTGATCAGACCTGGACGCTGAAGACTGAAGAATTGCCTGAAGGCATCGGTCAGCCGGCCACCTTCTCCACCGCTCTTTCTGTGACTGAACGAAACCTCAGCAACACGTTGTCCAGCACCAGGAAATTGTAACCTCCCAGGCTCTGGAAACGCATTGCACAAACCTTTCTGCAAGGCCTTCCAAAGATGTTTCATCCTCTGCTCCCTTTATGAAGGCTGCATAAGTTCTGCAACCTTACCCTTGTAACGTGGATCAAGAAGAATTGCCAGCCAGTAGTGATCCCTCTCCTTGATACCACGAATCATAGGGTCCTTTCACAGGCTTTTCAGGATCAGGGAGGCCATGCAGGTTTGCAGAGGCATTCGATCCTAAGTCCTCTGGGTCACTAAGGATCACATGATTCTCAACCACCTTCTCCCAGCCACATACAACTCCATGGGTTTCTGGGGACTCAAACCAACAATCACTTGAAGACTGCTGCTGATGCTGTGTGTTATCCTCCATCTCCATGCTGACACAATCCTCCTCCTCCTCTTCTTCTTCCTGTGTAATCAGCGGGCCTGCAGGAATACTAGTATCTGGATAAAGGGGGTCTTGAGAGGTAAGAAAGTCCTCCTCTTCCTCCCGCTGTTCTGCCTCAAGTGCACTGTACATTATTCCATGAAGCGTGTGCTCCAACAGGAAGACAAGAGGGACAGTATCACTGATGCATGCACTGTCACTGCTCACTATCCTCATGGCCTCCTCAAATGGTGACAGGACAGTGCATGCATCCTTGATCAGTAGCCACTGGCATGGCAAAAAAATCCAAGCTCCCCTGACCCTGTCCTGGTGCCATACTCACACAGGTACTCTCTGCTGCATGTGCAGCCGCTGCAGCATTGCCAAGGTTGAGTTCCACCTGGTGGGCATGTCACAAATGAGGCGGTTCTTGGGCAGGTTGCATTCTATTTGAATGTCAACCAGCAGAGCACTGGCATTATATGACCAGCGGAAATGACCACAGACTTTCCTGGCCTGCCTCAGGAGATCCTGTAAGTCTGGGTACCTGCTCAAGAACTGCTGCACCACCACATTCAGGACGTGAGCCAAACAGGGAGCATGGGTCAAGTGTCCCTGTTGGAGGGCGGAGAGGAGGTTGGTGCCATACAACCATTCCTGGCTGAAGCTGGCATGGGGTCAACCACCTCTGAGCCTGCCCCTGCAGAGCCACACTGGGGCAGAATCTCTGCCCCAGTGTGGCTCCTAAGCAGTCCAACTCAAGCACCGCATGGCATCTTTTTGCCTGAGTGCTTGCGTAGCCCCTTGAATGCCTACGGAGCACCGCTGGTTCAGAGGAGAAATCTGCCGAGGAAGAGGCCACAGAGGAAGAAGAAGAGAAGGGGGTGGAGGGGAGAGCTGTGGCAGAATCACCACTAGCATTTTGGAGGCATGGTGGTTGAACAAGCTCCAACAATACTGAACCCTGTCCTGAATCCTTCCCAGCTGCCAGCAGAGTTACCCAGTGCGCCGTGAAAGAAAGATGACATCCCTGTCCATGCCTGCTGGACCACGAGTCAGCAGTAATATGCACCTTACTGCTGACCGCCCTGCCCAACGAGGCCAAGACATTGCCTTCCACATGGTGGTAGAGCCGGAATGGCCTTCCGTGAAAAGAAATGGCGTTTGGGAACCTGCCACTGAGGTACAACACATTCCACAAATTCACGAAAGGGGGGAGAGTCTACCAGCTGAAAAGGCAGCAGTTGCAGTGCTAGCAATTTGGCTAAGCTAGCATTCAGACACTGAGCATGTCGATGGCTGGGACCGAATTTCTTTCGATGGTTTAGCAACTGGGGTAGGGAAATTTGCCTGCTAAAATCAGATAGAGGTGTACTGATAGCAGATTGGCTGCAAGTACTTGGGACACCTATTGCTGTACTTTTATTCCTCTCAGTGCAGGTTTCTGAGAGGACTGGAGGTATAGTGGGGTTGGAGAACCCAGATGATGAGGAGCAAGGAGAGGTTCGCCTTGTTCTTTGATGTGGGTCTTTTAAGTGTTGTTGCCAATGGACTGCATGGGAGGTCGTCATGGTCTGGTCAAGCATGTGATGCCCAAGCAGCTACTGTTTTGGCCATGCTTAATATGCTTCAGACATATGTTGCAAACAGCAACGGTGCAATCTGCTGCACACGTGTCAAAAAAGGCCCACACCAAAGAACTTTTGTGTGGAGAGTCAGCAGTGCCCTGCACCTGCTTAGCTCTGCGGTGTGCTGCAATAGGGTGGCTGCCCTTAAGCTGCCCCCTTGAGGGCATCCTACCTCATTGGAGATGTGCCTCTTCCTTCTCCTCTCTTCTATCAGGCACCCAAGTTGAGTCAGTGACCTCATAATCCAATACCCTCCTCATCACTGGAGCAAACTTGGCAGTATGCTGCAGTTGGAGGAACATGACTGCCAGTTTCTTGACCTTCTTGGGCACCCCCCCTCTAGGCTGATGTTACTCCCTTCCTCAACCTGGGTACCATCATCGGAGCCTTCAAATTGCTGTGCATCCTCCTGCAGCATGTACCCGACACTGTGGTCGAATAGTTCGGAGGGACTCCTTTGTGCATGATGGTGGGGCTAGGGAAGGAGTGACTGTTGACATGGAGCCGATGGAATAGGCTGCTTTGGCAGCTGCATTGGCAGGCAAACTACTCGGAGCCTGGGTGACAGAAGATGAGGAGGATGAGGACGGCTTTGTTATCCATTCCACCAACTCTTCTGCATGTTGTGGCTCAATAACATGGCCAGCTGCAGGAAAAAAGGACAAGCGTCCCCCACGGCCACGTGCTGAGGATGTACCGTGTCTACGACCAGCACTGTTGACTGTATACACAGAGCCTGCTTGCCCTCTTTTAGTGGCCTGTGAGTGTCTGCCTCTCCTTGGTGGCCTTCCGGACATGCTGTAAATTTGGTTTAGCAAAAAAACACTATACTGTATTGTGTAGTGTGTACACCACAGGAAAGTAGTAGCAACTGCGCTAGGGATGCACGGTACTGTGTACACCAACAGAAGTGTAATAACAACTATGGGTGCACTGTATGTATTGTGTAAACCATAGGAAAGTAGTAGCAACTGCACTAGGGGTGCACGGTACTGTGTACACCAACAGAAGTGTAATAACAACTATGGGTGTACTGTATTGACCACCAGAAAAGGATGAGCAGCTGCACTATAGGTGCACAGCACTGTACACTGTGTACACCACCTGAAGTATATTGGAAACAGTACATCAGGAACAGCCTGCAGTCAGATATAGCTAAACTGGATGCAGTAGATATATATATATATATATATATATATATATATATATAGATCTATATCTATATATATATATATAGATATAGATCTATATATATATATATATATATATCTATCTATATGATAGATATAGATAGATATATATATATATATATATATCTATATATATATATATAGATATATATATATATAGATATATATATATATATATATCTATATATATTGTGGGAAGATTAGCTCGTGGGGTTCACCTTTTCTGAAGGACAGTCAGCAAACGGCACTTTCTTAAAAGTCTGGCGGTTGCCAGGTTTATTTACAAGGAGATTTGCAAAATAAAACAAAACGTAAAGTAAATCCTTGCCGTCAGGCGCTAACTAAACAAACAGTCTCCTCTCTAGACAATGCGGGGCTGGTCCCCGTCACCCACAAAACATGCGATAAAGCAAACCTTACAGTCCAATAGCCAGAGCTCCTCTCACTCAGGTTCCCTGTTCTGTGACAGTACAGCCCCTAGGCCCACCTCAGAAGCGTCGACAAACTCCTTGCTGAAGTCTGGGGCCACTAGTACTGGCACAACCCACAAAGGGCCTGCTTTAAATTCTGAAATGCCTTCTTGGCTTCGGGATTCCACTTGACCATGACCGACCATCTACCCTTCGTCAGGTCGGTCAGAGGGGCGGCCATGGTGGCAAAATGGGGTATGAACCATCTGTAATACCCTGTAATGCCCAGGAAGGCCCTCACTTGTTTTTTATTAATCCGTTGGGGCCATTTTTGAATTTTGAATAACCACTCCTGGGCCAATAATTTCCCAAGGTATTTGGCCTCCTACAGGCCTATGGCACTTTTTTTGGGTTAGCCGTAAGACCTGCTTTCCTAAGGGAATCTATCAGCGCTTGTATATGGAGCAGGTGCGATTCCCAATCTGGGCTGTAGATGACCACATCGTCCAAATATGCAGCCGCATACAGGCTATGTGGTCTCAAGGCTTTGTCCATCATTCGCTGGAATGAAGCAGGGGCTCTATGCAGACCAAATGGCATCCGCTTATACTGAAATGAGCCCTCAGGAGTCGAAAAGTCAGTTTTCTCCTTGGCCAGTTAGAGGCATTTGCCAATAGCCTTTCGTTAGGTCTAGGGTCGTTATGTAGCGAGCCTGTCCTAACTTGTCCATGAGTTCGTTGAACCGGGGCATCAGGTACGCATCGAACTTGGACACACTGTTGAGCTTCCTGAAGTTGTTACAAAACCTGATAGTACCATCAGGCTTTGGGACCAGCACTATAGGACTTGACCACTCACTGTTGGACTCTTCTATCACGTCCAACTTTAACATACTTTTTATTTCCTTCGTGACTGCCTCTCATCTGGCCTCTGGGATTCTATACGGTTTTACATTTACGCGAACCCCTGGTTCCATCACTATGTCATGTTGGATCATGTTGGTCAGTCCGGGTAAGGGGGAGAAAAAGTCTCTATTTTTATGCACAAAGGCCCTAACGTCACTTTCTTGTGCCACGGACAGGGTATCTGTTATGGGGATGTCAGGTGTCACTGGTACCCGGCTTGTTAGAGGCGTGGACATGGCCAGTAAAGTCTCTCGGTCCCTCCAGGGTTTTAAGAGATTCACAGGGTAAATTTGGTGTGATTTCTTTTTTCCTGGCTGGTAAACTTTGTAGTTTACCTCCCCCACCCGTTCGACAACCTCAAAGGGACCCTGCCACTTGGCTAGGAACTTACTTTCCACCGTGGGAACCAGTATTAACACTCTGTCCCCAGGGCTGAAAGTACGGACCTTGGCACCCTGGTCATAGACCCTCCTCTGGGCCTCCTGGGCTCGCTCCATATGTTCTCGCACCAGGAGTAGGACAGCTGCGATTCGATCCTGCATCAAGGAGACATGCTCTATGATGCTTCTATATGGGGTGGCCTCCCCTTTCCATGTTTCTTTGGCGACATCTAGCAGGCCCCTGGGATGTCTACCATACAAAAGCTCAAAGGGGGAATAGCCTGTGGATGCCTGCGGAACCTCACGTATGGCAAACATGAGATATGGTAGCAAAAAATCCCAGTTTCTCCCATCTTTGTTGACCACCTTTTTCAGCATACTTTTCAAAGTTTTATTAAATCTTTCAACCAGACCATCCGTTTGGGGGTGGTAGACAGAGGTACGGAGATGGGAGATTTTGTATAGTCCTACACAGTTCCTTGGTAACCCTAGACATAAATAGTGTGCCCTGATCGGTTAAGACTTCCTTTGGGATCCCCACTCGACTAAACACCTGAACCAATTCCTTGGCAAAAGCCTCAGCAGAGGTGTTGCGCAAGGGTATGGCCTCAGGATAGCGCGTTGCATAGTCTAGGATCACCAGAATATGCTGGTGACCCCAGGCAGATTTCGCAACCGGCCCCACGAGGTCCATGCCAATTCTCTCAAAGGGGACCTTGATTATAGGTAGAGGGACAAGAGGGCTGCGAAAATGGGGCGACGGTGCCGACATTTGGCACTCGGGGCACGATTCGCAGTACTCCTTGACATCCGCATGCAACCCGGGCCAAAAAACCTCTGGGTGATTCTCTCCCTGGTTTTTTCGACCCTGAGATGTCCCCCCATTACATGACCATGGGCCAAGTCTAGCACCACCCTACGGAAGGGTTTGGGAACCAGTAGCTGTTCTACCTAATCCTCTCCATGTTTCATCACTCGATACAATTAATTGTTTTTAACGGCCATATAGGGGAAAGACACCCAATCAGGATCCACCGTTTCCCCATCCAACATCTTAATGTTTTCCCTGGCTCCCATGAGGGTGGTCTCTCACAGTTGCTCAGTACAGAAATCCTCTCTCCTGACCTCTAAGTTGGGTACGACATTTTGGCTACTCTTAATGTTAGGGTCAGAGGGGATCCCCTGTTCGTTACCCTCAGGCTGAGAGCTAGCTTCTAGGTCCTCCGGCTTCCCAGCCATGACAGGGAAAGGAAGAGGATCTCTGGCTTCCTTGATCTCACCAACGGGATCCCCTTCCCCTTGGCAAAAGGGTTCTGGTGAGAGTTCTCGTGCTTCCCCAGCAGGGTGAGCTCTATCTACCAGCCTCCCCTTGCTCTCCCATAAACTCCAAAAATGGGGAAAATCTCTCCCCACTAAAGCTTCATGAAGCAGTGAAGGTACCACCCCCACTGAATGTGTTACACTGCCTCAGAGGGTATCAACCTCATCTACCGCTGTCTGGTAGTCCCAAGTGTCCCCATGGATGCAAATTACCCCAATAGTACTGGGGTGTAGTTTTGTGGGGTTCACACAATCACTCCTGACTAGGGTCACCACACTACAAGAGTCTAGCAAGGCTGTGAGTGGCTTTCCATCCACTGAAATAACACACATCTGTTTTTCAATGCGACTCTGACATGATGCAGTACATGCGACCTGTGCAAACAGAGAAATGGGTCTTTTCATAAAAGCATAATCGCATTGCATAGGTTCATCTATAGGACAGTTTCGGGCAATATGCCCTAATGTATGGCAACGAAAACATCGTATGTGGCCTATCCCCAGTCCTCTTAACAGCCCCCAAGACCTTCCTGGCTTCTTTGGCCAGTCTGCAGGTTCAGGACGCACAGTCTCATCAGCTGTAATAAAAGTCTTATCCACCTTCCCCATGCTCTTGAGCCCCCGGAACCGCTGGGTGATCTTGCACCTCTAGAGACACCAAAGTGGGGCGTAGATGGATTCACCAAGTCCTCAGTGGCAGTGTACCTCTCCACTAGGTCCACCAACTGGGTTGCAGTTTTGGGGTCCCCCTGTCTGACCCACTTCTTCAGAGCAGCAGGGAGCGCACGCAGGTACCGGTCCATTACCACATGCTCCACGATCTGAGGGCTTGTCAAGGTCTCGGGCTGCAACCACTTCAAACATTTGTGGGGTGGCTTGTTGCTGGAGTAGGACCACTGATGCACGCGCTGGGCCCGGACTGCCATGGTGACACCCAAGCGTGCGAGTATCTCTGTTTTTAGAGTCTCATAGTCCTGGGCCTTATCTGGTTTTAAATCAAAATAGGCCTTTTGGGGTTCTCCTGTTAGAAATGGGGCCAACAGACACCAGCCCACTGCTCTTTTGGCCATCCCTCATGGACAGCGTCTCTCTCAAAAGTCACAATGTAAGCCTTGACCTTATCGGCAGGTGTAATTTTCTGTAGGTGGTAGGATGCACGTATCAACTTTAGTTCCACTGACACAGGAGCTGCGGACCCCTTTTTCAGTTCCACCAAAGCCTCTGCAAACTGCCGATTCATTTCCTGCTGGGCCGCCTGTTGTGCTGCAGCGACCGCCTGTTGTGCTGCAGCGGCCTCTGCGATTTGGTGGTACATTTCCTGCTGTGCTGCAGCGGCCTCTGCGACTTGGCGGTTGGTTTGCCTCTGAGCTGCATTGGCCTGTAGCAGGGCTTTTAATATTTCCTCCATCTTCAGAAAAGTGCCCGCTGAATCCACCACATGTGGGAAGATTAGCTCATGGGGATCACCTTTTCTGAAGGACAGTCAGCAAACGGCACTTTCTTAAAAGTCTGGCAGTTGCCAGGTTTATTTACAAGGAGGTTTGCAAAATAAAACAAACAGTAAAGTAAATCCTTGCCGTCCAGCGCTAACTAAACAGTCTCCTCTCTAGACAGTGCGGGGCTGGTCCCCGTCACCCACAAAACATGCAATAAAGCAAACCTTACAGTCCAATAGCCAGAGCTCCTCTGACTCAGGTTCCTTCCTGAGTCTCAAAACCAGAGCCCTGCTGTGCTCTCTTCCTGGATATATAAGTCCAGCTGAGTCTGGACTCCAGTGGACCAGAACATCCGGACCGGAACCCAGCCTGCCACCAGAGGCTGGAAAAACCGGGCCGGATTCTGGTTCAGTCCCTCACAATGGAAGGAATGCGAAGTGAAATGTACCTGTCATCGTGTATCTCACCTCGCATACCGTCACAATATATATGAGACTATCTGTGTGTATATATATATATATATATATATATGTGTGTGTGTGTGTGTCTATATATATATATACACTCAAATTTGGCGCGAACAGCCCATAATGTTAATAATGTTTTCTATCATAGTCTCATTAAAATGGAAAAGTTAGCTTTAACGTGCATACAGGGAATACAGGCTTCCTGCTTGGGACTTTAGCCAGCAGTGGCAGCCCGTCCATAGGGGCGCCTGGGCGCCGCCCCCCCTCCAGGCAGAAAAAAAAAAAGTAAAAAAAAAAAAAAAAAATGTTTTTTATTACTGCCCCTTTAAAAAAAAAAAGGAAAAAAAAGATCCTTAAGTGCACTGTGTTCGAACGCCGGACGCAGTGCAACGCCGGACACAGTGCACTTATGGGAAGCGCCACGTCTATGCAATCACGAGATTGCAGACGTGGCGCTGCATTTGCGGGCGTTTAGCCCGCCTTGTGGCATTTTCTGAAGCGCCAAATAGCTTCTGCCCGGCCATAGTAATAGATACTACAGGTGCCGGGCGGAAGCTACTCGGCGCTTCAGATTTGATTGACATCTGCCCTGAGTCAGATGTCACTTCCTGATTCTCTCTCTCATTGCGCCCGAGAGAGGAAACAGGAAGAATGCTGGTGCCAGTGTGAGGAGGAGGACACCACAGGAGACCCAAGGTAAGTACCGCTGTGTGGAGAATGGGGGGGACAGAGGTTGCATGTGGGGGGGACAGAGGCTGTATTGGGGGGGACAGGCAGCATTTTGGGGGATAGAGGCTGTATTTGGGGGGGACAGAGGCTGCATTAAGGGGGGACAGAGGCTGCATTTTAGGGGGACAGAGGCTGCATTTTGGGGGGGACAGAGGCTGCATTTGGGGGGCAGAGGCTGCATTTGGGGGGGCCAGAGGCTGCATTTGGGGGGGCCAGAGGCTGCATTTGGGGGGCAGAGGCTGCATTTGGGGGGGCAGAGGCTGCATTTTGGGGGGGATAGAGGCTGCATTGGGGGGATAGAGGCTGCATTGGGGGGACAGAGGCTACATTTGGGGGGGACAGAGGCTGCATGGGGGGTGGGACAGAGGCTGTATTTTGGGGGACAGGCAGCATTTTGGGGGGATAGAGGTTGTATTTGGGGGGGGACAGAGGCTGCATTAAGGGGGGGACAGAGGCTGCATTAAGGGGGGGACAGAGGCTGCATTTTGGGGGGGACAGAGGCTGCATGGGGGGGACAGAGGCTGCATTTGGGGGGGATAGGGGCTGCATTTTGGGGGGGATAGAGGCTGCATTTGAGGGGCAGAGGCTGCATTTTGGGGGGATAGAGGCTGCATTGGGGGATAGAGGCTGCATTGGGGGGACAGAGGCTGCATTTTGGGGGGGACAGAGGCTGCATTTTGGGGGGGACAGAGGCTGCATTTGGGGGGGAACAGAGGCTGCATTTGGGGGGAACAGAGGCTGTATTGGGGGGACAGAGGCTGTATTTGGGGGGGACAGAGGCTGTATTGTGGGGGGACAGAGGCTGCATTTGGGGGGGGACAGAGGCTGCATTTTGGGGGGACAGAGGCTGCAATTTGGGGGGGCAGAGGCTGCATTTTGGGGGGCAGAGGCTGCATTTTGGGGGGACAGAGGCTGCATTTGGGGGGGCAGAGGCTGTATTTGGCTGGGGCAGAGGCTGCATTTGGGGGGACAGAGGCTGCATTTGGGGGGGACAGAGACTGCATTTAATGGGACACAGGCATGCTGCATTTAATGGGACACAGGCATGCTGCATTTGGGGGGGCAGAGGCTGCATTTGGGGGGGACAGAGGCTGCATTTGGGGGGGCAGAGGCTTCATTTGGGGGAACACAGGCATGCTGCATTTGGGGGGACAGAGGCTGCATTTGGGGGGAGACAGAGGCTGCATTTGGGGGGGACAGAGGCTGCATTTAATGGGACTCAGGAATGCTGCATTTGGGGGGGCAGAGACTGCATTTGGGGGGGGGACAGAGGCTGCATTTGGGGGGACAGAGGCTGCATTTGGGGAAGAGACAGAGGCTGCATTTGGGGGGGACAGAGGCCGCATTTAATGGGACACAGGAATGCTGCATTTGGGGGGGCAGAGACTGCATTTGGGGGGGGACAGAGGCTGCATTTGGGGGGGACAGAGGCTGCATTTGGGGGGGACAGAGGCTGCATTTAGGGGGGGGACAGAGGCTGCATTTAGGGGGGGACAGAGGCTGCATTTTATGTGACAGAGGCTGCATTTGATGTGACACAGGCTGCATGTAAGAAGGGACTCCGCTGAGGCATCTGATGTAAGGATGGACTGCTGGGGACGCCTGATGGCATCTGGTTGTAGGCGACATGGCTAGTGACACACTCAGGGCTCCCACTGATTCTGCATTATGGTGAGTTGAATGATTTAATTTTATATTACAATGTAATAATAGAAATAATGCGCTTTAATCATCCTGACACCATAACAACCATGGTGCCGGGATGATTGAAGTGCTAACACCAGGTGTTTGGAGTATCTTTATCTGCTGATTGTTAAACTTTCTAGAATACACATATTTCAATTGTTGTATAGGATCTGGGCCTGCTGTCCCTCTCTCCCTCTCCCTCCATCCCTCGTTCATCTCAGACGCTAACCACACCACCTTAGAGCCACGCCCACTATTCCGCTGAAACCACGCCCATTTTCACCAAGTGGGAGGGGTCAAAAAGGAAGGGCGGGGTCTGGCACCCCCCCATCCTAAACTTCACCAGCCGCCACTGTTAGCCAGAATGATGTATCCATGGTGTACTAATTCTTTCCAGCAGTATATGACACAAAAATTGGCCCAGTGAAAACTCACTGGGACCACAGCACTCCACAAAGCAGCCCCTGAATGGTTAGGCAAAAACAAAATGGTAAAACCAATAGGTTAATATGTCATGTGAAAGTAGCAGTGTGCCACTTAATAATCTCAAAAAGGAAATGTGATACCGCAAATCAATATACTGTATAGTTATTATACAAATGGGATCTGTTGAGTGGGTAGCTAATACTATACAAATAAATGCTACACTCATGGGTGGGTGCTGCATCCCGCAATTCAGGAGCGGATACTTAATCTAGGATGCACACAAGAGGAGAGAGAAACAATAGGCGCAAGGGCCATCATAGTGTGATTTTAAAAACAAACACTTTATTAAAACATAATAAATTGCATTCACAAGAGCAAAGAGAAGACGGGCAGAAGTGACGAGATTTTCAGCACCGGGTCTCAGAGTCCGACCGTGAGGGAAGCCCACAGGCGACAGCCAAAGAGATGATGTTGGACACCGGGTGTCGCTGTATAGCAACTACCTGATGCAGATGTCACTCAAGGAGCATGCATAGTCAGTGAATGCATTTTCAGGCATATCTGCCTCTTCATCAGCATTGCTCTTGTGAGTGCAACTTACTATGTTTTAATCAAGTGTTTGTTTTTAATATTACATGATGGTGGCCCTTGTGCCTGTTGTTTCTCTGTCCCCTAATTAATTCCAACACCTTTGTTTTTAGACAACCCTGCCCTTAATACATAATCTATATGAAAGAAAAAAAACATTTTTTTATTAGTCTGTTAGTCAATGTTGCCTCACAAGCCAGCATTGCATATATCACAGACACAGTTACTTCTACTTCAAAGAATTGTATTCCTGCAGGTGGTAAAGGTGAGGGTGAGAAGTGTTTGACTGAGCTAGGGCCTGTGTTGGAACATGCTGCATGATGTCTACAGATCTTCTGATCTGTAAAAACCCTTTTGAGTCAGATTGAGATTGGAAAAAAAATTACAACTGACTGAGAGAAAAGTACAAAATGTTGCAGTACAAAATACAGAGTATCACAATACAACATGAAAGAGCAATAGGTTGTCAAATATCAGGTCTTATATTTCCAAATAATCCAAGGTTTCCAAAATATGTTTTCACCAACTCAATAGCTCCTGAAGGATTGGGTGCCAACCATTGTTTCCTAAATCTAGTAATAATTATTCTAGCAGTTAGTAATATATGGGTAATAACAGTATGAAGGTATGGAGGAATATATCTATCTTCAAATTTAAAATGGCCAAAGTTGGGGATGGTGGTATGCCATTGATTTCTGCCAACAGTTAGAATATTTTTCTCCAGTATTATCACGGTATGTCAGTGCCACCTGCCATTATCTCTGTCACAGCAGTACAATATCATCAGATCAGTGCTGCCAGTCAGTGTCCCTAATCACCACCACACCAGTCAGTGTCCCCATGAACACTGTAAGTCAGCAGCAGTGTTCATGATTGCTGCCACACTAGTCCCTAGTGTCAGCAGACCAGTGTAACCAGCAACAATGTTCCTGATCACTGCCACACAAGTGTTGTGTCTCCTCTGCTTGCTGCCTGTACTCACCTGGGCCTTTTTTAATGACCACATTTCTGCCTGTAAACTGGAGCAAGCCTTTGCCTGTTTGCTGACCAAGTCTCTGTGTGCTGAACTGACCCATCTACACATGCAACTGACTATGTTCCTGTGAGACTCCAGTCCAAGCCCTATAAGGCTACTTTCACATTGAAAGTGCCAGCCCTTAGCGTTAAAGCTCCGTTTGTTTTAGCAGCGCTTTAGCACTGTTTAAGCGGCACTTTTCGGCCACTAGCAGGGTGTATTTAAGCCCAAAAAAGGTTTAAAAACTCCAGTTTTGCAGAGCTTACAAAGCGCTTTGTGGGTGCTTTGAAAGCGCTGCCCATTCATTCTAATGGGCAGGGGCGGGTTGGGTGTGCTAAATACAGCGCTCCCAACTCCCCCCAAAGATGCTGCTTGCTGGACTTTTCGGAACATCCCGCACGTGCACCGCTCGAGTGTGAAAAGTCACACTGAAATGAATGGAAGGTGGAAAAATGATTAGCAAAAAATTAAAAACCCATGGATGATTAATCACTTCGGCCCCAGAAGGATTTACCCCCTTCCTGACCAGAGCATTTTTTGCAATTTGGCACTGCATCGCTTTCGCTGACAATTGCGCGGTGGTGCCACATTGTACCCAAACAAAATTTATGTCCTTTTTTTCCTACAAATAGAGCTTTCTTTTGGTGGTATTTTATCACCTCTGTGGTTCTTATTTTTTGCGCTATAAACAAAAAAAGACAGACAATTTTGAAAAAAAAGCTATTTTTTTTACATTTTCCTATAATAAATATCCCCAAGAAATATATAAAAAAACAAATTTCTTCCACAGTTTAGGCTGATATGTATTCTTCTACATTTTTTTGGTAAAAAAAAAAAAATCACAATAAGTGTCTATTGATTGATTTGCGCAAAAGTTATAGCGTCTACAAAATAGGGGATAGATTTATGGCATTTTTATTATTTTTTTTTTTTTACTAGTAATGGCAGCGATTTGCATTTTTTATCAGGACTGCGACATTATGGACACATCGGACACTTTTGACACTATTTTGGGACCATTGACATTTATACAGCGATCAGAGCTACAAATAGCCACTGATTACTGTATAAATGAATTTAGAAGAAATGGCCGCACACCACTGTAGATCAAAATCCTTTTTATTTGGACATCCCAAAAACTACAGGAATCAGAATAATGTAGACGCGTTTCGCGCACTTCACGTGCGCTTAGTCTTTACTGTATAAATGACACTGGCAGGGAAGGGGTTAAACACTATGGAGTGATCAAGCAGTTAAGTGTGTTCCCTGGATGTGTTCTAACTGTAGGGGGGATGGGCTCACTACAACATGACAGAGATCACTGCTCCCGATGACAGGGAGCAGTAGATCCCTGTCATTAGGTAGAACAGGGAAATGCCTTGTTTACATAGGCATCTCCCAGTTCTGAACACACAAGAAAACCAGACCAGCGCTGTCCCCATAAGCAACACACAAAATATAACAGTCTGTATAAAAAGTTCTCCTAGCTCTAGGTGCTGCAGCTCTCTCAAAAATCCACAGGGTGGCGGACTTGATCTGAAATGTACAAAGAAGAAAGAGCGCAAAGCTGCCCTAGTGTGATATTGTTTAATGCTAAAAATGTGAATTCAAGTTAAAAGGGTTACGCTCACAAACATGGATCTGAAAGTCGCATGTACAGCAAGGTGGATGTCTCCTCTCCTGGCCTGAATGAATGGGTTGGCTCCCAAAGGCAAGTGATGTAGATGGGGGATGTTAGAGCGAACTCCGCCTCCTCATCGTGTCAGGCTGTGTTTGCTGTGAGACATGCGCACGGTCCAACCGGCACTGCGTGATGTCACTCACGGCTCTGAATAGAAGACTGAGTGAGTGAAGTAACTCCTCCTGGCTAGAAGAGCGATTGCCACAACAACATGTTTCGAAGGCACAGCCTCCTTCTCCAGGTCATGCCCTTCTCTCCTCTAGCTTGCTTTTGTATGTGAAACCTCCCACCCCTCCCACGGACCAGCCAATGCCATTCAACAGGTCAGGAGCATGGAGCTCACAACAGGAACTATATTTAAAATATATTTAAAGAGGGGAGGGCCTGATACATAGCAACAGCATTCAGGTGAAAAAAAATTAGATTTATACATTTAATGCATTAGCTTTAATAAAGTTAAAATAAAAATTCAAAATATATATATATACTTTGAAGGACACACACATACAGATAGAATACAATAGAATAGAATAGAATTTGATTCTCATTATTGTCATTAATCATATACATGCTTAGAGAACTATTATCAAAATTATTGTAAATTATTATCATATTATGACTTAAAATCATCCTCATTTCGTTGGGATCATCATTTTGATTTAAAATATTTAATACATTTCTAAAAATTCTTTATTAGTACTAGCCTATTCATAATTCATAATTTTTAATTCGTAGTTTATAATTTTTGATTTTTGATTTTTCATTCTTGATTTCTAAAACTTTTAAACATAATTTCCAGTTCTAAATTTTCTATAAACATATATAATCAATTACTCTGTCAAACGTATGCAGTAGTAAAGGGTTTATAGATATATCAAATATAGAATGTAATATAATATATACAATGTATGCAGAACAATGTGCCACTTAACGCAATGGTAATATTTCATATCAGAGTACCTATCTCAAGTTCCTCATTTAACCCATCAGGTGTCACGCTGTTTAAAATAAAAATCCAAAAAGATTCTCGTTTACATAAACAAGCAAATCTTTCACCTTCCGGGATCATCATAGATATAGACTCAATGCCAAAGAGTTCCAAAACTTCAGTGCTACCACCATGTTTGTGTTTAAAATGGCATGGGACACTGTGTTTTTCTATCTTCTTCTCTATAAACCTGCAATGTTTGTCAAAACGTGTCCGCATGGCATGCACCATCCTACCAACATAGATAAGCCCACATGGGCACCTCAGTCCGTATACAACAAACTGGTTGCTACAACAGATGAACTGCTTGATATTAAAAGTGCGTCCATCTTTGTTAGAAAATGTTTTTTGATCATGTGATATGAATCTACAGGCTTTACACTTAGTACCTTTACACTTATAGCATCCTGTAATGTTAAAGAATTGAGGAATATTTGCCATCCTGGCACTCTGCTTTTCTTTAAGATGACTAGGAGCAATAAGGCTTTTGACGTTAGTTGCACATCGAAAGATAACCTGGGGTTTACTTGGGAGCACTCTCCCAAGTGCTTTGTCTTGCCCCAGGATTGGCCAATGTTTTTGAATTATTTTCTTAATCACCCAATGTTGGTCATTGAATCTTGTGATAAAGAGGGTACCATGCAGATCTTTAGTGGAAATTGGCATATCCCTAGTAGTGATTCCTTCTCTATATCGGTCGACTGCCCTTTGTATGTGTTGGAGCTCATATCCTTTTTCCAGAAATGTTTTAGTTAACACAGTAGCCTGATCCTCATAATCCATAATATTACTACAATTTCTGCGTGGAAGGCAGAACTGACTGTAGGGTATATTCTCCTTCCATTTTGGATGGTGGCAACTCTTTTGATGGAGATAAGAGTTGCCAGCTGTTTCCTTGAAATTAGTTTTGGATGTGATTCTACCATCAACATCACTACTCAATTCAAGGTCCAAAAAGACCAGAGAATTCGGTTTCCACTACATGGAAAAAATGTATACCAAACTTGTTGGCATTACAATAGGAGACAAATTGGTCAACAACATCAAGGGGCCCATCCCAGATGATGAGGACATCATCTATATATCTCCCATAGCATAACAAGTGTTTGGCAAAGGGGTTATGTGACCAAATTTGGGATTTCTCCCAATACCCCATGAACAAGTTGGCATAGCAGGGTGTAAAATGTGCACCCATAGCCGTGCCAGCTACCTGTCTGTAAAATTGCCCCTGAAAGGAGAAGTAAAGGGCAAATCGAGTACATTGACAGATGAACTCAGACTGGGATGGGTTAAATGAGGAACTTTAGATAGGTACTCTGATATGAAATATTACCATTGCGTTAAGTGGCACATTGTTCTGCGTACATTGTATATTTTATATTACATTCTATATTTGATATATCTATAATCAATTTAAAACTGCATACATTTGACAGAGTAATTGATTATATATGTACCGTATTTATCGGCGTATAACACGCACTTTTTTCCCCTTAAAATCAGGGGAAAATCGCGGGTGCGTGTTATACGCCGATCCCCTGCGATCCTGAGCTGCCAGATCTTCAAAATCGTCGGCGCCGAAATACACAGAGCCGGTCCTCGGCTCTTCTCGGCCACTTTCGGCTTCACTCGAGCGCCGCCCGAACCTAGCCGAGTGTACTCGGCTAGGTTCAGATAGCTCCGCTCACAGTCACGCCCATCCTGGGCGGGACTACGAGTGGAGCCAAAAGTGAACGAGAGCCGCCGAGAAGAGCCGAGGACCAGCTCTGTGTATTTCGGCGCCAGCGGCGCCATTTTCAAATCGCGGTCGGCGATTTTGAAGCCCAGGATGGCAGGGGATCACAGGATCGAAGGCTGCACTGGGGCAAGGCTGCACTGGGGCAAGGCTGCACTGACAAGGCTGCACTGGGGAAGGCTGCACTGACAAGGTTTCACTGGGGCAAGGCTGCACTGGGCAAGTCTGCACTGGGCAAGTCTGCACTGGGCAAGGCTGCACTGACAAGGCTGCACTGACATGGCTGCACTGGGGCAAGGCAGTACTGAGAAGGCTGCAATGATGGGCATTTAAATGTAAGTTTTTTTCCCTTCAACTTCCCTCCTAAAAGTTTTTTTACCTTAAAATTCCCTCCTAAACTTGGGGTGCGTGTTATACACCGGTGCGTGTTATACGCCGATAAATACGGTATATAGAAAATTTAGAATTGGAAATTATGTATAAAAGTTTTAGAAATCAAGAAAAAAAATCAAAAATTAAAAATTAAATATTAAGAATTAAAACTTATGAATAGGCTGGTACTAATATAGAATTATTAGAAATGTATTAAATATTTTAAATCAAAATGATGATCCCAACAAAATGAGGATGATTTTAAGTCATAATATGATAATAATTTACAATAATTTTGATAATAGTTCACTAAGCATGTATATGGTTAATGACAATAATGAGAATCAAATTTTATTATTATATTGTATTCTATGTGTATGTGTGTGTCCTTCAATGCACGTGTGTGTGTTTATTAAAGCTAATGCATTAAATGTGTATATATATAATTTTTTTTCCCCCTGAACGCTGTTGCTCTGTATCAGGCCCTCCCCTCTTTAAATATACTTTAAATATAGTTCCTGTTGTGAGCTCTGTGCTCCTGACCTGTTGAATGGCATTGGCTGTTCCGTGGGAGGGGCGGGAGGTTTCACATACAAAAGCAGGCTAGAGGAGAGAAGGGCGTGACCTGAAGAAGGAGACCACGCCTCCGAAACATGTTGTCATGGCAACCGCTCTGCTAGCCAGGAGGAGTTACTTCACTCACTCGGTCTTCCATTTACGGTCGGGAGTGAAGTCGCGCAGCGCCAGCAGCACCGTGCACGTGTCTCACAGCAAACACAGCCTGACACGATGAGGAAACAGAATTCGCTCTAATATCCCCATCCACATTACTCTCTTTTGGGAGCCAGCTTATTCATTCAGGCCAGGAGCGGAGACATCCACCTTGCTGTACATGCGACTTTCAGATCCATGTTTGTGAGTGTAACCCTTTTAACTTGAATTTGCATTTTTAGCATTAAACAATAGCCTTGTGCTCTCTTTTCTTTGTACATTTCATCTCCCAGTTCTGCCTCTCCTTGCTGCAATCGGGGCCACCGGCAAACACGGGCATGTGGGCATGCTTCAAAGGGACGTACATGTACGCTCTTTTGCCATTCTGCCAATGTAAATCGGCATGCGGCGGTCGACAATCGGTTAAATACAAACAATCTCTGTTTTTCTAAAAAAATTATACAAATTTCATTTGGGTAGAGTGCTGCATGACACTCCTTCAAAGTGTGAGAGCACTGAAGGCTGAAAATTTGACTGGGCAGGGGGGAAATGTCTGGTATTGAGGTGGTTAAAGTGGAAATGTGCCTCAGTGATAAACAATAAACTTTAAATATTCTGTACAAGTAGTAAAAGTGCTTTTAGCCCACATTCACACTGAGGGTGGGTTTTAAACCAGCATTCCAGTCTGACTTCGGGGGCGATTTGGCAGACATCTGTGCGGGTTCATGCACAGATGTCTTTTGAAATTGCTTCCGAAGTCGCCAAAAGTATTGCAGGAACTACTTTTGGGAATTGGTGCGGCTTCACCGTCACCGATATGGATGGTGCTGTTGCCGGCAATAGGCTCCGATATGGCACACGCTTTGACATGTCAAATCGGCCCAAAGTGAACAGGGGCTCAAACGAGCATTTTTTTTCTATGAATACATGTTTTTGAATGCTTGACAGTCTTCTAATCTGTAATGTAAACAAAGCAGGTGCACAGGAAGAGAATACTGTATAGAAGGCCAATTTTAAAGACTTTACTGAATCTCTTGTAAATTTAAGGATGATTTGCTCTACAGTATCTGAAGCTACAGAGATCAGCGAGGGCTTCTTTTACCCACCTGCTGCCTGCGGTAGTGTTGATATATGGCCTCCTGACAGCTTCCTAGTTCTGGGAGGGCATCCCTAGATGTCCTTCTGCATGCACTCCTTTTTTGAAACTATCAATGCTCCCCGCTGAGACCACCGCATGTGGAAGGGAATTCCACATCCTTGCCGCTCTTACAGTAAAGAACCCTCTACGTAGTTTAAGGTTAAACCTCTTTTCTTTTAATTTAAGAGTGACCACGTGTCATCAGTGTCCTAATCAGTCATGCCAGTGTATCAATACCAGTGCAGCAACATCAGTGTCTGGATCAGCCACACCAGTGCCGCCACACCAGTGTCCTGATCAGCCATCTCAGTGCAGCCTCATCAGTGTCCTGATTGGCCACGCCTCTAGGTATTCCTGCACCATGTACAACAGACACTGGCGATGGTTGCTGGAACTGATCAGACCTTGGGGCTGCGGACTAAAAAATTGTCTGAATAATTCGGTCAGAAAGCCACCTTCTCCATCACTCCTGTGACTGACCGAAGCCTCAGCAACACGTTGTCCAGGAGGACCAGGAGATTGTAACCTCCCAGGCTCTGGAAATGCATTGCACAAACCTTTCTGCAAGGCCTCCCGAAGATGTTTTATCCTCTGCTCCCTCTGCGACAGCTGGATAAGTTCCACCACCTTACCCTTGTAACGTGGATATATACAGACTGACTGTATATATATATATATATATATATATGAAATGCACTGTAGCTAACTGAATCGCCTGCCTGCTCAAACTAAATGAAATGACACTCTCTCTGCCTCTCTCTGTCTCTCTCTGTCTGTCTCTGTCTCTCTGTTAACAATGCCACCAACACACTACACACGGCCGACATGCAGGCTGCCTTATATAGTGTGGGGCGGGGACTTAACCCCGTGAGCCATAATTGGCCAAAGGCACCCTGCCTTTGGCCAATTATGGCTCTTTTCGCTGATGGTGCTGTGATTGTCCAAACCATGCGGGTCATAGTGCATGCTTGGCCAATCATCAGCCAGCAATGCACTGCGATAACGCAGTGCATTATGGGCCGTGACGCGCCGCTTGAATTTGGCGTGAATGGCCCATAATGTTCGATCTTCGTCGAAAGATCGGACAGCCGATGTTCGACTCGAACAGCCAGCCCATCCCTAGTCATTAGTACAGTGACAGTGTATAGTATTATCACTGATCACTGTATTAACATCACTGGTAACGTCAGTAGCAGTTAGTCATTTCCCCCAGCATGAGTTAGTTTTAGGTTGCCCGCCGCACTATCGCAGTCCCATTATAAGTCGCTGATCGCCGCCATTTAAATTTTTTGGGGATATGTTTTATAGCAGAATGTAAAACAATGGTGTTTTTTTTTTTTTTACATTTTCGGTCTTTTTTTGTTTATATCACAAAAACTAAAAAACCTAGATGTGATTAAATACCACCAAAAGAAAGCTCTATTTGGGTACAGCATTGCATAACAGGGCAATTAACAGTTTAAGTAGCGCAGTGCTAAATAGCAAAAAATGGCCTGGTTATGAAGGGAGTAAAACCTTCCAGAGCTCAAGTGGTTAAAGGTGCTATATAAAATAAAGTTAATTACTATTATTATTATTATTATTATTATGAGTTTGCAATTTGTGTTGCATAAGAAAAATGACAATCTTAAAAACAAGTAAAGGAAGGTCAAGGCAAATCTACTTTCTGGCTCACCGCCAGTTGTAATAATTTTAGAAATTTCAGCCAAATGTTAAATTTAGTCCCTGGCTTCTTATGTGTCTTGGATAAACCTGTAGGAAAGCTATAGTGTCCATAGTTAGTTTTATGTGTTTGTTTTTACAGCTAGGATATGTAGCCAGTCTAAGCATTTGTTTACTTTCTCTGTGCTCTGTGTGTTTTTCCTAAGCTCAGGATATTGAATGCTTCTGTCTGCTATTGTCGAGGAAGCAATAACTGAGTTAGGAAAATTTGTCTGCTCCAGCCAGTTACTGAGGAGTTCAGTGGTGTGAACTGAGGGAAGGTGATAAGAGTTTGAAGTAACCGTCCAGGATGTTTTTTTCTCCATTGGGCTCTGTCCCAGATGCAATGCTCTGTTGGATTTCAGGTTCTGTGCAAGAAAATATTTACCTGGATAGAGCATATTGAACTGAAACTTCTGTGCTGGCTAGTGTCCAGGGAGAGCTGGGTAAAAGCTCACTGATTTGGTGAACTGTGAACAGTGAACAGCTTCAGTTTGGGTCAGACTCATGGTTGATGCAGACTCAAAGTTCATCCCTACACTGGAGTGCATGTATAAAGAAAAAGGGTTGCTGCAAAGAGCTTGTAGGGGTCCAACAAGACTAATATGTAACAAAGGATGAAATGGTACTGGATTCACAGTGCAAGAATTACCATGCTTTTCATTATGTGGATCTGTGCTTCCTTTACATCTATCTGCTGCTCCATCAGTCATCAGCCTACCAGTTATCAGGAGATGAGTCTGACATCAGGAATCAATGATTTGCTCCTCTAGCAAGTTGGCTGTTTCTGTACTGAAACATAGTATAGAAACAAGGCATGGTAAACTTTTCCTGGAGAAAAGATCAGGTACAGGGAAACTACAAGTAATAGTGGTGTCTTGTTCCCTGCTTGCCTTTTTGTTTTGGCCACTGCTTTACCAGCTCATATACTCTTTAATTGCAGTCAGATCATTCAAACAACATTTTCATATTGGTTGCTCTGCATTGTAACTGAATATAATTGACTTCTATTGTAGTATGGGCTTTTTTTAGGAGGTGGACGTTTTTCTCTCGAAAGCAATAGCTCTAGATGGCATGCAGTTATAAAAAATGGTTTCTGATACCATAAGGATATTTCTGATACATAGAAATTCTATTTTAACAAAAAATACATACCATTAGAGATTTCCAAATCTTTATTGAACATTGAATGTCAACTAGAGGTGTTGGGGTCAGGTGTAGCAATCTGTGAACCAAATGTTCTAATCAGATCTGATGTGACCCTTTCTGATGTATAAAAAAAAGAAAACAATGTTTCTTCCTTCCTGGTACAACTGAATTAAGTTTAAGTACAATATACCCTGATCTAAAGATATTTCATAGGATCTTACAAAAAGAGTTGTTGAAAATTATGATTTCTAAAGACTATGATCTCTATTAAATTACAGTCACACAAATAGTTTACAAATGAACAAGATGTGAGAAATTCAGCTGGGAGTGTATTCTATTTGTTCATATAGTTGACAATAAAAGAACCCTAATGCCGCGTACACAAGATCGAAATTTCCGACAACAAATGTTCGATGGGAGCTTGTTGTCGGAAAATCCGACTGTGTGTAGGCTCCATTGAACATTTTTTGTCGGAATTTCCGACAACAAAAATTTGAGAGCTGGTTCTCAAATGGTTTGAGAGCTGGTTCTCAAATGGTTCTCAAATTTTCCGACAACAAACTCTGTTGTCGTAAATTCTGATCGCGTGACTGGCTATTGAACTTTTTTCTCGGCTTGTCGTACATGTTGTACGTCACCACGTTCTTGGCGATCGGAATTTACAACATTTTTGCGACCGTGTGTCTGCAAGACAAGTTTGAGCCAACATCCATCGGAAATAAATCCAGGATTTAGTTGTCAGAATGTCCGATCGTGTGTACATGGCATTAGAAAAAGCTAGATATTTGTGGGCATCCCTTGCACTTTATAATAACTATGGAGCTTTAGAAAAATGCTAAGCAAAAAGAGTGTTTGTAGTCAGTATAGTACTGCTGTCCAAAAAATAATATTTTTGATGAACATTATATAAATGGTCCATAGAACTACTGGATCACTGAGGAAATTGTTGAATATTTTGACAAATGTACACTGAGCTACATTCAAAGAAAAGAAAGCACTGATACCAAAACCTAATCCCAGAAGGTGAAAAATAGTATGGGATTACAATGATGCTTTAGATCCTGGTTGTCTTGCAGTCAATAAGAACAAATTCGTTATAAGATGTAACAAGAAATTTACTGCAGATCTTCAGAGTCTGTCTGCGATTTAAAAATCAAAAGTAGTACCATGAAGCCATGAAGCTTGGATGATATCCAAAATGCGAAAGTAAATTACTTAAAGAGTATTTGATACGGAAGAAATTCCATATTTTAGAAAGACCAATATAGAACCCCAAACTTAATCTCATTGACATGCTATGGTATTTTTTGAAGCAAGCCATTTTAGCAACAAATGATTAAAATATGTACCAAGTGAAACACAGCTGTATGTGGGAGTTGGCCAAAATACTTCAATTATTCAGATTAAGATTATTGCCCATAAAGGCAGCCCAACCTATTACTGAATATAGTTGCATACTTCTTTAATTAGTGTCATTGATTGTTTAAACTATTTGCTCTATAAAGATATAGACATTAGACAATAATGCACAAAGATCAGATGACCCTGTAGAAGTCTTTCATGTAAATATTGGGGACATTCACAAGTGTTCCCAAATGTTTCTCACAATTATATGTGCCTACAATAAGAATGTATCACATTTAAGGCTCCTTTCTCAATGAAACCCTTTTCTATCCCCTGTTAAAAGTCCAACTCAAAATAAAATACAAAAAACAGTAAATGTTAAAAGAAATCACTATAGGCAACTAATGTTTATTGACATATAATGGCATTGTGTTACTTATCAGAAGCAGATGATCCAGCACATTGTGTACATTGACCTTCTGTAAAGAATACTGTCTATGCTTAGCACATTTTTCAGCATGAAGGAAATTGGTCTAATTAAAAAGTGCATATAGTATTAAAACATTTGCAACCAAGCTGTAAATGATATTGCAGGATCGCTAACTTACTGAGGCAAAGCAATAATGTGTTTTAGATAGAAGCTGTAACTGGACCGTGGAAAGATAAAGGAGAAAATAAACACTAACTGAACACTAACGTTATATTTTACTTGGGGCATAGTTGCTACTAAACCATTTGGACAGCTGAGGCAGCTAAACAAAATACATTCATGCAAATAATAGGAATAAAAACATTTACATAAATAATGTGACTGGCCACATTTGCTGAAATGGAAATAAAAGGTAATATTTTTTATTTTATATTTGTTACATTGAACATATATTCTGTCATTAACCTCTTTGGCTAGAGGCAACCCAAGTTTCTACAAACGTTGTGCCACACCTAAGATATTTTTGTTTTATATGAAACTAATGAAAGAAAAATGAGAATAAACGTAGTCTTTTTTTTCCCCTACATTTTATTATTATTACTATGGTTGAGGGTTATATTTTGGAGAAGGAAGTCTTTTTCGCATACGTCAGTATTGTCCACCACAGCACCCCTAACTTTTATTTTGAAGGTAATCCGGCCATTAACAAGCGTGAGTAAAAGGTTTCCATTGGATGAACATTGGCCTTCATTTTATATTGTGACCATGTGGAAAAGAGAGCTCCACTCAAAAGCCTCCTTCTCGTACTTTCATCGTTCTCCTCCCACAGTGGGTGCTAGCCCCTCCAGGAGCATGTTTCAACTGCAATGGCAAACTGGGGGGTGCAGCCACACACACTGGTGAACAGACAAGGCTTCAACTACAGTCCCAGCATCTTGTCCATGCCCCTCTGACATGTTTCACTCTGACTGGGCTTAGTAGTAGAGGTAGCAACCCTATGAGGTTTTCAAAGTAGCTTGCAGCCTTTTCATTCCAAATGCAGAAACATACCCACACAAAGGTTCTGGACATGTGCTTAAAAGTTTGCATACATTGGCAGAAATCATGAAATTTTGGCATTGATATTAAAATATGACTGATCATGCCAAAAAACTGGCTTTTAATTAAGGATAGTGATTATATGAACCCATTTGTTATCACATAGTTGTTTGGCTCCTTTTAAAACCATAATGATAACAGAAATCACCCAAATGGCCCTGATCAAAGGTTTATATATCCTGGAATGTTTGGCCTTGGTAAAGACACACAAGTTGACATACACACACACGCAGGTTAAAATGACAATTAAAGGTTAATTTCCCACCTCTGTGGCTTTTTAACCCCTTTATGCCTAAGCCTTTTTCTGACACTTGTTGCTTACAAGTTAAAATCAGTATTTTTTGCTAGAAAATTACCTACACCCCTTAAAAATTATATATGACCCTAGAGAATAAAATGCCGGTCGTTGCAATAGTTTATGTCACACTGTATTTGTGCAGGGGTCTTTCAAATGCAATTTTTTTGGAAGAAATACATTTTCATGAATTAAAACAAAACAGTAAAGTTAGCCCAATTTTTTTTATAATGCAAAAGATGACTTTACGCCAAGTAAATAGATACCTGTCATGCGTTAAATTTGTGCACACTCGTGGAATGGCAACAAACTACGGTATTTAAAAATCTCCATAGATTAAACTTTATCAATTTCTAGAGGTTACCAGTTTAAAGTTACAGAGGAGGTCTTGCACTAGAAATATTCACTCTAACGATCGCGGCAATACCTCACATGTGTGCTTTGAACACTGCTTACATTTGCGGGCGTGACTTACATATGTGTTTGCTTCTTTGCGCGAGCATGTAGGGACGGGCGCTTAAATTTTTTTTTTCTTTTTTCTTTTCTTTTATTTTTTTATTTTTACACTGTCCCTTTAATTATTTATTTTTTATCACTTTTATTGCTGTCACAAGGAATGTAAACATCCCCTGTAACAGTAATAGGCAGTGACAGGTACTCTTTATGGAGGGATCTGGGATCTATAAGACCCTAAATCCCTCCTTTACACTTAAAAGCATTCAAATAGCCAAGTTTGGCTATTTGGAATACTGTAAGTTTTTTTAAATTTGGTGCTTTTAATGCTTCTGTAAACCGGAAGTGATATCATGACATTGCTTCCGAGTTACTTGATCAGAGACCTGATCAAAGCCAATTCCAGCATTGTTTGGGTCTCTAGCCAGCCGGCAGGTGTGCCAGATGGTTGCTTGGGCCTCGTGGGACGGGAGAGCCCGGGTGAGCCGCGAAAGGTGGTGGGAGGGGGAGCGTCCCCTCCCCCTGCTTGTGATAATGATCAAGCTGCTGCTTAGTTGCATCGATTGTTATCATGAGAAAGCCAACTGCTGGCTCTAAAAAATGGTACAACCCCTTGAATCCAAGGGGGCATATTTGCGTTATGTTGGTGTGAAGGGGTTGAACTGCAATTCGTGTCTGTGTATAAATCATCAATGAGTTTGTTAGCTCTCATGTGAATGCACTGAGCAAGCTAGATACTGAGCCATGGGGAGCAGAATAGAACTGTCAAATGATTTGTGTGACAAGGTAATGGAACTTTATAAAGACAGAAAAGGATATAAAAAGATATCCAAAGCTTCAAAAATACCAGTCGGTACTGTTGAAGCACTTATTAAGAAATGGAAAAATTCAGGAATATCTTGATGCCAAGCCAAGACCAGGTAGACCGAGTAAGATTGCAGCCAAAACTGCCAGAAGAATTGTTCAGGATACAAAGAAATCCCCACAGGTAACCTCAGGAGAAATATGGGCCGCTTTGGAAAAAGACAGTATGGTTGTTTTTAAGAAGCAGAATACGATGATAGCTGCATGGTAGTGTTGCCAGAAAGAATACTTTACTGCGCAAAAAAACCTTATTATAATATGCCCGATCACACCTTGACATGCCTCACCGGGCTTTTTTGTGCCATTTTGTGCCACAATGTTGCAGTCCCGCTACAAATCACTGATCACCGCCATTACTAGTAAAAAAAAAAATTATTATAAAAATGCTATAAATATATCCCCAATTTTGTAAACGCTATAACTTTTGCATAAACCAATTATTATACGCTTATTGCGATTTTGTTACCAAAAATATGTAGAAGAGTACATATTGGCCTAAACTGATTTTTGCTTCTGGGGGAGGGGATATTTATTATAGCAAAAAGTAAAAAAAAAATTATTTTTTTTTTTAATTTTCGCTATTTTTTTGTTTATAGCGCAAAAAATAATAACCGCAGAGGTCATCAAATACCACCAAAAGAAAGCTCTATTTGTGGGAAAAAAGGACATACATTTTGTTCGTGTACAACATCGCATGACTGAGCAATTGTCAGTTAAAGGGTAAATCCTTCCGGGGCTGAAGAAGTGATTAAAAACAACCACGCCGTCTTTTTTACAGAGCAGCCTGTATTTTTTCTGAGGTTACCTGGGGTTTTTTCTTTGTATCCTGAACAATTCTTCTGGCAGTTGTGGCTACAAACCTATTTGGTCTATCTGACCTTGGCATGTATGCAGTGACATTCATGAGCCCATAATCCCAAGAATTCCCTCTGGCTAAGGAAACAACTTGTCCAACACAGAGATATACTGCTCTGAACAGTGAAAGCCAAATGTGTAATGATTAATGGCACACCCGATCCAGGTGCTCTGGCTGAGGATGTCCCTCCCGCATCCAATAACTTTATCACGAGTATACGAACATAGGAAAGCCGACACTTCTGGAGATTCAGTTTTAAGTCTTTATTTCCATGGGACCATGATAAAAATGATGGCTGATGTGTTTCAGCACAAGCCATGTTCATAACAGGAAACAACTTGCTTACTGTCTGCAGCAGCAAGTTTACAAGAGTTAAATGCATGTATTCTCCCTTTATATAAAAAAAAAACATGTTCATTAAAGGGTCCATTTTAGAACTTACATTTTCGTGCACATCCCTGTTGATCTCAGAGGCTTTTTCTTGTTTAGGAGACATGCACCTATGGATTGAAGGGGGAAAACACCAGTTCATACACACCAGTTCATAAATATGCAGGTTTTATTCATGGATATGAATATGTGTGGGTGTACAGAGTGCTGTGGTAAGCTTACTCAGGAAGCTTTAAAGTGGTAGTAATTAATAGTATTTCTCCTGAGGAAGCGAATGTAATCTCGCAAAATGCATTGAGATTCTTTATAGACACCTGTTTCTTGGTTCACCAGTCACGTCATGATTTCTGTAATTATGTTTATTGATGTGGATAATATGTCCTCAGACCTCTTTAAGTGAATGAAAAATGTGAAAAATACGTTTAGATTTTGTATTTGACCAATAAACTATACACTACACAGTGTTGGGTACATGCTCCAGGAGGATGCCCAGCGTTTAGAAAGCTCTGATGATGATACTGAGCTAGATGAAGGCAGTAACGTGAGCCCGGACAGAGGGGGTGCCCAAGAAGGACAGCAATCTGGCAGTCATGTTCCCCCCTGCTGCAGCATACTGCCAGGTTTGCTCCAGTGATGAGGAGGGAGGGGATGATGAGGTCACTGACTCAACATGGGTGCCTGATAGGAGAGAGGAGGAGGAGGAGGAGGCACATCACCGATGAGGCAGGATGCCCTCCAGGGGCCAGCCTAAGGGCAGCACACTGACTGCATCACACCTCAGAGCTCCGCATGTGCAGGGCGCTGCTGTCTCTGCGCGTAGAATTAGGTGTGTCACAGCCAAGTACTTGCGGGCAACCTGCTATCGGTACACAGACGTCAGATTGTACCAGGCAAATTTCCCTGCCCCAGCTGCTGCACTGCAAAAAGAAGTTCGCTCCCAGCCATCCACATGCCCAGCGGTTGAATGCTAGCTTGGCAAAATTGCTAGCACTTCAACTGCTACCTTTTCAGTTGGTAGACTCTGCCCCCTTCCGTGAGTTTGTGGAATGTGCGGTTTCTCAGTGGCAGGTCACTTTTTCTCACAGAAGGCGATTTCGGCTCTCTACCGGCATGTGGAAGGCAATGTCTTGGCCTCGCTGGACAGGGCGGTCAGCGGTAAGGTGCATATTACCACTCCCTCATGGTCCAGCAGGCATGAACAGGGACGTTACCTAAGTTTCATGGTGCATTGGGTGACTCTTCTGGCAGCTGGGAAGGATGCAGGACAAGGTGCAGTAGTGTTGGTTGTTCCACCACCACGCCTCCAAAATGCCACTACTAGTGATTCTGACACACCTCTCTCCTCCACCCCCTCCTCTTCTTCTTCCTCCATGGCCTCTTCCTGTGCTTTGTCCTCGGAACCAGCGGTGCTCCGTAGGCGCTCAAGGGGCTACGCAAGTATGCAGGCCAAAAGATGACATGCGGTGCTTGAGCTGGTGTGCTTGGGGGACAGAAGCCACACTGGGGCAGAGGTTCTGTCAGCTCTGCAGGGGCAGGTTCAGAGGTGGTTGACGCCACGTCAACTTAAGGCAGGAATGGTGGTTTGCAACAATGGCACCAACCTCCTCTCCGCCCTCCGACAGGGACAAATGGCCCATGTGCCCTGTTTGGCTCACGTCCTTAAATTGGTGGTGCAGCGGTTCTTACGGGATGTCCTGAGGCAGGCCAGGAAAGTCTGTGTGCATTTCTGCCGGTCATATAATGCCAGTGCTTGGCTGGCAGACCTCCAAAAGGAATTTAACCTGCCCAAGAACCGCCTAATCTGTGATATGCCCACCAGGTGGAACTCAATGTTGGCCATGCTGCAGTGGCTGCACATGCAGCAGAGGGCCATCAATGAGTACCTGTGCGAATATGGCACCAGGACAGGGTCAGGGGAGCTTGTTTTTTTTTTTCCCATGCCAGTGGGCCATGATCAGGGATGCATGCACTGTCCTGTCACCATTTGAGGAGGCCACGAGGATGGTGAGCAGTGACAGTGCATGCATCAGTGACACTGTCCCTCTTGTCTACCTGTTGGAGCACACGCTGCGTGGAATAATGGATAGGCCAATTGAGGCAGAACAGAGAGAGGAAGAGGAGGACTTCCTTAGCTCTCAAGGCCCCCTTTATCCAGACAGTATTCCTGCAGGCCTGCCTATCACACAGAAAGAGGAGGATGAGGAGGAGGAGGAGGATTGTGTCAGCATGGAGGTGGAGCCTGGCACTCAGCATCAGCAGCAGTCTTTAAGGGATCATTTACAGTCCCAAGAAACACATGGACTTGTATGTGGCTGGGAGGAGGTGGCTGCGGATCATGTCGTCCTTAGTGACCCAGAGGACTCCAGACTGAATGCCTCAGCAAACCTATGCTGCATGACCTCCCTAATCTTGCAAAGCCTGTGGAAAGATCCTCGTATTCATGGTATCAAGGAGAAAGAACAATACTGGCTGGCAACCCTCCTTAAACCACGTTACAAGGGTAGGTCGCGGACCTTATCTTGCCGTCGCAGAGGGAGCAGAGGATGAAACATCTTTGGGAGGCCTTGCAGAAAGGTCTGTGCAATGCGCTCCCAGAGACTGGGAGGTTACAAACTCCTGTTTCTGGACAACGTGTTGCTGAGGCTTCGGTCAGTCAAAGAAGGAGCGGTGGAGAAGGTGGCCGTCTGACCGATGCTTTCAGACAATTTTTTAGTCCGCAGCCCCAAGGTATGATCGGTTCCAGCAACCATTGCCAGCGTCTGTTTTACATGGTGCAGGAATACCTAGGGGCAAGATCTGACTTGGGCACATTTTTCCCACCGAAAATCCTCTGGGTCACTGGGTCTGGATCACTGTCCAGAGCTTGCACAGTATGCAATTGAGCTACTGGCCTGTCCTGCATCCAGCGTTCTTTCGGAACGCACATTCAGTGCTGCTGGAGGCTTTGTAACCAATCGCAGGGTGCGTCTGTCCACCGACTCAGTCGATCAACCGACCTTCATAAAAATGAATCAGTCTTGGATCACCACCAGCTACCAAGCACCTGATGCTGATGTAACCGAATAATTTTTTTGAAATGTCAGATCCCTTTAAAGACTGCCTATGCTGATGCTGAGTGACTA
This sequence comes from Aquarana catesbeiana, assembly GCF_042186555.1. Lineage (NCBI taxonomy): Eukaryota > Metazoa > Chordata > Amphibia > Anura > Ranidae > Aquarana > Aquarana catesbeiana. The sequence goes on from NC_133327.1 coordinate 550,992,148, forward strand.
TCCTGTTATGCTGAGTAATTATCCTCTTCCTCCTCAATGATCATGCTGATAGCTTGTAAGAACATTTTTCATTCTGGGCGCCGCCACCAGTGCCTTAGGCTCAATTTTCAGCCCCTGTTTAACAGGGGCGTGTGATTACAATTTTGATGCAATTCTTTGCAGCTGGGCTAGTTCCTGCGCTCCAACTAGAGTATCTGTGAGGGGTTGCAGTGTTGTGGCACCAGCACCAGTGCCTAAGGCCCAATTTTTCAGCCCCTGTTCAACAGGGACATGTAATTAGAATTCTTGATCTAATATTTCACAGCAGGGCCCGTTTCTGCGCCCACCAAGAGTAACTGTGAGGACTTACAGTGTTGTGGCACCAGCACCACCACCACCACCACCAAAGGCCCAATTTTTCTGCCCCTGTTCAACAGGGGCATGTAATTACAATTCTTGATCTAATATTTCACAGCAGGGCCCTGTGAGGGCTTACAGTGTTGTGGCCACAACAACACCTAAGGCCCAAATTTCTGCTGAGTATATAGGGCAGGCCCCTACTTTCAAACATCCAACTTACAAACGACTCCTACTTGCAAATGGAAGGAGACAACAGGAAGTAAGATGAAATCTACCCCTAGGAAGGGAAATTCTCTCCTGTAAGAGTTAATATGGGAAAAACTTTTCTCTTTTACACTGATGCTTTATCACCAATCCTTGTTTCACTAAAAACCCCAAATTTTCAAAAAACATTTGTCATTGGGACCAAAAAGTGAGGTGAAATCTTCTGAAGAGGATCACAGACAGCAAACCAAATGTCACAGGGGTGATAACCCTTCCCTATGTTTTCCAAAAAGCTTAAAATAGATTTTTTGGCTGGAGCTAAACACGTTAAAAATGTACCAGTTAAAAATTACAAACAGATTCTACTTAACAACAAACCTACAGTCCCTGTCTTGTTTGCACCGCCTGTATACTGCTGTTCAGAGTATATAGGGCCTGGGGGCCCCACACCTTTCCTTTTTTAATTTGGGTGCGGGGTTCCCCTTACTATCCATACAAGACCCAAAGGGCCTGGTAATAGACTGGGGGGTACCCATGCCATTTGTCTCACTGATTTTCATCCATATTGCCAGGACACGACATTACATTAAAGCCGCAAGCAGTTTTAAATGACTTTTATTCCTTTAAAAATGTAATTTTGTGCAGGGACTGTTCTAAGCACGGGAAACACACGCCACTTTACAGGCATACTATAGACACCCCCCAGGTACGATATTTAAAGGAATATTTCACTTTTTTTTTTTTTTACTTTAAGCATCATTAAAATCACTGCTCCCGAAAAAACGGCCTTTTTAAAACTTTTTTTTGCATTGATACATGTCCCCTGGGGCAGGACCCGGGTCCCCAAACCCTTTTTAGGACAATACCATGCAAATTAGCCTTTAAAATGAGCACTGTTGATTTTGAACGTTCGAGTCCCATAGGGTTCTAATGTTTGTGCAAATTTTTGGTCCGTTCGCAGGTTCTGGTGCGAACCAAACCGGGGGGGGGAGGGTTCGGCTCATCCCTAGTTATAACCTCTTCACTTTCGACATGAGACTAGCATGCCACAAAAAACAGACATTTGTTCGTCCGAAAATCTAAGCATGTGTACAAGGCTTAAGTTACAGGGGCCTATATAGCCATAAAGGAAATATAAGGACTGCTACCTGAACTATATTGTTATGAAGTAAAATGCATTGTATTTTTTTTTCAAATGCACCCCAATGCACTAAGGTAATGCATCTCATCAGATAAAAATAGCGCATGTTTGATTTTTTTCAATTATGGTGCATTTGGCAGCTCATTCATTTCAATAGACTACCTTAATACAACGCACATCAACTTACGACCTAATGCCTGTTATCATGGATGCACTAACATGATGTTCTAGTGAAGACAAGTCTGAATGGGCCCTCAGTCTTCACCTAACTTTGTGAGATTGTTTTATATTTGGTACATCTGTTCTCCAACTCTTACCAGCAACTGTTTTCATTGTTATTCAAAATGATGTTTTGTAGATCATTTAGTGACTTAGAGAATCTGTTTCTTTCTTTTTTAATGAATTATTCTGAACCTTTCTGTACTATGCAATCCGGATTTCTTTTTCACTTAATAGATTAATACCCATTGATCAACACTCGGATTATACATTCTACACACAACACTCCTGAAAAAACATGCAGTTTATCTACTAATAAAGGACTGTATTTTTTTACATTAATTTATGAAGATTTCTTTTTTAAGCCATGATGACACAATTTTTCGAAAATCACAGAAAGGATTGTTCAATTCATGTTTTTAGAGAAAAGGATACCTCGGCGCAGCCAAGTTCAGAATAATTACTAGTAAATTTGTGCACATAATAGAAAAAAATTAGGAGTGGGCTCAGGTTTCTCTGTAATCCCAATATGATGATTTAAATATTGACTCCAAGCTTATTTTCTTTAACAGGGCGCTGACTCGTGGGAAAAAAAACCTAAAAGCCACTTTTTTTTTACCAGCTTTAAAGTGGAGTTCCGCCATTTTTTTTTAAGTCAGCAGTTACAAATACTGCAGCTGCTGACTTTTAAAATATGGACACTTACCTGTCCAGGACACCGCGATGACGGCACCCGAAGCTGATCTGTCCCTCGGCTCTTGGGTGGAGGTGCTGCCATCTTTGGTAAGGGAATCAGAAAGTGAAGCCTTGCGGCTTCACAGCCTGGTTTTCTACTGCGCATGCGCAGGTAGATATCTGCGGATACTGCGGCTATTTATGCCCGGAAGTGGGACCAAATACCTGAATTAGACAGGTATCTGCTCCCCCCTCCCCCTTGAAAGGTTCCAAATGTGACACTGGGGGGGGGATTCCGAAAAGAGGAAGTTCCATTTTTGGGTGGAACTCCACATTAAGTTGAATACTGACCTGACTGGTTAAATATCTGCCAGGCAGTAATCCTACTTGTAACATTTGCTTCCAGGAATATTTCTGTACATAAATTGTGTCTGACATTGAACTGTGTGTTATCTGTCCATATGTTATTGCAAACTCACAGCAGACCCATTACCACTAGAAGCTGTCTTAAAATTTGGAATGCTTGGCTTGCTCACCTTTGTATTCCAAGGATTGAGGTGACAATGCCTGACATTCTTCTTAATTTGCATAAAAAGCAACACATGTCACATGAAGTTCTATCTCCTATCAGCCTTTTAATCTTTTATTTCAGGGACATTGCTAAGATTGTGAGAGGCCTTGGGACTGAGAAGAGTATTGATGCAGTGTGAGCTGTGCACTGCATAAATTGGTGGATGGGACCACAATGTGCTTACAGTGAGAGTAGCCTAAAGCAGTGTTTCTTAATTCCAGTCCTCAAGGCCCACCAACAGGTCATGTTTTCAAGCATTCAATTATTTTGCACAGGTGATTTGACCAGTTCCACTGCCTTAGTAATTACCACAGTCATTTCATCTGAGGGAAATTCTAAAAACATGACCTGTTGGTGCACCTTGAGGACTGGAATTAAGAAACACTGGCCTAAAGGGACAAACTTAAATAGAACCTGAGCCTACTCATTATATATATGGCACACATATGCCGGAGTTCTTGTATCCTCAAAGTTTGCTTTTTGGCCCATGTGGTAGTCTCACAGAAACATGTAAACCTCAGAACAAAATGTTTTTTGTAGAGCTTATACTTTGGGGTTGACTTACTAAAATGGGAGAGTACAAAATCTGGTGGAGTTCTATATAGAAACCAATCGGCTTCCAGGTTTTTTTGTCAAGGCTTGAACAAGATGAAGTTAGAAGCTGATTGGCTACCATGCACAGTTGCTCCAAATTTTGCACTCTCCAATTTTAGTAAATCAACCCCTTTGTCTGAGCCTACCATTAGGAAGAACTTCATTCAAAAAAGGAGTCAGGAATCACTTAGCCACCAGCAACTGTAGGGACAACAAAAACCTTGTTAAGGAATATGTAACATACAATATAGTATATCCAGTGCAGGGATCAGGAGTATGTAATACACAGAGCTCAGGAGTATGTAATACACAGAGCTCAGGAGTCAGGAGTGTAATGCATAGTAGACATGTGCACTGCTGTAAAATTTGTTTGTTTTGGTTTTATTTGTTTTGTTTTGGTTTTTTTTTTCGTTTTTCGCATCATTTGTTATGATCGAAATTCATAAATTTGTAAATTCATAAATTCAAAAATTCATAAATTCAAAAATTTGTAAATTCTAAAATCCAAAAATTCTAAAATCCGAAACTAAGAAAGAAAACCCCAAAATTTGAAAGAACAAAAATCTGAAAATTCTAAATAATAAGTAATTAATATTAACTAACTATGGAATTATAGGTTTTGGAATTTCCTTTCAAATTTGGCTGCTAGTCAACTTAACAAATACGAATTTATCCGAGGTTATGAATAATCCAAAAAAACGAATGGAACGGAGCTAATTAATAATAAATAATAATAATAAAACATTTTATTACTATTATTATTGTTATTTATTATTAGTTACGTTACATTTGTTTAGATACGGCATTCGTTATTTCAGATAATTTGTAACTTCTGATAAATTTGTTACGTTCACTAACAGCCATATTTTAAAGAAAATTCCAATACCTTTAATTTAATAGTAATAGTTAAGTTATTATTACACTGAGCAAAATTATAAATGCAACAATTTTGTGTTTGCCCCTATTTATCATGAGCTGAACGCAAAGATCTATGACTTTTTCTATGTACACCAAAAGCCTATTTCTCTCAAATATTCTTCACAAATCTGTCTAAATCTGTGTAAGTGAGCACTTCTCCTTTGCCAAGATAATCCATCCACCTCACAGGTGTGGTAGTTAGTTATTATTTCAGATTTTCACATTTTCGAGTTTTTGAATTTTCTGATTTTTGAATTTGGAATTTATGAATTTACAAATTAACAATTATTCAAATATTCAAATATTAAAATTTACGAATTTACGAATCTTTGAATATTTGAATTTACGAATATTCTGAAATATTCGTTAAATGTGTTTTCGTTAATTCAGGTATTTCCGAATTAACGAATTTGTTGAAATTTGTTAAAAAAAGAATTTGGAACAAAACGAATTGCACATGTCTAATGCATAGAATGCGGTCAGGAGTATCAATGCACAGGGTGTAGGAGTCAGAAGTATGTAAATCAAAGTGTAGGGGTCAAAAATATGTAACACACAAAGTGTAGGGGTCAGTAATGTGTAACATGAAAAGTGTAGAGTTTTAGCAGTATGTAACATTGTTTGTATTGTTCATGACAGCAATGCCTTACAATAGATCTATGTGTTATTTTTATTACAACATGGTGGTATTTGGAGAATGTGCTATGAATATTTGCTACAAAATGAGATGCTTGTTTAGTTATTTAATTTTCAAACAAAAATCCCCATCGGGGAAAAAGAGGAATTTTAAAGATGTGAAAAACCCAGTGGCTTTATTTCTGCTTGAAATGAAATTATTCTGTCACTGGCAAACCAAACGCAATCAGGATCATAAATTGTACTTAAATAACTGTTAGCAGAGAAGCCAGTTTTCCTACCTGGATCTCAGCTTCAGCAGACAACGTCCAGATTTGTGCACACTTCCACAGCTACTTTCTGAAAGAAAACACCAACAGAACAATCAAGAGGCACAGGAAATTGTGCAGAAAACATTCAAATAGCCTTTAAAAATAGTGTAAACGTTTCTGTTAAAATCATTGTAATGCATCCATTATTGTGATTTAATAGCTGAGACATAAGACTTCACAGACAAGCTACAATTTTTTATGTCTTAAATAATTTATAGTGACTAGCATAATGGAAAGGGTGGGATGTATTTTATGTGTATTTAATAAAATCCTTGGTGAATTTTTAGATCACAGAATTAGACTCATTTTAGACTGGTAAACAAGAAACTAATAATCTGTAGTTTTGGTATAAAACAAAATGAGGGATTGCACAAAAATAAAATACAGTTTTTCTATTCTAGCTGTGTTGCATTTTTGGATTACAAGTTGTCTATCTTCCAGGGATAGCAAAGGGATTAACGTTATATGCTATTGCTCTGTACAAAGAGCTTCAGATGATATGTTTACAGTATATTGTGTAAAAGAATAAGTGCACTTTTTTTTCCAAATAATTTTTATTATTCAATGTTTACATTTACAGAAAAGAGCAATAGAAATCAAACTGATGCAATCGGTATATGTAGTCAAACGACTTTCATGAAGGGTATCAAAAAACAATACAGTTCATTAACAACTTTCATAAACAATTTAAGTATGAACTAATCATTGTATCATTCTGATGGGTGTATAGGAATGTGAACAAAGGTGTCACTGTTATGAGGTTTCGTAGATCATTTCTTAGAGGGTCTGTACATGAAGATCAGGTGAACCAAGACAAGCCTACCTTAAACCCAGACACCCCTAACGGGATCACACTGTGTGAGGAAGGTGGCAGTTGTTGCTGTTCGAGATGTCCCATCAGTGTTGGTTTACGTAGTGGAGGAACTTACCCTCTTTGCATTTTATAGTGGTTTTTGTAAAACCCCTCTCCGGGAGTGGGTATTCGAGTGGGAGAGCTCAATTATGTAATGTTGTTAAAGTGGTCCTACATTGAGGGGTTCGTCAAGTGTTGGGTTTTAGGGTTAAGTTTAAAGTTTAATTTAAATTTTTATTTCTATTTGCTCTTTGTCGAGGTGTGGGGGGGAGGTTCGATTTGTGTGGGGCGGGTAATGATAGGTGAGTGGGTATGGTGGTTACCCTATCCATGTTGGGGATGAGGAAGTGTGTGAGAGACGTCTGCCTGTTCCCAATGTGTGGTGAATAAGTGCACTCTAAGACAAAGTGTACTTATCCTTTTTGCCCCTTTGCCCTGACCAAACCTAGATCCCCTCTCCCCTTCCACAGATGCCTACTTACCTTGATCTGACATCTGCAACTTAGGTGTGTGTTTACATTCTGGCTGTGCCTGTGCATTACAGCCCCATGAAACTTCTATGAGGGAGTCTCCCTTTGGCCTATGGGGCTGAAATGCGTGGGTACAGTTGGGACAATAAAGGCTTGTGGCACTGGATGTAAACAAACACAGGAAGCTACAGCCATTGGATTGATGTAAGTATACTTATGTTGAGGGAAAGAGTGGATTAGATTACATAGTTACTGTACATAGTTTATAGTTTATTCAGTTTAACTACTTCCCGCAAACAGTAAAGAACATTTTCTGCAATCTAAGGTTAAATGTTTTTTCGTCTAACCTCAAATCATGGCCCCATGTCCTCTTCAAGGACCTCAGAGTAAACAGTTCAATCTATGTAAGTGATTTTCATAGCTAAGGTCCTCCATACCCCTTATTAATTTTGTTGCCCTTTTCTGAACTCCTTCTATATCCAACTTCTTTCCTGAGCATTGGTGGCCAAAACTGAACTGCATATTCAAGATATTGCCAAACCAGTGTTTTGTAATGTAATAGAACTATTAATATATCTCTGGAATGTTTTGCTAGCTTTGTTATCTGTGATTTGGCATTGCATGCATTTGCCAAGTCTATGATCTGTAAGCACCCCAATATTCTTTTCATCACTGATTCTCCCAGGGGAGCCTCTCCTAATATATATTTGGCATCTGTATTTTTGGCACCCAAGTGCATAATTTTGCATTATACAATGAACCTTATCTGCCATGTAGCTGTTGAAACCCATATTTTCAAGGTCTTCCTGTAGTGATGCTACATGCTGTCCATTTCCCTGCATAATTTTGTATCCTTCGCAAACACTGAAATTGAGGTCTTCCAACCTCTATATCATTATTAAACAAACAGAATTGGCCCCAAGACAGAACCCTGGGAAACACCACTCACAGTTTTAGACCATTCAGAGACTGACCAGTTTCCTATCCATGTAATAAAATTTCATTAACTCCGACAGACCTTAATTTATAGATTTAGGCTGGGTTCACACTATTGCACATAGCAGGAGACTGTGACCGGCTCTCTATGGAGCCGGTTCAGACATCTCCGCAGCGGCCCCAGTGCAAATTGCACAGGAGTCCTGTGCATTTTTTGGTCCATTTCAGGTCTGAATTTAGCCCAAAATTCTAGCTGAAATCGGACCTCAAACAGTGAATGGAGATGCACCGGACTCCTGCTGCAAGCCGCTGTGTTCTCTATTGTCCAGACTAAATGTTTATGTGGTAAAATAATATCAAACACTTTAGAAACAAAAACAGATAAACTTGGTCCACAGAACAATAACAGGTTGGTCTGACAAGAATGGTCTTTCATAAATCCATGCTAGTTGTCACTTATAAAACCTTTATCACAGACAAATTTCTGAATAGAGCTCCTTACCATTTCTTCGAATACCTTACATTCATACATGTTGTTATGTTGACTGATCTGTAGTTTTCCTGGTATACATCGTGATCTCTTTTTTAAATTGGTACCACATTTGCTCTGCACCAATCAGTTGGTACCATTCCACCCAGCAAGGTGTGTTGAAAAATTTGAAATAGTAGCTTGACTATAACTAAGCTAAGTTCCCTAAGGACTCAAGGGTGTAAGCGATATGGACCTGGCAATTTGCTTACGTTGTTTCTCTAGTCTTTTTTATACCTTTTTTTCTGTCAGCTAGAGAGATACCTTTGATAAAATAAAAAAATGAAATGGAAGCTGCCCCTTTAAAAGTGAACAGGTCACCAAATGCTGCTGGAAAATTATATTAAAGGATGAGGCGCTAGCGATGTTCAGTGATTCAAAAATGCAAATACAAATAAATAGCAAGCTAAAAGTCCATATGTGATAAATCCCAACACCAAATTGTGATGCTCAAAATCAGATTCCTAGTTCTTCACCACAAGAGCTCAAGAGATGGGTGGCCACTCACCAGAGAATTATGACCCCTTTTTACAGGAAAGTCAAACAGCACTTCTGGAATACCAATTGATTCCACTGACAGCACAGTTTCACTCTGCTGGCCCCTTGAGATGAAACTAGGATGGGAAAAATGACTCCACAAGAGACATAGAGGAAGGTCTCATAGTGTAGTATTTTTAATAGATAAAAGCAAATGACAACACCAAATGCCGATTACTAGACATGTGCGATTCAGTTCGTAACAAATAGATTTTCGTATGAATTTGTTAGTATTCGTACATTTGGATCAATCCGAACATCAGAATAGTTGAAAGAACCAAAATACAAAAATTATGAAATTATGAATAAGCAAAATAATGAACACTTGAAAATACGAACTTGCGAACGGACAAACTTACGAAAATACGAAACTCTGAAACTCCAAAAAAGTAAAAGAAAGAAAATGACATCTATAACGAATGATTTACATTTCGTATTTTCAATCCTTTGTCTGTTCATAATTTTGTATGTTCGTATTTTCATTCGTGTGTTCATAATTTAGTTTCCTCGTCTGTTCGTAATTTCGTTTGTTCGTGTTCTCGAATCGTTCTTTCAAATGGGCAGTGTATTAGTGAGTGATGTATCTTACTGTACTTAATATCTTTAGCCAATCAGCTTATCCCTTTTGTGCCTGAGTTACACTGCATTTCTGAATCTTTTTAGAAGAGGAGACTGAGTCAGGTCTCGTGACTGAAGGAGTGGACTGGAGTAAGTACAGGACTTATTAGAAAAGCATGCATAGGATTATTATTCTTTATTTCCTACGAAAGTACGAATCAATGAAAAGAGCAATCTCACAAAAGTAACAATTACTAAATTACGAGTAGTGTACCGAATAAACTAAAATTATTATATAACAAAATTACAAATTTCGAATCAAAGAAAATTAGACTAACGGAATTACAAATCATTTCTTATCAACGAAAATATAACTGTTACGAAAATACAAATGAGTCAGTATATGAAACCTTGCATCTTACGAAATTACGAATCGCTAGACTAACGGAATTAGGAATCATTTTGCATCAACGCAAATAAAACTGTTATGAAAATACAAAGGAGTCCGAATATGAAAACTCGTGTCTTACGCAATTACGAATCGTTACAAATCAACGGAAACATAACGAAACAAAACAAAATTTTTTGTTATGCACATGTCTAGCGATTACACTCACATGTTCCAGTGCCGATTTGGGCACCAGGTGTAACCAGCATGTGCATGCCGGCTAGTCCTAAATGGATAGCGTGAAGTCCACGTCTCTCCTAAGGCCAAGCCTAGATAGGATGTGGAATCAGAACCGGGAATAGTGGCTCCTCTGCTCCGACATATGTTTTGCCGTATTAGCGTCTTTAGGGAGTGATGTCACACAACTCCTAGCTTGCATAAAAGTGGTGCTATTGGTGGGACTCCTCCAAAATGGAGGAGAAGACAAAAATGTAATGCAAAATCTCCCTCTAGGGGATGCCAACTTTCACACACTGTTCCCACCATAGAGCATAAACCAACCTGATATCAACAACTACAAACTCGAAAGACACATTAAAAACATTGCAAATTGATAAAATATCATAGTTAAATCACATAAAGAAAATAGTGACATGATAAAAAAATATAATAAACATGAACCATGTAAACTGGCACTATCTCGTGGCCAGGCATAATAAATGTGGAACCTAGATGCGTGCAACATAGCCTATAATGAAAAAACATCACAGAGCAGTGCCATCTAGTGGCCAATATCTAAAAAAGGCCTGAAACAAAATGTATACATGGCCAAAACTGATATAAATTGGAAAAATAAAATTTTCTATAAAAAATATATAAATTATAAAGTAATATAAATTTATGTGTACAAGCTAGATGAACTAGCAAAAAAGAAAAAGAAGAAGAAAACCCAGAAAGAGTCACCCCATATAAATAGATTTTAAAAGAAAAATGTTACACTCCACCCACCAAAAATGTGATGGATGGCCCATAGTAGAACAGTGCTCAATAGTCAGTCAAAAAACACTTCAGATCAATATTAATATTCAACCCCCTAGGCTGTAAAGATTGGAGTCTAAATATCCATTGGTCTCCAATTGGACACCTTCTTTGCCATGTCTGTACCTCTCCAATGCTGGAGAACACTATCAATATCCCAAAATCTGAGTAGGGAGGGGTCTTTATTGTGTACAAACCTAAAGTGGTTGGACACACTATGGTACGTAAACCTTGTTTTATGTTTTCTATATGCTCCCCCACCCTTATAGCCACGGTCCTGGTGGTTGTGCCCACATATTGGAAATTACAGGGGCACATAAAGAGGTGGGTGACATGTCTCGTGTCACAGGTGATGAACTGATGAATATCATATTCACCCCCCCTCGTGACCACCGATGGAAAACTGGTGGCCTTCCTAGTTTTATCCCTAGTGGTTCTGCATGCTTTACATCTCCTGCACTTAAAGAATCCTGTGCAATCCAAAAAGGTAGGAGGTCTCTTGGGGGCCGGATAATTTTTTTGGCCAACATATTGTGCAACCCTGGAGCCCTCCTATATATAAAGTTTGGTTTACTAGGAAGAATCTGTTTTAAGATAGGGTCCTTACACAACAATGGCCAATGTGTCTTGATAATTCTCTCAACTTCCTTATATTGAAGATTAACCTCCTTGGCGCTTTTTCTGAGTGAGGCTCGGGGTTAAATTTCAGTACCATTATCAGTAACCCCAAGATACACTCGGGATTACATTGCTGGATCCTGGTGCAGTGTACTTACCTTGTCCCCAGGATCCTGCAATGTACCCCCGCTGTGTGTATGTCCTGTTTGTTGGGCTCCATTCCCTGTGGGCATCACGACGCACAGGGCGGAGCCCTGCAGCAAATTAAAAAAATTGAAAATACATAACACATACAGTACACTGTAATCTTACAGATTACATTACTATATGAAATCATTTCACATCCCTTTTGTCCAGTGCCCTGCATGCAGTTTTATATTGTGTATATATACTGTTCTTTCTGCCTGGAAGCTTGAGAATGTCCATAGCAACTAAAAAGTGTCCCTTTACATCAAAAGTGGTTTTAGACCAGCTAGAAAAGAGTAATAGTAAATTAGAACACTTGCAGAATTGAGCAATAGTGAATCGTGGGGAAATTCATTTTATTATTATTATTATATTATTATTTTTTATAATTATTTATAGTTTTTTATTATCCGCCAGTCTTATGACTATGTCTCTATGTTGTTCCAGTTTAGAATTGGCTTCTCTGGTTTGTTTGACTTTTCTTTTTTTATTGAAAGGAATGTCCTTAATATCTTCCTGTACTAAATGTTTGAAAGCCTCTATGAACCTATGGGAAGCATTTTGGGATTGAAAGCAGACTTGTTCCGCAGCTCCGTGTGAAAATGGGTCTGCAGAACAACTGCCCGATTGGAACTGGGGTGTTCCTCAAAAAATTTCTTAATGTTCAGTTTCCTGACAAATTTTTCCAGGTCTATGAATGTTTCAAATTTGTTTACAAACTTTGCCGGTGCAAATTTTAAACCCTCACTGAGAATAAGAAGTTCCTCCTGAGTGAAGGTAATAGCAGTGAGGTTGAAAATGCCTGTTGTCAGGCTTCTATTTTTCTTTTTGTTTCTACCCCCTCTGCATCCTCTCCTCCTACCAGCTGTTGGATGGTCAGGAAAGGATGGAGGTAATGATTCCCCCTCTGTGGATAACCCATTTGCACAATTTTGAATGGTTCCTTCCACTCCTTCCATTCCCCCCTCTTGGGGATAATGAGCAATAAAAAGGGCGGGCTTCTTCTGCCTCTCCCTCTACCACATCCCCTGAAACTTCCCCTATGGCTAGCCCTATAGGGTCTGGACCTAGGTGCATAAGAACCCTGTATAAGGGGTACCTGGGGTCTTTGGAGACTGATCCCTTAGGGAAGCATAGTAGTTATGAGTAGGAACTCTATATTGAGGGGTGACACATTACCCCAAAATTTGGGTTCTGCGTCACCATCTTCAAAATGAGGTGTTTGTGGATGACGTGCTTTCTTTGCTTTTCTCCCTTTTTTTACTTATGTAATAGCCGGGTGGGGACCGGTCCCAGAAGTAGATGATAATAGGTCTCCTCACCTCCCCTAGATGGGGGTATGGTGGAATCCGGCCATTTGTAGATCTTATTGTCTTTGTAAACCTTCATGTCTCTTTGATACTTTTTAATCTTTTTGTTCTTAGTTTCAGTGTCCTGTTTATTAGGATAATGCTGAAGTTTGAAGTCTTAACTAAGTATTCTGGAGTGTCAGAGAATGGTGCCACCTTATCTTTAAGTGTGTTCAGCTGGGATTCTAACAATCGCAATTTGTGTCTCCTTCTGCTGATTATAATTCCCAGTAATCTGTTCTCACACTGATTGAAAAATTGGCTCCATTCTTTGAGTAGATTTTCATCTTCCAAAGCATCATTGGGTCCCGGATCGACACTGTAACATGTGAGTGTAATCACCATTTGTTGTTGTCATTTGTTTTTATCTATTAAAAAATACTACACTATGAGACCTTCCTCTATGGGCTCTTTCACACGGAGGATCCATATGTCCGTTTTTAATCCTTCCGTTTTCGGATGAAAAATGGACATACATGTATCCCTATGGAATAGCGGATGTCAGCGGATGAACGTCCGCTGACATCCGACCCGCTCCGATCTGAAAAGTGTAACGGAGGAAAACCCTACTTTTCCATCCATTTTTGGATCGGATCGGGTGACAACGGACTCTACGGTCCATCACCATACGATCCCCCATAGGGGAGAGCGGCGCTCTGACAGGTCCGTCGCTGCACAGTGTGCAGCGACAGACCTGTCATTTTCCTGCTCAGTGGGGATCGGCGGAGCGATCCCCGCTGAGCAAGCAGGTGTTCAGGGGGCGGATCGGGACTCTTGTGGAGTCATTTATTTTTCCCATCCTAGTTTCATTTTGAGGGGCCAGTGGAGTAGAACTGTGCTGTCAGTGGAATCAATTGGTATTCCAGAAGTGCTGTTTGACCTTCCTGTAAAAAGGGGTCATAATTCTCTGGTGAGTGACCACCCATCTCTTGAGCACTTGTAGTAAAGAACTAGGAATCTGATTTTGAGCATCACAATTTGGTGTTGGGATTTATCACATATGGACTTTTAACTTGCTATTTATTTTTATTTGCATTTTTGATTCACTGAACATCACTAGCGCCTCATCCTTTAATATAATTTTCCCGTAACCTTTGATGAAATTTCATTAGTATTAGGCCTCGTACACACGATCAGATTTTCCGACTGGAATTGTGTGATGACAGGCTGTTGGCGGAAGATCCTACCGTTTGTATGCTCCATAGGACAATTGTTGTTAGATTTTCCGTGGAAAAATGTTGGATGGCAGGCTTTAACATTTTTCACGGACAGATGTCTGTTGTCAGATTTTCCGAGCGTGTGTACACAAGTCCGTCGGACAAAAGTCCAAAGTGCAAACACGCATGCTTGGAAGCAAGGAAGAGCTAGAATTGGTTGGTCTTGTAAACGAGCGTTCATAATGGAGAATTAACATTCGCAATGTGGCAAATTATGAAATCTCCAAATGCAGCGCACATTCTCTTCTTCTTTAATGGGATAATAATGAAGCTGCTTTGCTGGTGATACTGATGGAGTTATTGCAAACGAATTTTCAAAGGCTTTTTTTTTCTAGCGATATCAAGAATAATGTTATGCTACCTTAGAACGATGCTGTTGTAGCAGTCCTTGTACACTGCTGTGACCGGCGACATGTCATCCTAGAGTTATTTCCGGGTTCGCGGGCTTCGGCGATATGATTGGTCGGAGTCGCAATGACATCACTCCCGCGCATGCGGCAATGGTGGCACAGCAGCTGAAGAAATGGGACGAGCGAGCCGTTTCTTCAGTGCGCATGTGCCGGTGACGTCGGCACATGCGGATACAGTGAATATCTCCTAAACTGTGCAAGTTTAGGAGAAATTCACGGTACCTACAAGTAAACCTTATTATAGGCTTACCTGTAGGTAAAAGTGGTTATATAGGGTTTACAACCACTTTAATAAGGAGTTTTTAGATGGAAATGTCTTTTCACCACACAAGAAACAAAGAAAAGCATCCTCTGTAATGTCTCAGGTTGGAATAACCTACACTGGATTCTACATCTTATGCCGCGTACACACGGTCGGACTTTCCGGCATACTTGGTCCGGCGGACCAGAGTGTGCCGGACAATCCGCCCGTGTGTGGGCGGCGGCGGACTTTTCCGGCGGACTTCTTCCCAAAAGCCCGCCGGACCTAGATTTGAAACAAGTTTTAAATCTTTCCGCCAGACTCAGTTTCGGGCGGAAAGTCCGCTCGTGTGTGTGCTGGTCCGACGGAAAGCCCGCTCGTGTGTATGCTGGTCCGACGGACCAGATACGACACGAGGGCAGGGTATTGCATCTCGCGCTCGCTGCAATAGGAAAAACAAATTTTCCTATTGCGGCGAGCGCGGGACATACCAGGCCCTTAGGTCTGGTATGGATTATAAAGGGAACCCCCCCTACGCCGAAAAAACGGCGTGGGGTCCCCCCTAAAATCCATACCAGACCCCGATCCGAGCACGCAGCCTGGCCAGTCAGGAAAGGGGGTGGGGACGAGCGAGCGCCCCCCCCCTCCTGAACCGTACCAGGCCGCATGCCCTCAACATGGGGGGTGGGTGCTTTGGGGGAGGGGGGCACCCTGCGGGGCCCCCCCACCCCAAAGCACCTTGTCCCCATGTTGATGAGGACAAGGGCCTCTTCCCGACAACCCTGGCCGTTGGTTGTCGGGGTCTGCGGGCGGGGGCTTATCGGAATCTGGGAGCCCCCTTTAATAAGGGGGCCCCCAGATCCCGGCCCCCCACCCTATGTGAATGAGTATGGGGTACATGGTACCCCTACCCATTCACCTAGGGAAAAAGTGTAAGTAATAAAACACACTACACAGGTTTTTAAAATATTTTATTAAACAGCTCCGGGGGGGGGATCTTCCTCCGGCTTCGGGGGTCTTCTTCCGGCTTCGGGGGTCCCTCCGCTTCATCTTCTCCCGGCGTCCGGTTGGTTCTTCTCCGCTCTCTTCTCCCGGTGTTCCTGTTCTTCGGCCGGCTTCTCTGCTGTCTTCAAGTAGCTCTCTTGCCAGCAGAGGTCCGGACTTCTGGGCTTCTGGGCTTCTGGGCTTCTCTTCCCCAGATGTTGACACGACGCTCTCTCCTGCTGGACTGCTCTCCGAGGGCTGCGTTGTGACTTATATAGGCGGAGACCCCGCCCCCTTTTGATGTCACAGTCCCTGGGCATGCTGGGACTGTGACGTTTTAGGGGGCGTGGTCACTGGGTGATGTTGACCACGCCCCCTAAAACGTCACAGTCCCAGCATGCCCAGGGACTGTGACATCAAAAGGGGGCGGGGTCTCCGCCTATATAAGTCACAACGCAGCCCTCGGAGAGCAGTCCAGCAGGAGAGAGCGTCGTGTCAACATCTGGGGAAGAGAAGCCCAGAAGCCCAGAAGCCCAGAAGTCCGGACCTCTGCTGGCAAGAGAGCTACTTGAAGACAGCAGAGGAGCCGGCCGAAGAACAGGAACACCGGGAGAAGAGAGCGGAGAAGAACCAACCGGACGCCGGGAGAAGATGAAGCGGAGGGACCCCCGAAGCCGGAAGAAGACCCCCGAAGCCGGAGGAAGATCCCCCCCCGGAGCTGTTTAATAAAATATTTTAAAAACCTGTGTAGTGTGTTTTATTACTTACACTTTTTCCCTAGGTGAATGGGTAGGAGTACCATGTACCCCATACTCATTCACATAGGGTGGGGGGCCGGGATCTGGGGGCCCCCTTATTAAAGGGAGCTCCCAGATTCCGATAAGCCCCCGCCCGCAGACCCCGACAACCAACGGCCAGGGTTGTCGGGAAGAGGCCCTTGTCCTCATCAACATGGGGACAAGGTGCTTTGGGGTGGGGGGGCCCCGCAGGGCGCCCCCCTCCCCCAAAGCACCCACCCCCCATGTTGAGGGCATGCGGCCTGGTACGGTTCAGGAGGGGGGGGGGCGCTCGCTCGTCCCCACCCCCTTTCCTGACCGGCCAGGCTGCGTGCTCGGATCGGGGTCTGGTATGGATTTTAGGGGGGACCCCACGCCGTTTTTTCGGCGTAGGGGGTTCCCTTTATAATCCATACCAGACCTAAGGGCCTGGTATGCCCCGCGACGGGGCTCGCAAGGTGTCAATCTCGCCGATAAAAGCGGCAAGATTGACATCCTTTTCTAGTCCCGTCGCACCTGAGTCACGTTCAAAATGAACGGACTTGTCCGTGTGTGGGCAAGTCCGTTCATTCTGAAAGTCCGCCGGAACTCCGGCGAAAGTCCGTCGGAAAGACGGGCGGACTTAGCCCGCCGGAAAGTCCGGGTGTGTGTGGGCAAGTCCGTCCGTTTTAAAGTCCGGCGCACCTGACGGACAAAGTCCGTCGGAAAGTGTGCCGGACCAAGTAGGATAGAAAGTCCGACCGTGTGTATGCGGCATTAGTCTTCTTGGTGAGTTTACACTTCCTGTGGATCTTGTTAGGTCAGCAAGTTGTCATTCTGTCCATACAGGCTGGGTCTCAAGAGGTATGTATTTTGCATAAAGTAGCATTTGATTCAGTACAAACTCCTCTCTCAGATGATATCTGAATGGTCAGGTCATTCTTCATATAACCACATTACCACATTGTATTTATTAATCCTACAGAGGCACCATCCGTTTATAAGGAATTATAAGAAAGCAATTATGTTGTAACTCCTATCATGGAAATGCCTGAAATTTGACAAATAGTTGAGTGGGGACTTCAGAAAAACAGTGAACTAATTAGATTTGAGAATGATAATTCTGTAGGCATTCAGTGCACTAATGGCATACAGAAAGCTCTCAGATCACCTAATCACCCAGAGGCATTTACATTTTTTTGGTTTTAAAAAATTACGGTAGCTGCAAATTGAAATGGAGAGAGCATTTTTGTAGCATACATTTAAAGTATTAGTTGTGTTGCAACAAATATACAGTTACAGTACTGTGCAAAAGTTTTAGGTAGGTGTGAAAAATGCTCTAAATTAGGATTGCTTTCAGAAATAGAGGTGTTAATAGTTTATTTTTATCAAATAGCAAAATGCAAAGTAAATGAATAGAAGAAAAATCCAAATCAAATCATTATTTGGTGTGACCACCCTTTGCCTTCAAACCAGCATCAACTAATTAACCACTTGCCGACCAGAAGCTGCAGTTATACTGTGGCAAGCTGGCTCAGCTGCGCAAATCACTGTAGGTGTACATCTGGCTCATTCATTGGCGTGCGCCGATTGGCCAGCATGGAAGCCAATCAGTGGGTCCAGCGGACTTGATGTCTGCGGCCGCCCTCAAAGTAAACAAGGCAGATCTCCATTCCAATGCCCCGTACACACGGTCGGACATTGATCGGACATTCCGACAACAAAATCCTCTGATTTTTTCCGACGGATGTTGGCTCAAACTTGTTTTGCGTACACACGGTCTCACAAAGTTGTCGGAATTTCCAATCGCCAACCACGCGGTCACGTACACCACGTACGATGAGACTAGAAAAGGCCAGTTCAGAACCAAGCGCGGCACCCTTTGGGCTCCTTTTGCTAATCTCGTGTTAGTAAAAGTTTGGTGAGAGACGATTTGCGCTTTTTCAGACTCGTGGCTTTAAGATCGTTTTATGCGGTTCAGTTTGTGCTTGTGGGTTTGTATCTGCTCTTCAGTGCGTGCAGTCAGTTCGTATTGGAGTTTTCTGTGCGATCTTGTCCGCTCGTTGCTGTTTTTCAGGTCGCTCTTCACAGGCCTTGCTGTTCTTCAGTGTGTTCTGCTACTTCGTTCTGAGCAGCCGACCGTTTTCTAGCCATGTTGCGTATACGTACTCCTCATAGAGTTCGTGCTGTGTGGGGGCTTGGTGTTGGGGTCCTGACCTTGACACAAGTCCAGTCCATGAACAGGGTGGGGAGGAGTTCATGGACCAATTGGTTGCTTCAGCGTGACCAGTTCTCTCATATGCCTTTGCTCTGTGAGATCCGTGAGAATAATCCTGATGATTTCAGGAACTTTCTCCGGATGACAGACCCCGTATTTCACCGTTTGTTGGCTTTGCTGACCCCCTATATCAGCAGGCAGGATACCTGCATGAGGCAAGCGATCACTCTGGAGCAGAGGCTCATCGCTACCCTGCGGTACTTGGTGACAGGGAGAAGCCTGCAGGACCTCAAGTTCTCAACAGGCATCTCCCCCCCAGGTTCTGGGTATCATTATCCCAGAGACCTGTTCTGCCATCATACAGGCCCTGCAGAAGGAGTATATTAAGGTAAGATTTTTATCCTTTAATATCACATTTTATTGTATATAATGTTTGCTAATGTAATGTATTTCTTTCCTCATTCCCTAATTACCATGATTGGAATATGCTTTGAATGTCCCCTTTGTCCTCGTGCATGCTGGATTTTTATGTCATTATTTTTTTTTTGGTCCTTCATACATATTTGCCTTCACTTACCTCCCCAGCATGCTCTCCTGCCCTATATTCACCTCATGTAGTCACTTAACAATGTATTTTATCAGCTCCATAGTAGTGCTTTACCCCAAACACCCCCTAAAATTTTTTGAAATGTGATTGGTGCTTTAAATTCAGGCAGAGTGCCAGAGGCTTTTTTTTGTAGTGTCCCCCAATCATTTTTATTAACCCCCCTCCCCCCAACTGCTAAGTCAGCTGATACCAATTCTCTGTCTATCCTCAATCATCTATCTGCTGACTTTGCCAAACCCATACACACTATACCCATCTCTTTTGTGGTCAGATGTATGGATGAATTCCCCAAAGCATGTATTGCAAGGACCTGCCTGTATACTTTCAAATGGTAATGTTTAAAGTTTTTATATACTATTATTATCTTGATAGTAAATAGCAGAATGTCCAAATGTGCTCAAATGTGTACAGTGTGTATTTATATCTTTGTATTATGACACTTCTTACCTGTCCAGTGGGCTGCCAATAGTGTAACTAAGGAGGGGCTGTTCCAAGTAATACCCTGTATTTAGCCATTCATCTCTCAATGAACTGAAGAGGGTTAACTGTCCAAGATTCCCCCCCTATAATGTTAGAAATGGCCCATGAGAGGGGGTGGGAGGGGGAATATGATAGGTGTACCTTATACTTTGGTGTTGTAAAATGGATGTTGGCCAAGAATGTTTGTGTCTAATCTGCTTTCCATGTTTATGTGCAAAAATTCTACGTTTGTTTTGTTTTCCTCAACAGTTTCCTTCAACGCCACAGGAATGGCAGACTGTGGCCTCCCACTTTGCCAGCGGTGGGACTTTCCTAACTGCGGAGGGGCAATTGATGGGAAACACGTCCACATCGTCCCACCACCCAACTTGGGGTCGTACTATTATAATTACAAGGGGTTCAATAGTATTGTGATGTTGGCGGTGGTGTCGGCTAATTACGAGTTCCTGTATGTGGACATGAGGAAGAATGGCCGGATGGCCGATGGTGGAGTCATCGCCCAGACAGAGTTTTACAGGCATCTCCAGAATGGCAGCTTGGACTTGCCATCTCCAGAAGACAATGTGGAAGGACTCCCATTCGTCTTCGTTGCGGATAAAGCCTTTGCGCTGGGGGACCATCTTATGCGGCCATTCCCGATGAGGACCCTCACCCCGGAACAAAGGGTTTTTAATTACCGGCTGGCCAGAGCCAGAAGAGTGGTGGAGAACACATTTGGAATCCTAGCCAGACGGTTCCGCCTATTTCTGACACCCATCCATATGGCGGAGTATAAACTTAATCATATAATCCTGGCGTGCTGTGTTCTACACAACTTTTTACGGCAACATTCTGCCAACTATGCTGGCTCAGTTGGGCCTGAGACCGAAATTCTACATGAAACAACACTGATGGTGCTTGAAAGTGGCCGTCCTGGCTTGCCCTCCCTGAGTGCCTGTGATGTCCGGTTAAGATACCTTGAGTTCTTTGTGGGTAGGGGGGCCATCAATATGCCAGACAATTTGTGAAGCCTTTATCAAATAAAAACCCAAAAAAACAAAAAATCTTTGGTGACATTTAATGCTTGTGTTTGTTTTAGCTGACCCTGACAGAAATGTGGGTAGTCCTGAAAATGGCATGATTGTGTAACCTTATACAAAGCACTGTTGGGTGTTATTTACTAAAGGCAAAGACACTTTGCACTACAAGTGCACTAGAATCTGCACTGAAACTGCACTTGTAGTGCAAAGAGGATTTGCCCTTAGGAAATAAGCCCCATTTTCACAGAAACCAGCAATTACATCACCACAAAGGTGTTGTAGCGTTGAGACAATGATCCACCCATTCTTGATTAAGAATCTTTTTAATACCTGCACAATCACATGTGCATTTAGAAAAGGTTTTTAAAACAAACCAACATGTTTGTTGTATAACATTTTTTGGGGTGGCATTATCAAAAATAGAAATGTCCATTTAAGATAAAACAGGCATGTGTAAAACCAACAAGAAACACACAAATCTTGAACTTAGAAAGTTCACATTTGGTAGAACTTGAAGGCAATATCAGACATGAGTATTTAGGAATAGGGATGAGCTTCGTGTTCGAGTTGAACCCATGTTCGACTCGAACATTGGCTGTTCGGTCGTTCGCCGAATTCCGAACTTTATGGGCCGTTCGTGCCAAATTCGTGTGGCGCGTCATGGCCCATAATTCACTGCGGCATCGCAGTGCATTGCTGGCTGATGATTGGCCAAGCATGCACTATGACCCGCATGCTTGGCCAATCACAGCGCCGTTGGTAGAGAGAGCTGTAATTGGCCAAAGCCAGGGTGGCTTTGGCCAATTATGGCTCAGGGGGTTTAGAACACGCCCCACACTATATAAGGCCGCCTGCACTGCAGATAGATAGACAGAGAGACAGTGTCATTTCATTTGAGTTAGATAGATTAGGCAGGACAATCAGTGAGTTAGCTGCACTTACAGTGTATTGTGTATATATATGCATCCCAGGTGTTGTGTGTGTGTATATATATATATATATATATATATATATATATATACACTGTATTCAGTTTAGCTAGATCCGTTCCTGTTATCTTCTTACTGACAGGCAGGCTTGTCTTGTTACAGTATTTACAGCTACCTCAAGAAAATTGCTGGTGTTCTTTTGATCCTATTAGTACCACAGTCAGGCAGCTAGACTATTTACAGTTAGTGCAGTGCGTCCTGCTCACAGTGTTCAGCTAAAACTACAAGTTAGTGTGGTGCGTCCTGCTCACAGTGTTCAGCAAAACCTACAAGTTATTTTTTTGCGAGCTCTGCACAGTGTTCATCCAAAGCTACAAGTTAGTGCAGTGCATCCTGCTCACAGTGTTCAGTTACAACTACAAGTTTGTGTAGTGAGACCTCTGCACAGTGTTCATCTAAAGCTACAAGTTAGTGCAGTGCGTCCTGCTCACAGTGTCCAGCTAAAACTACAAGTTAGTGTAGTGAGACCTCTGCACAGTGTTCATCTAAAGCTACATATTAGTGTAGTGCATCCTGCTCACAGTGTTCAGCTAAAACTACATGTTAGTGTGGTGCGTCCTCCTCACAGTGTTCAGCTAAACCTACAAGTTATTTTTTGCGAGCTCTGCACAGTGTTCATCTAAAGCTACAAGTTAGTGTAGTGCGTCCTGCTCACAGTGTTCAGCTAAAACTACAAGTTAGTGTAGTGAGACCTCTGCACAGTGTTCATCTAAAGCTACAAGTTAGTGCAGTGCGTCCTGCTCACAGTGTTCAGCTAAAACTACAAGTTAGTGTAGTGAGACCTCTGCACAGTGTTCATCTAAAGCTACATATTAGTGTAGTGCATCCTGCTCACAGTGTTCAGCTAAAACTACAAGTTAGTGTAGTGAGACCTCTGCACAGTGTTCATCTAAAGCTACAAGTTAGTGCAGTGCGTCCTGCTCACAGTGTTCAGCTAAAACTACATGTTAGTGTGGTGCGTCCTCCTCACAGTGTTCAGCTAAACCTACAAGTTATTTTTTGCGAGCTCTGCACAGTGTTCATCTAAAGCTACAAGTTAGTGTAGTGCGTCCTGCTCACAGTGTTCAGCTAAAACTACAAGTTAGTGTAGTGAGACCTCTGCACAGTGTTCATCTAAAGCTACAAGTTAGTGCAGTGCGTCCTGTTCACAGTGTTCAGCTAAAACTACAAGTTAGTGTAGTGAGACCTCTGCACAGTGTTCATCTAAAGCTACATATTAGTGTAGTGCATCCTGCTCACAGTGTTCAGCTAAAACTACAAGTTAGTGTAGTGAGACCTCTGCACAGTGTTCATCTAAAGCTACAAGTTAGTGCAGTGCGTCCTGCTCACAGTGTTCAGCTAAAACTACATGTTAGTGTGGTGCGTCCTCCTCACAGTGTTCAGCTAAACCTACAAGTTATTTTTTGCGAGCTCTGCACAGTGTTCATCTAAAGCTACAAGTTAGTGTAGTGCGTCCTGCTCACAGTGTTCAGCTAAAACTACAAGTTAGTGTAGTGAGACCTCTGCACAGTGTTCATCTAAAGCTACAAGTTAGTGCAGTGCGTCCTGCTCACAGTGTTCAGCTAAAACTACAAGTTAGTGTAGTGAGACCTCTGCACAGTGTTCATCTAAAGCTACAAGTTAGTGCAGTGCGTCCTGCTCACAGTGTTCAGCTAAAACTACATGTTAGTGTGATGCATCCTCCTCACAGTGTTCAGCTAAACCTACAAGTTATTTTTTTGCAAGCTCTGCACAGTGTTCATCTAAAGCTACAAGTTAGTGTAGTGCGTCCTGCTCACAGTGTTCAGCTAAAACTACAAGTTAGTGTAGTGAGACCTCTGCGCAGTGTTCATCTAAAGCTACAAGTTAGTGCAGTGCGTCCTGCTCACAGTGTTCAGCTAAAACTACAAGTTAGTGTAGTGAGACCTCTGCACAGTGTTCATCTAAAGCTACAAGTTAGTGCAGTGCGTCCTGCTCACAGTGTTCAGCTAAAACTACATGTTAGTGTGGTGCATCCTCCTCACAGTGTTCAGCTAAACCTACAAGTTATTTTTTTGCGAGCGCTGCACAGTGTTCATCTAAAGCTACAAGTTAGTGTAGTGCGTTCTGCTCAAAGTGTTCAGCTAAAACTACAAGTTAGTGCAGTGAGACCTCTGCACAGTGTTCATCTAAAGCTACAAGTTAATGCAGTGCGTCCTGCTCACAGTGTTCAGCTAAAATTACAAGTCAGTGTGGTGTGTCCTCCTCACAGTGTTCAGCTAAACCTACAAGTTATTTTTTTGCGAGCTCTGCACAGTGTTCATCTAAAGCTACAAGTTAGTGCAGTGCGTTCTGCTCACAGTGTTCAGCTAAAACTACAAGTTAGTGTGGTGCGTCCTCCTCACAGTGTTCAGCGAAACCTACAAGTTATTTTTTTGCAAGCTCTGCACAGTGTTCATCTAAAGCTACAAGTTAGTGCAGTGCGTCCTGCTCACAGTGTTCAGCTAAAACTACAAGTTAGTGTGGTGCGTCCTCCTCACAGTGTTCAGCTAAATCTACAAGTTATTTTTTTGCGAGCTCTGCACAGTGTTCATCTAAAGCTACAAGTTAGTGCAGTGCGTCCTGCTCACAGTGTTCAGCTAAAACTACAAGTTAGTGTGGTGCGTCCTCCTCACAGTGTTCAGCTAAAACTACAAGTTAGTGTAGTGCGTCCTCCTCACAGTGTTCAGCTAAAACTACAAGTTAGTGTAGTGAGACCTCTGCACAGTGTTCAGCTAAAACTACAAGTTAGTGTAGTGCGTCCTGCTCAAAGTGTTCAGCTAAAACTACAAGTTAGTGCAGTGAGACCTCTGCACAGTGTTCATCTAAAGCTACAAGTTAATGCAGTGCGTCCTGCTCACAGTGTTCAGCTAAAATTACAAGTCAGTGTGGTGTGTCCTCCTCACAGTGTTCAGCTAAACCTACAAGTTATTTTTTTGCGAGCTCTGCACAGTGTTCATCTAAAGCTACAAGTTAGTGCAGTGCGTCCTGCTCACAGTGTTCAGCTAAAACTACAAGTTAGTGTGGTGCGTCCTCCTCACAGTGTTCAGCGAAACCTACAAGTTATTTTTTGCAAGCTCTGCACAGTGTTCATCTAAAGCTACAAGTTAGTGCAGTGCGTCCTGCTCACAGTGTTCAGCTAAAACTACAAGTTAGTGTGGTGCGTCCTCCTCACAGTGTTCAGCTAAACCTACAAGTTATTTTTTTGCGAGCTCTGCACAGTGTTCATCTAAAGCTACAAGTTAGTGCAGTGCGTCCTGCTCACAGTGTTCAGCTAAAACTACAAGTTAGTGTGGTGCGTCCTCCTCACAGTGTTCAGCTAAAACTACAAGTTAGTGTAGTGCGTCCTCCTCACAGTGTTCAGCTAAAACTACAAGTTAGTGTAGTGAGACCTCTGCACAGTGTTCAGCTAAAACTACAAGTTAGTGTAGTGCGTCCTGCTCACAGTGTTCAGCTAAAACTACAAGTTAGTGTGGTGCGTTCTCCTCACAGTGTTCAGCTAAACCTACAAGATATTTTTTTGCGAGCTCTGCACAGTATTCAGCTAAAGCTACCTGTAGAAGGTTGGTGGTGTTTTCCTGATCCTATCACTACCGCAGGCAGCTAAAAAAGCTACAAGTTAGTTTTTTGCGAGCTCTGCACAGTGTTCAGCTAAAGCTACCTGTAGAAGGTTGGTGGTGTTCTACATACTACAGGCAGGCAGTTGATTTTGCTAGCTGCAGTATCAGTATATATATATATATATATATATATATATATATATATATATCCCAGCTTAGTGCAGCTACAGGCCATTAGTATGTCTGGAAGGCCAAGAAGGAGAGGCAGACAGTCACAAGCCAATAAGAGAGGGCAAGCAGGCTTTGTGTCTAGTGCTGGTCGTGGAGACCGTGCATCCTCATCAGCATGTGGCCATGGGACACGCTTGGCCTTTTTTTTGGCAGTTGGCCGTGTTGAGCCATAACATGCCGAAGACTTGGTCGAGTGGATGACCAAGCCGTCCTCATCCTCCTCATCCTCTCTCACTCATGCTCAGGGTACTTTTTCTGGCAAAGCAGCGGCCTCTTCCCTCGGCTCAATGTCATCAGTGACTCCTTCCCTAGCCCCACCATGTCTTCCTGAGGAGCCCCTCGAACTGTTTGACCACAGTGTTGGGTACATGCTCCAGGAGGATGCCCAGCGTTTGGAAGGCTTTGATGATGATACTGAGCTCGATGAAGGCAGTAACATGAGCACGGACAGAGGGGGTGCCCAAGAAGGACAGCAATTTGGCAGTCATGCTCCCCCTGCTGCAGCATACTGCCAGGTTTGCTCCAGTGATGAGGAGGGAGGGGATGATGAGGTCACTGACTCAACGTGGGTGCCTGATAGGAGAGAGGAAGAGGAAGAGGAGGAGGCGGCACATCACCAACATGGCAGGATGCCCTCCAGGGGCCAGCCTAAGGGCAGCACATTGACTGCATCACACCCCAAAGCTCCACATGTGCAGGGCGCTGCAGTCTCTGCGTGTTATTCAAAAAGTTCTTTGGTGTGGGCCTTTCTTGAGACGAGTGCATTAGATCGCACCGCTGCTATTTGCAACATATGTCTCAAGCGTATCTCGCGTGGCCAAAACATCTCCCGCTTGGGTACCACATGCTTGACCAGACATATGTTGACCTGCCATGCAGTTCGTTGGCAAGCGTATCTAAAAGACCCACACCAAAGAACAAAGAGGACCTCTCCTTGCTCCTCATCAGCTGAGATCTCCAACCCCACTATACCTTCAGTCCTCTCTGAGACCTGCACTGAGAGGAATGAAGGTGTAGAATTAGGTGTGTCACAGCCAAGTACTTGTGGGCAATCTGCTTTTGGTACACCGACGTCAGATTGTACCAGGCAAATTTCCCTGCCCCAGCTGCCGCACCACTGAAAGAAGTTTGGTCCCAGCCATCCACATGCCCAGCGGTTGAATGCTAGCTTGGCAAAATTGCTAGCACTTCAACTGCTGCCTTTTCAGTTGGTAGACTCTGCCCCCTTCCGTGAGTTTGTGGAATGTGCGGTTCCTCAGTGGCAGGTACCCAAACACCACTTTTTCTCACAGAAGGTGATTCCGGCTCTCTACCGGCATGTGGAAGGCAATGTCCATGCCTCGCTGGACGGGGCGGTCAGCGGTAAGGTGCATATTACCGCTGACTCATGCTCCAGCAGGCATGGACAGGGACGTTACCTAAGTTTCACGGCGCATTGGGTGACTTTGCTGGCAGCTGGGAAGGATGCAGGACAAGGGGCAGTAGTGTTGGAGGTTGTTCCACCACCACGCCTCCAAAATGCCACTACTAATGATTGTGACACATCTCTCTCCTCCACCCCCTCCTCTTCTTCTTCCTCCATGGCCTCTTCCTGTGCTTTTTCCTCGGAACCAGCGGTGCTCCGTAGCCGTTCAAGGGGCTACGCAAGTACGCAGGCCAAAAGATGCCATGCGGTGCTTGAGCTGGTGTGCTTGGGGGACAGGAGCCACACTGGGGCAGAGGTTCTGTCAGCTCTGCAGGGGCAGGTTCAGAGGTGGTTGAGGCCACGCCAACTTAAGGCAGGAATGGTGGTTTGCAACAATGGCACCAACCTCCTCTCTGCCCTCTGACAGGGACAAATGACCCATGTGCCCTGTTTGGCTCACGTCCTTAACTTGGTGGTGCAGCGGTTCTTGGGCAGGTACCCGGGCTTACAGGATGTCCTGAGGCAGGCCAGGAAAGTCTGTGTGCATTTCCGCCGGTCTTATAATGCCAGTGCTCGGCTGGCAGACCTCCAAAAGGAGTTTAGCCTGCCCAAGAACCGCCTAATCTGTGACATGCCCACCAGGTGGAACTCAATGTTGGCCGTGCTGCAGAGGCTGCACACGCAGCAGAGGGCCATCAATGAGTACCTGTGTGACTATGGGACCAGGACAGGGTCAGGGGAGCTTGTTTTTTTTCCCCACGCCAGTGGGCCATGATCAGGGATACATGCACTGTCCTGTCACCAATTGAGGAGGCCACGAGGATGGTGAGCAGTGACAGTGCATGCATCAGTGACACTGTCCCCCTTGTCCACCTGTTGGAGCACACACTGCGTGGAATAATGGACAGGGCACTTGAGGCAGAACAGAGGCAGGAAGAGGAGGACTTCCTTAGCTCTTAAGGCCCACTTTATCCAGACAGTGTTCCTGCGTGCCCGCCGATCACACAGGAAGAGGACGAGGAGGAGGAGGAGGAGGAAGAGGAAGATTGTGTCAGTATGGAGGTGGAGCCTGGCACTCAGCATCAGCAGCAGTCTTTAAGGGATCAGTCCCAAGAAACACATGGACTTGTACGTGGCTGGGAGGAGGTGGCTGCGGACCATGTCGTCCTTAGTGACCCAGAGGACTCCGGACCGAATGCCTCAGCAAACCTACGCTGCATGGCCTCCCTGATCCTGCAAAGCCTGCGTAAGGATTAGGGATGAGCTTCGTGTTCGAGTCGAACCCATGTTCGACTCGATCATCGGCTGTTCGATCGTTCGCCGAATTGCGAACGATATGGGCCGTTCGCGCCAAATTCGTGTGGCGCGTCACGGCCCATAATTCACTGCGGCATTGCAGTGCATTGCTTGCTGATGATTGGCCAAGCATGCACTATGACCCGCATGCTTGGCCAATCACAGCGCCGCCTTAACAGAGAGCCATAATTGGCCAAAGCCAAGGAGGCTTTGGCCAATTATGGCTCAGGGGATTTAGTACACGCCCCACACTATATAAGGCCGCCTGCACGGCGGCCCTGTGCAGTGTGTTCCGGTGTGCTTAGAGAGAGAGAGAGACAGTGTCATTTCATTTGAGTTAGCTAGATTAGGCAGGACAGTCAGTCAGTTAGCTGCACTTAAAGTGTATTGTGTATATATATGCATCCCAGGTGTTGCATATATATATATATATACACTGTATTCAGTTTAGCTAGATCCGTTCCTGTTATCTTCTAGACTATTTACATTTAGTGCAGTGCGTCATGCTCACAGTGTTCAGCTAGATCCGTTCCTGTTATATTCCTACTGACAGGCAGGCTTGTCTTGTTACAGTATTTTGAAGAAAATTACTGGTGTTCTTTTGATCCTATTAGTACCACAGTCAGGCAGCTAGACTATTTACATTTAGTGCAGTGCGTCCTGCTCACAGTGTTCAGCTAGATCCGTTCCTGTTATCTTCTTACTGACAGGCAGGCTTGTCTTGTTACAGTATTTTAAAGAAAATTACTGGTGTTCTTTTGATCCTATTAGTACCACAGTCAGGCAGCTAGACTATTTACAGTTAGTGCAGTGCATCCTGCCCACAGTGTTCTGCTAAACCTACAAGTAAGTGGGGTGCGTCCTGCTCACAGTGTTCAGCTAAACCTACAAGTTAGTGGGGTGCGTCCACCTCACAGTGTTCAGCTAAACCTACAAGCTAGTGGGGTGCGTCCTGCTCACAGTGTTCAGCTAGATCCGTTTCTGTTATCTTCTTACTAACAGGCAGGCTTGTCTTGTTACAGTAAATACAGCTACCTGAAGAAAATTGCTGGTGTTCTTTTGATCCTATTAGTACCACAGTCAGGCAGCTAGACTATTTACAGTTAGTGCAGTGCGTCCTGCTCACAGTGTTCTGCTAAACCTACAAGTTAGTGGGGTGCGTCCTGCTCACAGTGTTCAGCTAAACCTACAAGTTAGTGGGGTGTGTCCACCTCACAGTGTTCAGCTAAACCTACAAGCTAGTGGGGTGCGTCCTGCTCACAGTGTTCAGCTAGATCCGTTTCTGTTATCTTCTTACTGACAGGCAGGCTTGTCTTGTTACAGTAAATACAGCTACCTGAAGAAAATTGCTGGTGTTCTTTTGATCCTATTAGTACCACAGTCAGGCAGCTAGACTATTTACAGTTAGTGCAGTGCGTCCTGCTCACAGTGTTCTGCTAAACCTACAAGTTAGTGGGGTGCGTCCTGCTCACAGTGTTCAGCTAAACCTACAAGTTAGTGGGGTGCGTCCACCTCACAGTGTTCAGCTAAACCTACAAGCTAGTGGGGTGCGTCCTGCTCACAGTGTTCAGCTAGATCCGTTCCTGTTATCTTCTTACTGACAGGCAGGCTTGTCTTGTTACAGTAAATACAGCTACCTGAAGAAAATTGCTGGTGTTCTTTTGATCCTATTAGTACCACAGTCAGGCAGCTAGACTATTTACAGTTAGTGCAGTGCGTCCTGCTCACAGTGTTCTGCTAAACCTACAAGTTAGTGGGGTGCGTCCTGCTCACAGTGTTCAGCTAAACCTACAAGTTAGTGGGGTGCGTCCACCTCACAGTGTTCAGCTAAACCTACAAGCTAGTGGGGTGCGTCCTGCTCACAGTGTTCAGCTAGATCCGTTCCTGTTATCTTCTTACTGACAGGCAGGCTTGTCTTGTTACAGTAAATACAGCTACCTGAAGAAAATTGCTGGTGTTCTTTTGATCCTATTAGTACCACAGTCAGGCAGCTAGACTATTTACAGTTAGTGCAGTGCGTCCTGCTCACAGTGTTCTGCTAAACCTACAAGTTAGTGGGGTGCGTCCTGCTCACAGTGTTCAGCTAAACCTACAAGTTAGTGGGGTGCGTCCACCTTACAGTGTTCAGCTAAACCTACAAGCTAGTGGGGTGCGTCCTGCTCACAGTGTTCAGCTAGATCCGTTCCTGTTATCTTCTTACTGACAGGCAGGCTTGTCTTGTTACAGTAAATACAGCTACCTGAAGAAAATTGCTGGTGTTCTTTTGATCCTATTAGTACCACAGTCAGGCAGCTAGACTATTTACAGTTAGTGCAGTGCGTCCTGCTCACAGTGTTCTGCTAAACCTACAAGTTAGTGGGGTGCGTCCTGCTCACAGTGTTCAGCTAAACCTACAAGTTAGTGGGGTGCGTCCACCTCACAGTGTTCAGCTAAACCTACAAGCTAGTGGGGTGCGTCCTGCTCACAGTGTTCAGCTAGATCCGTTCCTGTTATCTTCTTACTGACAGGCAGGCTTGTCTTGTTACAGTAAATACAGCTACCTGAAGAAAATTGCTGGTGTTCTTTTTATCCTATTAGTACCACAGTCAGGCAGCTAGACTATTTACAGTTAGTGCAGTGCGTCCTGCTCACAGTGTTCTGCTAAACCTACAAGTTAGTGGGGTGCGTCCTGCTCACAGTGTTCAGCTAAACCTACAAGTTAGTGGGGTGCGTCCACCTCACAGTGTTCAGCTAAACCTACAAGCTAGTGGGGTGCGTCCTGCTCACAGTGTTCAGCTAGATCCGTTCCTGTTATCTTCTTACTGACAGGCAGGCTTGTCTTGTTACAGTATTTTAAAGAAAATTGCTGGTGTTCTTTTGATCCTATTAGTACCACAGTCAGGCAGCTAGACTATTTACAGTTAGTGCAGTGCGTCCTGCTCACAGTGTTCTGCTAAACCTACAAGTTAGTGGGGTGTGCCCTGCTCACAGTGTTCAGCTAAACCTACAAGTTAGTGGGGTGCGTCCACCTCACAGTGTTCAGCTAAAGCTACCTGTAGAAGGTTGGTGGTGTTCTCATACTACAGGCAGGCAGTTGATTTTGCTAGCTGCAGTATCAGTACATATATATATATATATATATATATATATATATATATATATATATATATATCCCAGCTTAGTGCAGCTACAGGCCATTAGTATGTCTGGAAGGCCAAGAAGGAGAGGCAGACAGTCACAAGCCAATAAGAGAGGGCAAGCAGGCTTTGTGTCTAGTGCTGGTCGTGGAGACGGTGCATCCTCATCAGCACGTGGCCATGGGACACGCTTGGCCTTTTTTTCGGCAGCTGGCCATGTTGAGCCGCAACATGCGGAAGACTTGGTCGAGTGGATGACCAAGCCGTCCTCATCCTCCTCATCCTCTCTCACCCATGCCCAGGGTACTTTGTCTGGCAAAGCAGCGGCCTCTTCCCTTGGCTCAATGTCATCAGTGACTCCTTCCCTAGCCCCACCATGTCCTCCTGAGGAGTCCCTCGAACTGTTTGACCACAGTGTTGGGTACATGCTCCAGGAGGATGCCCAGCGTTTGGAAGGCTCTGATGATGATACTGAGCTCGATGAAGGCAGTAACACGAGCACGGACAGAGGGGGTGCCCAAGAAGGACAGCAATCTGGCAGTCATGCTCCCCCTGCTGCAGCATACTGCCAGGTTTGCTCCAGTGATGAGGAGGGAGGGGATGATGAGGTCACTGACTCAACGTGGGTGCCTGATAGGAGAGAGGAGGAGGAGGAGGAGGAGGAGGAGGAGGAGGCGGCACATCACCAACGAGGCAGGATGCCCTCCAGGGGCCAGCCTAAGGGCAGCACATTGACTGCATCACACCCCAAAGCTCCACATGTGCAGGGCGCTGCAGTCTCTGCGCGTTATTCAAAAAGTTCTTTGGTGTGGGCCTTTTTTGAGACGAGTGCATCAGATCGCACCGCTGCTATTTGCAACATATGTCTCAAGCGTATCTCGCGTGGCCAAAACATCTCCCGCTTGGGTACCACATGCTTGACCAGACATATGTTGACCTGCCATGCAGTTCGTTGGCAAGCGTATCTAAAAGACCCACACCAAAGAACAAAGAGGACCTCTGTTTGCTCCTCATCAGCTGAGATTTCCAACCCCACTAGATCTTAAGTCCTCTCTGAGACCTGCACTGAGAGGAATGAAGGTGTAGAATTAGGTGTGTCACAGCCACGTACTTGTGGGCAATCTGATTTTGGTACACCGACGTCAGATTGTACCAGGCAAATTTCCCTGCCCCAGCTGCTGAACCGCCGAAAGAAGTTTGCTCCCAGCCATCCACATGCCCAACGGTTGAATGCTAGCTTGGCAAAATTGCTAGCACTTCAACTGCTGCCTTTTCAGTTGGTAGACTCTGCCCCCTTCCGTGAGTTTGTGGAATGTGCGGTTCCTCAGTGGCAGGTACCCAAACGCCACTTTTTCTCACGGAAGGCAATTCCGGCTCTCTACCAGCATGTGGAAGGCAATGTCCATGCCTCGCTGGACAGGGCGGTCAGCGGTAAGGTGCATATTACCGCTGACTCATGGTCCAGCAGGCATGGACAGGGACGTTACCTAAGTTTCACGGCGCATTGGGTGACTCTGCTGGCAGCTGGGAAGGATGCAGGACAAGGTGCAGTAGTGTTGGAGGTTGTTCCGCCACCACGCCTCCAAAATGCTAATGATTGTGACACACCTCTCTCCTCCACCCCCTCCTCTTCTTCTTCCTCCATGGCCTCTTCCTCGGAACCAGCGGTGCTCCGTAGTCGTTCAAGGGGCTACGCAAGTACGCAGGCCAAAAGATGCCATGCGGTGCTTGAGCTGGTGTGCTTGGGGGACAGGAGCCACACTGGGGCAGAGGTTCTGTCAGCTCTGCAGGGGCAGGTTCAGAGGTGGTTGACGCCACGCCAACTTAAGGCAGGAATGGTGGTTTGCGACAATGGCACCAACCTCCTCTCTGCCCTCCGACAGGGACAAATGACCCATGTGCCCTGTTTGGCTCACGTCCTTAACTTGGTGGTGCAGCGGTTCTTGGGCAGGTACCCGGGCTTACAGGATGTCCTGAGGCAGGCCAGGAAAGTCTGTGTGCATTTCCGCCGGTCATATAATGCCAGTGCTCGGCTGACGGACCTCCAAAAGGAGTTTAACCTGCCCAAGAACCGCCTAATCTGTGACATGCCCACCAGGTGGAACTCAACGTTGGCCATGCTGCAGCGGCTGCACACGCAGCAGAGGGCCATCAATGAGTACCTGTGCGACTATGGCACCAGGACAGGGTCAGGGGAGCTTGGTTTTTTTCCCCACGCCAGTGGGCCATGATCAGGGATGCATGCACTGTCCTGTCACCATTTGAGGAGGCCACGAGGATGGTGAGCAGTGACAGTGCATGCATCAGTGACACTGTCCCCCTTGTCCACCTGTTGGAGCACACGCTGCGTGGAATAATGGACAGGGCACTTGAGGCAGAACAGAGGCAGGAAGAGGAGGACTTCCTTAGCTCTCAAGGCCCCCTTTATCCAGACAGTGTTCCTGCGTGCCCGCCGATCACACAGGAAGAGGACGAGGAGGAAGAGGAGGAGGAGGAGGAGGAAGATTGTGTCAGTATGGAGGTGGAGCCTGGCACTCAGCATCAGCAGCAGTCTTTAAGGGATCAGTCCCAAGAAACACATGGACTTGTACGTGGCTGGGAGGAGGTGGCTGCGGACCATGTCGTCCTTAGTGACCCAGAGGACTCCGGACCGAATGCCTCAGCAAACCTACGCTGCATGGCCTCCCTGATCCTGCAAAGCCTGCGTAAGGATCCTCGTATTCGTGGTATCAAGGAGAAGGACCAATACTGGCTGGCAACCCTCCTTGATCCACGTTACAAGGGTAAGGTTGCGGACCTTATCTTGCCATCGCAGAGGGAGCAGAGGATGAAACATCTTCGGGAGACCTTGCAGAAAGGTCTGTGCAACGCGTTCCCAGAGACTGGGAGGTTACAAACTCCTGTTTCTGGACAACGTGTTGCTGAGGCTTCGGTCAGTCAAAGAAGGAGCGGTGGAGAAGGTGGCCGTCTGACCAATGCGTTCAGACAATTTTTTGGTCCGCAGCCCCAAGGTATGATCGGTTCCAGCAACCATCGCCAGCGTCTGTTTTACATGGTGCAGGAATACCTAGGGGCAAGATCAGACTTGGACACCTTTCCCACCGAAAATCCTCTGGGTTACTGGGTCTTGAGGATGGATCACTGGCCAGAGCTTGCACAGTATGCAATTGAGCTACTGGCCTGTCCTGCATCCAGCGTTCTTTCGGAATGCACATTCAGTGCTGCTGGAGGCATGGTAACCGATCACAGGGTGCGTCTGTCCACTGACTCGGTCGATCGACTGACCTTCATAAAAATGAATGAGTCTTGGATCACCACCAGCTACCAAGCACCTGATGCTGATGTAACCGAATAATTTTTTTTGAAATCTCAGATCCCTTCAAAGACTGCCTATGCTGATGCTGAGTGACTATCCCTGAGTAATTATCCTCTTCCTCCTCAATCATCACGCTGATAGCTTGTAAGAACATTTTTGGTTCTGGGTGCCACCACCAGTGCCTAAGGCACAATTTTTCAGCCCCTGTTTAACAGGGGCGTGTAATTTACGATTTTTGATGCAATACTTTGCAGCAGGGCTCGTTCCTGCATTCCAACTAGAGTGTCTGTGAGGGGTTGCAGTGTTGTGGCACCAGCACCAGTGCCTAAGGCCTAATTTTTCAGCTCCTGTTCAACAGGGGCATGTAATTACAATTCTTGATCTAATATTTCACAGCAGAGCCCTGTGAGGGCTTACAGTGTTGTGGCCACAGCAACACCTAAGGCCCAAATTTCTGCTGAGTATATAGGGCAGGACCCTACTTTCAAACAACTAACTTACAAACGACTCCTACTTGCAAACGGAAGGAGACAACAGGAAGTGAAATCTACCCCTAGGAAGGGAAATTCTCTCCTGTAAGAGTTAATATGGGAAAAACATTTCTCCTTTCCACTGATGCTTTCCAATCCATTGGGACAAAAAGTGAGGTGAAATCTTCTGAAGAGGAGGAAAGACAGCAAAACAAATGTCACAGGGGTGATAACCCTTCCCTATGTTTTCCAAAAAGCTTAAAAAAGATTTTTTGGCTGGAGCTAAACACGTTAAAAATGTACCCGTTCAAAATTACAAAGAGATTCTACTTAACAACAAACCTACAGCCTGTATACTGCTGTTCAGAGTATATAGGGCCTGGTGGCCCCACACCTTTCCTTATTTTAATTTGGGTGCGGGGTTCCCCTTAATATCCATACAAGACCCAAAGGGCCTGGCAATGGACTGGGGGGTACCCATGCCGTTTATCTCACTGATTTTCATCCATATTGCCAGGACCCGACATTACATTAAACCCGCAAGCAGTTTTAAATGAGATTTTTTCCTTTAAAAATGACATTTGGTGCAGGGACTGTTCTAAACACGGGAAACACGCGTCACTTTACAGGCATACTATAGACACCCCTCAGGTACGATATTTAAAGGAATATTTCACTTTTTTTTTTTTTACTTTAAGCATCATTAAAATCACTGCTCCCGAAAAAACGGCCGTTTTTAAAAGTTTTTTTTGCATTGATACATGTCCCCTGGGGTAGGACCCGGGTCCCCAAACCCTTTTTAGGACAATACCATGCAAATTAGCCTTTAAAATGAGCACTTTTGATTTCGAACGTTCGAGTCCCATAGACGTCAATGGGGTTCTAACGTTCGTGCGAACTTTCGGTCCGTTCGCAGGTTCTGGTGCGAACCGAACCGGGGGGTGTTCGGCTCATCCCTAGTAAGGATCCTCGTATTCGTGGTATCAAGGAGAAGGACCAATACTGGCTGGCAACCCTCCTTGATCCACGTTACAAGGGTAAGGTTGCGGACCTTATCTTGCCATCGCAGAGGGAGCAGAGGATGAAACATCTTCGGGAGGCCTTGTAGAAAGGTCTGTGCAACGCGTTTCCAGAGACTGGGAGGTTACAAACTCCTGTTTCTGGACAACGTGTTGCTGAGGCTTCGGTCAGTCAAAGAAGGAGCGGTGGAGAAGGTGGCCGTCTGACCGATGCGTTCAGACAATTTTTTGGTCCACAGCCCCAAGGTATGATCGGTTCCAGCAACCATCGCCAGTGTCTGTTTTACATGGTGCAGGAATACCTAGGGGCAAGATCTGACTTGGACACCTTTCCCACTGAAAATCCTCTGGGTTACTGGGTCTTGAGGATGGATCACTGGCCAGAGCTTGCACAGTATGCAATTGAGCTACTGGCCTGTCCTGCATCCAGCGTTCTTTCGGAACGCACATTCAGTGCTGCTGGAGGCTTTGTAACCGATCACAGGGTGCGTCTGTCCATCGACTCGGTCGATCGACTGAACTTCATAAAAATGAATCAGTCTTGAATCACCACCAGCTACCAAGCACCTGATGCTGATGTAACCGAATAATTTTTTTTGAAATCTCAGATCCCTTCAAAGACTGCCTATGCTGATGCTGAGTGACTATCCCTGAGTAATTATCCTCTTCCTCCTCAATGATCACGCTGATAGCTTGTAAGAACATTTTTGGTTCTGGGCGCCACCACCAGAGCCTAAGGCCCAATTTTTCAGCCCCTGTTTAACAGGAGCGTGTAATTACAATTTTTGATGCAATACTTTGCAGCAGGGCTCGTTTCTGCATTACAACTAGAGTATCTGTGAGGGGTTGCAGTGTTCTGGCACCAGCACCAGTGCCTAAGGCACAATTTTTCAGCCCCTGTTTAAGAGGGGTGTGTAATTACAATTTTTGATGCAATACTTTGCAGCAGGGCTCATTTCTGCGTTCCAACTAGAGTATCTGTGAGGAGTTGCAGTGTTGTGGCACCAGCACCAGTGCCTAAGGCCCAATTTTTCTGCCCTTGTTCATCAGGGGCATGTAATTACAATTCTTGATCTAATATTTCACAGCAGGGCCCATTTCTGCACCCACCAAGAGCGAGTGAGGACTTACAGTGTTGTGGCACCAGCACCACCACCAGCAGCAAAGGCCCAATTTTTCTGCCCCTGGTCAACAGGGGCATGTAATTACAATTCTTGATCTAATATTTCACAGCAGGGCCCTGTGAGGGCTTACAGTGTTGTGGCCACAACAACACCTAAGGCCCAAATTTCTGCTGAGTATATAGGGCAGGCCCCTACTTTCAAACATCTAACTTACAAACGACTCCTACTTGCAAACGGAAGGAGACAACAGGAAGTGAGATGAAATCTACCCCTGGGAAGGGAAATTCTCTCCTGTAAGAGTTAATATGGGAAAAACATTTCTCCTTTCCACTGATGCTTTCCAATCCTTGTTTCACAAAAAAACCCAAATTTTCAAAAAACATTTGTCATTGGGACAAAAAGTGAGGTGAAATCTTCTGAAGAGGAGGACAGACAGCAAAACAAATGTCACAGGGGTGATAACCCTTCCCTATGTTTTCCAAAAAGCTTAAAAAAGATTTTTTGGCTGGAGCTAAACACGTTAAAAATGTACCCGTTCAAAATTACAAACAGATTCTACTTAACAACAAACCTACAGTCCCTGTCTTGTTTGCACCAACTGTATACTGCTGTTCAGAGTATATAGGGCCTGGTGGCCCCACACCTTTCCTTATTTTAATTTGGGTGCGGGGTTCCCCTTAATATCCATACAAGACCCAAAGAGCCTGGTAATGGACTGGGGGGTACCCATGCCGACATTACATTAAACCCGCAAGCAGTTTTAAATGAGATTTTTTCCTTTAAAAATGACATTTTGTGCAGGGACTGTTCTAAACACGGGAAACACGCGCCACTTTACAGGCATACTATAGACACCCCCCAGGTACGATATTTAAAGGAATATTTCACTTTTTTTTTACTTTAAGCATCATTAAAATCACTGCTCCCGAAAAAACGGCCGTTTTTAAAAGTTTTTTTTGCATTGATACATGTCCCCTGGGGCAGGACCCGGGTCCCCAAACCCTTTTTAGGACAATACCATGCAAATTAGCCTTTAAAATGAGCACTTTTGATTTCGAACGTTCGAGTCCCATAGACGTCAATGGGGTTCTAAAGTTCGTGCAAATTTTCGGTCCGTTCGCAGGTTCTGGTGCAAACCAAACCGGGAGGTGTTCGGCTCATCCCTATTTAGGAACTGTGTTTGATATTGCGTTCAGATGGGGTGAAGTCACCCCAGGAAAAGCCAAATTTGCAAGATGTACACCAATTTACGAATGTCAACATGTGCTAGCTGCCATCACGGGGGATCAAGGGACGTGTTTTGGGGGTGCAACCCCTTCCTCACAGCTACTTTATTATTGAAGAAGGGGTTGTACCCCCAAAACGCCTCCATTGATCTCCCGTGATGGCAGATAGCACATGTTGACACACTGTGTGTATCCTCCAAATTTGGCTTTTCTAAAAATCGGTAAAACATTTTTAAGATTGTAGCACACAAAAAAAGGGATTTGGAGGGGTTTTAAACTCGCCCCAAAATATCAATGATGTTTTTATTTTTTTGAATAACATCATTGATGTTTTTCTTGAGGTTTTCCAATTCTAAATTGCACCCCATGATCTCCCCGATCAGGATCTGGGCACTTTCTGATGTGAAAGGATCTGGATCCACAACATCACGATCACCTAAAAAGAGAGAAACCAAACAAAAACAGGTATCAAAAATATGCCGGCATCCATCTCTTACCTGAGCCTGTGGTCACAGACACTCACCTGTTGTGGTGACAATTTCCACCACATCTTCTTCCTCCTCCTGCTCTGCTTGGGTTGGGGGTATTTCCCCTTCTTCCCGAGGTGGGGGGTCTCTGTTCTCCTCGGATGAGGGGTGTCCTCCGAGTCTTTTCTCCCCTATGTAAAACAAAAATGGGATACTTAGCACACAGATATTTGATGGCAGAACTATAAATAGGAAACATTGCTTGGAAGTGGGGTACAATTGTCTATTTTGGCCGAGTTAAAAAATGTAGCATTTTCAGTGTCCTTTGTCAAGCTGCAATACTTTACCTGTTTAGTACAAGCTTCACAGATAGAGACCCCCCTATAGTATACACTGGAGCACCTGTGTGGCCCCCTAATAAAAATGGTGTTCTGGGGTCCCACACTAGTGCTTCAGTGTCCAAATGTGAAAACAGCTGCTCAGTGTCC
Organism: Aquarana catesbeiana; assembly: GCF_042186555.1. Lineage (NCBI taxonomy): Eukaryota > Metazoa > Chordata > Amphibia > Anura > Ranidae > Aquarana > Aquarana catesbeiana. The sequence goes on from NC_133327.1 coordinate 551,031,853, forward strand.
TCTCCTTACACAGAATCTAGTTTGCATTTCATTCTAGAACAAAGCCATCTACACAACCAAATTAGTTTCATACAAGTAGGGTGTCAAAAATGTGGTCAAATGCATATGGCCAAAACAATGGTGTTTTATAGGCCGAAAGAAAAATGTTTGATACGAACGAATAATGTGCCCATGAACATGAAAGTTGCCATTTTAAAATGTACACTTTTAAAGCACTTGGAGCAGCACGAACGTAATAAACACAAAAAGAATAGGAACACAGGACAACTACTTACTTTTTTGCAGCACTCTCCGGATCTTTCTGTACTGCTCGTGTTCTAGTAATTTGAGGTCCGACCACCACTTCCTGAGCTGATCTTTCGATCTTCGTACCCCGAAATTCCGGTGCAGACTTTGGATCACTTTCGCCATGATCTTGGCCTTTCTGACATTGGGGTTGGGGTAAGGTCCATACTTCCCGTCATAGTCGGCCTTCTTCAGGATGTTGACCATCTCCAGCATCTCCCCAAAGAACATATTTGAGGCCTTAAATCTTCTCCTTCTGGATCGGGACGTCTCCGGATCCGGGCTTTCCTCCTCCTCCTCGTTGCTGTAATTAGCATGCACCTGCTGTGTCTCCGCCATGTGCTCTCCCCCACTGCGCCGAACGAAAAGGGGCGGGGAATAGACTAGAAAGAACGTCAGGGGCGGGCGGAGTTACAGGCATGCGCAGTGTGTATAAAACGTAACACGCGTGCGTATTACGTACGATCTGTGAGCGGAGGAAGGAGCATCGGAGGCGCCGATCATGATAACGGAGGTAAGAGCCAATCTTGGGCCTATACTGCTTCAAAATTGAAGCCTATATTGTAACAATTTGAGTTTGGCCTGACCTTAGGGTTTTTCTTGTGTTGTGTCTTGCAGAGAAAATGGATGGCTTCAATGACCACAATTTCCTCCCCCTGTTCATAGACAAGTACAGGGAGCTGCCCTGTCTGTGGCAGGTGAGACATCCCCATTATAATCATAAACAAAAGAGGCAGGCAGTGCTGCAGACACTGCTGGAGTTGGTGAAGCCGGTGGTCCCCACAGCAACCATCCCTTATTTAAAAGCCAAAATTGGTGGCCTGAGGAGCACTTATCTTAGGGAGCGCAAGAAGGTCACGGATTCCCAGAGATCCGGAGCTGCAGCAGATGATGTTTATGTCCCCAGGCTGTGGTTCTATGAGAGACTGCGATTTCTGTCAGACCACACTGAAGTCAGGGAATCCCTCTCCACTCTTCCTTCCACCCCAGCTGAGGCTTCCGATGTCCAACCTGGGCCTTCCAGCCAGGAAGAAGTGGAGGAGCCCAGCTGGAGTCAGGTATAGCATTCTTCTACAGATTTCTGCTCAATAAAGAAATGATCTTTACTAGATGTTATTATTGATCACTAATTGCTGATTGAAAAAAGTGTTTTACTTATCAATAGACAGTAGTGGGCACCCAAAATTGGGACAAGAATGAGAAATGCTGGGCTCAGAAGGATAGTCTGTTATATTTGTTCACATTCAATTTGCAACAGTCAGGAGGTGAAAATTGTGTGTGATTGATGACTAAAAAACTAAAACTATGTCCCTTTTTCATACACAGGAAGACCTCAGCCAGGAGGAGGCTGTGGAATGTGGCAGCCAGGAGGAGGTGGGGATTAGTGGCAGCCAGGAGGAGGCGGGGCTAAGTGTCAGCCAGGAGAAGCCTGAGACCAGTCACAGCATGACCGAATCGCAGGTTCCTGCACTCCGCCTTCCATACAAAAGACTCAGGAAGGGGAGTCACATTCAGGATTCTGCACTCAGGCTCATTCAGGAGGCTTCTGCGTCCCTCAGAGCCTTACCCACTCCTGAAGAGGCCTTTGCCTGCATGGTTTCCACCAAACTGCAGGGCATGCAGGAGGGTCAACGCCTCATGTGTGAGCAACTTATTTATAAAGTCCTAACTAAGGGGGTGAGTGGCAAAATCACACCCAAGACCGGCGTGATTGAGTTGGACCATCCTCCTCCTCCTCCTGCTGCCACAACTCCACCACCAGAGCCACAGCGTGGAAGGAAGCGTGGAAGGAAGACAAGAGAGTGATGACCCTGGGTTCAGTCTGGTCTGACAAAAGCTGCAGTCTCTTGTATGACCACAGCCTAGGGACACAGATGTCATCTGCTGCTTTCCGGATCTCTGGGACTTCTGGACCAGACTGCACTCCCTTACATATGGACTCCTCAGGCCACCAATTTTGCTTGAAAATAGTTGATGTGTGCCCTGGGGTCCAAGGCTTCACCCCTTTCTGCTGTTTCTCCAGCATTGCCTCCCTCTTTGTTTAGTTGTGAGCCCTTAATAAATGAATTTTTGGGGAAAATTATACTCTCCTATGTGTGTTTTCATCCAAAAAGGACAGTTGGTTGGTGATAATTCAGGTACATTTCGAAAGTACAATGTGAAATTAACAAGAGACAACAACACCAAACAATCTCCTACAGATTAAATAGAACAACATATCAATGGTGTTGTGGTAACTTGACACACAAAACACACACAAAAATATTCTGGAGTAAAAATTAAAATACAATAAAGCAAAGATCAGCCTTGAAAAAAAGACAAACAAACAAAAAATAATCTGCCTTAAAACCAAAAAAAAAAAAAACCAACACAAAAATAATATTGTCAGATGTGACAAATCAAAATATATTGAGGGAATCCCGATAAATAGTAAAGAAATACATTTGTGAGAAGTATGTGTGAATATGAGCAGCAAAACTACTTCATTCTTCTCACATTATAAAGAAGAAGAGAGTGCGCTGTATTAAACCATTTTTAACATTGCAGCGTGACGAAAGTGCTGTATCCATTCCGAATGCTAATTTTACCCGACCAAGCTGTTCCGTCACGGAATTTCTTCTGAGCATGCTTGGCACTTTGTGCATCGGAACAGGCGACACACGGTCGGAATTGACGCGATCGGATTTTGTTGGCGGAAATTTTATAGTCTGCTCTCAAACTTTGTGTGTAGGAAAATCCGATGGAAAATGTCCGATGGAGCCCACACACGGTCGGAATGTCCGACAACACGCTCCGATCGGACATTTTCCATCGGAAAATCCGACCGTGTGTACGGGGCATTACAGGGATCACACAGAGATCTTATCTTTCTGCTATGCAAGAAGACAGATCTGTGTGTTATCCCAGGTAGTCCATCCCCCATACAGTTAGTAAACACACCCAGGGAACACAGTTAACCCTTTGATTTCCCCTGATGTTAACCCCTTCCTTGCCAGTGTCATTAGTACAGCGTCAGTGCATATTTTTAGCACTGATCACTGTAATAATGTCACTGGTTTCCAAAAAGTGTCAAAAATGTCAGTTAGGTGTCCTATCTGTCCGCCGCAATGTCGCAGTCCCGCTAAAAATAGCTGATCACCGCCATTACTAGTAAAAAAAAAATAATAATAATAAAAATGTTATAAATCAGACAAACAACTCCTATAAGACACCATTGAGGCAAAAATTCACACCATAACATGGTCAGATCATGCACCCATCTCCATATGTATAGGAGACAAGTAATCTCACTCACTTACCACCAACTGGAGAAATTATCCATACCCCATGTCTATACCTGCTAATACGACATTCATACAAAAACGTCTGACAGAATACTTCAACATTAATATGCCTACAGCTAGCAATCCTGCTACATTGTGGACAGCCCACAAAGCATTTATTCGCAGTGTTCTAATTCAACTGAATGCACAAATAAGGCACCAAAGGACACAGTAGCTGATAGAACTACTCAATAAAGCTGAACACTTAGATAAGATAAATAAAGTATCCCCCACGCACTTCAATAGCGATAACATTTTTATGGCCAGAAATGATCTTAAAACCTTCTTAAATGCCAAACACGCCAAGTCACTATTAAAAATATGATCTTCTTTCTACACAGCCGGTAATAAAGCTGGTAAACTGTTAGCAAACCAAATCAAACTAAGGCGGAACAAAAATAAAATTCCGCATTTCCTACATCCCTCTACCGGAGACAAAGTGTATCACCCCAAAGATATGCGTTTGTAATGCGTTTGGTGCGTAATATTGCACGCTATATAACTTAAAAGATGACCCCAACATAATACAACTCATGGATTCTGACATATCAGACTTTCTAGAATCATTGAAAATTCCCAAACTTTCATCTGAACAACTGATATCCCTCAACTCTGCATTCTCCATACAAGAAATCTCCCAAGCTATTTCCACACTTCCCAACGGTAAAACCCTGGGCCCGGATGGCTTCTCTGCCGAATATTACAAATTATTCAACAAAACCTTAACCCCCCATATCTGTGATATGTTCAGCGCTGCTGTGTCTTCTGGTCAATTCCCAAATGAAATGCTCTCTGTCAATATTGTAACCTTGCCCAAACCAGGGAAACCTCCACACTTGCAGGAAAGATCTTCAAGAACTAAGCAAACATTATCTCTCCTGGGCTGGTAGGGCAGCACCTTTTAAAATGATAACCCTTCCGAAACTCTTGTACCTATATAGAGCTCTACCAATACAGGTCCCCAAATCTTTTTTCCAAGCTATTAAAAGATTACTGAGCGTCTATATGGCAAGGTAAGAAACCTTGTTGTTCTTATGACACTATTGTAAAACACAAAATTGCAGGAGGTATGAGCTTCCCAGACACAAAAGATTACTACATGGCTGTAATACTGGATCAAATCATTGGTTTATGCCTCTGTTTCACAAACAATGGCAATTTATCGAGCAGTCATTTGTACCTGAAGGCAAATTAAGCTCTCTTCTGCTAGCCCAGAAAACTCACATAAACCCAAAAAAAAACAGATCACCCAACGATAGCGGCCGCATTTGAGGCATGGCACTTCCTATTCCAAAACACATCCCTAACAGAACACACCTAATCGGTATATCCCCCTGTGGAGCTGTTCAACTTCTTACTCCCTGATCTGTCTCCTAAACACTGGTCAAACATAAAAAACCTCCCACTGAAAGAACGAATACATAATGACCAACTACTTCTATTCCAAACCCTTAAAACTAGATATCTAATACCATCGCAAGGTGCATACACATATAAACCTATAGCCTCCTACCTGAAAAAAAATCCTGCCCCATCAGTCATAATTCCTACCAAGGCATGGTCCTTCTGGACTTCAAACTCCCCCAAAGCAAAAGGAATAACCCTAATGTACAATCTCTTACAAAACAAAGACAAGTTCACTAAGACATCAACTTACAAAAGATGGGAAAGGGATCTACAGGCCTCTTTCTCAGATTCCCAATGGCGCTCAGCCATACATTACAACCACAAAGCATTCACCTGTATTAATTATTGGGAATTATCGCAAAAATTCCACCATAGATGGTATCTTACTCCTGTACAAATGTATAAATTTGCAAATCTTGATAACGACAGTTGTTGGAGAGGATGAGTTCGCTAATACAAATTCTCTGGGATTGTCCACACATTCACACATTTTGGAGAAAAGTATTCTCTTTAATCTCAGATATCACTGGGATTTTCACTAAACCTACTCCATCCCTAGCTATTCTCAGTATAGGACTAGAATCCTTCCTGTACAAATTCAGAACCAAAACGATGCATATTCTATTTGCTGCTAGGTTACTCATAATGCGCAAATGGAGAAGCTCTTTAATTCCAAATGTTTCTGATGTTAAACACCAAATAAACTTAATCAAAGATTATGAATACACTTCTGCCTTAAAGCACAACACTCTTGCTAAATTTACCAACGCGTGGAAGTTTTGGTTGGAATCCTAAGTGTGAGTAAGTAATGTACTTCCTTCCTTGGTTTCCCCTCTGAGTTCTACCTTGCTTGGACTAACAGCTTGTACCCCACTGTTTACTTCTAGATTTATACATGTACACATGTTATGTGTTCTACAACAATATGTTTCCTTCCTTGTATATGAAAAAATTTAATAAAAATGATTTTGGAAAAAAAAAATGTTATAAATGTATCCCCTATTTTGTAGACGCGATAACTTTTGTGCAAATCAATCAATATACGCTTATCGGATTTTTTTTTTACCAAAAATATGTAGCAGAATACATATTGGCCTAAATTGATAAATAATTCGATTTTTTTTCATTTAAATTGGGTATGTTTTATAGCAGAAAACTAAAAATACATATTTTTTTCAAAATTGACGGTCTTTTTTTGTTTATAGCTCAAAAAATAAAAAATGCAGAGGTGATCAAATATTACCAAAGGAAAGCTCTATTTGTGGGGGAAAAAGGGACAAAGGGACATCAATTTTATTTGGGTACAGCGTCACACACCTGCGCAATTGTCAGCTAAAGCAGCGCAGTGGTCATTAAGTGGGTAGATCGTTCTGGTCCTTAAGTTGTCAAGATACACTTGCACACAGTTGTTTAAGGAAATCAGGAAGGTAGGTTGTTCCAAACAGCTTGGAGAACTAACCACAGATCTTCTGTGTATGTAGACCTCAGATTTGTCATAAATGCTTTTGTTTCTTCATGTATACCTAGACAGAGTTGAGAACAGGTCTCTGTGGAGGCCAAACCATTATTTCCAGAACTCATTTTTCTTCTTTATGCTGCACATAGTTCTTAATAATATTGCCTGTATGTTTAGGGTGGTTATCCTGCTGCAGAATAAATTTTGGGCCAATTACACACCTCCATTTTGGTATGGCATGATCAATTAAGTACCTGCCTGTATTTCTCAGCATTGAGAACAATATTGATCCTGACCAAATCTCCAACTCCATTTGCAGGGAATCTCCACCATGCTTCATGGTTGCCTGCAGACAGTCATTATTGTACCGCTCTACAGCCCTAATGGGAACTAATGTGAACAAATTGACCTTGCTACAGCCAAATATTTAAAATTTGACTCATCAGTAAAGAGCATCTGCCGCAATCTTTCTACACCCCAGTTCCTATGTTTTCCTTGTCAAAAGAAGTTTATTGAGTATACAATGTTATAAAGATACATAAAGTAAGTTTACAAGGATCTATAAAGTAAGCTCATTGTTTTACAGTAGGGTTTATATAGGTAAATATCATGAAATTTCAAATATTAAACATTAGGTTCACGTAAACCTAAATTAAAGATATATATCATTTCCTTAGTTACTTTTGTAGGTATTTAAATGATTTATACCTACTATACATATTGTTTACAAGTAGAGTGTATATAGGTCAAATAAATTCTGATAATGAGCTTTAATCGTAAGGTGGAGAAAAGGAAAGAGAAAGAAGAAAAAGGGTTGAAAGGTAGAGGTATGGTCCACAAGGTTGTCCCGCTCGTCAGTTTATTATTCTTTTTAGTTCTCTTTGAAGCCTTAGAATGGGTGTCTCTGTAAGTCATTTAATCTGTTACCATGGCAACAGGACAGAGTCATTGAAGTTTGACAGGAACTGTTGTTTTATCCAAGGATGCCAAAGTTTTTCAAATTTTGGAATTTGATTTTGATCGATGGCAACCATCTTAGCATGGGACATTGTATTATTCATTCTGTGAATTGTTTCTGCTAGTACCAATGTAGGAGATTTCCATGCCTTGGCCACTGTTTGTTTTGCAGCCGTTATTAGTTGGATCATAAGTTTGAATTGAGAGAGTGTTAACCATTCCGGTTTTAGATTAAGTAAAGTTAAATATGGATCTGGTTGTATTATTTTTTTAAATATTTTAGATGCAATCACGAAGACTTCCTTCCAGAAGGTTTGGATTACTGGGCACGTCCACCATATGTGTAAATATGTGCCTATTTCTGGGCATCCTCGAAAACAAAGAGCTGAGGTATTAGGTGAATATTTTGCCACTCTAGCGGGTACAAGGTACCAGCGAGTTAGGACTTTATAATTTGTCTCCAGTGCTAAGATGTTGGGTGAAGATGACTTAGATGTGAGCCATATGTTAGACCAGTCCGTTTCTTCTAAAGTTCGTCCCAGGTCCTCCTCCCACCTCTGAACGTAAGAGGGTCTATTAAGATTTGCTACTCCATATAATTGATTATAAAGTGATGAAATTGTACCTTTAGCAAATGGATCTTTTGTACAGATTGATTCAAAAATGGATAATTGGGATAATGGTGTATCCCCTTTAGGAATGGTGTATAGAAATTTTTGATTTGGAGATATCTAAATATCTCAGAGTTTGGTAGATCATATTTTTCTCTAAGCGATGGGAATGAAAGGAATGATTTAGATGCTATGAAGTCATTTAGTGTCTGAATGCCTGATGTTGTCCAAAAGAATTTGGGTAGATCCATGCCGGATAAAAGGCCGGATTTCTGATAAAAGAAAGGAGAGGATTGTGTGGAGATTGTAACTGATATTTGGTTTTTAGTTTATCCCAGAGAGATAAGAAGTGTTTAGTTATGGGATTATGAATTTTAAAGCGGTCTTTAGGATCAAGCCATAATAAATTTGATATTAATAGAGGGTCATTTTCTGAAGCCTCTATAAATACCCATAATGGGATTTCCTGTTTTGCATGGTATTTGGACAGACTGGCCAAATGTGCTGCTCTGTAGTAGTTAGTAAAATTAGGGTATCCTAGGCCTCCTTTATTTTTGGGAAGATGTAGTGTGTGTATAGGTATACGTGGTTTAGAAGAGCCCCATATAAACGAAGTTGCTCTTTTTTGTACTATTCTCAAAAAATAGGAAGGAATTGGAATAGGGAGGACTCTGAATAGATAAAGCAATTTGGGTAGAATAGTCATTTTGATTGCATTAATCTTCCCTATCCAGGATAAAGGAAGTTGCGACCATTGTTTTATTAGATTTGTGATCTGTCTTAATACAGGAGGATAATTGGTTGAGAATAAATCAGAATGAGATGCTGTTAAATGAATTCCAAGGTATGGGATTGATTTTTCTGCCCATGTGAATGGGAGTGCAGCCCTAGCCGGGATCAATTCCATGTTTGTGAGTGAAATGTTAAGCACTAGGCATTTCTTAGGATTAATCATAAGGCCGGATAGGGCTGCAAATCCATCAAGAGCTGGTATTAAGTTAGGACCAGAGACCTGTGGTGATGATAGAAAAAGTAATATATCGTCTGCAAATATACATAATTTGTGGGTAATACCTCCTACTTCAATGCCAGTTATAGTTTGGTTTGTTCTGATGTATTGGGCCATGGGTTCGAGTATAAGGGCAAATAATAAGGGAGATAATGGGCAACCCTGTCGGGTACCTCTTTCGATATTAAAGGCTTCAGATTTGTATCCAGCATATTTTATATAGGCTTTGGGTTTATTATATAATGCTTTGATCCATGTTAAAAAGTGGGGTCCAAAACCCCATTTTTGTAATGAATATTGCATATATTGCCAGGATACTGTGTCAAATGCCCTCTTAATATCGAGAGATAGAAAACATAAAGGGATTTTCCGTTTTTTAGCAATATGTGCCAATAACACTGCCCTGCGTACATTATCGCCTGCCTGTCTATTTGGCATGAAGCCTACTTGATCTCTATGTATTAATTTTCCTATAATGCTATTGAGGCGTTTTGCTATTATTTTTGCTAATAATTTAATATCGAGGTTTAACAGAGAGATAGGCCGATAATTCACACAGGAAGTATCATCAGAAAGGGGTTTTGGGATCATACAAACAATTGCCATTAGTGTTTCTTGCCGAAAAGAATGTCCATCTAGAAGTTTGTTAAAAGTTTCAGTGAGAATGGGAGAGAGTATTTCTGAGAATGTTTTATAGTATAAAGCCGAGTAGCCGTCTGGGCCTGGTCTTTTGTTAAGTTTTAGGTCTTTTATGGCGTTAGCAACTTCATCTATAGTTATAGGCTCATCCAAACTGTTTTTTTGATTCTGAGATAACTCAGGTAAGGTTATTTTTGAGAAGAAGGATTCAGCCTCTGTAGGATTAAATTCATTGTTTGTCTTGTATAAAGTTGCGAGATGTGAGTGAAATTTATGGACTATTTTAACTGGATTACAAGTGTAAACATTTTTTGATAATTTCAAACGTATTGGTTTGAAAGATTTGTTAGTTGAATTTAATGCCCGAGCCAAATATGTACCTGGTTTGTTTGTATTCATGTAGAAATTGTGTTTGGAGCGTTTGAGGGATTTATCAACTGACTCAGTGAGAAATAGATCGTATTCCAATCTAGATTTTTCCAGATGAGATTTTGTACTCTGAGATGGATTATCTTGAAATGATATGTAGGCTGCATTAAAATTGAGTTCTAGTTTTTTTGCTAGATTTTTGCGTTCCCGTTTAAATAGTGCCATTTGTCTTTGTATTGTACCACACAAGACAGGCTTATGAGCTTCCCACAGTGTTATTGGGGAGATGTCTGTTGTATTATTAATTGATATGTATTCCTTTAAAGCTTGTTCAATGGCCATCTGATGTAGTGGGTGTTTGAGCATTATGTCCGGTAAGTACCACGTTGGGTCATGCGCTTTTGGTATGGCTGAGGCTATAGTAGTGTATACTGCATTATGGTCAGACCACGGAATCGGAATTATATCTGATGCAATAATTTCTGGTATCATTCCTATTGTTAGAAAAATATGATCTATTCTGGTGAAGGTTTGATGAGGGTGCGAGAAATAAGTGAATTTCTTTTTCATTGGGTTACTTTCTCTCCACGAATCTACCAGATTGTATTTGGAAAGAAGTTGAGAAAAAGGTAATCTAGAGGTTATTTTGGATGGTGTAAAAGGTGATTTATCTAGAAATGGGAGGAGGACCTGGTTCGAATCCCCACACATTATCACTGTTCCTATTTTGTGTGTATTAATCACTTGTAATATATGTGAGAGGAATGGTGTAGGTTGTTTGTTAGGAGCGTAGTAGGAAATCACCGTGATTGCTGTATCCATTATATAACCCATGAGTATCAGGTATCTACCTTCTGGGTCTTTAATTTCTGATGATAAGGTGAATGGTGTGGATCGGTGAAATGCAATTAGAGTTTCCCTTTGCTTGGTACAGGCAGAAGCCGTGTAAATTTGTTGATAAAAAGGAGAAATATATTTTGGAGTAGAATCTTTGGTGAAGTGTGTTTCTTGGAGGCATACTATGTGAGCCTTCTTGTTATGGAAAGTACGGAAGGCTTTGGTCCTTTTTTGAGGGACATTTATTCCCTGAACATTCAGGGAAAGTATATTCAGTGGTGCCATGGCAACAGATCAAATAGTTTTGACTTACTTTTTGTTCTGCAGAGCTGTCTGCGCAGATCAACCTGTGTGGACTGAAGAGATGAATAGATAGAAAAGAAACCAGTGAATTCTGGAGTAAAGAGTAAACAAAAAACATATGAGATTAGATGATACATTGTATAAATTATTTTTTGCAAGTAATCACAATTTACCCGTGAAAGAGAATAAATATCTCTCTCAGGGGAATAAGTGCCTTCGTCACACTCCCACATAATATGGTTGGGAGAATGAGGAGGGCTAATGGGGGTACACGGATCTTCCGCTTACAGGAGAGAAGTGCTATGTCAAAAGACATCAAAATGATGTTTCATTAATTGGAGTGCAGAATATAGTTTTTGTTGAAATTATTTACTCAAGGGTGGTTGTATATGGTTAGTCTTGCCCTAGGCTAAATAATTCAGTTAGAAAGGTACTGTTAATAACTTTGGTATTGATGAAGATAGTTTGAATTATTTTGGGAATTCATATGTAACTGTTTAGATATGTTAACTCATAAAATTGAGGTTGTATTGCTTCAGATTAGAATAAACAAAAACATAATTCTAGGAACTAGTTAGGTAATAATATATTTGTTTTAAGAAAAGAAAGAAAAAGCTTCCATTACTTCTGGGTTATTGAACATATTTGTCTTAAAAAGTAATAAATCTATTGTTATTACCTGATAATATATAACTGAACAAGAATTTCCTTATTTCACTTATATATTCTAAGGCTATATGAATCAGAAGTAATAAGAAATATAACTGGAATGTAACATGATCCCACACAGTGTGTGACTATCAGAATGCAGTTACATTCAGTTATAAATATAGGTTTTTTATAGAGAACCATCTCTTAGTATAATAAATGAAGAGATATCAGGAATTAGGATGTCAGTCCATTGAATCTTCTTGGTCCATGGATGATGTGGCATAACGGCCATTTTTGTGAGAATGATGCTTCCCATTTTGTTCTGAAATTTTCTGGGTGCTGCCTGAAGGTGAAGATGACGCCATTCTTCTGCGTGTGGGAGTGTTGCTGCTTGTGGGTTCTGTCAGATTTAATTTTAAAAGGGTTTGTTGTAGTTCATCTGCTGATCTGCTTCTGTAAATTGTACCTTGGTAGTTAAATCTGACTGAAAAGGGGAAGCCCCATTGATACATAATGTTGTGGCGTTGCAGTTCCATTAGTTGGGGTTTCATGGATCGTCTTTTAGTAATAGTAAGTTGGGATAGGTCAGCAAAAATTTGATAATTGTGTCCTTGAAAATTAAGTTCCTTTTTTTCTCTTGCAGCAATTAGTATTTGTTCTTTCGTTCTGTAATAATGAAATTTTGTGATTATATCACGTGGGGGTCCATCTTTCTTTTTGGCTGTGAGGGCTCTGTGTACTCTGTCCAGTTCTAAACGTTCAATAGGGATATCTGGCTTTAGTTCTTGTAATAGAGCAGTAATAGTAGATTGCAGGTCTGTCACAGTTTCAGGTATTCCCCTTATGCGCAAGTTTGAACGTCTGGCTCTATTTTCGTAATCTTCGAGCTTAGTTTGAAGTATTAAATTCTCTTTTTTTAATTGTTCCAATTCTGTTATATTTTCTTGGGTTGTAATTTCAATTTCATCCATTTTTATTTCTAAGGCTGCGGTGCGGTTTCCCAGCTCTCTTATTTCTTTGGTTAGGCTTTTTGTTATTTGGTCTGAGGTTTGTTTTAAAGCCTTATGAAGCATCTTTTCAAATTGTAATAATATTATTGGGGATGCTGAGGAGTCTTGTGGAGAAGTTTGTGAGAGGATTTGTTCTGTATCTGACTCAAATGGAGAGTCTTGCTGTGACATTTTCTGTCTGTGAGAGCGCCCTGATGCTGTATCTTGTGAGGTGACTGGAGCTGCTTCAGCTGCAGTGAGTGCCTGTGAGCTCTTTGTGAGGTGATTTTTATTTCTGCCACGGTTTCCTCCCAGTACCATATTTCCTGCCCAGATTTTCACAGTTTGTTCCCTGGGGCAAAAAGGTTCAAATGGATACCTTTTGAGCCTGCAGGCTCCGCTTTGTCCTTCTCTTCTCTCCTCAGCGGTGTGGAGCTCTAACAATGCATGTCTGCTCTGCTAGGCTCCGCCTCCTGCCCCCCAGTTCCTATGTTTTCATGCATAGTTGAGTCGCTTAGGCTTGTTTCCACATAGGAGGATTGGATTTTTGGCCACAATTCTTCCATGGCCAGACTTCTCCAGACAGTAGATAGGTGTACTTGGGTCCCACTGGTTTCCTCCGGTGTAGTGCTGATGGCACTGCTAGACATCTTTGATGTTGAAGGGAAGTATGATGTGTCTTTCATCTGCTGCATTAAGCTAACTTGGCTGGGCACTGAATCTACGGTCCTGTAGGGACCAGCAGGAGTCACAGATTGCAGTGGGAGAGCAGACATTTAAAATGCAGTGTTACATAAGTTAGGCTGAAATAAGACACATTATCATCAAGTCAACCCGGAAATACTAGATCCAGAAGATTCTTGAGGCAGCAGTATCTCTTGAATACAGAGAATGGTGGTGCAGGCAGCGGGACAGGGAAATACAGTGGGGACGGAAAGTATTCAGACCCCCTTACATTTTTTACTCTTTGTTATATTGCAGTCATTTGCTAAAATCATTTCAGTTCATTTTTTTTCCTCATTAATGTACATACAGCACCCTATATTGACAGAAAAACACAGAATTATTGACATTTTTGCAGATTTATTAAAAGAGAAAAACTGAAATATCACATGGTCCTAAGTAGGGATGAGCCGAACACCCCCCGGTTCAGTTCGCACCAGAACCTGCGAACGGACCGAAAGTTCGCACGAACGTTAGAACCCCATTGACGTCTATGGGACTCGAACGTTCGAAATCAAAAGTGCTCATTTTAAAGGCTAATTTGCATGGTATTGTCCTAAAAAGGGTTTGGGGACCCGGGTCCTACCCCAGGGGACATGTATCAATGCAAAAAAAACTTTTAAAAACGGCCGTTTTTTCGGGAGCAGTGATTTTAATGATGCTTAAAGTAAAAAAAAAAAAAGTGAAATATTCCTTTAAATATCGTACCTGAGGGGTGTCTATAGTATGCCTGTAAAGTGACGCGTGTTTCCCGTGTTTAGAACAGTCCCTGCACCAAATGTCATTTTTAAAGGAAAAAATCTCATTTAAAACTGCTTGCGGGTTTAATGTAATGTCGGGTCCTGGCAATATGGATGAAAATCAGTGAGACAAACGGCATGGGTACCCCCCAGTCCATTACCAGGCCCTTTGGGTCTTGTATGGATATTAAGGGGAACCCCGCACCCAAATTAAAATAAGGAAAGGTGTGGGGCCACCAGGCCCTATATACTCTGAACAGCAGTATACAGGCTGTAGGTTTGTTGTTAAGTAGAATCTCTTTGTAATTTTGAACGGGTACATTTTTAACGTGTTTAGCTCCAGCCAAAAAATCTTTTTTAAGCTTTTTGGAAAACATAGGGAAGGGTTATCACCCCTGTGACATTTGTTTTGCTGTCTTTCCTCCTCTTCAGAAGATTTCACCTCACTTTTTGTCCCAATGGATTGGAAAGCATCAGTGGAAAGGAGAAATGTTTTTCCCATATTAACTCTTACAGGAGAGAATTTCCCTTCCTAGGGGTAGATTTCACTTCCTGTTGTCTCCTTCCGTTTGCAAGTAGGAGTCGTTTGTAAGTTAGTTGTTTGAAAGTAGGGTCCTGCCCTATATACTCAGCAGAAATTTGGGCCTTAGGTGTTGCTGTGGCCACAACACTGTAAGCCCTCACAGGGCTCTGCTGTGAAATATTAGATCAAGAATTGTAATTACATGCCCCTGTTGAACAGGAGCTGAAAAATTAGGCCTTAGGCACTGGTGCTGGTGCCACAACACTGCAACCCCTCACAGACACTCTAGTTGGAATGCAGGAACGAGCCCTGCTGCAAAGTATTGCATCAAAAATTGTAATTACACGCCCCTGTTAAACAAGGGCTGAAAAATTGGGCCTTAGGCACTGGTGCTGGTGCCACAACACTGCAACCCCTCACAGACACTCTAGTTGGAATGCAGGAACGAGCCCTGCTGCAAAGTATTACATCAAAAATCGTAATTACACGCCCCTGTTAAACAGGGGCTGAAAAATTGTGCCTTAGGCACTGGTGGTGGCACCCAGAACCAAAAATGTTCTTACAAGCTATCAGCGTGATGATTGAGGAGGAAGAGGATAATTACTCAGGGATAGTCACTCAGCATAGGCAGTCTTTGAAGGGATCTGAGATTTCAAAAAAAATTATTCGGTTACATCAGCATCAGGTGCTTGGTAGCTGGTGGTGATCCAAGACTCATTCATTTTTATGAAGGTCAGTCGATCGACCGAGTCAGTGGACAGACGCACCCTGTGATCGGTTACCATGCCTCCAGCAGCACTGAATGTGCGTTCCGAAAGAACGCTGGATGCAGGACAGGCCAGTAGCTCAATTGCATACTGTGCAAGCTCTGGCCAGTGATCCATCCTCAAGACCCAGTAACCCAGAGGATTTTCGGTGGGAAAGGTGTCTAAGTCTGATCTTGCCCCTAGGTATTCCTGCACCATGTAAAACAGACGCTGGCGATGGTTGCTGGAACCGATCATACCTTGGGGCTGCGGACCAAAAAATTGTCTGAACGCATCGGTCAGACGGCCACCTTCTCCACCGCTCCTTCTTTGACTGACCGAAGCCTCAGCAAAACGTTGTCCAGAAACAGGAGTTTGTAACCTCCCAGTCTCTGGGAACGCGTTGCACAGACCTTTCTGCAAGGCCTCCCGAAGATGTTTCATCCTCTGCTCCCTCTGCGATGGCAAGATAAGGTCCGCAACCTTACCCTTGTAACGTGGATCAAGGAGGGTTGCCAGCCAGTATTGGTCCTTCTCCTTGATACCACGAATACGAGGATCCTTACGCAGGCTTTGCAGGATCAGGGAGGCCATGCAGCGTAGGTTTGCTGAGGCATTCAGTCCGGAGTCCTCTGGGTCACTAAGGACGACATGGTCCGCAGCCACCTCCTCCCAGCCACGTACAAGTCCATGTGTTTCTTGGGACTGATCCCTTAAAGACTGCTGCTGATGCTGAGTGCCAGGCTCCACCTCCATACTGACACAATCTTCCTCCTCCTCCTCCTCCTCTTCCTCCTCGTCCTCTTCCTGTGTGATCGGCGGGCACGCAGGAACACTGTCTGGATAAAGGGGGCCTTGAGAGCTAAGGAAGTCCTCCTCTTCCTGCCTCTGTTCTGCCTCAAGTGCCCTGTCCATTATTCCACGCAGCGTGTGCTCCAACAGGTGGACAAGGGGGACAGTGTCACTGATGCATGCACTGTCACTGCTCACCATCCTCGTGGCCTCCTCAAATGGTGACAGGACAGTGCATGCATCCCTGATCATGGCCCACTGGTGTGGGGAAAAAAA
Source organism: Aquarana catesbeiana (assembly GCF_042186555.1). Classification (NCBI taxonomy): domain Eukaryota; kingdom Metazoa; phylum Chordata; class Amphibia; order Anura; family Ranidae; genus Aquarana; species Aquarana catesbeiana. The sequence continues at coordinate 551,048,489 of NC_133327.1, forward strand.
CCAAGCTCCCCTGACCCTGTCCTGGTGCCATAGTCGCACAGGTACTCATTGATGGCCCTCTGCTGCGTGTGCAGCCGCTGCAGCATGGCCAACGTTGAGTTCCACCTGGTGGGCATGTCACAGATTAGGCGGTTCTTGGGCAGGTTAACGTTGAGTTCCACCTGGTGGGCATGTCACAGATTAGGCGGTTCTTGGGCAGGTTAAACTCCTTTTGGAGGTCCGTCAGCCAAGCACTGGCATTATATGACCGGCGGAAATGCACACAGACTTTCCTGGCCTGCCTCAGGACATCCTGTAAGCCCGGGTACCTGCCCAAGAACCGCTGCACCACCAAGTTAAGGACGTGAGCCAAACAGGGCACATGGGTCATTTGTCCCTGTCGGAGGGCAGAGAGGAGGTTGGTGCCATTGTCGCAAACCACCATTCCTGCCTTAAGTTGGCGTGGCGTCAACCACCTCTGAACCTGCCCCTGCAGAGCTGACAGAACCTCTGCCCCAGTGTGGCTCCTGTCCCCCAAGCACACCAGCTCAAGCACCGCATGGCATCTTTTGGCCTGCGTACTTGCGTAGCCCCTTGAACGACTACGGAGCACCGCTGGTTCCGAGGAAGAGGCCATGGAGGAAGAAGAAGAGGAGGGGGTGGAGGAGAGAGGTGTGTCACAATTATTAGCATTTTGGAGGCGTGGTGGCGGAACAACCTCCAACACTACTGCACCTTGTCCTGCATCCTTCCCAGCTGCCAGCAGAGTCACCCAATGCGCCGTGAAACTTAGGTAACGTCCCTGTCCATGCCTGCTGGACCATGAGTCAGCGGTAATATGCACCTTACCGCTGACCGCCCTGTCCAGCGAGGCATGGACATTGCCTTCCACATGCTGGTAGAGAGCCAGAATTGCCTTCCGTGAGAAAAAGTGGCGTTTGGGTACCTGCCACTGAGGAACCGCACATTCCACAAACTCACGGAAGGGGGCAGAGTCTACCAACTGAAAAGGCAGCAGTTGAAGTGCTAGCAATTTTACCAAGCTAGCATTCAACCGTTGGGCATGTGGATGGCTGGGAGCAAACTTCTTTCGGCGGTGCAGCAGCTGGGGCAGGGAAATTTGCCTGGTACAATCTGACGTCGGTGTACCAAAATCAGATTGCCCACAAGTACGTGGCTGTGACATACCTAATTCTACACCTTCATTCCTCTCAGTGCAGGTCTCAGAGAGGACTGAAGGTCTAGTGGGGTTGGAAATCTCAGCTGATGAGGAGCAAGCAGAGGTCCTCTTTGTTCTTTGGTGTGGGTCTTTTAGATACGCTTGCCAACGAACTGCATGGCAGGTCAACATATGTCTGGTCAAGCATGTGGTACCCAAGCGGGAGATGTTTTGGCCACGCGAGATACGCTTGAGACATATGTTGCAAATAGCAGCGGTGCGATCTGATGCACTCGTCTCAAAAAAGGCCCACACCAAAGAACTTTTTGAATAACGCGCAGAGACTGCAGCGCCCTGCACATGTGGAGCTTTGGGGTGTGATGCAGTCAATGTGCTGCCCTTAGGCTGGCCCCTGGAGGGCATCCTGCCTCGTTGGTGATGTGCCGCCTCCTCCTCCTCCTCCTCCTCCTCCTCCTCTCTCCTATCAGGCACCCACGTTGAGTCAGTGACCTCATCATCCCCTCCCTCCTCATCACTGGAGCAAACCTGGCAGTTTGCTGCAGCAGGGGGAGCATGACTGCCAGATTGCTGTCCTTCTTGGGCACCCCCTCTGTCCGTGCTCGTGTTACTGCCTTCATCGAGCTCAGTATCATCATCAGAGCCTTCCAAACGCTGGGCATCCTCCTGGAGCATGTACCCAACACTGTGGTCAAACAGTTCGAGGGACTCCTCAGGAGGACATGGTGGGGCTAGGGAAGGAGTCACTGATGACATTGAGCCAAGGGAAGAGGCCGCTGCTTTGCCAGACAAAGTACCCTGGGCATGGGTGAGAGAGGATGAGGAGGATGAGGACGGCTTGGTCATCCACTCGACCAAGTCTTCCGCATGTTGCGGCTCAACATGGCCAGCTGCCGAAAAAAAGGCCAAGCGTGTCCCATGGCCACGTGCTGATGAGGATGCACAGTCTCCACGACCAGCACTAGACACAGAGCCTGCTTGCCCTCTCTTATTGGCTTGTGACTGTCTGCCTCTCCTTCTTGGCCTTCCAGACATACTAATGGCCTGTAGCTGCACTAAGCTGGGATATATATATATATATATATATATATATATATATATATGTACTGATACTGCAGCTAGCAAAATCAACTGCCTGCCTGTAGTATGAGAACACCACCAACCTTCTACAGGTAGCTTTAGCTGAACACTGTGAGGTGGACGCACCCCACTAACTTGTAGGTTTAGCTGAACACTGTGAGCAGGGCGCACCCCACTAACTTGTAGGTTTAGCAGAACACTGTGAGCAGGACGCACTGCACTAACTGTAAATAGTCTAGCTGCCTGACTGTGGTACTAATAGGATCAAAAGAACACCAGCAATTTTCTTTAAAATACTGTAACAAGACAAGCCTGCCTGTCAGTAAGAAGATAACAGGAACGGATCTAGCTGAACACTGTGAGCAGGACGCACCCCACTAGCTTGTAGGTTTAGCTGAACACTGTGAGGTGGACGCACCCCACTAACTTGTAGGTTTAGCTGAACACTGTGAGCAGGACGCACCCCACTAACTTGTAGGTTTAGCAGAACACTGTGAGCAGGACGCACTGCACTAACTGTAAATAGTCTAGCTGCCTGACTGTGGTACTAATAGGATCAAAAGAACACCAGCAATTTTCTTCAGGTAGCTGTATTTACTGTAACAAGACAAGCCTGCCTGTCAGTAAGAAGATAACAGGAACGGATCTAGCTGAACACTGTGAGCAGGACGCACCCCACTAGCTTGTAGGTTTAGCTGAACACTGTGAGGTGGACGCACCCCACTAACTTGTAGGTTTAGCTGAACACTGTGAGCAGGACGCACCCCACTAACTTGTAGGTTTAGCAGAACACTGTGAGCAGGACGCACTGCACTAACTGTAAATAGTCTAGCTGCCTGACTGTGGTACTAATAGGATCAAAAGAACACCAGCAATTTTCTTCAGGTAGCTGTATTTACTGTAACAAGACAAGCCTGCCTGTCAGTAAGAAGATAACAGGAATGGATCTAGCTGAACACTGTGAGCAGGACGCACCCCACTAGCTTGTAGGTTTAGCTGAACACTGTGAGGTGGACGCACCCCACTAACTTGTAGGTTTAGCTGAACACTGTGAGCAGGACGCACCCCACTAACTTGTAGGTTTAGCAGAACACTGTGAGCAGGACGCACTGCACTAACTGTAAATAGTCTAGCTGCCTGACTGTGGTACTAATAGGATCAAAAGAACACCAGCAATTTTCTTCAGGTAGCTGTATTTACTGTAACAAGACAAGCCTGCCTGTCAGTAAGAAGATAACAGGAACGGATCTAGCTGAACACTGTGAGCAGGACGCACCCCACTAGCTTGTAGGTTTAGCTGAACACTGTGAGGTGGACGCACCCCACTAACTTGTAGGTTTAGCTGAACACTGTGAGCAGGAGGCACCCCACTAACTTGTAGGTTTAGCAGAACACTGTGAGCAGGACGCACTGCACTAACTGTAAATAGTCTAGCTGCCTGACTGTGGTACTAATAGGATCAAAAGAACACCAGCAATTTTCTTCAGGTAGCTGTATTTACTGTAACAAGACAAGCCTGCCTGTCAGTAAGAAGATAACAGAAACAGATCTAGCTGAACACTGTGAGCAGGACGCACCCCACTAGCTTGTAGGTTTAGCTGAACACTGTGAGGTGGACGCACCCCACTAACTTGTAGGTTTAGCTGAACACTGTGAGCAGGACGCACCCCACTAACTTGTAGGTTTAGCAGAACACTGTGAGCAGGACGCACTGCACTAACTGTAAATAGTCTAGCTGCCTGACTGTGGTACTAGTAGGATCAAAAGAACACCAGCAATTTTCTTCAGGTAGCTGTATTTACTGTAACAAGACAAGCCTGCCTGTCAGTAAGAAGATAACAGGAACGGATCTAGCTGAACACTGTGAGCAGGACGCACCCCACTAGCTTGTAGGTTTAGCTGAACACTGTGAGGTGGACGCACCCCACTAACTTGTAGGTTTAGCTGAACACTGTGAGCAGGACGCACCCCACTAACTTGTAGGTTTAGCAGAACACTGTGAGCAGGACGCACTGCACTAACTGTAAATAGTCTAGCTGCCTGACTGTGGTACTAATAGGATCAAAAGAACACCAGCAATTTTCTTCAGGTAGCTGTATTTACTGTAACAAGACAAGCCTGCCTGTCAGTAAGAAGATAACAGGAACGGATCTAGCTGAACACTGTGAGCAGGACGCACCCCACCAGCTTGTAGGTTTAGCTGAACACTGTGAGGTGGACACACCCCACTAACTTGTAGGTTTAGCTGAACACTGTGAGCAGGAGGCACCCCACTAACTTGTAGGTTTAGCAGAACACTGTGAGCAGGACGCACTGCACTAACTGTAAATAGTCTAGCTGCCTGACTGTGGTACTAATAGGATCAAAAGAACACCAGCAATTTTCTTCAGGTAGCTGTATTTACTGTAACAAGACAAGCCTGCCTGTCAGTAAGAAGATAACAGAAACGGATCTAGCTGAACACTGTGAGCAGGACGCACCCCACTAGCTTGTAGGTTTAGCTGAACACTGTGAGGTGGACGCACCCCACTAACTTGTAAGTTTAGCTGAACACTGTGAGCAGGACGCACCCCACTAACTTGTAGGTTTAGCAGAACACTGTGAGCAGGACGCACTGCACTAACTGTAAATAGTCTAGCTGCCTGACTGTGGTACTAATAGGATCAAAAGAACACCAGCAATTTTCTTCAGGTAGCTGTATTTACTGTAACAAGACAAGCCTGCCTGTCAGTAAGAAGATAACAGAAACGGATCTAGCTGAACACTGTGAGCAGGACGCACCCCACTAGCTTGTAGGTTTAGCTGAACACTGTGAGGTGGACGCACCCCACTAACTTGTAGGTTTAGCTGAACACTGTGAGCAGGACGCACCCCACTAACTTGTAGGTTTAGCAGAACACTGTGAGCAGGACGCACTGCACTAACTGTAAATAGTCTAGCTGCCTGACTGTGGTACTAATAGGATCAAAAGAACACCAGCAATTTTCTTCAGGTAGCTGTATTTACTGTAACAAGACAAGCCTGCCTGTTAGTAAGAAGATAACAGAAACGGATCTAGCTGAACACTGTGAGCAGGACGCACCCCACTAGCTTGTAGGTTTAGCTGAACACTGTGAGGTGGACGCACCCCACTAACTTGTAGGTTTAGCTGAACACTGTGAGCAGGACGCACCCCACTTACTTGTAGGTTTAGCAGAACACTGTGGGCAGGACGCACTGCACTAACTGTAAATAGTCTAGCTGCCTGACTGTGGTACTAATAGGATCAAAAGAACACCAGTAATTTTCTTTAAAATACTGTAACAAGACAAGCCTGCCTGTCAGTAAGAAGATAACAGGAACGGATCTAGCTGAACACTGTGAGCAGGACGCACTGCACTAAATGTAAATAGTCTAGCTGCCTGACTGTGGTACTAATAGGATCAAAAGAACACCAGTAATTTTCTTCAAAATACTGTAACAAGACAAGCCTGCCTGTCAGTAGGAATATAACAGGAACGGATCTAGCTGAACACTGTGAGCAGGACGCACTGCACTAAATGTAAATAGTCTAGAAGATAACAGGAACAGATCTAGCTAAACTGAATACAGTGTATATATATATATATATATATATATATATATATATATATATATATATATATGCAACACCTGGGATGCATATATATACACAATACACTTTAAGTGCAGCTAACTGACTGACTGTCCTGCCTAATCTAGCTAACTCAAATGAAATGACACTGTCTCTCTCTCTCTCTAAGCACACCGGAACACACTGCACAGGGCCGCCGTGCAGGCGGCCTTATATAGTGTGGGGCGTGTACTAAATCCCCTGAGCCATAATTGGCCAAAGCCTCCTTGGCTTTGGCCAATTATGGCTCTCTGTTAACCACTTGAGCCCCGGACCATTATGCTGCCTAAGGACCAGAGGTCTTTTTCCAATTTGGCACTGCGTCGCTTTAACTGCTAATTGCGCGGTCATGCAATGCTGTACCCAAACGAAATTTGCGTCCTTTTCTTCCCACAAATAGAGCTTTCTTTTGATGGTATTTGATCACCTCTGCGGTTTTTATTTTTTGCGCTATAAACGGAAAAAGACCGAAAATTTTGAAAAAAAATGATATTTTCTACTTTTTGTTATAAAAAAAATCCAATAAACTAAATTTTAGTCATACATTTAGGCCAAAATGTATTCGGCCACATGTCTTTGGTAAAAAAAATGTCAATAAGCGTATATTTATTGGTTTACGCAAAAGTTATAGCGTCTACAAACTAGGGTACATTTTCTGTAATTTACACAGCTTTTAGTTTATGACTGCCTATGTCATTTCTTGAGGTGCTAAAATGGCAGGGCAGTACAAAACCCCCCCAAGTGACCCCATTTTGGAAAGTAGACACCCCAAGCTATTTGCTGAGAGGCATATTGAGTCCATGGAATATTTTATATTTTGACACAAGTTGTGGGAAAGTGACACTTTTTTTTTTTTTTTTTTGCATAAAGTTGTCACTAAATGATATATTGCTCACACAGGCCATGGGCATATGTGGAATTGCACCCCAAAATACATTTAGCTGCTTCTCCTGAGTATGGGGATACCACATGTGTGGGACTTTTTGGGAGCCTAGCCGCGTACGGGACCCCGAAAACCAATCACCGCCTTCAGGATTTCTAAGGGTGAAAATTTTTGATTTCACTCTTCACTGCCTATCACAGTTTCGGAGGCCATGGAATGCCCAGGTGGCACAAACCCCCCCAAATGACCCCATTTTGGAAAGTAGACACCCCAAGCTATTTGCTGAGAGGCATGGTGAGTATTTTGCAGCTCTCATTTGTTTTTGAAAATGAAGAAAGACAAGAAAAAACATTTTTTTTTTTCTTTTTTCAATTTTCAAAACTTTGTGACAAAAAGTGAGGTCTGCAAAATACTCACTATACCTCTCAGCAAATAGCTTGGGGTGTCTACTTTCCAAAATGGGGTCATTTGGGGGGGGTTTGTGCCACCTGGGCTTTCCATGGCCTCCGAAACTGTGATAGGCAGTGAAGAGTGGAATCAAAAATTCACGCCCTTAGAAAGCCTGAAGGCGGTGCTTGGTTTTTGGGGTCCCGTACGCGGCTAGGCTCCCAAAAAGTCTCACACATGTGGTATCCCCGTACTCAGGAGAAGCAGCAGAATGTATTTTGGGGTGTAATTTCACATATTCCCATGGCATGTTTGAGCAATATAACATTTAGTGACAACTTTGTGCAAAAAAAAAAAAAAAAAAAATGTGTCTCTTTCCCGCAACTTGTGTCGCAATATAAAATATTCCATGGACTCGACATGCCTCTCAGCAAATAGCTTGGGGTGTCTACTTTCCAAAATGGGGTCATTTGGGGGGGTTTTGAACTGTCCTGGCATTTTATGCACAACATTTAGAAGCGTATGTCACACATCACCCACTCTTCTAACCACTTGAAGACAAAGCCCTTTCTGACACTTATTGTTTACATGAAAAAGTTATTTTTTTTTTGCAAAAAAATTACTTTGAACCCCCAAACATTATATATTTTTTTAAAGCAAATGCCCTACAGATTAAAATGGTGGGTGTTTCATTTTTTTTTTCACACAGTATTTGCGCAGCGATTTTTCAAACGCATTTTTTGGGGAAAAAACACACTTTTTTAAATTTTAATGCACTAAAACACACTATATTGCCCAAATGTTTGATGAAATAAAAAAGATGATCTTAGGCCGAGTACATGGATACCAAACATGACATGCTTTAAAATTGCGCACAAACGTGCAGTGGCAACAAAATAAATACATTTTTAAAAGCCTTTAAAAGCCTTTACAGGTTACCACTTTAGATCTACAGAGGAGGTCTACTGCAAAAATTACTGCCCTCGATCTGACCTTCGCGGTGATACCTCACATGCATGGTGCAATTGCTGTTTACGTTTGACGACAGACCGCCGATTGCGTTCGCCTTAGCGCGAGAGCAGGGGGCGACAGGGGTGCTTTTTTTTTTTTTTTCTTTATTATTTTTCTGCTTTTTTTATCTTATTTTTAAACTGTTCCTTTCATATTTTTTTTTTTTAATCATTTTTATTGTTATCTCGGGGAATGTAAATATCCCCTATGATAGCAATAGGTAGTGACAGGTACTCTTTTTTGAAAAAATTGGGGTCTATTAGACCCTAGATCTCTCCTCTGCCCTCAAAGCATCTGACCACACCAAGATCGGTGTGATAAAATGCTTCCCCAATTTCCCAATGGCGCTATTTACATCCGGCAAAATCTAAGTCATAAAATGCTCGTAGCTTCCGGTTTCTTAGGCCATAGAGATGTTTGGAGCCACTCTGGTCTCTGATCAGCTCTATGGTCAGCTGGCTGAATCACCGGCTGTATTCTCAGGTTCCCTGTTGAGACAGGAGAGCCAGAGAAAAACACGGAAGACGGTGGGGGGGGGGCATTCCCTCCCACGGCTTGTAAAAGCAGTCTAGAGGCTAATTAGCCGCTAGGATTGCTTTTACATGAAAGCCGACCGCTGGCTGAAAAGAATGATACCAAGATGATACCTAAACCTGCAGGCATCATTCTGGTATAACCACTCAAAGTCGTGAATGGCGTACCTGAAGACAAAAAAATGGTTAACAATAAAGCACAGTAAACGGTAAAGTATAAAAAATTGCATACCTGAAAAAGCAAACATGATAAAACATAATAACAATAAAACATTGCAGAATAGAATACAGTAAAAAAGAGCAGAACAATAGAGAGAGAATAGAGAGAGAGAGAGAACAATAAAACGACAACAATTTTTTTTTATTTTATATATATATTTTTTTTTTTACACTTTTTTTGTAACTAACTTTTGTAACTGTAACCGGTTCCAGGTTCGGGTCTCTCAAAATGCGATGGCATCTTGGGAGACCCTGTGAAAGTGTGTCCTAGTCTGTGCAATGCTGTACCCTACGCTAATACTCAACTAGTGAATGGTAGCGTTCAAAACATTCACCAATGCAAAGACCAGGATTGTCAGGACAGGAGGGACAATAATAGCGGGTGTCATGCCTATATCCGCGCTTCCTGCAGACACAACATCTTTTTTGGGGGGGTTCGTTGGGTAGGGGTACTCGGGAGGACATAAAGAAAATGCCTCTCATGCAGCCGACTGCATTTGATTGGGGATGTGAATGGGGGAAGTACGGGCGCTGCAGAAGTGGTGGGTTCCCAATTAGGATTGGCGAATGCAGCAGGAAGGGCACTATGGGCACGACGGGCCTGTGTTTGTCTTCTTGGTGGCAGCGGGACACTACTTGTGCTTGCCACCTCATCAGCTTGAACTGCACTTATGGGACTCACCACGTCACCAAGTGTTGCTGCAGTGCTGGTTTGACTACGACCGGGGTGTACTAGGCCGCTGGTGCTTGCCAGTTCACCAAAACGCTACCAAAAAAACTGTTAGCGATCGCAGGGATCAAGGCCTGACTCTGCGAACGCTGCAGTTATGTGTTTAGTGTTTTGTAAGTGTCAGTGATCGATTGATACTGCACTTGGGTGGGCTGGGCTGGGCCGGGCGGAGGGGCAAAACACAGGTGCTAGCAGGTATCTGGGCTGATCCCGCTAACACTGCGTTTTTGGGAACCCTAAACTGCTGGGGACGCTAGTATAGATCTGATCGGATCAGATATTGATCCGTTCAGATACTATACCACTAAGGGAGGTGTATGCTGCGTGCGTGGGTGTTAGCGGTACTGGCGCTAACCTGACGCTGCCTGGGGCTGGTGCTTGCCAGTTCACCAAAACGCTACCAAAAAAACTGTTAGCGATCGCAGGGATCAGGCCTGACTCTGCGAACGCTGCAGTTATGCGTTTAGTGTTTTGTAAGGGACAGTGATCGATCGATACTGCACTTGGGTGGGCCGGGCCAGGCGGAGGGGCAAAACGCAGGTGCTAGCAGGTATCTGGGCTGATCCCGCTAACACTGCGTTTGTGGGAACCCTAAACTGCTGGGGACGCTAGTATAGATCTGATCCGATCAGATATTGATCCGATCAGATACTATACCACTAAGGGAGGTGTACGGTGCGTGTGTGGGTGTTAGCGCTACTGGCGCTAACCTGACGCTGCCTGGTGCTTGCTTGCCAGTTCACCAAAATGCTACCAAAAAAACTGTTAGCGATCGCAGGGATCAAGCCTGACTCTGCGAACGCTGCAGTTATGCATTTAGTGTTTTGTAAGTGACAGCGATCGATCGATACTGCACTTGGGTGGGCCGGGCGGAGGGGCAAAACGCAGGTGCTAGCGGGTATCTGGGCTGATCCCGCTAACACTGTGTTTTTGGGAACCCTAAACTGCTGGGGACGCTAGTATAGATCTGATCGGATCAGATATTGATCCGATCAGATACTATACCACTAAGGGAGGCGTATGCTGCGTGCGTGGGTGTTAGCGGTACTGGCGCTAATCTGACGCTGCCTGGGGCGACGCATATCACCGCCGGGCGATCAGGGGGCTAAACCTTTATTCGGTAATAAACGGCGGGTGCCCTGACACTATAAAAAATAAACGAACTAACCAGCGTCAACCGTAACGTTTATACGGTGATCAGTGGTGAAAGGGTTAACTAGGGGGCAATCAAGGGGTTAAAACATTTATTAGATAGTATATGGGGGTCCCTGACACTATAAAACGCTGACGGCGAACCTAAATATTTACGTCCCTAACTAGCGTCACCAGTGACACTAATACAGCGATCAGAAAAATGATCGCTTAGCAACACTGGTGACAGGGGGTGATCAAGGGGTTAAAACTTTATTAGGGGGGGTTAGGGGGGTACCCTAGACCTAAAGGGGGGTAATACTAACTGTCCCAACACTGTAACTGTCACAAACTGACACTATGCAGTAATCAGAAAAAAAAAAAAAAAAAAAAAAACCTGCTGGTGTCAGTTTGTGACAGGGGGGGGGGGTGATTGGGGGGGGATCGGGGGGCGATCGGGGGGGGGATCGGGGTGTTTTGTATGCCTGGCATGTTCTACTGTGTGTGTAGTGTGTTGTGCACTTACATTGATGTCTTCTCCCCTCGGCGCTGGAACGGAATACCGAGCTGAGGGGAGATGACATCATTTCCTTTGCTGCTGTTTAGCATACAGCAGCAAAGGAATGTTCCCGTTGGCCGGCGGCGATCGCGAGGGGGGGCCACGAACGGATGGCCTCCCCCTCATCTCGGATCGCCGGGGAACAGAACGGGACCGCCTCGGGCGGCGGGGGGGGGTCCGATCGGACCCCCCACCCGCGGAAGGCAAATCACGTACATGTACGTGATTTTGCCTGCCCGTGCCGCTTTGCCGACGTAAATCGGCGTTAGGCGGTCCTTAAGTGGTTAAGGCGGCGCTGTGATTGGCCAAGCATGCGGGTCATAGTGCATGCTTGGCCAATCATCAGCAAGCAATGCACTGCAATGCCACAGTGAATTATGGGCCGTGACGCGCCACATGAATTTGGCGCGAGTGGCCCATATCGTTCGCAATTCGGCGAACGATCGAACAGCCGATGTTCGAGTCGAACATGGGTTCGACTCGAACACGAAGCTCATCCCTAGTCCTAAGTATTCAGACCCTTTGCTCAGTATTTAGTAGAAGCACCCTTTTGATCTAATACAGCTATGAGACTTTTTGGGAAAGATGCAACAAGTTTTTCACACCTGGATTTGGGGATCCTCTGCCATTCCTCTGTGCAGATCCTCTCCAGTTCTTTCAGGTTTGATGGTAAACGTTGGTGGACAGCCATTTTTAGGTCTCTCCAGAGATGCTCAATTGGGTTTAAGTCAGGGCTCTGGCTGGGCCATTCAAGAACAGTCACAGAGTTGTTGTGAAGCCACTCCTTCGTTATTTTAGCTGTGTGCTTAGGGTCATTGTCTTGCTGGAAGGTAAACCTTCGGCCCAAACAAAAAACAAAAGAGAGAGGGCGCACCGGCCTTGTGCATTATCCTTAAACAAGTTTATTTAAAAGAACACGTAAAAACTCCTACTCACAAAGGTAGATGAAAATCACGCTAAAGATGATCTTTAACTTGTGACAATCTGTCCACTGGTGGCAGTCTCCAGATCCTATGAAGCGGATGTGCAAACCACTGCTGTCTGATGCGTTTCGAAGGTAGCCCCTTCTTCTTCAGAGCCGAGGCATGTGTTCATTCTGACCCCAGCTGACTCTGGTTGCTTATCAGCAATCACAGTCAGCTGTACCTTCCTTACCTCTATATAACCTACTCCCTCAGCTTGGACGGTCATTTTTGGACGGTCAATCTGCAGGATTCATTCTAACACAGACAACTCACTTCAAGGTATGTTATCAGCATGTATGTTACCTTATTAAGATATAGATCTGTCTGTCTTTATATTGGACATTGATCTACTTACCCTACTTACCCTTTGATTACATCAGCCAATTCGGCCTACATCTTTAGATACTGTTTAGTGCTTAATTTACAGACCCATACACCAGCCAAACAGTTGCATATACTTCACATTGGGCAGTCAGTAGTGGTAGATTTCTATCTCCACTAGCTGGGTGCTCTTGCAGTGGGTTCCGCTCCCTTATCCCCAATGCTGTGCTGCTGAGGCTGGCCTCTGTGCCCTGCTTACCATCTTGGATCCATTTCCTGGCTGCCTGCGGGCCCAGGAGTAGTATAGATGCTAATTCCATCTCCCCAGGTGTCCAGTATCAGCCGACCTGCTTGTGTAAGTATGTTAATCCACTGCCTTATCATTATGAACTATGTTTTAGCATGTTGACCATGGTTGAAAGTGTAACTCTAATGAGTAATCTATTTTGATTTATATTATTACTTTGTTGTACTAATTTCTATTATATTCATATTGTAGAAAAACAAACAACATAATACGATTGCCTACATATGTCAATACTTTTAGATGATAAACTTTTTTGATACTGGAGTTATATATTGTGTATAATAAATACTTTTTTATCTCACATTTGGTCTGTCATTTAAAATCCTGAAGGGTTATACCGTACCTTGTGCACTAGGTTTTCTTTTGCTGTTCCCTAGTGAAAGGTGCTGCAGAAATGCCCAGAGAAACCTCTCAGAAGCCCGGAGTGGTGAAGCAGAGAGTTTCCCAGGTCAGCTATGGAGCTGCCCAAGGAGGAAAGAGTTCCTCTTTAAAGAGAGAGGATGCTGTGAGGAGTGGCTCACAGGCTGTGGTGGGTACTGGACAGAGACAACACACAAAAGTAGCAGTTAGGTTTACATGTAATGAGAATGCTGATAGTCATGCTGACAAAAGTGTTTGTATTGGCAAATGTGATGTTATTCCATTATTGACCTATTGTGGATGATGGTACCCTTCCCTATGAAAGATTACCCCTTTTGAGGCATACCTTTAAGATATAGCTATAAGGGTAGATAATACACCCAAATCTTCAGATTTTTCCCTCTCTGCCTTATTCAACTCTTATCAAATGATAATTTAACTTTTCTTGCACTATTTCATCCTCCGCACTTTGTGAATATTATATATATTTGGAATAGATGAATAATTGTTTCCATGAGTCGTGGATATTCTCTGTATGGCATGGTTGGGGTTTATGTATAATATCCAGACTAGCTGTCTTACAGGTGAGAAATTTGAAGATGAGTCTAAGGTTTTCTTGGATAGAATGTTTAATCTCCTAAAGAGGAAATCTCACCTACATCATATCCAATATTGTGAACAGTATGTCGGGGAAGAAGTTTGTCCATTAGGGCTTTGTGTACAGGTCTTTCCCACCATCAAAGACCCATCCTCAGATTTCAGGAAATCTGATGGTGAAATTGATGGTGAAATTGAATGCCTCAATATACAATTTAAACACCTAATGGACTCTCTTCCCCAAGTGGAAGACGGTGAAGAAGCATCTAAAAGGACTTAAAGCAGGGTTCCACCCAAATTTTGAACAATATCTGTATGTATTCTCTTCCTTGCCTAGATGCTGACATGCCGTTTAAAAAAATTTAAATCGCCGTAATTACCTTTTATTTTTCTATTCTTCTTTGCACTTCCTGGTTCTCCTCCTGTGGGAGTAGGCGTGTTTCTAGCCTCTCCCAGACTCCGCACAGTCTCCTGGGAGCTAGTCTCAGGCTTCCCAGGATGCCACTGAGCATGTGAGGGAACGAGCGGTGAATGCTGGGAGCACAGGAAATAAATGCTTGTGGGCTTAAAATGCCCACAATGAAGATGGAAACCGCCTGCAGTGAATAATATAAGTTATTCTTTCCGAAGAAATCTGACACAGGCTTTAATAAAGAAATTATTACTAAAAAACAGGGCAAATTCACCAAAGACAAACTAGCATTTAGTGAAGATTTTGCCTATAGATGGACGGGTAAACATCCTCTGAGAAGAGGTCATACTCGAACATGTACACAACAGGATCCCCCTAATTTGATTAATGTACCAGAATCAGACTCTTTTGTATCTCCTATATTATCACAGGTGTTCTCGTGGTTCACTAATGCGCACGTATCTAGTACTTTGTGAAAGAGAACACTCACTGGTGATGAGCACCCCCCCAAGGGACACCAAGAAGGGTGAAAGCATGCAAAAACTCACAAACCACTCAATACACCTAAAAATGCCACCCCCCTGTGAGCCCAGGCCCAGGGAAGCGGCATTCCTAATCCTACACTGTACAGTATTATTCCTAAAATTCTTCAGCCTACATTCCCTCCAACCAAAACCACTCAAAAGCTTTGTATTGGGGCATATTGGGAGGGCCTAATTTATAAGGATACTTTGGACTTTATTAAAACCAAGACTCCACATATACCTACCTTTTATACACTCCACAAAACCCACAAAAATATTCATGTACCTCCTGGAAGACCGATAGTCTCAGGAATAGGCTCGTTGACAGAAAATGCCAGCAAATTTGTAGACACTTTTCTAATGCCCCACGTTCCAAGTCTACCATCCTATATCCATGACATGACAGACCTGCTTAAACACACTGAGGGTGTCCAGGTCCCTCTGGACACCCTGCTTGTGGCTGTTGATATTGAGGCGTTATACTCGAGTATCCCCCATGAGCAGGGTGTCCGGATGGCTAGCTCCTTTCTAATGGAACAGGACAGAAACACATGGCCCCTGAATGCTTTTATTCTCAAGCTTTTGCAATTCATTCTGACCAAAAATTACTTTACTTACATGGACCAGATCTATCTACAAATGCAGAGTGTGGCCATGGGCACATCATGTGTGGCCTCCTATGCCTACCTCTATTTAGGAGTGTTGGAAAGATCCGTGTTTGCAGATGAATCGCTTCAACCATTCTTAAGCAATGTCCTTTGCTGGCACTGATTCATAGATGAAACAAAGGGAATGTGGTGGTATGTGTGTCTCAGATTAGATAGGGCACCCCATCCCAGCAAGGTATAGATAGAAGCGGAGGACTAGGTAATGGGATTATTGCAGTGCCAAGAATACAGCAATAAAAATAATAAAATTAATTACATTTATTACAAAAATTTAAAAAAAATACAATTCATACAAAATATAAGGTACAAAATGGAGCATAGGCAGATGTTTACAACCAGTGGATGGAAAGAATCAATCAAATTGTCCCTACTAGTTTTGCCAAAACATTGGCTTCCTCAGGGGATATAACAGGTTGTACTTCTATAAAAAGAGAATCTCATATTAGTATAACATAATATACAAACTGTAATAATAAACAACGTTGTGCATGCTACTACCACGAATGCAAAGGGATTAGACAAATGCAATCTCCCCCAACCAATTAGTCCCAACAAAGATGGAAGTGACATCAATTAAGGATTATCGCAACATACCCACAGAACCCCAAGTGGCCGGGTGGGCAACATCCAAAGTGAGGGTTGTCCTTCATTGCCTTAATGTGACTGCAGGGGGCTTGATAAAAAACCTTGAGAACAGCTGTGGAAATACACACATGTAAGGCTAAAAAGCACAAATAACTAAAATGAAAAAAAGGGGAGGACAAAAGAGTCCTGAATACTTACCGAAAACAAGGTATACTAATGAGAAACCCGGGACGCTGAAAAGATCAATAATAATTGATCAATTAGAGCTAATGACTGGTTATGTAGATTGGCTGCACTGAATAAAGTTTGGAAAGGGAAATGAATATAAATTGCTAATAATAAAGAATGTTTTATATTGTGCAACAAGAGTACTAGGGTTAACTAAAAAATCATACCTGCTGGAGAAAATAAACAGGCTAAGCCGCAAACAAAGACAGCCTGATAGCTTCAGGTTAAAGCACTGACTGAAGTAAGTGCATATAGTATCCACATCGGATGTAGTGCATAAGCCTAGTGAATATAAACAAAGGACCTCAATGAACAAACATAATAATGAAGTAGATGTTGTGATCCATTGTCACTGCATCGTGCCATTAATGTGGTCACCCAAAGGGCAAATTTACCTGTACAATCACTTCGGCTTGTGCAGCGTCCCGGTATGTCCGCAGATACGGACGAATGACTGACCAATTTAAAGCCCCCCAACTGATTGGCGAGTGAATTCATGGAGTGGACAAGAATCAGGAGTGGACAAGGAGCAGCTCGTGCGCCTGCGTGCTAGCCACCGCAGTATGCCTACAATTCCCATAGTGCCTGATGTCCTCTGGGAGCGTAGGAGGATGACGGTCGTCTGACGCATGCAACCAGGGGCATGGCTAAGGATGGAGATGGTATTGTGGCTGGAGGAGGGGGCGGAGGGTAGGGGGTGGAGACAGGCCAAGGCCAAGCAGTTCAATCAACCATACAGTTGTGAAATAGTATAATGCACAACGCTATAAAACAGTTGGATATAAACACAACATGAATAATACAGGGAATCAAAATTGGGAAAATAAAAAATCATATATTTATAAACATATTTAATTGTATCCAAATCAATATACTAGTAAATAAAAGGGAGGAGAAGAAAATGGAAACGGGGGAAAGAAGAAAAGATGAAAAAAACAAAATACGAAAATTGGAAAAAGTAAATATTTATAAATAGGGATAAATATGAAGAAGGGAAGGGCAATAGCACATGCATTGGGCCTATAGAATGGAAAAGGCCGATAGAACAGCAGCAGTCATGGCGGATAAGCAGAGAGAGATGGAAGAGGGGGAAAATACCAGGTACAAGAGCCAGATCAGGCCAGAAAGACCAATTAAATAATTGGAATAATTTAATAATAAATTAATTTGATAATAATACTAGTATATTATTACAGCAGGTATGATTTTTTTAGTTAACCCTAGTACTCTTGTTGCACAATATAAAACTTTCTCAAACGCATTAGGGACCATATTATGCCACTCCATAAGCTACTGGCCACCACGGCCCTAAATAGACACATTGTTATCCAACATAATTGCGATCCTAATGTTGTGCGATTTGCAGCACTTGAGCATGTGCCCTTACATGTTCGAGGTGGCAGCATTGACATTGCTCTTTTGCGATTAGAAACCAGGTGGATACACTGCCTAGATGCTACCAAATATCCTGGCTTGAATGAATAAATAAGTTTCAAATCCTTTTTGTAATAATATACTAGTATTATTATCAAATTAATTTATTATTAAATTATTCCAATTATTTAATTGGTCACTCTGGCCCGATCTGGCTCTTGTATCTGGTCTTTTCCCCCTCTTCCATCTCTCTCCGCTTTTCCGCCATGACTGCTGCTGTTCTATCGGCCTTTTCTATTCTATAGGCCCAACGCATGTGCTATTGCCCTTCCCTTCTTCATATTTATCCCTATTTATAAATATTTACTTTTTCCAGTTTTCGTATTTTGTTTTTTTCATCTAATCTTCTTTTCCCCTTTTGCATTTTCTTCTCCTCCCTTTTATTTACTAGTATATTGATTTGGATACAATTAAATATGTTTATAAATATATGCTTGTTTATTTTCCCAATTTTGATTCCCTGTATTATTCATGTTGTGTTTATATCCAACTGTTTTATAGCGTTGTGCATTATGATATTTCACAACTGTATGGTTGATTGAACTGCTTGGCCTTAGGAGCATGCCTCGTATTTCCCTATTCGATTTCGCCCTCCCATTTCCTCACATTCCGGTCATCTCATTGATTCTTCCCTGCATGCCTTGTTCCCCGCTCGGCCTCCAGCTTCTCCTATGTGCTGGGTTGGTTTCCTATCACAGCCTGTGGCTGTATGGACACCCAAGGGCTGGCCTTCTCCGTTGGCCAGCCCGACTCTCGGCCTGTTTCCGCCCTCTACCCTCCGCCCCCTCCTGCAGCCACAATACCATCTTCCATCCTTAGCCATGCCCCTGGTTGCATGTGTCGGACGACCATCGTCCTCCTACACTCCCAGAGGATATCAGGCACGATGGGAATTGTAGGCATACTGTGGTGGCTAGCGCGCAGGCGCACGGGCCACTCCTTGTCCGCTCCTGATTGGCGGAATTCACTCGCCAATCAGGTGGGGGCTTTAAATTGGTCAGTCACTCGTCCGTATCTGTGGACATACTGGGATGCTGCACAAGCCGAAGTGATTGTACAGGTAAATTTGCCCTTTGGGTGACCACATTAATGGCATGATGCAGTGACAATGGATCACAACATCTACTTCATTATTATGTTTGTTCATTGAGGTCCTTTGTTTATATTCACTAGGCTTATGCACTACATCCGATGTGGATACTATATGCACTTACTTCAGTCAGTGCTTTAACCTAAAGCTATCAGACTGTCTTTGTTTGTGGCTTAGCCTGTTTATTTTCTCCAGCAGGTATGATTTTTTAGTTATCCCTAGTACTCATGTTGCACAATATAGAACATTCTTTATTATTAGCAATTTATATTCATTTCCCTTTCCAATCTTTATTCAGTGCAACCAATCTACATAACCAGTCATTCGCTCTAATTGTTCAATTATTATGGATCTTTTCAGCGTCCCGGGTTTCTCATTAGTATACCTTGTTTTCGGTAAGTATTCAGGACTCTTTTGTCCTTTTCCTTTTTTTTCATTTTAGTTAGTTGAGCTTTTTTAGCCTTACATGTGTGTATTTCCACAGCTGTTCTCAAGGTTTTTTATCAAGCCCCCTGCAGTCACATTAAGGCAGTGAAGGATGACCCTCACTTTGGATATTGCCCACCCGGCCCCTTGGGGTTCTGTGGGTATGTTGCAATAATCCTTGATTGATGTCACTTCCATCTTTGTTGGGACTAATTGTTTTGGGGGAGTTTGTGGTAGTAGCATGCACAACATTGTTTATTATTACAGTTTGTTTTATACTAATATGAGATTCTCTTTTTATAGAAGTACAACCTGTTATATCCCCTGAGGTAGCCAATGTTTTGGCGAAACTAGTAGGGACAATTTGATTGATTCTTTCCATCCACTGGTTGTAAACATCTGCCTATGCTCCATTTTGTACCTTATATTTTGTATGAATTGTATTTTTTTAAAATTTTTGTAATAAATTTAATTAATTTTATTATTTGTATTGCTGTATTCTTGGCACCGCAATAATCCCATTACCTAGTCCTCCACTTCTAACAGATTCATAGATGACCTGTTCCTAATTTGGACTGGAACAGAGGCATCTCTGATTGAGTTCATTGATCCACTCAATGTAAACCACCTTAATCTACGATTTACCTATAGCTATAATTACGGGAGTACTTCCTTCCTTGACTTGAAAATTATTACAGGCCTGAATAGTCAGATTGGAAAGGAACCTTTATCATAAGCCCTTAGCGGGCAATACATCGCTTCATGCGTTGAGTGCTCACCCCATCCTCTAGTTCGGAGCATTCCATATGCCCAATATCTCAGGCTACATCAAAACTGCACAGAGGATGAGGATTTTCATACCCAGGCTTCTGCACTGCACAAGTGACTTTTTGCTAGAGGCTATACTCGGACTAATCTCAGAAAGGCCTATAATAAGGCATATGCACATATTCGGACTTCACTCCTGTATGGCCCCCACGTACCAAGCAAACTGAAACAGTGAAGGTGGTCACCAAATTCTCTGCTCACCATAATCTACTACGTACTATTCTGTCCGATCACTGTCACCTATTAACAGACCACCATACCCTAAAGAAATATGTCAGGCCTACCCCAGAACTGGTATTTCGTAGGGCAATTTTACTCAGCGATAAGCTTACCAGTAGCCACTATCGAGTGGAGCCATGGGGGCCATTGATTGACTCCTGAGGAAGCAGTATACACCGTGAAACATGTAGAGGACCATGGGTAAAAGGTATAACTGCGCTAACCCAATAAAGAAAAGATAAAATGGCAAGCAGCTACACTAGAATGTGACTAGAATTCGAATAAGATAATATGAAAAAATGCAGCGCTAAAACAAAATATGTATATAAGACACATATGTGTGAACTGACAAAGTTCAGTGATGAAAAGGTATAATCCAGTTCATTGTGTATGTGAAAAAACATAAAAAAGGTGATGAAGTCCAAACAGTGAGATGGATGACAAATCTGATGAGCTCTTGAAGAAAAGAAGGTGAAAATACTCTTACCGGAGCAGGTGGATTTCAATAGCCAATGACACCGAATCAAACAGACTCAGATCTTCCTTCACCGATACACAAGCATTCTATATTTTTTCCCCACACCTTTTGGTTCAATGAGAGATCGGGATGCTCCCACCAGATGTGTTGCTTTCCTTGACTCGGTGGACATCATCACAGCTGTTCCAGTCTAGAGGAGACACCTTTGGAGACCTTGGACCCTTATCACTATCCGGGAGAACCTTCCATCTGGATCCCTAAACCAGTTTGATTTGGTGTCATGCACCTGCTCTGGTAAGAGTATTTTCACCTTCTTTACTTCAAAAGCTATTATTAGATGAATCGTATGTCAGAGGACTCCCTCAGTCTCATCGGATTTGCCATCCATCTCACTGTTTGGACCTTTTTATGTTTTTTCACATACACAATGAACTGGATTATACCTTTTCATTACTGAACTTTGTCAGTTCACACATATGTGTCTTATATACATATTTTGTTTTAGCGCTGCATTTTTTCATGTTATGTAGAGGACCATCTCAAGATCTGCTACATTTGGTATCCCCAGTACTCATTGGGTATTATTGACCCCATGAAATCAATAATGTTACACGGCTGTAATTATTGTTTTTATAATGTTTGAACTTGTATGTTCTTTCCTCTTTTAATCAAAAATGTTTACCAATAAAATGTTAATTTTTATTTGAATCAATGTAAAATCCTTGGGTACCTAGATAGTCCATTTCTCCATTTGGCCAGGGGCAATTTTTGGGGTAGCCTTAGGCTACTTTTTCCATTATTGACCTATTGTGGGTTATGGTACCCTTCCCTATAAAAGATTACCCCTTTTTGAGGCATACCTTTAAGATATATCCCATGGAGTATAGTTGAGTATGTGGTCCCTCCTCAGGACTGGTCCTAACAAACACTGAAAAAGAAAGCACTGATAGTATCTGTGGTTGTGACCTCAGAATTTGTTATCTGTAAAGGAATAGTGCTGTTAACAATGATTTGGTTGCCGTGGGTAACCAGAGACACGTTTTTGAACCCGAAAGACTTATAATGAAGGGTATAACTGATATCCGGTCAGCTCAGAGGTGTTCCAACTGCAATGGCAGGTGCAGGTGTTCCTCCCTCCGGATCGAAACAAAGGGGGGGTATGTGACAGTGCGAGGCTCTGTCCCTATGGAATTTGATTGAAAATAACTGCAGAGCAACAGAGCTTAGGTATTATGAGGAGAAAACTGTTCTGGCAGCTTTCTCCAGATTTTGCTATGGCCGGATGGGGCTCTGTAGTTTGAAGATTCCTAAGAGTCTTGGGTGAGATGGGATCTCCAACCCTGTGTCCAGGTGTTGTGGATAGGAAGCAGGGTGTGTATCCAGGTGCACACAGCGCATATAACGAGGAGCTGGTGAGAGCAGTGGGTGGTGGAAGTTGGAGTGTGAGTAGTTGCTACCATTTGGATTCAGAGCCCTGTCAGAAAACCTGGCTGTCTGTCTGAGACTACATGCCTGATGAGGGGGAACTTCTTGTCTGAAGGACTGGGAAGGTCAGGATGCTACATGTGCCTTGGAGATCAGAAGAGTGTCTGGGGGGCTGGGAGAGCCGAGGCGGCTAGCAAGTCCAAGGGGGCTGGAGGATGTACTGAAGTTTTGGGGACAGTGAGCAAACCCAGGGGTGCTGGAGAATGCTGTTAATGCTAGGAGTAGGTCTGGGCAGCAAGGAACTGAAAATCGAGGCAGATTAAGCCTAAGAGCCAGGTGGCTTGGCATTTTTTCATTTGTTGCATTTGTTGGAGAAGAGCCCCCGTGTGGGCAATCCTGAGTATAAACTTTTAATTTGTTCCTTTTTATAAAAATGGGCTGCCACGCCCTTAAACCTGATAGCTGACTGCCATGAACTCCCTGAATAAATGCATCTATAACTGAGCTAAACACCCCCCAATATCACAATATTTAAAGTGAATAAGTCTTTGGGCAGTAATGAAGTAGGGGCCCAAAACTTGCCCTTGGACAGGGGCCCTTTGGTGACTATATCCACCACTGATTGAAGGTGTGCATTTTTTCTTTTTCTGCCCAAACTGTTTGATAGTCTACCACATCCACTGATACAGAACATAATCTGTTTTGCTAAAGTTTTCAAAGTCAGGTAGAAGTTACTAGAAATTCAGTGTTTGCAAAGCATATCAGAAAAACATATTCTTGTTATTCTAAAAGCATTTGCTATGAAAAATCAATATTCTATGAATAAATGAGAAGCAAAGCAGTGTGCTGGTCAAGTCACAGAACCACATGAAATTTCTAATAGCTTTAATATAGATTTAGGCTGTTCTGTTTTAATGATATTCTCATTCATTTAAAATTTAAGTGCATCTCTACATATGAATACATTGAAGGAGGAGGGGATTAAAATTGTTGTACAAATTCATTTCACTTCAGTGCATTAGTTTATAATACATATGAACAGTGAGAATTCAACATCACACAGATGGAAGATAGAGTAGAAACACTAATGCCCCGTACACATGGTCGGACATTGATCGGACATTCCGACAACAAAATCCTAGGATTTTTTCAGATGGATGTTGGCTCAAACTTGTTTGGCGTACACACGGTCGCACAAAGTTGTCTGAATTTCCGATTGCCAAGAACGCAGTGACGTAAACCACGTACGACGAGACTAGAAAAGGCCAGTTCAGAACCAAGCGCGGCACCCTTTGGGCTCCTTTTGCTAATCTCGAGTTAGTAAAAGTTTGGTGAGAGACGATTTGCGCTTTTTCAGACTCGTGGTTTTCAGATCGTTTTCTGTTGTTCAGTTTGTGCTTGTGGGTTTGTATCTGCTCTTCAGTGGGTGCAGCGAGTACCATTGACTTGTCAGTGTGTTCTTGTTCGTTCGTTACTGTTTTTCAGGTCGCTCTTCACAGGCCTTGCTGTTCTTCAGTGCATTCTGTTACTTCGTTCTGAGCAGCCGACCGTTTTCTAGCCATGTTACGTATATGTACTTCTCATAGAGTTTGTGGTGTGCGGGGGCTTGGTGTTGGGGTCCTGACCTTGAAACAAGTCCAGTCTATGAACAGGGTGGGGAGGAGTTCATGGACCAAGAATTGGTTGCTTCAATGTGACCAGTTCTGTCATATGCCTTTGCTCCGTGAGATCCGTGAGAATAATCCTGATGATTTCAGGAACTTTCTCCGGATGACGGACCCCATATTTCACAGTTTGTTGGCTTTGCTGACCCCCTATATCAGCAGGCAGGATACCTGCATGAGGCAAGCCATCACTCCGGAGCAGAGGCTTGTCGCCACCCTGCAGTACTTGGCGACAGGGAGAAGCCTGCAGGACTTGAGGTTCTCGATAGGCATCTCCCCCCAGGCTCTGGGGATCATTATCCTGGAGACCTGTTCTGCCATCATCCAGGTCCTGCAGAAGGAGTATATTAAGGTAACATTTTTATCCTTTAATATCACATTTTATTGTATATAATGTTTGCTAATATATTGTATTTCTTTCCTCATTCCTTAATTACCATGATTGTAATATGCTGTGAATGTCCCCTTTGTTCTCATGCATGCTGGAGTTTTATGTAATTTTTTTGGTCTTTCATACTTATTTGCCTTCACTTACCTCCCCAGCATGGTCTCCTGGCCCTATATTCAAAACATGTAGTCACTTAACAATGTATTTTATCAGCTCCATAGTAGTGCTTTACCCCAAACACCCCCTAAAATGTTTTTAAATGTGATTTGTGCTTTAAATTCAGGCAGAGTGCCAGAGGCTTTTTTTGGGGGGTCCCCAAATCATTTGGAACCCTCCCTCCCCCCAACTGCTAAGTCAGCTAATACCAATTCTCTATCTATCCTCAATCATCTATCTGCTGACTTTGCCAAACCCATACACACTACACTCATCTCTTCTGTGCTCAGATTTATGGATGAATTCCCCAAAGCATGTAGTGCAAGGGCCTGCCTGTATGCTTTCAAATGGTACTGTTTAAAGTTTTTGTATACTATTATTATCTTGATAGCTAATAGCAGAATGTCCAAATGTGCTCAAATGTGTACAGTGTGTATTTATATCTTTGTATTATGACACTTCTTACCTGTCCAGTGGGCTGTCAATAATGTAACTAAGGAGGGGCTGGCCAAGTAATACACATTATTTAGGCATTCATCTCTCAATGAAGTGGAGAGGGTTACCTGTCCAAGAGCTCCCACCACCTATAATGTTAGAAATGGCCCATGACGGGGGGGGGGGGAGAGGGGGAATATGATAGGTGTACCTTATACTTTGGTCTTTAAAAATTCCCATAAATCAATGTTATCTTGATGTTGGCCAAGAATGTTTGTGTCTAATCTGCTTTCCATGTTTATGTGCAAAAAGCCTCATTTTTTTTGTTTTCCTCAACAGTTTCCTTCCACACCACATGAATGGCAGACTGTGGCCTCCCACTTTGCCCAGCGGTGGGACTTTCCTAACTGCAGAGGGGCAATTGATGGGAAACACGTCCACATCATCCCACCACCCAACTCGGGGTTGTACTATTATAATTATAAAGGGTTCAATATTATTGTGATGTTGGCGGTGATGTCGGCTACTTATGAGTTCCTGTATGTGGACGTGGGGAAGAATGGCCGGATGTCCGATGGTGGAGTCATCGCACAGACCGAGTTCTACAGGCGTCTCGGCCATTCCCGATGAGGACCCTCACCGCGGACCAGAGGGTTTTTAATTACCGGCTGGCCAGAGCCAGAAGAGTGGTGGAAAACACGTTTGGAATCATGGCCAGCCCATGGCCAGGTTCCGCCTATTTCTTACACCCATACATATGGCGGAGTATAAACTGAATCACATTATCCTGGCGTGCTGTGTTCTACACAACTTTTTGCAGCAACATTCTGCCAACTATGCTGGCTCAGTTGGGCCTGAAGCCGGAATTCAAAATGAACCTGACCTGACGGCGCTTGAAAGTGGCCGTCCTGGTTTGCCCTCCCTGAGTGCCCGTGATGTCCGTCTAAGATACCTGGAATTCTTTGCGGGAAGGGGGGCTATCAATATGCCAGACTATGTGTGAAACCTTTATCAAATAAAAAAAAACATTAAGCAAATCTTTGGTGACATTTACTGCTTGTGTTTGTTTTAGCTGACCCTGACAGAAATGCGTGGAGTCCTGAAAATGGCGTGATTGTGTAACCTTACAAAGCACTGTTGGGTGTTATTTACTAAAGGCAAAGACACTTTGCACTACAAGTGCACTTGAAACTGCACTTGTAGTGCAAAGTGGATTTGCCCTTAGGAAATAACCCCCATTGTCACAGAAAGCAGCAATTAGAGCACCACAAAAGTGTTGTAGCGTTGAGACAATTATCCACACATTCTTGATTAAGAAACTTTTTAATACCTGCACAATCACATGTGCATTTTGACAAGGTTTTTAAAACAAACCAACATTTTTGTTGTATAACAATTTTTGGGGTGGCATTAGAAAAAGTAGAAATGTCCATTTAAGATAAAACAGGAATGTTTCAAACCAACAAGAAAGACACAAATCTTGAACTTACAAAGTTCACATTTGGTAGAACTTGAAGGCAATATCAGACATGAGTATTTAGGAACTGTGTTAGATATTGCGTTCAGATGGGGTGAAGTCACCCCCCGGAAAAGCCAAATTTTGAAGATGCACACCAATTTACAAATGTCAACATGTGCTAGCTGCCATCACGGGAGATTAAGGGACGTGTTTTGGGGGAGCAACCCCTTCCTCTCAGCTACTTTATTATCGAGGAAGGGGTTGCACCCCCAAAACGCATCCATTGATCTCCCGTGATGGCAGATAGCACATGTTGACACACTGTGTGCCTCTTCAAAATTTGGCTTTTCTACAATTCGACAAAAAATTTTAAAATTGTAGCACACCATAAAAGAAAGGGCTTTGGAGAGGTTTTAAACTCTCCCCAAAACATCAATGATATTCTTATTTTTTTGAATAACATCATTTATGTTTTTCTTGATATTTTCCAATACAACATTACACCCCATGATCTCCCCAATAAGGATCTGTGCACTTTCCGAGGTGAAATGCCCTGGATCCACAACATCACGATCACCTAAAAAGAGAGAAATAAAAAAAAAAAAAACATGTATTATAAATATGCCGGCATCCATCTCTTACCTGAGCCTGTGGTCGCAGACACTCAACTGTTGTGGTGACTAGTTCCACCACGTCTTCCTCCTCCTGCTCTTCTTGTCTTTGGGGGATTTTCCCTTCTTCCAGAGGTGGGGGGTCTCTGGTCTCCTCGGATGAGGGGTGTCCTCCGAGTCTTTTCTCCCCTATGTAAAAAAAAAATGGTATACTTAGCACACAGATATTTGATGGCAGAACTATAAATATGAAACATTGCTTGGAAGTGGGGTACAATTGTCTGTTTTGGGAGAGTTCCAAGATCCAATTTTGAGTGTCCTTTGTCAAGCTTCAATACTTTACCTGTTTTGTCCAAGCTTCACAGATGGAGACACCCCTATAGTATACACTGGAGCACCTGTGTGGGCCCCCTAATAAAAAGGGTGTTCTTGTGTCCCACACTAGTTCTCCAGTGTCCAGATGTTAAAACTGTTGCTGAGTGTCCTCTCCTTACACAGAATTGAGTTTGCATTTCATTCTAATAACAAACCCATCTACACAACCAAATTATTTTCATACAAATAGGCCCTAAAAAATGTGGCCTAATGCATATGGCCAAACAATGGTGTTTTATAGGCCGAAAGAAAAATGTTTGATACGAACGAATAATGTGCCCATGAACATGAAAGTTGCCATTTTAAACAGTACAACAGTTAAGAAAAGCACATGGAGCAGCACGAACGTAATAAACACAAAAAGAATAGGAACACAGGACAACTACTTACTTTTTTGCAGCACTCTCCGGATCTTTCGGTACTGCTCATGCTCTCTTAATTTCAGGTCTGACCACCGCTTCCTGAGCTGATCTTTCGAACGACATACCCTGAAATTCCGGAGCAGACTTTTGACCACTTTTGTTATTATCTTGGCCTTTCGGACATTGGGGTTGGGGTAAGGTCCATACTTTCCATCATAGTCAGCCCTCTTCAGGATGTCAACCATCTCCAACATCTCCCCAAATTCACATATTTGATGCCTTAAATCTTCTCCTTCTGGATCCAGACGTTTCTGGCTCTGGGCTTTCTTCCCCCTCCTCCTCGTTGCTATAATTAGCACGCACCTCCTGTGTCTCTGCCAGGTGCTCTTCCTCCACTGCGCCGAACGAAAAGGGGTGGGGAGTAGACTAGAAAGAACGTCAGGGGCGGGCAGAGTTAAACGCATGCGCAGTGTGTATAAAGCGTAACATGCGTGCGTAATACATACGATCTGTGAGTGGAGGAAGGAGTATCAGAGGAGCCGATCGTGATAACGAAGGTAAGATTTAAACTTGGGCCTATACTGCTTTAGATTGAGGCCTATATTGTAACAAGATTAGGAGAGTTTTGCCTGACATTAGGGTTTGTCTTGTGTTGTGTCCTGCAGTGAAAATGGATATCTTGAAAGATAACGACTTTATGGCAATCTTCATTGATATGTTCAGGGAGCTGCCTTGTCTATGGGAGATAAACCACCCTGAATATAAGAACCAAACAAAGAGGAAGGCAGCACTGGATCAATTGCTGTAATTTGTGAAGGCGGTGATCCCCACGGCAAACATCACCTATTTGAAGATCCTAATTGGTGGCCTGAGGAGCACTTATCTAAGGGAGCACAAGAAGGTCCAGGATTCCTAGAGATCCGGAGCTGCGGATGACATTTATGTCCCCAGGCTCTGGTAATATGACAGACTGCATTTTTTGGCAGTTCAGACTGAACCCAGGTCATCACTCTCCAGTCTTCCTTCCAGGCTTCCTTCCCCCCAGCTGAGGCTTCTGATGCCCAACCTGGGCCTTCCAGGCAGCAACATGTGGAGGAGCCCAGCTTGAGCCAGGTATAGCATTCCTCTAAATATTTCTGCTTGTCCAATCAATGATGTTAACTAGATGTTAGTTTGGAGTACTAATTTATGATTGTGATTGATGATGCAAAAACTAAAACCATGTCCTTTTTTCATACACAGGGAAGTCTCAGCCAGGAGGTGGCCGGGCCAAGCAGACTCCTGTGTGAGTCCTTAATTTTGGAAGCTCTCAATAAGGGGTTGAGGGGCCAAATAACATGTGCTAACCACATTTGTGACCTCACACATAGTCCTCCTCCTCCTCCTCCTCCTCCAGGTCCTACTACTCCTCCTCCTCCTCCTCCTTCTCCAGGTCCTACTCCTCCTCCTCCTCCTCCTCCTCCTCCAGGTCCTACTCCTCCTCCTGCCACATCTCCAATACCAGAGCCACAGCCAGGAAGGAAGCGTGGAAAGAAGACCAGAAAGTGATGACCTGGGTTCAGTCTGGTCTGGCAAAAGATGCAGCCTCCTGTAGTACCACAGCCTGGGGACACAGATGTCATCTGCTGCTTTCATGATCTCTGGGACTTCTGGAACAGACTGCACTCCCTTAGATAAGGACTCCTCAGGCCACCAATTTTGATGTTGAATAATTGATGTCTGCCCTGGGGGTCCAAGGCTTCGCCAATTTCTACTGTTTCTCCAGTGTTGCCTCCCTCTTTGTTTGGTTCTGAGCCCTTAATAAAGGATTTTTTGTTTCAGTTATACTTGCCTATGTTTGTTTTCCTTAAAAAAGGACAGTTGGTTTGTGAGGAGGCAGGTACATTTCAAAAATACTATGTGAAATTAACAAGGGACACCAACACCAAGCAACCTTCTTGAGATTAAATAATATAAGATATCAATGGTGTTGTGGTAACTTGACACACAAAACACACATAAAAATATTAGGGAGTAAGACTAACAAAAAAATAAAACAAAGATCAGCCTTGAAAAAAATACAAACCCCAAAAAAACCCCAAAAAACAGCCTTTAAAAAAAAAAAAACGAAAACAATACAAAAATAATTTTGTCAGATGTGAAAAATCAAAATATATTGAGGGAATCCCGATAAATAATAAAGAAAGAAGTTTGAGAGAAGTCTGTGTGAATATGAGCAGCAAAACTACTTCAGTCTTCTTACATTTTAAAAAAGAAGAGAGTGCGCTGTATTAAACCATTTTTTACATTGCACTGTGACGAAAGTGCTGTATCCATTGTGAATGCTAATTTTACCAGACTGAGCTGTTCCGTCTCGGAATTTCTTCTGAGCATGCATGGCACTTTGTGTGTCGGAACTGGCCACACAGGGTCGGAATTGACGCAAACAAATTTTGTTGTCGGAAAATTTTATAGCCTGCTCTCAAACTTTGTGTGTCGGAAAATCAGATGGAAAATGTCCGATGGAGCCCACACACGGTCGGAATGTCCGACAACACGCTCTGATCGGACATTTTCCATTGGAAAATCCGACCGTGTGTACGGGGCATAACACAGAAACCTACAACACACCATTTAGTACTCTTCCATGACAGGGACTCCTATGGTTCCATTCTATTTTTTAATGGTCCTTTTGCAGTAATTAGTAGAACATCTTCCCTTGCTGGTGGTGCATAGGAAGCTATAGACAATCTGATATACCTATCACTTTGAGCCATAAAAGGTTTAGTTATAAGAAAATCACTGAGAAAGCCAGTCTGGCCAAGAAAGGGTATTATGTGTACCCAAGAAACTGGAGTAACCAAGCCAGAGCACGTTGCTTTAAAAAGAGACACCGTGTGGTGGCAGTGTTGGTAAATACTAACTACTTTTTTGCAAACTGGACACAAGATCCTTTTCCTGACAAAGTGGATTTTGTTGGTGTAGTTAGAGCTGCAAAAGCTGACTGAATTGACTTGATAAAGTGCATAGCATGAAACATGTCCTCACAGTGATGGGACTAACTCCAGGATCTGCCTCTCTGTGCCTCTGTTCCACCCCATCTCCTGGTCACAACCCAATCCTCCAGCTCAGCAATAGACATCATCGCTCAGACGCTGCCCCTGTGTCACCACAACACATCTGAGTTCAAGCCACATGCCACTTACTGCACCTCAGAGGTTCTGCATGGATCATCCGCCCTGCGTTTGATGTGTGTCATAGCGCGCTGCCGCCCCTGCACGATCTCCAAATGCAGAGATCCACAGGAACTCTGGTCATCCCCACAGGGTAAGAAGTTCCTCTTTGTTCGATCTTGTGCGATCATGGCCATATATACACCCTTTGGCGTTCAGTGACACATCTGGGACCATTCCATCCAGTGACAGCCAGAATTGTATGGGTACAATACATTTATGTGATACATTGGCACTTGGTTTTGATAGACACCATGTAAGCTTTTAACCATCATTTAAATAAATGGTTTATCCTTTTTAAGAACTGTTTAGAAGATGTTCATATTATTTGATCATAAGACCGTGTCTTCCTCCAACAATCACACCAAGCTGATACCAGAGTCCAAGCGCTTTAAGGAACTCTTTTGTAATTCTGCACCATTTTCCTCTCCTTCCCAGGAGTGATCCCAAGCAGCTCAGACTCAGTGGACTAATAATTAATAATATTTTTCTTTGCAGGGGCTCCAGCAGGCGCCTGATCTATTTTGTTGTAAAAAGCTGACTGAATGGCTCTGTGAACTCACTACATGACTAACCAACCTGCCTCAAGTATGTTTTTTTTTCAATAGTCCACAGAGAGTCAAAGAGACCCAAAAGCAAGGCCTGCTGCCATTACTGTGTGATAGCATGAGTTCCATTTTGTTTGATTCCATTTCCCTGCCAGCAGTTCAGGTCTACATGTACAGAAAAAGTATATATTAATTATAAGTAATCTTTCTCAGCAACAAAAATACAAAACTTGTGAGAGGCACCAACAAATTTTAATAAAGAAAGTTTGCAGTGGCTGTCAGGATGGCTCACTTTAATATACACAGAAATGTAGTAGAGCCTGTTCACACTGTATTGCACTATGCACTTTAGACCCCTTTCATAATGGGGTGCTTTGCAGGCGCTACAGCGCTAAAAATAGCACCTGCAAAGTGCCCCGAAAGAGCCGCTGCTGTGTCTCCAATGTGAAAGCACAGAGGGTTTTCACACTGGAATGGTGCGCTGGCAGGACGGTAAAAAAAGTCCTGCTAACAGCATCTTTGGATGGTTGTATACACCGCTCTTTCATCCAATGGGGCATCGCTGCTACACCGCCAGCACAGCGCTGCTGCAGCAGCACTTTGCGGTGGCTTTAACCCTTTCTTGGCTGCTAGCAGGGGGTTAGATACAACATTCGTTTTATCTCGGATTTCATAACTTCGGATAAATTTGTAGTCGTTATGTTAACTAACAGCCAAATTTGAAAGGAAACTCAAATACCTAAAATTTAAAGTTAGTAATAGTTAAGTTATTATTAGTTAGTTATTATTTTAGATTTTCAAATTTTCGGGTTTTCGGATTTTCGGATTTTCGAAATCTGAGAATTTCAGAATTTTTGAATTTCAGAATTTTTGAATTTCAGAATTTTTTAATTTATGAATTTACAAGTATGCAAATTTACGAATATTCGGAAAAGTTTGTTAAATGAGTTTTCGTTAATTCAGATATTTCTGAATTAAGGAATTTGTTTAAATTTGTTAAAAAACAAATACGGAACTAAACAAATTGCACATGTCTACAATAAATATCTGAAAAGCAGTAAAACACCACATTGTTTTAATAACCAATAAAAACTTTAAAAAAAAGAAAAAGAAAAGCAGTATATTGATCAGGATAAAATACATTTATAAAAAAGGAATATTCTCTATACACAGCAGTTGTAAACAGAAAACTAGGTGGGCGCCTTATAATATTATATTGATGGAGCAGAACCTATAAATGAAAACACTTTTTAGCAATTAATGTGCTATAAAATGTAGTTACAATATGTTGTTTCCTATCCTGCAATGGATCTTCTATAATGGGATAACCTCCTACTCTATCAAAATGTAAAATCAATAGACGCAATGTTGTTTGCGCAATGCAATAAAACACAAAGCTGCAATCTTATTGATGCTATTGAATATATTTAATGTATTTGTTTTTCTTTCCAACACTACATTTTTTATTAACTGCAAAGTTTTCATTGCTTAATGTATAGCTTTGGTTTATCCTTCTATCTGGCATAAGGGAATATGAATTTATTTGCTTGTCCTACCTCTAAGGAATATACAGTATTATGTTGTTTGTAAATCGCTTTCTCTGTAGACTACCACTGAATAGTGTGCCATATTGTTTTGTAGTGATAAAGGTTAACATGAACCAACAATTCAGTTCCTGTGGATGTAAAAAAATATAGTGTTCTCCCACATGAATTACCAATCATGCCTATATTACTCTAATAACTTACCACATACCATTTGTTATAGGTTGATTTATGATAAATAAGTAATATTTTGTGACATAAAGTTGCTTTAAACATTTTTGCTATTTTTTTGCCACTTAAAATTAACTTTAGTGGATCATCTGAGGTGCCAAATTTGGCTACCCACAGGCAAAATGTCTTTATAAAATATTTGATGTAGAGTTAGTCATTTGTTAATCTTAAAAAAATGTATTACTCTTTAGCAAATGGATCCGAACAATGATAGAAAGTTCAATTTGTTAAATATGAATTTTTGAGGTATTTTTTATCATTCAAATTATCTTGTCCCATGTCTATTTGGACAGCTAATGCCAACTTTAGGTAAGTAAAGTCTCTAGTGTTTATGAAAATATGAAATTCAAAAAACAATGAGTCTGGTGCTAGGGGACTGGGACACAGGTTCCCTTGGGATCGATGTATGGTGCCCTGTAGGAGACCAAAAATCAGCTGTGTGGAGCTTCCACACCAGGAGCGATGTCGGAATAGGCAATAACAACACTCATGCCAAAAACATCCGGTGTTTAAGGGTGGCAGCCATTGAGTACATTCCAGGTGGATCCCTGACTGCCAATGAGAGGTTCTCTCTATTGTGCAAGTGATAATTCATCTGGATTTATAAATTGACATCCTTGTCTCCAAATGGGTTGAATGAGGGTTTAGAAGTACACAATATCATTTAGGGATGCTATCACTTGTTCTCTCTCCTGTTGTACTTTGTCCCTTTTCTTACAGTTTGAGCCCACGGATCACCCACCTTGCTTGTGATCTCATCTCATAATGTTTCCCATCTTTCACATTACTCTTTGGTTTTCATTTTAGGGTCAGGCCATCCACAGGTGGCTGTGTGGACTCTTATAGGCATGCATTTTTTGTATGTACATGCATGTATGAATGCAGTACTCTCACTGCTTCAGATACCAGATATCATAGCATAATCATTTTGGGTGTTATTTGTCCAGAGGTTATATAGTTCTTTGGTCTCTCATTTTATCTTACTGTCAGGTACTTACCAAGGCCGAGTTGCTTAGAGAAGCTCCCCTTGCAGCTGGGCGCACGATACCCTCTGGAAGTAGCACAGCGGGTATTGGGCATGAAGAAGCATGGGTCACCAGCAGGTAGCAGAGTAGCAGGGAGGTACTTCAAGGGGGGAGCTGATCCGTGCAAGGTGGCTGAAACTGGGCTGGAACTGGCTAGGTAGAAGCTCAAGCAGAGTCTGGAGATGTAGACTAGAGCTGGTTCAGAGAGGAAGCCAAGGATCAAACACAGAAGCAAAGTCCAGGAACAAGCCGGGGGTCAAACACGGGAAGTCAGGCAGAAGTGAGCAGGCTTGAAGATCAAACACTGGGATCAAGACAGAGGCAAAGTCCAGGAACAGGCCGGGGGTCAAACACGGGGAGTCAGGCAGAAGTGAGCAGGCTTGAAGATCAAACACTGGGATCAAGGCAGAGGCAAAGTCCAGGAACAGGCCGGGGGTCAAACACGGGGAGTCAGGCAGGTAGAGAAGTTCAAGAGATAAGCCAAGGGTCAAAGTGCAGGAGAGGTTCAGGCGAGGTCAAGGTCGATCCGGGTCACAACAGGCAGGCACAGGTACACAGGTTCAGGAACAGGTTACAGGAGCTGAAAAGGCAAACCAGCAATGATACCATACACAAGGCTGACTTTTATAGGCCTGCACAGGGAGACTTTCACTGTGCGCATAACTGTGCGCACGTGCGCTTACGGCGATTCGCGCACCAGCATGCGCCGGCCCGCAGAACTGTGTGCTTGGAAGCATGAACCCGTCAGATCGTGCACCCGTGTGCGCTGTAGCGCAGGAAAGTGCCGACGCTGGCAGGTCAAGCTTCTACTATTTCTCTGACAGTGGCTCGCATTCCTGGGTGACTTCTGTGGAAGTTCTGCACTAAGCGAGGGGCATGAATGTTATTAGAGGGTTCCCAAGAATTGTCTTCTGGGGGATATCCCTTCCATTTAACTAGATATTGGACCTGTCCCCCTCTCTTTCTGCAGTCTATTATAGTTTCTACCTCAAATTCCTCTTCCCCTTCAATCTCAATTGGAGGGGGGGTAGTTCTTCTCTTCCTGGAAAAGGATTTGGAGTTACTGGTTTTAGTAAAGAGGCATGGAACACTGGGTGTATCCTATATGAACTGGGTAGAGCTAGTTCGAAAGCCACAGGGTTTACTGCTCTCCTAATCTCAAAAGGGCCGATGAATTTTGGGCCTAGTTTATGTGAAGGATAGGGAAGTTTGAGATTGACAGCAGATAACCACACTTTATCTCCAATCTTGAAATTTGGGTTACTCCTTCTCCCTCTGTTGTAGTATTTCTCATAGTTGCTTTAAACTTTTTTCATGGCTTCCTGAATCTGTAAAAAATTTGTTTGAATAAAGTTTATCCGATCCTGTACTGCAGGGGTTGATACTTCAGGGATGGCGTCTGGTAAGAAAGAAGGATGGAATCTATAATTTGCCCAGAACGGTGTGTGGTTGATGGCAGAGTGTATGGAATTGTTGTAGGCAAATTCTGCGTAGGGCAGAAGGGTAGACCAGTTATCTTGGGAGTAGGAGCAAAAACATTGAAGATATTGTTTCCAAAGATTGGTTGGTCCTCTCCATCTGACCATTACTTTGTGGGTGGTACGCAGGCGAAAGGGAGATTTTGATTTCCAGGGACTTGCACAGATCTTTCCAAAACTTAGACATAAACTGGACTCCCCTGTCAGAAACGATGTTAAGAGGGTCACCATGAAGTCTTACAATCTCCTTTATGAAGATATCTGCAGTAGCTGAAGCCGAGGGAGTGCCCATCATGGGCAAAAAGTGAGCCATCTTTGAGAGACGGTCGACCACCACTAGAATGGTGGTAAATTTCTCAGAGGGGGGGTAGGTCCACGATGAAGTCCATGGAGACTTCTTTCCAGGGATGTTCAGGGACAGGTAAGGATCTTAGAAGTCCCCAGGCTTTAACCCCTTCCCGCCGACCGTACGCAGATATGCGTACTCGGCTTTCCGGGGTTATACCGGGATGATACCCGCAGCTGCAGGCATCATCCCGGTACCGTTGTTTACAGCGGGCGATCGGCTACCCGTGTATAACAACCGATGCGGCTAAAAGCCGCTCGGCTGTTATACCGGAGGAGCGGGAGGGGACATCCCCCCTCCTGCCGCCTCCCGCCGCTGTTACCGGGCCTCCCGTGTGATCAGGAGGCCCGGTGTCCATTTGGCTGCCTTCGGCGGCTGGGGGCGGGCTGGAACGAAGCTGTGAGTGGCTTCGTTCCAGTCTTCTCATTGTAAACGCGGAAGCGACGTCATGACGTCACTTCCCGTTTACTCGGCTGCCAATGGCGCTGAATTTAAAAAAGTACACAGTATTCAGAATCGCCGTTTTCGGCGATCTGAATACTTCGAAGTGTAAAGGAGGGATGGGGGGTCTCCCCCATCCCTCCATAAAGAGTACCTGTCACCACCTATTACTGTCACAAGGGATGTTTACATTGCTTGTGACAGCAATAAAAGTAAAAAAAAAAAAAAATTTTTAAACACAATTTATAAAGTACAAAAATAAATTAAATAAAAAAAAAAAAAATTTAAAGTGCCCCTGTCCCTGCGAGCTCGCGCAGCGAAGAAAATGCATACGGAAGTCGCACCCGCATATGTAAACGGTGTTCAAACCACACATGTGAGGTATCACCGCGATCGTCAGAGTGAGAGCAATAATTCTAGCCCTAGACCTCCTCAATAGCTCAAACCTGGTAACCGTAAAAAAATTTTAAAGCGTCGCCTATGGAAATTCATAGGTACCGTAGTTCGTCGCCATTCCACGAGTGCGTGCAATTATAAAAGGTGACATGTTTGGTATATATTTACTCGGCGTAACATCATCTTTCACATTATACAAAAAAATTGGGGTAACTTTACTGTTTGGATTTTTTTAAATTCATGAAAGTGTCACTTTTCCAAAAATTTGCGTTTAAAACACCGCTGCACAAATACCGTGTGATAAAAAATATTGCAACAATCGCCATTTTATTCTCTAGATTCTCTGCTAAAAAAATATATATAATGTTTGGGGGTTCTAAGTAATTTTCTAGCAAAAAATACGTATTTTAACTTGTAAACACCAAATTTCAAAAATAGACTTATGCCGCGTACACACGGTCGGACTTTCCGGCATACTTGGTCCGGCGGACCAGAGTGTGCCGGACAATCCGCCCGTGTGTAGGCACCGGCGGACTTTTCCGGCGGACTTTTTCCCAAAAGCCCGCCGGACCTAGATTTGAAGAAAGTTCTAAATCTTTCCGCCGGACTCAGTTTCGGGCGGAAAGTCCGCTCGTGTGTGTGCTGGTCCGACGGAAAGCCCGCTCGTGTGTATGCTGGTCCGACGGACCAGATACAACACGAGGGCAGGGTATTGCATCTCACGCTCGCTGCAATAGGAAAAACACATTTTCCTATTGCGGCGAGCGCGGGGCATACCAGGCCCTTAGGTCTGGTATGGATTATAAAGGGAAGCCCCTACGCCGAAAAAAACCGCGTGGGGTCCCCCCTAAAATCCATACCAGACCCCGATCCGAGCACGCAGCCTGGCCGGTCAGGAAAGGGGGTGGGGACGAGCGAGCGCCCCCCCCTCCTGAACCGTACCAGGCCGCATGCCCTCAACATGGGGGTGGGTGCTTTGGGGGAGGGGGGCGCCCTGCGCCCCCCCCCCCAAAGCACCTTGTCCCCATGTTGATGAGGACAAGGGCCTCTTCCCGACAACCCTGGCCGTTGGTTGTCGGGGTCTGCGGGCGGGGGCTTATCGGAATCTGGGAGCCCCCTTTAATAAGGGGGCCCCCAGATCCCGGCCCCCCACCCTATGTAAATGAGTATGGGGTACATGGTACCCCTACCCATTTACCTAGGAAAAAAGTGTAAGTAATAAAACACACTACACAGGTTTTTAAAATATTTTATTAAACAGCTCCGGGGGGGGGGATCTTCCTCCGGCTTCGGGGGTCTTCTTCCGGCTTCGGGGGTCCCTCCGCTTCATCTTCTCCCGGCGTCCGGTTGGTTCTTCTCCGCTCTCTTCTCCCGGTGTTCCTGTTCTTCGGCCGGCTCCTCTGCTGTCTTCAGGTAGCTCTCTTGCCAGCAGAGGTCCGGACTTCTGGGCTTCTGGGCTTCTTCTCTTCTCTTCTCCAAATGTTGACACGACGCTCTCTCCGGCTGGACTGCTCTCCGAGGGCTGCGTTGTGACTTATATAGGCGGAGACCCCGCCCCCTTTTGATGTCACAGTCCCTGGGCATGCTGGGACTGTGACGTTTTAGGGGGCGTGGTCAACATCACCCAGTGACCACGCCCCCTAAAACGTCACAGTCCCAGCATGCCCAGGGACTGTGACATCAAAAGGGGGCGGGGTCTCCACCTATATAAGTCACAACGCAGCCCTCGGAGAGCAGTCCAGCAGGAGAGAGCATCGTGTCAACATCTGGGGAAGAGAAGCCCAGAAGCCCAGAAGCCCAGAAGCCCAGAAGTCCGGACCTCTGCTGGCAAGAGAGCTACTTGAAGACAGCAGAGGAGCCGGCCGAAGAACAGGAACACCGGGAGAAGAGAGCGGAGAAGAACCAACCGGACGCCGGGAGAAGATGAAGCGGAGGGACCCCCGAAGCCGGAAGAAGACCCCCGAAGCCGGAGGAAGATTCCCCCCCCCCCGGAGCTGTTTAATAAAATATTTTAAAAACCTGTGTAGTGTGTTTTATTACTTACACTTTTTTCCTAGGTAAATGGGTAGGGGTACCATGTACCCCATACTCATTTACATAGGGTGGGGGGCCGGGATCTGGGGGCCCCCTTATTAAAGGGGGCTCCCAGATTCCGATAAGCCCCCCGCCCGCAGACCTCGACAACCAACGGCCAGGGTTGTCGGGAAGAGGCCCTTGTCCTCATCAACATGGGGACAAGGTGCTTTGGGGGGGGGCGCAGGGCGCCCCCCTCCCCCAAAGCACCCACCCCCATGTTGAGGGCATGCGGCCTGGTACGGTTCAGGAGGGGGGGGGCGCTCGCTCGTCCCCACCCCCTTTCCTGACCGGCCAGGCTGCGTGCTCGGATCGGGGTCTGGTATGGATTTTAGGGGGACCCCACGCCGTTTTTTCGGCGTAGCGGGGTTCCCCTTTATAATCCATACCAGACCTAAGGGCCTGGTATGCCCCGCGACGGGGCTAGTAAGGTGTCAATCTCGCCGATAAAAGCGGCAAGATTGACATCCTTTTCTAGTCCCGTCGCACCTGAGTCACGTTCAAAATGAACGGACTTGTCCGTGTGTGGGCAAGTCCGTTCATTCTGAAAGTCCGCCGGAACTCCGGCGAAAGTCCGTCGGAAAGACGGGCGGACTTAGCCCGCCGGAAAGTCCCGGCGTGTGTGGGCAAGTCCGTCCGTTTTAAAGTCCGGCGCACCTGGCGGACAAAGTCCGTCGGAAAGTGTGCCGGACCAAGTAGGATAGAAAGTCCGCTCGTGTGTACGCGGCATAAGTCATGAAAGGGTTTTTAATGTTTGATATTTTACTGTGTTGGCAAGTGAAACATGATTGTACATAATTCTTGCAGTCTTGCCTCCAACTCGGCCACCAAAAAGAATGATTAATCAGTTCGGAGGTCTTTTGTATTCCTAAGTGCCCTGCTAGCTTGTGGTCGTGAAAAGTCTGCATAATTTGGAGTCTCACTGAGGGAGGAACGAATACCTTGTCCTGGGCTCATAACAATCCATCCCTCCTTTCTAGAGAGGATATTTAGGATCATTGACTGGAGGCCTCTTTGATGATCGACTTGAGATTGGGCTGAATGAGGCAAAGGAAGTTGTGTGGGGACAGGATGGTTCCAGGTTCTATTGGTTCACATGTTTCAGGGAACATACGGGAAAGTGCATCTGCCTTCCCATTCTTGGTGCCCGGTCGATAAGAAATGTGGAAGTTAAACCTTGAGAAAAATAAGGCCCAATGGGCTTGTCGAGGTCTAAGGCGCTTGGCAGTCCGGAGGTACTCCAAGTTACGGTGGTCCGTGAAAATCATAATGGGTTGGGAAGCTCTCTACAGCAAGTATCTCCATTCCTCTAAGGAGAACTTTATAGCTAGCAGTTCTCGGTCCCCAACGTCATAATTTTTCTCTGGGGGGCTGAGTTTACGACAGGCAAAGGCCACTGGGTGAAGCAGTGCTTTTTGGCCACTTCTTTGGGAGAGGATAGCTCCTAACGCGGACTCTGATGCATCCACTTCTAGTACATAGGACAAAACTGGATTAGGATGTTGAAGAACGGGAGCTGATATGAAAAGTCTCTTTAATTCATCAAAAGCTTCCTTGGCTTCCGGTGACCAATAGAATTTAGCTTGCTGGCGGGTAAGCTGCGTGATGGGAGAGATGATTAAGGAGAAACCTTTAATGAACCTGTGGTAAAAATTGGCAAAGCCAACAAATCGCTGAACCCCCTTTTTGTCAGAAGGAGCTGGCCACTCCTGAATGGCTTTAACTTTTTGAGGATCCATTGCGACCCCTCCTGTGGAAATGATGAACCCAAGGAACTAGATAGTATCCTTCTCAAATTCGCATTTCTCTCCTTTTAGATACAGGCCATGTTTTCTGAGGATCGACAGCACCTTCTTCACATGTGTTCGGTGTAGCTCTACTGTAGTGGAAAAAAATCAAGATGTCATCAAGATACACGATCACAAAATTATCTAGATACTCATGGAAGATGTCATTGACCAGTAGGGATGAGCCGAACACCCCCCTGTTCGGTTCGCACCAGAACATGCGAACAGGAAAAAAGTTCGTTCGAACATGCGAACACCGTTAAAGTCTATGGGACACGAACATGAATAATCAAAAGTGCTAATTTTCAAGGCTTATATGCAAGTTATTGTCATAAAAAGTGTTTGGGGACCTGGGTCCTGCCCCAGGGGACATGGATCAATGCAAAAAAAAGTTTTAAAAACGGCCGTTTTTTCAGGAGCAGTGATTTTAATAATGCTTAAAGTCAAACAATAAAAGTGTAATATCCCTTTAAATTTCGTACCTGGGGGGTGTCTATAGTGTGCCTGTAAAGGGGCGCATGTTTCCTGTGTTTAGAACAGTCTGACAGCAAAATGACATTTTGAAGGAAAAAACTCATTTAAAACTACCCGCGGCTATTGCATTGCCGACAATACACATAGAAGTTCATTGATAAAAACGGCATGGGAATTCCCCAAAGGGGAACCCCGAACCAAAATTAAAAAAAAAAAATGACGTGGGGGTCCCCCTAAATTCCATACCAGGCCCTTCAGGTCTGGTATGGATATTAAGGGGAACCCCGGCCAAAATTAAAAAAAAAAAATGACGTGGGGTTCCCCCTAAATTCCATACCAGACCCTTCAGGTCTGGTATGGATTTTAAGGGGAACCCCGCGCCAAAAAAAAAAAAAAAACGGCGTGGGGTCCCCCCAAAAATCCATACCAGACCCTTATCCGAGCACGCAACCTGGCAGGCCGCAGGAAAAGAGGGGGGGACGAGAGTGCGGCCCCCCCTCCCTCCTGAACCGTACCAGGCCACATGCCCTCAACATTGGGAGGGTGCTTTGAGGTAGCCCCCCAAAACACCTTGTCCCCATGTTGATGAGGACAAGGGCCTCATCCCCACAACCCTGGCCGGTGGTTGTGGGGGTCTGCGGGCGGGGGGCTTATCGGAATCTGGAAGCCCCCTTTAACAAGGTGACCCCCAGATCCCGGCCCCCCCCCTGTGTGAAATGGTAAGGGGGTACATAAGTACCCCTACCATTTCACGAAAAAAGTGTCAAAAATGTTAAAAATGACAAGAGACAGTTTTTGACAATTCCTTTATTTAAATGCTTCTTCTTTCTTCTATCTTCCTTCATCTTCTGGTTCTTCTGGCTCTTCTGGTTCTTCTGGTTCTTCCTCCGGCGTTCTCGTCCAGCATCTCCTCCGCGGCGTCTTCTGTCTTCTTCTCCTCGGGCCGCTCCGCACCCATGGCATGGGGGGGAGGCTCCCGCTCTTCTCTTCTTCTCTTCTTCTTTTCTTCTTTTCTTCTTTTCTTCTCTTCTTCTCTTCTTCTTCATTTTCTTCTCCGGGCCGCTCCGCAATCCATGCTGGCATGGAGGGAGGCTCCCGCTGTGTGACGGCGCTCCTCGTCTGACAGTTCTTAAATAACGGGGGGGGCGGGGCCACCCGGTGACCCCGCCCCCCTCTGACGCACGGTGACTTGACGGGACTTCCCTGTGACGTCACGGGGAATGCCACAGGGAAGTCCCGTCAAGTCACCGTGCGTCAGAGGGGGGCGGGGTCACCGGGTGGCCCCGCCCCCCCGTTATTTAAGAACTGTCAGACGAGGAGCGCCGTCACACAGCGGGAGCCTCCCTCCATGCCAGCATGGATTGCGGAGCGGCCCGGAGAAGAAAATGAAGAAGAAGAGAAGAAGAGAAGAAAAGAAGAAAAGAAGAAAAGAAGAAGAGAAGAAGAGAAGAGCGGGAGCCTCCCCCCCATGCCATGGGTGCGGAGCGGCCCGAGGAGAAGAAGACAGAAGACGCCGCGGAGGAGATGCTGGACGAGAACGCCGGAGGAAGAACCAGAAGAACCAGAAGAGCCAGAAGAACCAGAAGATGAAGGAAGATAGAAGAAAGAAGAAGCATTTAAATAAAGGAATTGTCAAAAACTGTCTCTTGTCATTTTTAACATTTTTGACACTTTTTTCGTGAAATGGTAGGGGTACTTATGTACCCCCTTACCATTTCACACAGGGGGGGGGCCGGGATCTGGGGGTCACCTTGTTAAAGGGGGCTTCCAGATTCCGATAAGCCCCCCGCCCGCAGACCCCCACAACCACCGGCCAGGGTTGTGGGGATGAGGCCCTTGTCCTCATCAACATGGGGACAAGGTGTTTTGGGGGGCTACCCCAAAGCACCCTCCCAATGTTGAGGGCATGTGGCCTGGTACGGTTCAGGAGGGAGGGGGGGCCGCACTCTTGTCCCCCCCTCTTTTCCTGCGGCCTGCCAGGTTGCGTGCTCGGATAAGGGTCTGGTATGGATTTTTGGGGGGACCCCACGCCGTTTTTTTTTTTTTTTTTTGGCGCGGGGTTCCCCTTAAAATCCATACCAGACCTGAAGGGTCTGGTATGGAATTTAGGGGGAACCCCACGTCATTTTTTTTTTTAAATTTTGGCCGGGGTTCCCCTTAATATCCATACCAGACCTGAAGGGCCTGGTATGGAATTTAGGGGGACCCCCACGTCATTTTTTTTTTTTAATTTTGGTTCGGGGTTCCCCTTTGGGGAATTCCCATGCCGTTTTTATCAATGAACTTCTATGTGTATTGTCGGCAATGCAATAGCCGCGGGTAGTTTTAAATGAGTTTTTTCCTTCAAAATGTCATTTTGCTGTCAGACTGTTCTAAACACAGGAAACATGCGCCCCTTTACAGGCACACTATAGACACCCCCCAGGTACGAAATTTAAAGGGATATTACACTTTTATTGATTGACTTTAAGTATTATTAAAATCACTGCTCCTGAAAAAACGGCCGTTTTTAAAACTTTTTTTTGCATTGATCCATGTCCCCTGGGGCAGGACCCAGGTCCCCAAACACTTTTTATGACAATAACTTGCATATTAGCCTTTAAAATTAGCACTTTTGATTTCTCCCATAGACTTTTAAAGGGTGTTCCGCGGCATTCGAATTTGCCGCGAACACCCCAAATTGTTCGCTGTTCGGTGAACTTGCGAACAGCCAATGTTCGAGTCGAACATGAGTTCGACTCGAACTCGAAGCTCATCCCTATTGACCAGGTGTTGAAACGTCACCGGGGCATTGCAAAGCCCAAACGTCATCACTAAGTACTCGAAATGTCCAAATATGGACCTGAAAGCTGTCTTCCACTCGTCACCGCCACGTATCCGAACCAGATTATATGCTCCCCGAAGATTTAGCTTGGTGAATATTTGGGCGGTTCGGAGATGTTGGAAAAGTTCAGGAATGAGAGGGAGTGAATATCTGTTTTTAATAATGATCTTATTGAGCTCTCTA
Organism: Aquarana catesbeiana; assembly: GCF_042186555.1. Lineage (NCBI taxonomy): Eukaryota > Metazoa > Chordata > Amphibia > Anura > Ranidae > Aquarana > Aquarana catesbeiana. The sequence goes on from NC_133327.1 coordinate 551,092,688, forward strand.
TAGTCCACACAAGGTCTTAGTGATCCATCCTTCTTTTCCACAAAAAAGATTCCTGCCCCGGCTGGGGATGAAGAGGGACGGATAAATCCCTTTTCAAGGTTCTGTCGATATAGGAACGAAGAGCTTCTAATTCTGTTTCAGACAGAGGGAAAATGCGGCCGAAGGGGATTTCAGAGCCAGGGAGGAGATCAATAGGACAATCATAAGATCGATGGGGTGGCAGACTGTCAGCTTTTTTCTTGTCAAAGATGTCCAGAAATTCATGATAGGCTGAAGGGACATGCTGGAGAACCTCTGGCTTGAGCTGTATGGTTGAACAGGTGGCAGTTCTGTCATAGCTTGGCAAAAGACAATGCTGGGAGCAATACTTGGAAGAGAAGAGAATTTCTTTTTTGCTCCATTTGATCTGAGGATCATGGGCCTGCAACCATGGGAATCCTAGGATAATTGGAAACATGGGTGAGCTAATAATGTTAAAGCGAAGAAATTCTCTGTGGCCAGAGTCAGTGGAGATAAGGATGGGCTTGGTTTCTTGGGTGACCGGCCCTGAGCAGGGTAAGGACCCATCTGCCAGATGTATTTGCAGGTATTGTTTCTTGATTTGGAGAGGAATATGCAGACTTTGAGTGAGGGATGCGTCTAGGAAACAACTGCAAGCTCCTGAATTAATGATGACCAGTAGTTGAACTTCCTCTTCCGCCACCTGAAAAGAGACCGGAAGGACAAGGTGAGACTGGCTAGTACCAACAACCTGAAAGTTCATGGCAAACTGTGAACGGGACTTACTGGGTCTTACAGGGCAGTTGCGTAAGAAGTGTCCCGCTTCTCCGCAGTACAAGCAAAGGTTGGCCTGACGTCGGCGAAGTTTTTCATCGGGAGTGAGTGGAGACCGAAGTAAACCCAATTGCATGGGCTCGATGTCAGAAGAGACAGAGGGGACCATGGAAGGAGCAGGAACAGGAGGAACCCGAGATAACATCCAGATTAGTTTAGACGACTGGAAATGCTCAGAGCGTCGTTCCTGGAAGCGTCTATCAAGTTTGGTGGCAAGTTGGATCAGATCTTCCAGGGAGGCAGGAGTATCCACCAGAGCTAATTCGTCTTTTAAAATTTCCGAGAGACCCTGGCGATACTGGTATTTGAGAGCTGCCTCATTCCAGTTGGTGTCTCCTGCCCGTTCTTGGAATTCCACAGTATAATCTTCCACGGGTCTCTTCCCCTGGGTCAGGGTGTGCAAAAAAGTTTCAGCAGTGGCAGTGCGTTGCGGGTCATCATATAACTGTCCCATTGCATCAAAGGAAGTGTCCACTGAGTTGAGAAGGGGACTCTTCTGTTCAAGGAGATTGTGGACCCAAGATTGTGGTTCATCAGACAGCAAGGAGATGACGAATCCCACTTTCACAGTTTCGGACTGAAATGTCCTGGATTGGAGGGCTAGGTATAACTGGCAGGCATTTTTTAAATGCCCTGAACTTCTTCTGGTTCCCAGAAAATCGTTCCGGAGTGGGAACCCTGGTTTCAGGAAATGTCATTACTACTGCCGGAGCAGGGTTAGGTTGACCTTGCTGGGAAGATGTTCCACTGGCAGATGCTGATGTGGTATCCAAGAGACCGGGGGCTGTAGTCAGGTGCTGAAGGCGGCCTTCAATCTGAAAATAGCTATCTTGAAGTCTCTGAACAGCCTGGATAAAGGCTGAAACTTGCTGGCAAAGCACCTCAAAGGGAAAACCAGCTCTGTCGGCCTCGCTCATGGCTGGTTTGTACTGTCAGGTACTCACCAAGGCTGAGTTGCTTAGAGAGAGGCTCCCCTTGCAGCTGGGCACACGATACCCTCTGGAAGTAGCACAGCGAGTATTGGGCACGAAGAAGCACGGGTCACCAGCAGGTAGCAGAGTAGCAGGATGGTACTTTAGGTAGGGAGGTGATCTGTACAGGGTGGCTGAAACTGAGCTGGAACTGGCTAGGTAGAAGCTCAAGCAGAGTCTGGAGATGAAGACTGGAGCTGATTCAGAGAGGAGGCCGAGGGTCAAACACAGAAGCAAAGTCCAGGAACAAGCCGGGGGTCAAACACAGGAAGTCAGGCAGAAGTGAGCAGGCTTGAAGATCAAACACTGGGATCAAGGCAGAGGCAAAGTCCAGGAACAGGCCGGGGGTCAAACACGGGGAGTCAGGCAGGTAGAGAAGTCCAAGAGATAAGCCAAGGGTCAAAGCACAGGAGAGGTGCAGGCGAGGTCAAGGTCGATCTGGGTCACAACAGGCAGGCACAGGTACACAGGTTCAGGAACAGGTTACAGGAGCTGAAAAGACAAACCAGAAATGATACCATACACAAGGCTGACTTTTATAGGCCTACCCGGAGAGACTTCCACTGTGGGTACAACTACTCGCACGTGCCCGTGTGCTTATGGCACATCGCGCACCAGCATGCGCCAGCCCACAGAACTGTGTGTTGGAAGCATGAACCCTTCAGATCGCACACCCGTGCATGCCGTAGCGCAACTCTTCTGTGCAGGCGCACAGGAAAGCGCCGACGCTGGCAGGTCAAGCTTCTACTATTTCTCTGACACTTACTTTATACCATGTAGATCATGGTTTTATTCATTATAGTATTGATTTTATTCCACACTTATAATCAACTATCCAAAATCATTTGATCTGGGTATATAGATTCATATAAATTGTAATAGTATGATAATGTACAACTGATTTATATCATTACCGTTTTCAATGTTTTTATTATATTAATCCATTTTATTTTTATTTTTTTATTATTTTTTTTATTTTTTTAGTTTTTGTATTCTTCTTTTTTCTTTTTTTTGTTTTCTTTTCACCTCTCCCCCTTTTTTTTCTAACATTAGTTATTAATTAATATTAATTGAGTGCAATTCTTATGTTGTACTAACTTTATTGGATTGTGTTGCGGTGGTTAAATAGGCTATGGTTCCTTTAATAACATGACATATCCCGCGGCCAGTCCCTATTTAATCCCCATTGGCTGTCTTAGTCACATGACTTGAAGAAGGACTATGTCACCGCAGCACTGGTCCATACAGCTGGCTTACATCTTACCGCTTGCCAAGGTACTGTCACAGTGATCTCCATGCTGGTCAGCATTCCGTCCATGTGAGGAGAACTTTGTTGGTTCTCATAATTTTAAATCATTATTTTAATAAACTCAATTGTGTTTTACCTTATTGGCATCATCAGAGATTGTTTCCAGTAACTTAGCGATTAATTGCTTCCCCTCAATGGGAGTTTCCGTTCAGTGCTTCTAGTTGTGGCTGTTTTTCTCTGAGTGTGTTTACTACATACTGTACTACATACAGTATGAAAGTGGCATTAGGGGTGATGTTGGGGTTCGTGGGAAAATCCATAGAATTCACAAAGTTTGCGAATCATAAATCTTTGGAAAATTAGTATGTAGGTTCACTGCCAGACATAAGGAACAACCTATAATGCAGTACATAGCCTTTGTCTCTGGTTAGTTGAGTTCCAAGACCAGTGCTGTGGTGGTGAACTAGGCTCTTCATGTAAAGAGCAATCTCCTTAGCAGAGAGCACTGTGATTGGCCAAGGCATGCAGGTCAGGTGCATGCTTTGGCCAATCATCATACAGCAATGCACTGCGATCTCGCAGTGCATTATGGGGCATTCCCCAGCACTCGAATTTGCTGCGAACGCCTCATAATGTTCACTCTTTGGCAAACGGGTGAACACCTGATGTTCGAGTTGAACTTATGTTCAACCCGAACATCAAGCTCATCCCTACTCCTAAACAGCGACATGATTCAATGATCAGCAACCAATATATTTCATTTATAGTTTTTGGTTTAATACCGCTTTAAAAATAATTTGTCATCAGTTTCTAGGTGCCTAAATGTTATACTTGCAGCAGTTTCTTTGTTGCTGACAGAGTCCCTTTAAGTAGTAAAGCTGGCTGATCAAAATGACAGCCAGATGATTGGCATTTTCAGAAGGATGTTAGACATGGCAGTAAAGGTATAGCTCTAAGGAAAAGTTTTCTTTACTTGCCAGGCTATGGGAAAATTTACAATTTATAAATGTTTTTCCTAGGTGATGTACGTTGACAGAGAATTTATGAAACTCTGTTTTTTATAAGAGTAAATGACAGATGTTAGAAAAAGGCAGATATGTCTGTTTCTAATATAGCTTTACTGAAAGCTTGGTAGAAAACTCTCTTGTGATGTATTCTAGCTGGTATTATCCATGTCTTGTCAAGGAGAACCCTCAAACTCTTTTGTAACAGCTAAAATCCAGGTTTTCATGTGGATGTATCAAAACAAACCAGGAAAAAAAATACCAGATCTTTTTGTAGAATGACTAAAGTAAAACTCTTGCCAAAAATAGAGTGTATAAAGACTTAAAAACATTGTGAAGGTTTGTACTATCACATTTTACAGATGAACATTTTTTTTATATTTGTTAGGCTTAGTTGTTGTTTGGACATAGTTACATTCAACCATTAAAAGAATAACTAATACATGTAGAATTACAATGGTGAGAAAAAATCAACTTGCCCCTTAAGTTAAGACAAAGTAATTGATTTTTTTTTCCATTGAGTTAAGTTTTTGATTGAGTTTTTCAAAGAACACTGTGGTGATTGAAGGAACAGCATGGGGGTTTTACAGAAATGCATTACAACTTTCTTTGCAGCTGTAAAGATGTGTATAAGCAAATTAATTTGGCTCTTAGCATATTTCTCAGGTTTTTTTTTGCAATGCTACATATGGTTCCTTACACATAGGGAAGACCAGGACACATTAGATTTGTCAATACATTTTAGACCAGATATGCTTCACTTTCAGACATTCCCGTCAGATTATGAAGGTACCTTTCATTTGACACCTACAAAAAGCGTGAAAAGGGGTAAGTTGGTAGGGCTTTGTAGCTTCTGGCCAGAGCTAGATAATGTTTTGTAAATAATTTATAATTTGTTTCAAGGGCTGAAACAGTCCTAGAACTTTTAGAAAAGGATTCCCTTATTATCCCATATGGTCTTAATCTTTGTTGTTTACCATACCTCCTAATTCCTGTTCTCATTTGACTGCATATGGGGGTGGAAAGCAGTGGAATGCATATAATTGTGGACATAAGATGAAAATAATTCCAGAGAATGTGGATCAGAAATGCATGGAAATTCTAATGGTGTTTTTTTTTTTTTGGGTTAGGTCAGTAGTATTTTTTTTAATGGGTCAATATATATATGTTTTACTTGTAGGTAACAAAATATTTCTTTAGGTGAGAAAAGCTAATATTTTTGTAAAGTTGGACAGGGTTTGACACCAGAGAAGTTGGACACCAAAGGAAGAGTAAAATGCCATAGGGTTTGTTAAACCTGAAGTGAACATTTGGTTTCCTATAATAGTTAAAGTGGTTCTAAAGCCTCAAGCCTTAAGCCTTCTGTGTCACAGACTCCCCCCTCACCGCCCCCTTATTCTTACCTGAGCCCCATCGCGATCCAGCACTGTGCATGAGAGCTGCAGCTACCTGGCTTTGCCCTTCCTCCTTGGGCAGATCAATAGCAGCGGGAGCCATCGGCTCCCACTCCTGTCAATCAACTTAAGTGACAAGGGAGCGAGAGATGGGGCTGAGTCCCACTGTCTTTCTTAATTGACACAGCAGAGGGTCTTGGGAGTGAACCTGTATGAGAGCCCCCATGGGAATTGGCTAGCTATTGGGGGCACCAGCAAGAGAGGAGGGGCCAGGAGCACCGATGACTTTTGTCCGAAGGGTATTGGCCCAAACTTGTCTTGCATACAAATGACACACAATTGTCAGCCAACAATCCCAAATGTAGTGACATACTAGACGTACTATGAGCTAATAAAAAGGAAGTTCAATTGTCATGCGCCACCCTTTGGGCTCCTTCTGCTAATTTCGTGTTAGTAGAAGTTTGGTGAGTGTCGATTCGTGCTTTTCAGTTCATGCTTGTCAGTTCATTTCTGAATGGGCGTTCGTCAACTAGCCATGTTGCATTCTCATTGGAGAGATCGTGCTATCATTGGGCTTGGAGAATTATTGCTTTGACCCAAGTCCAGCCCAGGAACAGGAGGAGGAGAAGTTCTTGGACCAAGAATTGGTTGCTTAATCGTGACCAATTCTCTCATATGCCTTTGCTGCGGGAACTCCAGGAGAATAATCCTGATGATTTTAGGAATTATCTCCAGATGACGGACCCCTGCTTTCACCATCTCTTGGCATTGCTGACCCCTATAATAAGAAGCAGTACACATGCATGCAGCTTGCCATTACTCCTGAGCAAAGGCTCATAGCCACCTTGCAGTACTTGCCGACGGGGAGAAGTTTCCAGGACCTGAAGTTTACAACTGGGTTCTCCCCACAGGCTCTGGAACTCATTATTCCAGAGACCTGTTCTGCCATTATTCAAATCCTGCAGAAGGACTATATTCGGGTAAGTTTTAGTCTTTAACATCACATTCTATGTATTTAATGTTTGCTAATGTATAGTATTTATTTCTTCATGCCATAATTACCATTATTGTAATATGCTGTGAATGTCCTCTTTGTCCTCATGCATGCTATAAGCTTTTAATGCTCCTTTTTTGTCCTTCATGGCAATAGTGTAAGTAAGGAGGGGCTGGCCAAAGTATCACACATTATTTATGCATTCAGCTCTCATGGAAGTGGAGAGGGTTACCTGTACAAAACATCTACCCATTACTTCCCCCCACCATAAATTTTTTCTAATGGGCCACCAGAGGGGGTGATGAATCTGATAAGTTGACCTTACACTTTTGTCTTTAAATACTCATTTCAATTTTATACTTCTGTTGGCCAAGAATGTTTTTGTCAAATCTGCTTGCAATGTTATGTGCAGAAGTAGTAATCTCTTCTTACTTTTTTGACTCCACAGTTTCCTTCCACCCCCCCAGTAATGGCAGGATGTTGCAGGCCAGTTTCAGCATCAGTGGGATTTTCCCAACTGTGGTGGTGCTATTGATGGGAAACATGTAAGGATTGTCTCACCACCCAACTCGGGCTCATACTACTACAATTACAAAGGCTTTTGCAGCATAGTGCTGCTAGCTGTATTTCTGCAACGTATGAGTTTCGTTTTTTGGATGTTGGGAAGAACGGCGCAACTCGGATGGAGGTGTCATCATGCAGACAGAGTTTTACCATCGGCTCCAGAATGGCACCTTAAATTTGCCACCTGCTCAGGACAATGTTGAGGGCCTCAATTTTGTTTTTGTGGCAGATGAGGCCTTTGCTCTGGGGGAACAGGTTATGAAGCACTTTCCTATGAGGAACCTCACCCCAGAGCAAAGAATCTTCAATTACAGGCTCTCCCGTGCCAGAACGGTTGTTGAAAATGCCTTTGGCATCCTGTCAAGTCACTTCAGGCTCTTTTTAACCCCATCAACCTGGCCCAATATAAAATAACCTGTTGTTTTGTGCTGTTGCATCCTCCACAATTTTTTACGGAGTAATGCGAGCAGCTATCTTTCATCACTGCCAGCTGATGCTGACCCCGCAGTGTCAGGCCCAGCTGAACAGGCTGCAGCTCGTCCATCAGTGGGAAACATGATAGCTCTGGAACCTGCCTGTGCTGGGTTGCCCTCACAAAATGCCCACGATATTTGCCAAAAATATCTTGAATATTTTGTGGGTAGAGGGGTAGTGGCTTGGCAGTAAAATGTAGCTGATCAAGAATCATAATTTCATCATAAACTACTATTTAATTTGATCAACTGTTGTTTGTGTTTCTTATCTGTATAATAGGTTGTCAAGTGGCTTTTTGTGTCCATTTTAGACAATAGTGCAAACTTACCTTATTTTCTACATGAGGTGACAATCTCTTCTTCAGCTAACTAATATGTTGTGCTGTGGGTCTGCTACACACACACACAATGTTTTTATTCATAATGTTTCTAATGCATTAAGTTCAAAAATATTATGCTTTTCCAACTCCTTTAATTTCTTTGAGGACATAAAATTGCCTCATTTGGGCACATTTTAAGCATATTGTCACTGTAACTACACCAACTTAACAAATACACTGGTATTGAGCATTGAAATTATAAGCCACAGTAAAAAACATTTTAGTAAAAAACATTTTACTCAAAGCACATGTGCGTTTTAAGGTTTTATAACAAACCAACATCTTGGTGTATAAACATGTATGTTTTCCATTATTTTGCCTTTTTTGGGGCTAAACAGGCTTGTTTGAAAACATAAGATACACATCCCCAACTCAGGAACTTACAAAGTTTGCGTTTGTTAAAGTGAAGGCCATATGAGACATTAGTATCCCAAGACTGTGTTAATGTTGCCTTCCTCAGATAGGGTGCTAACGGGTGACCCCGCCCCCCTCTGACATCATGGGGAATGTCACAGGGAAGTCCCTGTCAAGTCCCTGTGCATCAGAGGGGGGGCGCGGGGTCACCGGGTAGCCCCGCCCTCCATTATTTAAGAACCGTCAGAAGAGGAGAAGAGGAGAAGCGTCACACAGTGGGAGCCTCCCATCATGCTGAATGTGAAGCGGCCCGGAAGACGAAGGGAAGAAGACACCGCGCAGGAGGATGCCGGACGAGAACACCAGAGGAAGAACTAGAAGAACCAGAAGAACCAGAAGAAGAAGAAGATGGAGGAAGAAACCAATGGAAGATAGAAGATAGAAGAAAGAAGATAAAAGATAGAAGAAGCATTTAAATAAAGGAATTGTCAAAAACTGTTTCTTGCCATTTTTAACATTTTTTACACTTTTTTTGTGAAATGGTAGGGGTACCCCTTTACCATTTCATACAGGGGGGAGGGCCGGGATCTGGGGGTCCCCTTGTTAAAGGGGGCTTCCAGATTCCGATAAGGCCCCAGCCTGCAGACCCCCACAACCACCGGGCAAGGGTTGTGGGGATGAGGCCCTTGTCCCCATCAACATGGGGACAAGGTGTTTTGGGGCCACTCCAAAGCACCCTCCCAATGTTAAGGGCATGTGGTCTGGTATGGTTTGGGGGGGCGCTCTCTTATCCCCCCTTGTGGCCTGCCAGGTTGCGTGGTCAGATAAGGGTCTGGTATGGAATTTAGGGGGACCCCCACGTCCTTTTTTTTTAAATTTTGGTTCGGGGTTCCGCTGTGGGGAATTCCCATGCCGTTTTTATCAATTAACTTTTATGTGTATTATTGGACCGGCAATTCATTAATAGCCGCGAGTAGCTTTAAATGACTTTTTTTCCTTTGAAATGTCATTTTTCTGTCAGACTGTTCTAAACACGGGAAACATGCGCCCCTTTACAGGCATACTATAGACACCCCCCAGGTTAGAAATTTAAAGGAATATTACACTTTTATTGTTTCACTTTAAGCATTATTAAAATCACTGCTCCCCAAAAAATGGCTGTTTTTAAAACTTTTTTTGCATTTATCCATGTCCCCTGGGGCAGGAACCAGGTCCCCAAACACTTTTTATGACAATAACTTACATATAAGCCTTTAAAATTAGCACTTTTGATTATTCATGTTCGTGTCCCATAGACTTTAACGGTGTTCGCGTGTTCGAACAAATTTTTTGCCTGTTCGCATGTTCTGGTGTGAACTGAACAGGGGGGTGTTCGGCTCATCCCTACTCACTACATAAGGCTTTGTTGCCCAAACTGATTTGCATCCTTAAATGAACAAAGTACGTATTTGTACTTTCCTGCAAACAAAATGCAGCATTCCTATGCAATAAAAGGTATGTGAACCCTTTTGGAATGATATGGATTTCTGCACAAATTGGAGTGATCTGATCTTCATCTAAGTCACAACAATAGACAATCACAGTCTGTTTAAACTAATAACACACAAAGAATTAAATGTTACCATGTTTTTATTGAACACACCATGTAAACATTCATAGTGCAGGTGGAAAAAGTATGTGAACCCCTAGACTAATGAGATCTCCAAGAGCTAATTGGAGTGAGGTGTCAGCCAACTGGAGTCCAATCAATGAGATGAGATTGGAGGTGTTGGTTTCAGCTGTCCTGCCCTATAAAAAACACACACCAGTTCTGGTTTTGCTTTTCACAAAAAGCATTACCTGATGTGAATGATGCCTCGCACAAAAGAGCTCTCAGAAGACCTATAATTAAGAATTGTTGACTTGCGTAAAGCTGGAAAGGGTTATAAAAGTATTTCCAAAAGCCTTTCTGTTCATCAGTCCATGGTAAGACAAATTGTCTATAAATGGAGAAAATTCAGCACTGGTGCTACTCTCCCTAGGAGTGGGCGTCCTGTAAAGATGACTGCAAGAGCACAGCGCAGACTGCTCAATGAGGTGAAGAGGAATCCTAGAGTGTCAGCTAAAGACTTACAAAAGTCTCTGGCATATGCTAACATCCCTGTTAGCGAATCTACGCTACGTAAAACACTACACAAGAATGGATTTCATGGGAGGATACCACAAAGGAAGCCACTGCTGTCCAAAAAAACATTGCTGCACGTTTACAGTTTGCACAAGAGCACCTGGATGTTCCACAGCAGTACTGGCAAAATATTCTGTGGACAGATGAAACCAAAGTTGAGTTGTTTGGAAGAAACACACAACACTATGTGTGGAGAAAAAGAGGCACAGCACACCAACATCAAAACCTCATCCCAACTGTGAAGTATGTTGGTGGGGGCATCATGGTTTGGGGCTGCTTGCTGCGTCAGGGCCTGGACGGATTGCTATCATCGAAGAAAGAATGAATCCCCAAGTTTATCAAGACATTTTGCAGGAGAACTTAAGGTCATCTGTCCACCAGCTAAAGCTCAACAGAAGATGGGTGTTGCAACAGGATAACAACCCAAAGCATAGAAGTAAATCAACAACAGAATGGCTTCAACAGAAGAAAATACGCCTTCTGGAGTGGCCCAGTCAGAGTCCTGAACTCAACCTGATTGAGATGCTGTGGCATCTCAAGAATATTGCTGAACTGCAACAGTTCTGTAAAGAGGAATGGTCAAGAATTACTCCTGACCGTTGTGCACATCTGATCTGCAACTACAGGAAACATTTGGTTGAAGTTATTGCTGCCAAAGGAGGTTCAACCAGTTATTAAACCCAAGGGTTCACATACTTTTTCCACCTGCACTGTGAATGTTTACATGGTTTGTTCAATAAAAACATGGTAACATTTAATTCTTTGTGTGTTATTAGTTTAAGCAGACTGTGATTGTCTATTGTTGTGACTTAGATGAAGATCAGATCGCATTTTATGACCAATTTGTGCAGAAATCCATATCATTCCAAAAGGGTTCACATACTTTTTATTGCAACTGTAGAAGCAAGGACAGACACAAAGTTGGTTCCTACTTTTTTAGATGTAACTTGGTTAACAGCCACATTTCTTATTAAAGTTTCTTAAAAAACTACAAAAATTACAGGTAAAAGTATAACTTAAAAAACTGGTGAAGGTATTCAAGTTTTTGGGTGAAATAGTAATATACAAAACACAGATATTTGTACAATATGTGAAAGCACACCTTCAAGCTTTTTGCGCATGACAATACTTTTGGACAAGCTACCCCACCATATTCAACAATGTGCGGTGTCCAGTGCTGTAGCTGGGGGAGCAAATCACCCTGAGAAATGGGCAAAGTTAAAATAGGAGCTGGCAACTCAATGATTCCTCTTTTTCTCACCAAAAATGTAAATAGGAAACAAGCTGATGTGTTTCATCTAAAGCATAATTACTCATCTGAAGAAGGCTGCAAGTGCTGAAAGGCATTGGTTTGATCCTGTTTAACATGATGTAGGCAACAAAAAAGATCATGACAAGTCACGGAGGTTCATATGTCAATCTTTTGCTAAAGTGAAATTGTACATTCAAATATAACAGTTGCAACTATTAAAAAAATGTGCAAAGGTTAATCAATTTAAAACTGTACAAACACATGTACAACATAACGAAAAAAATAAAACATGTTTGGTTTTTAAATTTTTGCTTAAATAGCGAAGATGTTCCCTATTCTCTATTGCAAATCAAGAGCTCACTGATAAGTATTTGTGCACTTGCACTGCTGAAGTGAGTTCGGTCTTCCACAACATCACCTAAAAGAAAAAAACACACCATGTATTAGAAATATGCAGGCATCCATCTATTACTTGAAGCTGTGGTCTCAGACACTGACCTGGGGTCAACACAGTTTCGAGAACTTCACACAGTACTTCCTGCACATCAGCATCAACATCTTCTTCAGGGTGTCTGGTGAGTTGACTTTCTGTATCTTCAGGAGGTGCAGGGTTACTGGTGTCCATACACAGCTCAGATGTCCCTCTTCTTTTCTCCCCTATGTGAATCCAAAAAAGACATACTTTGCAGACAGATATGTTAGGCTAGAAATAGTAATATGAAACATTGTTTGGAAGTGTCTTTGAAGTGTCTGTTTTGTTTCTGTTCCAAGCTGAATACATAATTTTTTTCCCTTTCCAAAGCAGGAATACTTATCTGTTTTGTGCAAGTTTCACACATGGAGATACCCCTAGTATCCACTGGAGCACATGCGTGGGACACCATAACAAGAGTGTATTGGTGTCCCACATTGGTGCTCCTGCATCCAGCTGCATAACAGCTGCTGAGTGTCCTCTACTGACACTGAATAAGGTTGACATTTCATTAGCTTCAAACACATCAAGACAACAATCTAATGAACTTACTTACATCAAAATAGACCATAACATATGCATTTAACATGCATTTCCCAATAACAAAGTACTAGCGGTTGATCAAACAATGTTTACTGTCCTGCAAACAATTCCTGTGTCCACGAAAATAAAACTTGGCATTTTAAACTGTAGAATAGTAAAGAAAAGAACACGGACCAGCACAAAAGTAATAATAGGAACACAGGACAAATACTTACTTTTTCACAGCACTTTCCTGATCTTTCTATACTGATCTTTCTCTCTCAATTTAAGGTCTGACCAGCATTTTCTCAACTGATCCTTGTTTCGTCGTACCCCAAAATTCCTGTGCAGAACCCAGATCTATGATTTGGATGCCCCATCACAGCAGCCCCACCCACCACACCAGCCCCACCCACCACAGCAGCATGCTGGACATTGGCAGTTCCAGCCCCAATACCCCCAACAACCACAACAACCCCACTGTGCTGGGGATTTTCATCTATACAATTATTAATTTGCTTTTTGTTTTTTGTTTAAAAATTATGATTTTAGTTGTCATATTTTATTTCTTTTTGTATGCTGAGAGTGCACGTTTTGTTTAAGTTATTTAATTTTTATTTGGATGGCAGATAACATGTCTAATCTATTTACTTTTTTTTTGGAATAATGCACAAGAAAAAAAATGGCCTCTGCCGATGTGGAAGGGAGCATTGACAGCTATGGCCTCGGTTCGGTCTGGTCTGTCAAAAACCGCAGGCTGTGGTAATACCACAGGCTGTGGTCCCCAGGCTGTGGTAATACATTCACATAATTGAGGTCTGCCCTGGGGTACAAAGGGTTCACCAATTCCAACAGTTTCTCCATCACTGCCTTCCTCTTGGTTTTTAGAGGACCTTCTTGTGATCCCTATTAAATAAAAAATAAAAAAATAGAAAAATACTTGCCTATGTGTTTTACTTCTAATGACAGTTTGGGAGTAGGTAGGTACATTTAAAAAATGCAATGTAAAATTAACAAGGGACAACAACATAGCTGTATCTTTGATCTTCTAAACTACAGGATAATGATGTTGTGGTAACTTGACCCCAAAAAATAAAAAATCTTCTTGATATCACTGGAAAAAAAAAACATTTTAAATACATTTGGCAGAACTCCATCAGTATGTCAAGAACAGCTTCATTATTATCCCATTATAAAGAAGAAGAGAATGTGCGCTGCATTTGGAGATTTAATAATTTGCCGCGTCACAAATGTTAATTCTCCATTACGAATGCTAGTTTTACAAGACCGACTGCTTCCGGCTTGTCCTTGCCTCCGAGCATGCGTGTTTGTACTTTGGACTTTTGTCCTACGGACTTGTGTACACACGCTTGGAAAATCTGAAAACAGACATATGTCCGTGGAAATTTTCAAACCCTGCCATCCAACATTTGTCCGTGGAAAATCCAACAATAATTGTCCGATGGAGCGTACAAACGGTCGGATTTTCCGCCAACAACCTGTCACACAATTCCCGTCGGAAAATTTGATTGTGTGTATGCGGCTTTACACCTAAGTGCGGAATTTAAAAAAAATATTATAACAGCAGGAATGAGTCAAAGTGGTTAAAGATGTCAACGGCAGAATGTAAGAACAGATGTAAACAAAACTGAAAATACCCTGAAATATACCTACCATTATTGTATGGGAGCAATTGTTGATTAGCTGGAAAGTTCCAACCTAACCAATAGAGTTTTTCCAAAATGATTAAGGGTTTTCCAAGGCATGCAGCTGATGCCATGGATACCCTCTGTTTTAAATAAAATCTGAATAAATCACATACAGTATACAACACATGAATCAGCAAAGTCCCTTCTAAATGGATTGGAACTGATCCAGAAACATGGACAAGCAGACAAATCTGGAAATAGAGTGATGAACCTGATAGCACCTTTTCTTTTTTTTCCTAATCAACTGCTCTACAACAAAGACAGAAATGCACTAAATAGGACAAGCGGGCATAAACTGTTACAATGTCATATTCATAGAAAAGCTTTAACCCTTGTTATATCAGTAGCAGGTTGTAGCATAAGTTTTACCATTTGCTACTAAAACAATTCTATAAAGCCAGTTTCCTAGTTATGGGGCTGTATGTTCTAAATTTACACCAAGTTGAAGATACACTTTAATTGCTTTTTTTTTAGCTTGAATATTATTTTTCTGTTACTGTCACATAATTAGCTATGCAACTTATCACAGTGCCAACTTGCCCTTTTAAATTGTATTGTTTGTTGTTTTCTATTGTGGACCTAGCTGTCAAACATATCCTACTTTCCATTCACCTAACTTAATTTCTGTCTCTTTTACACTCTGTATGCCAGTACAGCCTGGCAGACTGACATGTCATGCACTTAAGTTAACACTCAAAAAAAATTCACAACATAATTATAATAATTTCATTGCAGCACAAGTGTGTATGGTTAAAACAATGACTATTCCTTTTCTGCAGCCATCTAAGATTCTCTAAGACTTGCAAAAAATAAGATTCATAATTTTCTTGTAATTATAGCAACCATAGCAGCAGTGAGTACATTCTGTACACTGCTTTTTGTATGTAGAGCACACCTAGCAATTAAATTATCTGCTCACATGACTATCCCATTGCTTTCCAGCCAGCTTTTCTATTACTACAAGCAATCTTCCACCTATGTGTTCGAGAGATTGTCTGAATTTGATTGAAATGGATTGAAATTGACTGCTTTAATACAGGCTACTGAAAAAACTCTTGACTTTCAATTTCATTGAAAATGATCAGATTTTTCTGCCAGATTTGATCAAGGCAGTTTTGATCCCATCTCTCTGTAGTTAATCAAAATCTTTATTTTCTGTGTTCGATCATTTAAGATTTTGATTTCAGCTAGGAAGCAAGTAGATGAAATTGCCAGAATGTTGTCACATGTATGGAAAGATGAACATTTTTAGTTCTGATCTGTAAATACCCCAACATTAACAAGCAATTTTTCAGTGCAGTGATAGTTAGGCTGCCAATTACTCATACAACACGGTACCCACCGTACCATCTTCACTAATCTGTAGCTAAATAAATACTTTAAAGCAGAGCTCCAGGCTCCACAACATTTATTTTTAAAAGAACCACCACAATTGTTATTACTTGTACTGCAATAATTGGCTAATGGTATAACTGTATTCAAAACTCGTCAGCAGGCAGGGGCCATGGTGGATGTGGGCATCTGAGGCCCACTGCTGCTTACTTATGCTATTAGATGCAGCTGGCTACCCGCGGCACAGTTTTTTGATTGCAGGTTGCAATAACAATGGGGGCGTTGGTGGAAGTTCCTGCCCCATTGTTATGGCAACCTGTCAATCAGAAGATAATCCGGGAATCAGGTGCGGTAGGGGAAATAACGCAAGATTTCAGTAGTAGGCAATTCCCTTAGACTCCTGGGGTAGATGACGCCATTATCACCTTATGCTGACATTGTCTAGGTCTGTCAAACCGAAAGTGCCGCATACACAACTAAAAATGAGGTACTGGGACAATATTGTCCATTTAGGAATGCAATGCGAATGGGTATGTGGATAAAAGTAATTTGTAAAAATGGGTGAAACTCTGCTTTAATACGGAAGTGCAAGTCGCAAGTAGGTTCTCCTTACCTATCTACATTCTGTTCAGGTGTTTGGAGGACACTTGGAGCCAGAGCACTGACTTTTCAGATTTCTCATGTCTATTTTGGGACCCTAAAGTGAGTGCTGCATTTGCTTTTCATGTCTGTGAAAGGACTGTGCAATGTGTATGTGGGTGGGCAGTGGGAGTTGTATTATAATGAGCCAGTTTGAATTATACCATAGGTTCCTTTAAGTGCACTTAGGGGTGTGCATTGTATCATTCTGTTTAGACATTCCTTATCATTTATTCATCTGCACTGGGAATTTTTAGCAAAGGAGTCTTTGTCTTCAGAGCAGGGAATCCTAGTATCTGAAATGTTGGAATACGAAGGGATAACGTGAACTTGTGGCACCAAATGAATTAAATATTCTGAACATTGTGATCAATCATCTCTGTAGCTATAGGCATTGTGGAGAAATTACTCAAAATTCACAACAGAGGCACACAAATCTATTTTTTTTCTATGAGAACAGATCTTGGCAGTCTGCCAGCCCTCTGACATAAACATCTATTGTAGCAGCTGTTTTTAAGCTATTTAAAAAATGACTAAAACACAACTTAAAAGTCTTTGTTGTGAACAGTTGCTGTACAGTACAAGCAGGTAGAGTGAAGGCTTGTTTTAAAGTTCGCTTACTGTTTGTGAATAATATGTAAAAAATTTAACCAATTCAATACCCCCTTCCTGCCCAGACTAGTTTTCAGCTTTCAGTGCGCTCACAACTTGAATGACATTTACTCAGTCATGCTACACTGTACCCCAACAACATTTTTATAATTTTTTCACACAAATAGAGCTTTATTTTGGTGGTATTTAATTATCACTGGGTTTTTTATTTTTTGCGACATACAGTGGGGATGGAAAGTATTCAGACCCCCTTAAATTTTTTACTCTTTGTTATATTGCAGCCATTTGCTAAAACCATTTAAGTTCATTTTTTCCTCATGAATGTACACACAGCACCCCATATTGACAGAAAAACACAGAATTGTTGACATTTTTGCAGATTTATTAAAAAAGAAAAACTGAAATATCACATGGTGCTAAGTATTCAGACACTTTGTTCAGTATTTTGTAAAAGCACCCTTTTGATCTAATACAGCCATGAGTCTTTTTGGGAAAGATGCAACAAGTTTTTCACACCTGGATTTGGGGATCCTCTGCCATTCCTCCTTGCAGATCCTCTCCAGTTCTTTCAGGTTGGATTGTAAACTTTGGTGGACAGTCATTTTTAGGTTTCTCCAGCGATGCTCAAATGGGTTTAAGTCAGGGCTCTGGCTGGGCCATTCAAGAACAGTCACAGAGTTGTTGTGAAGCGACTCCTTCATTATTTTATCTGTGTGCTTAGGGTCATTGTCTTGTTGGAAGGTAAACCTTCGGGCCAGTCTGAGGTCCTGAGCACTCTGGAGAAGGTTTTTGTCCAGGATATCCCTGTACTTGGCCGCATTCATCTTTCCCTCGATTGCAACCAGTCGTCCTGTCCCTGCAGCTGAAAAACACCCCTACAACATGATGCTGCCACCACCATGCTTCACTGTTGGGACTGTATTGGACAGGTGATGAGCAGTGCCTGGTTTTCTCCACACATACTGCTTAGAATTAAGGTAAAAAAGTTCTATCTTAATTATAGAGATCCACCGAAAAAGGTGGGCTAGAGGTTGCCAATCCCAAATACAATATGTAAAGGAGCAAATGTCCCCCAGATAAATGATAAGACTTTTCAGGCAACAAGAAAAAGGGGGTCTAAACAAAAATTAAATAAAAGTTAAATGTTATTGATATGTGGAAGAAAATATAAAATTATTCAGGTGCAAACACCAGCAAAAATATAGTAGGTTAAAAACAGCAAGTATACAAAAAAACTGTATCGTTAATGCGTGGTATTTGTAGACATTCAGTCCGACGCGTTTCAGGACGCTTGGAGTCCCTTCATAAGAGGTGTTCAAGGTGAGGCAGAGTTACCATAGCATATTCTAAAAATGTAAAACAGAAAAATAGAAAGATAATAGTAAAAAAAGAGGGGGAACACACACACACTATATACATCATGGGCATAACATGTCCGCCTTTCCTAGGTACTTCAGTGTGTCCACAGTATGTGAACACACTCAGCTGCTCTGCGGCGTGGTCCCGCCTCCCCCCTCTCATCCATTGTAGAGAGATGTGTAGGAGGTGGATGACCTGCACTGTGCACGCCGTCCAGCCCACCCCCTATGCCCGCCCACAGATGACAGCTCTACACCATATGGGCTGATACTGGTGCCATACTCCGTCCACACTACATATCCGTTTTGATACAGTGTGCAGAGCATGGGACGCTGCGCACACATCGGCGTCTCCCTATTTAAAAACACAAGCTTTCACTGCAGAATTAGCCTCTTTCACTCACATCTAAACAGACGTGCTGTTTATGCGGCGGATCGCTCTGCACATGGTTAACTGCAAGGTTGGTAAATCATCTAGTTTTAATGCTGCAACTTCCAGATTATGACACTATGGTTAGCAAACTCTGCCTGCTTTTGATTTGTTAGACACCTTACTCACGGCTCACGAGCTAAACTAATGGGCTTGATGCAGTGAGTTGATTCAATGCTATAGCAGATATCTATAGAAAGTATCTGTTTATTTTGTGTCAATCTGACATGTGTTAATATTGCTTATATCTATTTTTTACTCTTCTGAAAATCCTTTGCTGACTAACAGCATAAGTAACTATTTATATACACCCTTATCCTTAAAAATAACCCACATTCCAGTGCCCCCACCTTTAATTTTTTAATTTTTTGGTTAGTACTGTGAACATCTGTGTCTGATAATAAATGCCTTTTCCTTTGCTATAAAAGGGAGGAAGGAATGGTTTTTCCAACTAGCATACATTACTACTAATGAAAATGCAGAAGTCATAAATAAAAGCTGTTTTTATGAACTCCTTATAATCCTAAGATACCTTACACTTTTTCCTTGCATACAGTTTGTAATAGTGTCATTGTCTGCTTCAAACCAACCTGCACTTAACCAAGCAGACTCCTTGGTTCCACATAGCCAAGCAGTGATCTTCATACTATTCCACAGATTTTTTTTGTCATCTAACGATTGTACGGCATCAGCCATCAGGCTATTTGGAGGTGTACACACTATCAAGTTCATCTAATCAGTGGGTGATCTCCCAATCCTGGTCTCAACGATGCTCCTGCCTCTTGCCCTCTGCCCATGATGTATATAGTGTGTGTGTGTTCCCCCTTTTTTTTTTTTTTCATTACTATTATCTTTCTATTTTTCTGTTTTACATTTTTAGAATATGCTATGGTAACTCTGCCTCACCTTGAACGCCCCTGATGAAGGGACCCCAAGCGTCCAGAAATGCGTCGGGCTGAATGTCTACAATTACCACACATTAACGATACAGTTTTTTGTATACTTGCTGTTTTTAACCTACTATATTTTTGGTGGTGTTTGCACCTGAATAATTTTATATTTTCTTCCACATATCAATAAAATTTAACTTTTATTTAATTTTTGTTTAGACCCCCTTTTTCTTGTTGCCTGAAAAGTCCTATCATTAATCTGGGGGACAGCTCCTTTACAAAAAGTTCTATCTTGGTCACTGTCAGGGGATGTTATACACAGCATTCAATGCAGGTGATCAGATCGCTGGGCTGCACCAAGGAATCAGGGACAAACGAGTAAATGAATAAAAAAGGTATGTTTATTGTTATGATAAAGACACATGTGAAATCAAGACAGCAAACCAAAAACAAGTAAATGGTGAAAACACAGCAAACCCCCAAACCCACCTAACTATCTATCTAACTAATATAATACACGAGCAAGGAAACAACATGAAATAAAAAATAAGGCATGGGCAAAAGCGACAAGGGAACAGAAAGCAGGAATAATGAAGCAGACCAAGGAGCAGGGAACAGGAAACAGGGCTCAAGGACAGGGACATGATACACAAACGGGGTCCAGGGACAAACAGGAACAGGCTGGAACAAGAGCAGGTACTGGCAGGGACATGGGCTAGCAGAGGAATTCTGAAGCACTGAGGCTTAGTTCAGGGCGGGTTTATATAGTCCAGCAGACCCATGACAGGTGTGCTGATGGCAAGTCTGAAGTCCAGGCAGGGAGAAACCCACTGGTGGCCACTGGAATTACACCCTTTTGGTGCTGAATGTAATAGTGTCACCAGCAGGTGAAACCGGAGATGACACCGTTCCTGACAGTCTCATCATACCAGAGCATCTTTTTTCTCACCATCTTGGAGTCCTTCAGGTTTTTTTTTAGCAAACTCCATGCGGGCTTTCATGTGTCTTGCACTGAGGAGAGGCTTCCGTCGGGCCACTCTGCCATAAAGCCCCGACTGGTGGAGGGCTGCAGTGATGGTTGACTTTCTACAACTTTCTCCCATCTCCCGACTGCATCTCTGGAGCTCAGCCACAGTGATCTTTGGGTTCTTCTTTACCTCTCTCACCAAGGCTCTTCTCCCCGATAGCTCAGTTTGGTCGGATGGCCAGCTCTAGGAAGGGTTCTGGTCATCCCAAATGTGTTCCATTTAAGGATTATGGAGGCCGCTGTGCTCTTAGGAACCATAAGTGCAGCAGAAATTTTTTTTCAACCTTGGCCAGATCTGTGCCTTGCCACAATTCTGTCTCAGAGCTCTTCAGACAGTTCCTTTGACCTCATGATTCTCATTTGCTCTGACATGCACTGTGAGCTGTAAGGTCTTATATAGACAGGTGTGTGGCTTTCCTAATCAAGTCCAATCAGTATAATCAAACACAGCTGGACTCAAATGAAGGTGTAGAACCATCTCATGGATGATCAGAAGAAATGGACAGTACCTGAGTTAAATATATGAGTGTCACGGCAAAGAATCTGAATAATTAGGACCATGTGATATTTCAGTTTTTCTTTTTTAATAAATCTGCAAAAATGTCAACAATTCTGTGTTTTTCTGTCAATATGGGGTCCTGTGTGTACATTAATGAAGAAAAAATGAACTTAAATGATTCTAGCAAATGGCTGCAATATAACAAAGAGTGAAAAATTTAAGGGAGTCTAAATACTTTCCTAATACTTTACTTACTAAAAATTGCAAAAACCCACTTTTTTAAGTTTCTACTATAAAATTTTGCAAATAAGTAATTTTCTTCATAAATTTAGACCAACGTTTATACTGCTACATATCTTTGGTAAAAATAACCCAAATTAGTGTATATTATTAAGTTTGTGTGAAAGTCATAGTAGTATAGTACGTTATGCTACGTATTATTGAAAAATTATCACACCTGATGTACTGACTGCCTATCATTTCTTGAGGCCCTGAAATGTCAGGACAGTACATATACCCCCCAAAATGACCCCTATTTGGAAAATAGACAGTCAAGGGTATTTAGTAAGAGGCATGATGAGTTTTTGGAAGTTGTAATTTTTTTCCCACAATGCTTGGGAAAAACAAGAAATTCATTTTTTTAACTCAAAATTGTCATATTAAGTTATTTCTCACATGGCATAGGCATACCTGCAAATACACCCCAAAACACATTTTGCTACTCATCCTGAGTATGGGGATATCACATGTGTGAGAATTTTTCACAGCCTGGCCACATACAAAGGCCCAAAATCCAAGTAGCACGTTCAGGCGTTCTAGGGACATAAATTGCATATTTAATTTCTTGACTACCTATCACATTTTTGAAGGTCCTACAACACTGGGACAAAGGAATTACCTACAAAATTACCCCAATTTGAAAAGCAAACACCCCAACATATATTCTATGAGGCATTATGAGTCTTTTGATGTCATTTTTTTCCACAGGTTTTTGGAATGTGGAAAAAAATATTCTTTTTACACAAAATTGTCAATTTATAAGATATTTCTAAAACACAGCATGGACATAGCAAGAATTACACCACAAAATACATTCCGCTACTCCTCCTAAGTATGGCGATACCATATGTGTGAAACTTTTACACAGCCCGACCACATAAAGGGGCCCAACATCCAAGTAGCATCACCCTATTAGAACTAATCCTGACATTAAAGGTATCGAACTAGGTGGTTATCACCATAAACTATGTCTCTTTGTGGATGACATTCTCATATTTTTGTCTCATCCCCATATATCCACCCCTAATCTACTAAAAACACTAGATAATTTTGCCCAAATATCAGGACTACATGTTAATCCAACAAAATCAAATGCATTAAATATTTCCTTATCTCAATTAGAACTTCGGCAGGCACAAACTTCCTTACCCTTTACTTGGGTTCCAAAGCAGCTTCCATACCTAGGAATAAAACTCACAATCTCTCTTAACCACTTCAGCCCCGGAAGGTTTTACCCCCTTCCTGACCAGAGCACTTTTTACAATTCGGCACTGCGTCGCTTTAACTGCTAATTGCGCGGTCATGCAATGCTGTACCCAAACGAAATTTGCGTCCCTTTCTTCCCACAAATAGAGCTTTCTTTTGATGGTATTTGATCACCTCTGCCGTTTTTATTTTTTGCGCTATAAACGGAAAAAGACCGAAAATTTTGAAAAAAAATGATATTTTCTACTTTTTGTTATAAAAAAAATCCAATAAACTCAATTTTAGTCATACATTTAGGCCAAAATGTATTCGGCCACATGTCTTTGGTAAAAAAAATGTCAATAAGCGTATATTTATTGGTTTGCGCAAAAGTTATAGCGTCTACAAACTAGGGTACATTTTCTGGAATTTGCACAGCTTTTAGTTTATGACTGCCTATGTCATTTATTGAGGTGCTAAAATGGCAGGGCAGTACAAAACCCCCCCAAATGACCCCATTTTGGAAAGTAGACACCCCAAGGAAATTGCTGAGAGGCATGTTGAGCCCATTGAATATTTATTTTTTTTGTCCCAAGTGATTGAATAATGACAAAAAAAAAAAAATTTACAAAAAGTTGTCACTAAATGATATATTGCTCACACAGGCCATGGGCATATGTGGAATTGCACCCCAAAATACATTCAGCTGCTTCTCCTGAGTACGGGGATACCACATGTGTGGGACTTTTTGTAAGCCTAGCAACGTACGGGGCCCCAAAAACCAAGCACCGCCTTCAGGATTTCTAAGGGCATAAATTTTTGATTTCACTCCTCGCTGCCTATCACAGTTTTGAAGGCCATAAAATGCCATGATGGCACAAACCCCCCCAAATGACCCCATTTTGGAAAGTAGACACCCCATGGTGGCATGGTGAGGCATGGTGAGTATTTTGCAGCTCTCATTTGTTTTTGAAAATGAAGAAAGACCAGAAAAAAATTTTTTTTTTTCTTTTTTCAATTTTCAAAATTTTGTGACAAAAAGTGAGGTCTGCAAAATACTCAATACTGGTGCTTGCCATTTCACCAAAACGCTACCAAAAAAACTGTTAGCGATCGCAGGGATCAGGCCTGACTCTGCGAACGCTGCAGTTATGCGTTTAGTGTTTTGTAAGTGACAGTGATCGATCGATACTGCACTTGGGTGGGCTGGGCCGGGCCGGGCCGGGCGGAGGGGCAAAATGCAGGTGCTAGCAGGTATCTGAGCTGATCCCGCTAACACTGCGTTTTTGGGAACCCAAAACTGCTGGGGACACTAGTATAGATCTGATCGGATCAGATATTGATCCGTTCAGATACTATACCACTAAGGGAGGCGTATGCTGCGTGCGTGGGTGTTAGCGCTACTGGCGCTAATCTGACACTGCTTGGGGCGACGCATATCACCGCCGGGCGATCGGGGGGCTAAACCTTTATTCGGTAATAAACGGCGGGTGCCCTGACACTATAAAAAATAAACAAACTAACCAGCGTCACCCGTAACGGTTATACAGTGATCAGTGGTGAAAGGGTTAACTAGGGGGCAATCAAGGGGTTAAAACATTTATTAGGTAGCATATGGGGGTCCCTGACGCTATAAAACGCTGACGGCGAACCTCAATATTTACCTCACTAACTAGCGTCACCAGCGACACTAATACAGCGATCAGAAAAATGATCGCTTAGCGACACTGGTGACAGGGGGTGATCAAGGGGTTAAAACTTTATTAGGGGGGGTTAGGGGGGTACTCTAGACCTACAGGGGGCTAATACTCACTGCCCTAACACTTCTAACTGTCACAAACTGCCACCAATCAGTAATCAGGAAAAAAAAAAAAAACAGCTTGGTGTCAGTTTGTGACGGGGGGGGGTGATTGGGGGGGGATCGGGGGGGCGATCAGGGGGGGATCGGGGGTGTTTAGTGTGCCTGGCATGTTCTACTGTGTGTGTTTGTGTTTTACACTTACTTGGATGTCTTCTCTCCTCGGCGTCGGAACGGAAACTGCCGAGCCGAGGAGAGATGACATCACATCCTCTGCCTGTGTGTACTATACACAGGCAGGGGATGTTTCTCATTGGCTGGGAGCGATCGCGAGGGGGGGCCACGATCGGATGGCCTCCCCCTCATCTCTGATCGCTCCTAGACAAATGCTGACCGCCGCTGGCACCGGGGGGGTCCGATCGGACCCCCCGCCCGCGGGAAGGCAATCACGTACCAGGTACGTGATTTTGCCTGCCCGTGCCGCTCTGTTCACGTATATATGCGTGAGGCGGTCGGCAAGTGGTTAAAGACCTTTTTGCGGCAAATTACTTACCCCTCCTTAAACAAACTTCCGGCTTCCTGAAACAATGGGCTCTTCTATCATTGTCATGGTTGGGAAGGATTAATGCGGTAAAGATGTCAATCCTGCAGAAATTCTTATATTTATTTAGGGTACTCCCTATTTCTTTACCATCTTACTTTCTTATGCCCCGTAAACACATGGTCGGACTTTGTTCGGACATTCTGACAACAAAATCCTAGGATTTTTTCCGACAGATGTTGGCTCAAACTTGTCTTGCATACACACAGTCACACAAAGTTGTCGGAAAATCCGATCGTTCTAAACGCGGTGACGTAAAACACGTACGTCGGGACTATAAACGGGGCAGTGGCCAATAGCTTTCATCTCTTTATTTATTCTGAGCATGCGTGGCACTTTGTCCATCGGATTTGTGTACACACGATCGGAATTTCCGACAACGGATTTTGTTGTCGGAAAATTTTACAGCCTGCTCTCAAACTTTGTGTGTCGGAAAATCCGATGGAAAATGTCCGATGGAGCCCACACACGGTCGGAATTTCCGACAACACGCTCTGATCGGACATTTTCCATCGGAAAATCCGACCGTGTGTACGTGGCATTAGACTTACTCAACGTAGAGTTATGTCCTTCATTTGGGGTACCACCAAACCTCGTATACCTAAATCTATGCTTTACCTTGAGTGGGGGTTTGGGATTGCCCAACTTTTCCTCCTATTTCTACGCTGCACAGCTAGCACTTATACTCAAGTATCATACTTCTGTAGAAGCTCCCCTATGGGTAGCTATTGAATCAGTGGAAAGTGACCCTATCTCAGTGGCAAATATGTTTTGGCTCTGTCCTGCTGATAGAATACATCTTTCTAATCCTATCACGAAACAGACCCTAGCAGTATGGGATAAATGTAAATTTGCACATAATCTTCAATCAACACATAATCCCTTGCTTTCATTTCTTAATAATCCAGCCTTTTATCCTGCCTGGAAATTCCCAAAATCATTCTCTGCATGGACCTCTACGAACCTGACTCATTTATACAATCTTTCCTCGATTAAAGCTATTTATACATTTCCTGTACTATGTGAAACCTTTGGGTTACCTAAAACTGAAATATTTCGATATTTACAAATTAAAAATTTTTATGAACCACTTCTTAGTACAGGCTCAACTCTTAATCAAATGACTCAATTTGAGCGGATTTGTATAAGTGATCCACACATTAGAGGACTTATCTCAATATTATATTTCCAACTTAATATGATATCTAGTGAGTTTCTACCCTCATACACAACTAAATGGGCACAAGATATGAATCGAGTGTTTAATAAACAAGATTGGTCGAATATATGGTCAGCCACCAAAACTTCCTCTCCAAATTGTTTTGCTGTAGAAACTAATTACAAGGTTCTAGCACGCTGGTACCTTGTACCAGCTAGAATAGCTAAATTTGTCCCCACATATTCACCTAATTGCTTTAGAGGATGTGACACAGCAGGAACACATTTTCACATATGGTGGCAATGCCCCGTAGTTAAAGAATTCTGGAAGAATATATTTCTTATGGCTTCTACAGCCCTGGAAATCACGATTCCTCCAGATCCTGCAACGGCACTCCTAAACCTTAAACCCACAATACTCACCCATACTCAATTCCAATTGTTTATCCAACTTAGCACTGCAGCTAAACAAACGATTGCCAAGGCGTGGAAGTCCCAAAATCTAATTCTTGCTGAAGCTAAACACAGAATGAACAGAGCACTTTTATACGCCAAGATGACAGCTATTGAAGAAAATAAAATAAATAAATTTCGCAAAATTTGCAACCATGGGTTAAAAACTACCTCCCTACAGATTTTGACCAATCTCTGTTGTTACCACACTAAGATATATATCATATTATTACTGAAATATATATGATATTTGTATACCTAATGAGAGCTGGATCATCATCCCGGGAAACTCTCTTTTTTTTTTTCTCTTCTTTCCTTCTTTCCATCTTTATCTCTCCTCCCTCTCCTTTTCTTTTATTATTTCCTAAAATATTCCTGTGGATACTTAGTCTAATAACTTTATTTATTTCTCTAATCTTACATCTAGAATCACAACTAGTGTATAGTAAATACGGTTGTAAGATAGCTCTAAAATTACTTTATTTTAGTAACTTATTTATTTATCTTTTTTATCATACTGCAAAGATCTTCTGACGATTGATATGTATCCATGTATTGTATCATTTTATTTCTTCTTCTGTGAAAACTCAATAAATATATTTAACAAGAAAAAAAATAAAAATAAATAAGGGGAACTAATATTTTAGTGATGTGTTAAAACTAGACATGGGCAGAACGGAAAAAATTGTTTATTTTCAGATAGATTCGTTATGTTACTCATTTTGCTTTCGTTGATTAATTTCAGAATTCATTTTGTTTAGTTTAGTTTTGTAAAATTTTGTTTTGTTTATTAATTTTCTAACGAATTCCAAACTTTTGGAATGAAAAAATAAAAAAATGATCCACTGATTTGAATTCTGTTTGAAAAATAACTGGTTGTCAAGGAGCGGGCTGGGAAGTAGGCCTCCGTGTCCTTAACAAGCAATGACTCAACCGATGACTCATTAGCTGTCAGGGGGCTTCCCCACCAAGAGCTGAAATGTAAACAAAAGAATGCCAACAATGAAAACTAAAGAAAGAAAATGTGTGTTCCCCCAATCCATACCAGGTTTTTTGGGTCTCGTATAGGATTTTAAGGGGAATCCCATGCCTAAATTAAAAAAAAAAACTGTGTGGGGTCCTCCCAAAATTCATACCAGACACTTATCCAAGCATGCAGCCTGGCAAACCAGGAAAGGGGGGCCATACCATGCCACATGCCCTCAATATAAGGGAGGTTCTTTGGGGCAGGGAAGGCTCTGCATGTTGATGGTGACAAGGGCCTCTTCCCCACAACTGTGGGGATTGTGGGGATCTGCGGGCGAGGAGGCTTATCAGAATCTGGAAGCATCCTTTAACAAGATAGCTCCCAGATCCCAACCCCCCCTATGCAAATGGGTAGGGGTACATAGTACCCCTACCCGTTCACCAAAAAAGTGTAAAGGCACAACACAAGTTTTTGCCAAGTCCCTTATTAAAACATTTTTAAAAAATGTCCCTGTTGTAGATACATCATGAATCAAGACGCCTGCTGCACCACCGGACCCAAAAGGAAAAAAAAAAAAAAAGTAAGTAGAGACACAACATGAGTTTTTGACAAGTAATTTAAAAAAATATATATATATTCCTTGGAGTAGATTCATCATCAGTCATGACGCCTATCGCAATGCCAGAAAAAAAACTATGGTCAAGGAGTCATAAAGTGGTCACAAGGGGGCAGTGTCACCCACTGACGTCATCAGGTGACAGTGGAGCAGGTTTTCAGGTCTGGCATTGTGTCAAGCGTCGTGATTAAAGTTAAATCTACACCGGGGAATATTTGTTTTGTTTTTTTAATAAAGGACTCAAAAACTCATGTTGTGTCTTTACTCACTTTTAACCCATTTTTGATGAATGGGTAGGCCTTACTCATTCATATGGGGGGCCGGGATCTGGGGGCCCCTTGTTAAAGGGGGCTTCCAGATTCTGATAAGCACCCCACCCGCAGACCCCCACAACCACTGGGCAATGCACCCCCCCATATTGAGGGCATGTGGCCTGGTATGGTTCGGGGGGGCGCTCGCTCATCTCTCCCCTTTCTTGGCCTGCCAGGCTGCATGTTGGGATAAGGGCCTGGTATGAATTGAGGGGACCACACACTGTTTTTTTTTTTTTTCAAAATTTTACATTGCTGCCATTCTTTTGTTTACATTTCAGCTCTCAGCCTGCTGACAGCTGATGAGTCATCGGTCATTAAGGGTGCAGCAGCCGGCTTCCCGGCCCACTCCTTAACAACCAGCTATTCTTAACACAGAATTCAAATTGATTGAACAATCATTTTTCGGCCGATCCGAATTCGAGTCATTGTCAAAATTTGGAATTTGTTAGAAAACGAATACATGAAACGAAATTCGTAACTATTTCAATTGGAGATTCGAATACATCCGAATCTATGATAACCAAAAATTCATCCGAATTATCATTTGGACCAAAAGGAATTGCACATGTCTGGTGATAACGTCAGAAGCAGTCTCCAATGCATAGACCCGGTTGGGAGGGACAATGAAAACTGGTGTCTCTCCTAACTCCCCTTCTGCTGCATACACAACATATTTCCTGATTCTGTGGGTGGAATGTTTTTTGGAAAATGTTGCTTATGAAGTCAGCTTGCACAATCAGAGTAAATGCTTCTTGGAGGGATCCTTGCTGGTAGATAAGGGCAGTGACAATTTCTTCTATAAATTTGAGGAAGGTGCTGGGTCTTTCTGTTGACTTTTCATAGATGACATATGCAACTTTTTTAAACCAGTAGAGGGACTTTCTAGTTGATAAATAGGGCTGTAGCATCTGATTGTTTAAATTCAGCCCCCCCTATGTACTGATTATAATTGTGCATACACTCAGGCTTTTGGATAGGACAGCGTCTTCTGTGAATTTCCACCAAGGTGTCATTGTGGATGGTGGAAAAGACCTACACATCTCTCTTATCCCTTCACTTCAAGGCCAACACTTCCTCGTTCCTCAGACTTGCTGATTCCCCCTTTGTAGCCTTGTGGTCACTAAATTTTGTGGGAAGCCCTTCCTGTTTTTTCGGGTGGCCATATAGTAGTTATCAAGGTAGATATGATAATCTCTTTTGAACAGTGGGAATGCCAGGTCCCAGACAATTTTTCCACTTCTGCTGATGTAGGTTGGGCACTGAGGGGGCTGGAGCTGGGAGTCTTTGCCTTCGTACATGCTGGAGACATGCACATATCCTGTGGCTCTTTCACAAAGCTTGTTGAGTTTTAATCCACACCTGGCCCTTTTACTGGGAATGCATTGCTTGAATTGCAGCCAGCCAGTGAAGTGGACAAGGGATTCATCCACACAAATATTTTGGTCAGGGATGTAAAGTTCTGCAAATCTCTTAGAAAAAGAGTTTATTAGTGGATGGATTTTATATAATTTGTCATAGTTGGTATGATCTAGGGGAGGGCACTGTGAGTTATCATTGAAATGCAGGAAGCGCATGATCATGTCATAGCGTGACCCGGACATTACAACAGAATAAATTGGCATGTGATGGATGGGGTGGTTGGACCAGTAGGCATGTAATTTGTTTTATTTTGTAAAACGTAAGTTCCGAAAACAACTCCTCCACTGTGAGTCATCTCCAATATAACAGACGGGCATAGGATGAATTGGGGTTGTTTGAAATATATTACTCTGCAAAAAGGTTAGTCTGGTCCATGATGTATTGCAGTAAATCGGCAGGGAAAAACAAAATAAAAAACAAAAAAAAATTAAAAATCTATTCCAGGAAAATTGCCAGTGTTGGCCTGCACACCTGGCTGTGTGGTAAAAGAAGGATTGTAGCTGAGGCTAAGCTGAAAGGCAGCCATAATGGATTTGCCAGGGCATCTGGAAGATAGATTTGAGTCCTGATTCTTTGGGTCCTGTGTGATATTCCAGTGCTGGTACTGGGTCTTTCATCTTGGGGTCTAGCACCACTGGGGTGGGTGCCATTGGGGTGTAAGGTACTGCTGGTTGTTTCCTGGTCTACTGAGCATCTTATACTTTTAGGAGGGACTATTTCTTCTTCCGATTCAGTCACCGATCCACTACTTTCTAATGGCTTGTATTTCGAATCGGAATCAGATGGTAAGAGCTCCCCACTGCTCTCATCCGACATACTAAGGATTTTATATTGTGGCTTATGCATGCATTTGCAAATGTGTGCAGACTAAACCCCTGCTTTTAATGCATAATGTTAGACAGGTTTAATTGGTTGCCTGCAGGCTGGTCGGTAAGTTAAGCTTGTTTTTTTCCCTTGGATTTATCCTTGGTCTTGTTTATAATGATTTTATATGCCTCCTCTCAATGAAAAATATTTTTTGGACATGGCAGCTCTGGAAATTGCGACTGTATGATGGGTAAACTGCTGATGGGTGGGGGCCCCCAAATTCCATACCAGGCCCTTCAGGTCTGGTATGGATATTAAGGGGAACCCTGCGCCAATTTTTTTTTTAAATGGTGTAGGGTCCCCCTCAAAATCCATACCAGAACTGGAATGGATTTTAAGGGGAACCCCATGCCAAAATTTAAAAAAAATGGCGTGGGGTCCCCCCAAAAATCCATACCAGACCCTTATCCGAGCACGCAACCTGACAGGCTGCAGGAAAAGAGGGGGGACTAGAGAGCACCCCCCTCCTGTACCTTACCAGTCCACATGCCCTCAACATGGGGAGGGTGCTTTAGGGTAGCCCCCCAAAGCACCTTGTTCCCATGTTGATGGGGACAAGGGCCTCATCCCCACAACCCTTTTTCGGTGGTTGTGGGGGGCTCTGGGCGGGGGGCTTATCGGAATCTGGAAGCCCCCTTTAACAAGAGATCCCAGGCTCCCCCCTGTGTGAAATGGTAACGGGGTACAAATGTACCCCTACCATTTTACAAAAAAAGTGTCAAAATGGTAAAAAAGACAAGACACAGCTTGGGACAAGTCCTTTATTAAAAAATAAAAAAATAAAAATGTCCCACATTTTGTCCCCACAAAGCTGTGACCAACCCGCCTTCATGGGAGACACCAGCAGTATGACGCATCCTCGCAGGTGACAATTCTTTTATAACTAAGGGCGGGGCCACACAGTGATGTACCCAGTTGACCCTGCCCCCCTCTGACACACGGGACTTCCCAATGGCTTCCCCATGTCGTCAAAGGGGGCGGGACCACCCATTTATGTAACTAGGTGGCCCTGCCCTCTCTGACACCCTGGAAAAGCCATAGGGAAGTCCCCGTGCATCAGAGGGGGCGGGGTCACCCGGGAACATCACAGTGTGGCCCCACCCTCAGTTATAAAAGAACTGTCACCTACGAGGATGCGTCATATGGCGGGTGCCTCCTAT
Source organism: Aquarana catesbeiana (assembly GCF_042186555.1). NCBI lineage: Eukaryota > Metazoa > Chordata > Amphibia > Anura > Ranidae > Aquarana > Aquarana catesbeiana. Next base: position 551,124,628 of record NC_133327.1, read on the forward strand.
GGAGGCTGGTCGGCCACAGCTTTGTTTTTTTTTTTTCTTTTTCAGTCCGTCAGTGGAGCGAGAGAAGAAGATGAATGGACTTCATGGGACATTTTAATTTTTTTATTTTTTATTAAAGGACTTGTCCCAAGCGTTGTCTTGTCTTTTGTACCATTTTGACACTTTTTTGCGAAATGGTAGGGGTACATTTGTACCCCGTTACCATTTCACACAGGGGGAGGCCGGGATCTGGGTGTCCCCTTGTTAAAGGGGGCTTCCAGATTCTGATAAGCCCCCGCCTGCAGACCCCCACAACCACCGGGCAAGGTTGTAGGGAAGAGGCCCTTGTCCCCATCAACATGGGGACAAGGTGCTTTGGGGGGCTACCCCAAAGCACCCTCCCCATGTTGAGGGCATGTGGCCTTGTACAGTTCAGGAGGGGGGGCGCTCTCTCTTCCCCCTCTTTTCCTGCTGTCTGCCAGGTTGTGTGCTCGAAAAAAGGGTCTGGTATGGATTTTTGGGGGGACCCCCGCGCCATTTTTTCTTACATTTTGGTGCGGGGTTCCCCTTAAAATCCATACTCGACCTGAAGGGGTCTGGTATGGATTTTGAGGGGGACCCCTATGCCATTTTTTTTTTAAATTTGGCGCAGGGTTCCCCTTAATATCCATACCAGACCTAAAGGGCCTGGTATGGAATTTGGGGGGACCCCCACGCAATTTTCTTTTTTTTAATTTTGGTTCGGGGTTCCCCTTAATATTCATACCAGACCCAAAGGGCTTGGTAATGGACTGGGGGGATCCCATGCTGTTTTTTTCAATGACTTTCATCTGTATTGCCGGACCCGACAATTCATTATAGCCGCGAGGACTTTTAAATGACTTTTTTGAGTTGCACTGACAGGTCCACTGATGGCTGCACTCAGAGCTGCACTGACAGGTCCACTGATGGCTGCACTCAAGAGCTGCACTGACAGATCCACTGATGGCTGCACTGACAGATCCACTGATGGCTGCACTAATGGGCTGCATTGACAGATCCACTGATGGCTGCACTGATGAGTTGCACTGACAGGTCCACTGATGGCTGCACTCAAGAGCTGCACTGACAGGTCCACTGATGGCGGCACTGACAGATCCACTGATGGCTGCACTGACACATACACTGATGAGCTGCACTGACAAGTCCACTGATGAACTGCACTGAGAGATCCACTCATTACTGTACTAATGGGCTGCTCTGACAAGTTCTCTGTATTGGGGGGACGTTTGGTGCATAGTAGTGTATGTGGTAAATGGTTAACTCACTGTTCCTCGGTTCTCCTCCTCACACAGGATCAGTGTATGAAGAGAAGAAGCGGGGAACAGCGACTAACCATTGTTTGTTTACATTTGTGACCAGCTGTGATAAGATATAGCCGATCATGTGGTAAAGAGCCAATTTCAGCTCATCACTGGTCGCCACGCTAAGCGCCCCCGGGGGCGTGGACAAGCAGCGCATTGTAAAAGATGTGATATGACGTCCAGTCAGAATGGCAAAGCCACTACTCAGCCATCATTCTGCTATGGGCCAGGTGGGAAGTTGTTAATGTGCATAGTTTGGGAACAGGTGCACTATATTAAGTTTATTTCAAGTGTATGCATAGTCAAAACTTTTTTCTGTGAAGTTTTGGATATCATAGGGAAACCTTGTCCACTTACTGTTTGATGCATCTATCCATTAATGAACGCTTCCTTCAAATCCTGTCCTGGTGATGCAACAGAACATGAAAAAAATCTCTACAGAGTAAAGGCAATACCCCTCTTAGACAGATGTTACTGCAACACGTGTCCCCTTTGAAAGACTTCTCTTTTTTCTTGTTCTGGTGACAATTCTAAAATGCTGGACATTCCACCATTTACTTGTGATAATGGTCACTAGAACAGCTAGAGAAGGCGAATCTACCCAGCGGGGTACTGGCAGTAATAACAACTTGGCAAGGTTTTAATCCTTCCCATACACTTTAACCAGTTGCCCCCCTCCCACCTTCAAATGACAGCGAGGCGGTGCGGCTCTTGTTCTGGGACGCCATCATATGAGACGCAGCTCTTTACAGAGATTGTGGCTGCGCTGTGTTGCTAGGACATAGCATGACCCCGATCTCTGTAAAGAACAGCGTCTCTTTAACCATGTGATCGGCTTTGTCCAATCACAGCCGGTCACGTGTAAATACAGAGATGCTGGTAATCAGCGCTCCTTGCCTCACACTGACAGAGTGTGTGGCAAGTAGAGCCGATCAGCGGCATCTCCTCGCAGGGGGTAACAAAACATGTAATCAGGGCACTGATCATCAGTGCCTGATTACATTATATCGCCAACAGTGTCAGTGTCGCCAACAGTGTCACCAATCAGTGCCAACTAGGGATGAGCCGAACACCCTCTGGTTCGGTTCACACCAGAACCTGCGAACGGACCGAAAATTCGTCCAAACTTTAGAATCCCATTGAAGTCTATGGGACTCGAACATTCGAAATCAAAAGTGTTAAATTTAAAGGCTAATTTGCATGATATTGTCCTAAAAAGGGTTTGGGGACTCGGTCCTGCCCCAGGGGACATGTATCAATGCAAAAAAAGTTTTAAAAATGGACGTTTTTTCGGAAGCAGTGATTTTAATGATGCTTACAGTGAAAAAAAAGTGAAATATTCCTTTAAATATCATACCTGGGGGGTGTCTATAGTATGCCTGTAAAGTGGTGCATGTTTTCCGTGCTTAGAACAATCCCTGCACAACATTTTTAAAGGAATAAAAGTCATTTAAAACTGCTTGCGGCTTTATTGTAATGTCGGGTCCCAGCAATATGGATGAAAATCAGTGAGACAAATGGCATGGGTACCCCCCCAGTCCATTACCAGGCCCTTTGGGTCTTGTATGGATATTAAAGGGAACCCCGCACCCAAATTAAAAAAAGGAAAGGCGTGGGGCCCCCAGGCCCTATATGCTCTGAACAGCAGTATACAGGCGGTGCAAACAATACAGGGACTATAGGTTTGTTGTTAAGTAGAATCTGTTTGTAATTTTGAACTGGTACATTTTTAAAGTGTAGCTCCAGCCAAAAAATCTATTTTTAAGCTTTTTGGAAAACATGGGGAAGGGTTATCACCCCTGTGACATTTGTTTTGCTGTCTGTGCACCTCTTCAGAATATTGACAATTTGGGGTTTTTAGTGAAACAAGGATTGGTGATAAAGCATCAGTGGAGAGAAGACACGTTTTTCCCATATTAACTCTTACAGGAGAGAATTTCCCTTTCTAGGGGTAGATTTCATCTCACTTCCTGTTGTCTCCTTCTGTTTGCAAGTAGGAGTCATTTGTAAGTTGAATGTTTGAAAGTAGGAGCCTTCCCTATATACTCTGCAGAAATTGGGGCCTTGGGTGTTGGTGTTGCCACAACACTGCAAGCCCTCACAGTTACTCTTGGTGGGCACAGGAACAGGCTCTACTGTGAAATATTAGATCAAGAGTTGTAATTATATGCCCCTGTTGAACAGGGTCAGAAAAATTGGGCCTTTGGTGGTGGTGGTGCTGGTGCCTCAACACTGTAAGTCCTCACAGTTACTCTTGGTGGGCGCAAAAATGAGCCCTGCTGTGAAATATTAGATCAAGAATTGTAATAACATGCACCTGTTGAACACGGGCAGAAAAAGTGGGCCTTTGGTGGTGGTGGTGGTGGTGGTGTTGCCACAACACTGTAAGTCCTCACAGTTACTCTTGGTGGGAGCTGGAACGGGCCCTGCTGTGAAATATTAGATCAAAAATTGTAATTACATGCACCTGTTGAACAGGGGCAGAAAAATTGGGCCTTTGGTGGTGGTGCTGGTGCCACAACACTGTAAGTCCTCACAGATACTCTTGGTGGGCACAGAAACGGGCCCTGCTGTGAAATATTAGATCAAGATTTGTAATTACAAGTCCCTGTTGAACAGGGGCAGAAATATTTGGCCTTAGGCACTGGTGCCACAACACTGCAACCCCTCACAGATAGTTGGAGCGCAGGAATGAGCCCTCCTGCAAAATATTGCATCAAAAATTGTAATTACATGCCCCTGTTAAACAGGGGCTGAAAAATTGGGCCTTAGGCACTGGTGCTGGTGCCACCACACTGCAACCCCTCACAGATACTCTAGTTGAGCGCAGCAACGAACCCTCCTTGCAAAATATTGCATCAAAAATTGTAATTACATGCCCCTGTTAAACAGGGGCTGAAAAATTGGGCCTTAGCCACTGGTGGCAGCACCCAGAACCAAAAATATTCTTACAAGCTATCAGCATGATCATTGAGCAGGAGTCACTCAGCATAACAGGAAAGTCACTCAGCATCAGCATAGGCAGTCTTGAAGGGATCTGACATTTCAAACAAAAATATTCAGTTACATCAGCATCAGGTGCTTGGTAGGTGGTGGTGATTCTAGACTGATTCATTTTTATGAAGGTCATTCGATCGACTGAATCGGTGGACAGGCACACCCTGTGATCGGTTACAAAGCCTCCAGCAGCACTGAATGTGCGTTCAGAAAGAACGCTGGATGCAGGACAGGCCAGTAGTTCAATTGCATACTGTGCAAGCTCTGGTCAGTGATCCATCCTCAAGACCCAGTAACCCAGAGGATTTTGGGGGGAAAGGTGTCCAAGTCAGATCTTGCCCCTAGGTATTGCTGCACCATGTAAAACAGACGCTGGCAATGGTTTCTGGAACCGCTCATACCTTGGGGCTGCAGACTAAAAAATTGTCTGAACGCATCAGTCAGACAGCCACCTTCTCCACCGCTCCTTCTTTGACTAGCCGAAGCCTCAGCAACATGTTGTCCAGGAACAGGAGTTTGTAACCTCCCAGTCTCTGGGAACGCGTTGCACAGACTTTTCTGCAAGGCCTCCCGAAGATGTTTCATGCTCTGCTCCCTCTGCGATGGCAAGATAAGGTCCTCAACCTTACCCTTGTAATGTGGATCAAGGAGGGTTGTCAGCCAGTATTGATCCCTCTCCTTGATACCACGAATACGAGGATCCTTTCGCAGGCTTTGCAGGATCAGGGAGGCCATGCAGCATAGGTTTTCTGAGGCATTCGGTCCGGAGTCCTCTGGGTCACTAAGGACGACATGATCCGCAGCCACCTTCTCCCAGCCACGTACAAGTCCATGGGTTTCTTGGAACTGTAAATGATCCCTTAAAGACTGCTGCTGATGCTGAGTGCCAGGCTCCACCTCCATGCTGACACAATCCTCCTCTTCCTCCTCCTCCTCCTCCTCGTCCTCTTCCTGTGTGATCAGCGGGCATGCAGGAACACTGTCTGGATAAAGGGGGCCTTCAGCGCTAAGGAAGTCCTCCTCTTCCTGCCTCTGTTCTGCCTCAAGTGCCCTGTCCATTATTCCATGCAGTGTGTGCTCCAGCAGGTGGACAAGGGGGACAGTGTCACTGATACATGCACTGTCACTGCTCACCATCCTCGTGGCCTCCTCAAATGGTGACAGGACAGTGCATGCATCCCTGATCATGACCCACTGGCGTGGGGAAAAAAAACAAGCTCCCCTGACCCTGTCCTGGTGCCATAGTCACACAGGTACTCATTGATGGCCCTCTGCTGCGTGTGCAGCCGCTGCAGCATAGCCAACGTTGAGTTCCACCTGGTGGGCATGTCGCAGATTAGGCGGTTCCTGAGCAGGTTAAATTCCTTTTGGAGGTCAGCCAGCCGAGCACTGGCATTATATGACCTGCGGAAATGCACACAGACTTTCCTGGCCTGCCTCAGGACATCCTGTAAGCCCGGGTACCTGCCCAAGAACTGCTGCATCACCAAGTTAAGGATGTGAGCCAAACAGGGCACATGGGTCAGTTGTCCCTGTCGGAGGGCGGAGAGGAGGTTGGTGCCATTGTCACAAACCACCATACCTGCCTTAAGCTGGCATGGCGTCAACCACCTCTGAACCTGCCCCTGCAGAGCTGACAGAATCTCTGCCCCAGTGTGGCTCCTGTCCCCCAAGCACACCAGCTCAAGCACCGCATGGCATATTTTTGCCTCCGTGCTTGCGTAGCCCCTTGAATGCCTACGGAGCACCAATGGTTCTGAGGACAAATCAGCACAGGAAGAGGCCAAGGAGGAAGAAGAAGAGGAGGGGGTGGAGGAGAGAGGTGTGGCAGAATCACCACTAGTAGTATTTTGGAGGCAGAACAACCTCCAACACTACTGCACCCTGTCCTGCATCCTTCCCAGCTGCCAGAAGAGTCACCCAGTGCATGGTGAAAGATAGGTAAAGTCCCTATCCATGCCTGCTGGACCATGAGTCAGCGGTAATATGCACCTTACCGCTGACTGCCCTGTCCAGCGAGGCCAAGACATTGCCTTCCACATGCTGGTAGAGAGCCGGAATCACCTTCCGTGAAAAAAAAGTGGCATTTTGGAACCTGCCACTGAGGAACCGCACATTCCACAAACTCACAGAAGGGGGCAGAGTCTACCAACTGAGAAGGCAGCAGTTGAAGTGCTAGCAATTTAGCCAAGCTAGCATTCAACCGCTGGGCATGTGGATGGCTGGGAGTGGACTTCTTTCGGAGGTGCAGCAGCTGGGGCAGGGAAATTTGCCTGGTACAATCTGATGACGGTGTACCGATAGCAGATTGCCCCCAAGTACTTGGCTGTGACACACCCAATTCTACACCTTCATTCCTCTCAGTGCAGGTCTCAGAGAGGACTGAAGGTATAGTGGGGTTGGAGATCCCAGCTGATGAGGAGCAAGGAGAAGTCCTCTTTGTTCTTTGGTGTGGGTCTTTTAGGTGCGCTTGCCAATGAACTGCATGGCAGGTCGACATATGTCTGGTCAAGCATGTGGTGCCCAAGCGGGTGATGTTTTGGCCACGCAAAATACACTTGAGATATATGTTGCAACTAGCAGCAGTGGGATCTGATGCACTCGTTTCAAAAAAGGCCCACACCAAAGAACTTTTGGAATAACATGCAGAGACAGCAGCGCCTTGCACATGCAGAGCTCTGTGGTGTGATGCAGTCGGTGTGCTGCCCGTAAGCTGGCCCCTGGAGGGCATCCTGCCTCGTTGGTGATGTGCCTCCTCCTGCTCCTCCTCTTTCTCCTATCAGGCACCCACATGGAGTCAGTGACCTCATCATCCCCTCCCTCCTCGTCACTGGAGCAAACCTGGCAGTATGCTGCAGCTGGGGGAACATGACTGCCAGATTGCTGTCCTTCTTGGGCACCCCCTCTCTCTGAGCTCACGTTACTGCCTTCCTCTAGCTGGGTACCATCATCGGAGCCTTCAAAACGCTGGGCATCCTCCTGCAGCATGTACCCAACACTGTGGTCAAACAGTTTGGGCGACTCCTCAGGAGGACATAGTGGGGCTAGGGAAGGAGTGACTGATGCCACTGAGCCGAGGGAAGAGGCCGCGTTGGCAGCTGCTTTGCCAGACAAAGTACCCTGAGCCTGGGTGAGAGAGGATGAGGGGGATGAGGAGGATGAGGACGGCTTGGTCATCCACTCTACCAAGTCTTCTGCATGTTGCGGCTCAACACAGCCAGCTGCCAAAAAAAACCACAAGCATGTCCCACGGCCACTGTTGCCTCTAGACACAGAGCCTGCTTGCCCTCTTTTATTGGCTTGTGACTATCTGCCTCTCCTTGTTAGCCTTCCAGACACACTAATGGCCTGCAGTGAGATGTAGCTGCACAATGCTGGGATGTATATATATACTGATACTGCAGATAGCAGAATCAACTGCCTGCCTGTAGTATTATTAGTATGAGAACACCAGCAATTGTCTTCAGGTAGCTTTAGGTGCACACTGTGCAGAGGATCAGAACACCACCAATTTTATTCAGATAGCTTTAGGTACACAGTGTGCAGAGGACACAGTACACTAACTGTAAATACTGTAGCTGCCTGTCTGTGGTATTAATAGGAGCAGAACAACAGCAATTGTCTTCAGGTAGCTTTAGGTGCATACTGTGCAGAGAACACAGTACACTAACTGTAAATACTGTAGCTGCCTGTCTGTGGTATTAATAGGAGCAGAACAACAGCAATTGTCTTCAGGTAGCTTTAGGTGCACACTGTGCAGAGGACACAGTACACTAACTATAAATACTGTAGCTGCCTGTCTGTGGTATTAATATAGGATCAGAACACCACCAATTTTATTCAGGTAGCTTTAGGTGCACACTGTGCAGAGGACACAGTACACTAACTGTAAATACAGTAGCTGCCTACCTGTGGTATTAATAGGAGCAGAACAACAGTAATTGTCTTCAGGTAGCTTTAGGTGCCCACTGTGCAGAGGACGCAGTGCACTAACTGTAAATACTGTAGCTGCCTGTCTGTGATATTAATAGGAGCAGAACATCAATTGTCTTCAGGTAGCTTTAGGTGCACACTGTGCAGAGGATGCAGTACACTAACTGTAAATACTGTAGCTGCCTGCCTGTGATATTAATAGGATCAGAAGAACACCACCAATTTTATTCAGGTAGCTTTAGGTGCACACTGTGCAGAGGACACAGTACACTAACTGTAAATACTGTAGCTGCCTGTCTGTGGTATTAATAGGAGCAGAACAACAGCAATTGTCTTCAGGTAGCTTTAGGTGCACACTGTGCAGAGGATGCAGTACACTAACTGTAAATACTGTAGCTGCCTGTCTGTGGTATTAATAGGATCAGAATAACACCACCAATTTTATTCAGGTAGCTTTAGGTGCACACTGTGCAGAGGACACAGTACACTAACTGTAAATACTGTAGCTGCCTGTCTGTGGTATTAATAGGATCAGAACAACAGCAATTGTCTTCAGGTAGCTTTAGGTGCATACTGTGCAGAGGATGCACTACGCTAACTTGTAAATACTACAGCGGCCTGCGGTACTAATAGGATCAGAAGAACACCACCAATTTTCTTCAGGTAGCTTTAGGTGCACACTGTGCAGAGGACGCACTACACTAATTTGTAAATACTGCAGCTGCCTGCGGTACTGTACTAATAGTATCAGAAGAACACCACTAATTTTCTTCAGGTAGCTTTAGGTGCACACTGTGCAGAGGACGCACTACACTAACTTGTAAATACTACAGCTGCCTGCGATACTAATAGGATCAGAAGAACACCACCAATTTTCTTCAGGTAGCTTAAGGTGCACACTGTGCAGAGGGTGCACTAAACTAACTTGTAAATACTGCAGCTGCCTGCGGTACTGTACTAATAGGATCAGAAGAACACCACCAATTTTCTTCAGGTAGCTTTAGGTGCACACTGTGCAGAGGATGCACTACACTAACTTGTAAATACTACAGCTGCCTGCGATACTAATAAGATCAGAACACCACGAATTTTCTTCAGGTAGCTTTAGGTGCACACTGTGCAGAGGATGCACTACACTAACTTCTAAATACTACAGCTGCCTGCGATACTAATAGGATCAGAAGAACACCACCAATTTTCTTCAGGTAGCTTTAGGTGCACACTGTGCAGAGCATGCACTACATTAACTTGTAAATACTGCAGCTGCCTGCAGTACTGTACTAATAGGATCAGAAGAACACCACCAATTTTCTTCAGGTAGCTTTAGGTGCACACTGTGCAGAGGATGCACTACACTAACTTGTAAATACTACAGCTGCCTGCGGTACTAATAGGATCAGCAGAACACCACCAATTATCTTCAGGTAGCTTTAGGTGCACACTGTGCAGAGGACGCACTACACTAATTTGTAAATACTGCAGCTGCCTGCGGTACTGTACTAATAGGATCAGAAGAACACCACTAATTTTCTTCAGGTAGCTTTAGGTGTACACTGTGCAGAGGATGCACTACACTAACTTGTAAATACTACAGCTGCCTGTCTGTGGTATTAATAGGATCAGAATAACACCACCAATTTTATTCAGGTAGCTTTAGGTGCACACTGTGCAGAGGACACAGTACACTAACTGTAAATACTGTAGCTGCCTGTCTGTGGTATTAATAGGATCAGAACAACAGCAATTGTCTTCAGGTAGCTTTAGGTGCAAACTGTGCAGAGGATGCACTACACTAACTTGTAAATACTACAGCGGCCTGCGGTACTAATAGGATCAGAAGAACACCACCAATTTTCTTCAGGTAGCTTAAGGTGCACACTGTGCAGAGGGTGCACTAAACTAACTTGTAAATACTGCAGCTGCCTGCGGTACTGTACTAATAGGATCAGAAGAACACCACCAATTTTCTTCAGGTAGCTTTAGGTGCACACTGTGCAGAGGATGCACTACACTAACTTGTAAATACTACAGCTGCCTGCGATACTAATAAGATCAGAACACCACGAATTTTCTTCAGGTAGCTTTAGGTGCACACTGTGCAGAGGATGCACTACACTAACTTCTAAATACTACAGCTGCCTGCGATACTAATAGGATCAGAAGAACACCACCAATTTTCTTCAGGTAGCTTTAGGTGCACACTGTGCAGAGGACGCACTACACTAATTTGTAAATACTGCAGCTGCCTGCAGTACTGTACTAATAGGATCAGAAGAACACCACCAATTTTCTTCAGGTAGCTTTAGGTGCACACTGTGCAGAGGATGCACTACACTAACTTGTAAATACTACAGCTGCCTGCGGTACTAATAGGATCAGCAGAACACCACCAATTATCTTCAGGTAGCTTTAGGTGCACACTGTGCAGAGGACGCACTACACTAATTTGTAAATACTGCAGCTGCCTGCGGTACTGTACTAATAGGATCAGAAGAACACCACTAATTTTCTTCAGGTAGCTTTAGGTGTACACTGTGCAGAGGATGCACTACACTAACTTGTAAATACTACAGCTGCCTGTCTGTGGTATTAATAGGATCAGAATAACACCACCAATTTTATTCAGGTAGCTTTAGGTGCACACTGTGCAGAGGACACAGTACACTAACTGTAAATACTGTAGCTGCCTGTCTGTGGTATTAATAGGATCAGAACAACAGCAATTGTCTTCAGGTAGCTTTAGGTGCATACTGTGCAGAGGATGCACTACACTAACTTGTAAATAGTACAGCGGCCTGCAGTACTAATAGGATCAGAAGAACACCACCAATTTTCTTCAGGTAGCTTAAGGTGCACACTGTGCAGAGGGCGCACTAAACTAACTTGTAAATACTGCAGCTGCCTGCGGTACTGTACTAATAGGAACAGAAGAACACCACCAATTTTCTTCAGGTAGCTTTAGGTGCACACTGTGCAGAGGATGCACTACACTAACTTGTAAATACTACAGCTGCCTGCGGTACTAATAGGATCAGCAGAACACCACCAATTATCTTCAGGTAGCTTTAGGTGCACACTGTGCAGAGGACGCACTACACTAATTTGTAAATACTGCAGCTGCCTGCGGTACTGTACTAATAGGATCAGAAGAACACCACTAATTTTCTTCAGGTAGCTTTAGGTGTACACTGTGCAGAGGATGCACTACACTAACTTGTAAATACTACAGCTGCCTGTCTGTGGTATTAATAGGATCAGAATAACACCACCAATTTTATTCAGGTAGCTTTAGGTGCACACTGTGCAGAGGACACAGTACACTAACTGTAAATACTGTAGCTGCCTGTCTGTGGTATTAATAGGATCAGAACAACAGCAATTGTCTTCAGGTAGCGTTAGGTGCATACTGTGCAGAGGATGCACTACACTAACTTGTAAATACTACAGCGGCCTGCGGTACTAATAGGATCAGAAGAACACCACCAATTTTCTTCAGGTAGCTTAAGGTGCACACTGTGCAGAGGGTGCACTAAACTAACTTGTAAATACTGCAGCTGCCTGCGGTACTGTACTAATAGGATCAGAAGAACACCACCAATTTTCTTCAGGTAGCTTTAGGTGCACACTGTGCAGAGGATGCACTACACTAACTTGTAAATACTACAGCTGCCTGCGATACTAATAAGATCAGAACACCACGAATTTTCTTCAGGTAGCTTTAGGTGCACACTGTGCAGAGGATGCACTACACTAACTTCTAAATACTACAGCTGCCTGCGATACTAATAGGATCAGAAGAACACCACCAATTTTCTTCAGGTAGCTTTAGGTGCACACTGTGCAGAGCATGCACTACATTAACTTGTAAATACTGCAGCTGCCTGCAGTACTGTACTAATAGGATCAGAAGAACACCACCAATTTTCTTCAGGTAGCTTTAGGTGCACACTGTGCAGAGGATGCACTACACTAACTTGTAAATAATACAGCTGCCTGCGGTACTAATAGGATCAGCAGAACACCACCAATTATCTTCAGGTAGCTTTAGGTGCACACTGTGCAGAGGACGCACTACACTAATTTGTAAATACTGCAGCTGCCTGCGGTACTGTACTAATAGGATCAGAAGAACACCACTAATTTTCTTCAGGTAGCTTTAGGTGTACACTGTGCAGAGGATGCACTACACTAACTTGTAAATACTACAGCTGCCTGTCTGTGGTATTAATAGGATCAGAATAACACCACCAATTTTATTCAGGTAGCTTTAGGTGCACACTGTGCAGAGGACACAGTACACTAACTGTAAATACTGTAGCTGCCTGTCTGTGGTATTAATAGGATCAGAACAACAGCAATTGTCTTCAGGTAGCTTTAGGTGCATACTGTGCAGAGGATGCACTACACTAACTTGTAAATACTACAGCGGCCTGCGGTACTAATAGGATCAGAAGAACACCACCAATTTTCTTCAGGTAGCTTAAGGTGCACACTGTGCAGAGGGCGCACTAAACTAACTTGTAAATACTGCAGCTGCCTGCGGTACTGTACTAATAGGATCAGAAGAACACCACCAATTTTCTTCAGGTAGCTTTAGGTGCACACTGTGCAGAGGATGCACTACACTAACTTGTAAATACTACAGCTGCCTGCGATACTAATAAGATCAGAACACCACCAATTTTCTTCAGGTAGCTTTAGGTGCACACTGTGCAGAGGATGCACTACACTAACTTCTAAATACTACAGCTGCCTGCGATACTAATAGGATCAGAAGAACACCACCAATTTTCTTCAGGTAGCTTTAGGTGCACACTGTGCAGAGCATGCACTACATTAACTTGTAAATACTGCAGCTGCCTGCAGTACTGTACTAATAGGATCAGAAGAACACCACCAATTTTCTTCAGGTAGCTTTAGGTGCACACTGTGCAGAGGATGCACTACACTAACTTGTAAATACTACAGCTGCCTGCGGTACTAATAGGATCAGCAGAACACCACCAATTATCTTCAGGTAGCTTTAGGTGCACACTGTGCAGAGGACGCACTACACTAATTTGTAAATACTGCAGCTGCCTGCGGTACTGTACTAATAGGATCAGAAGAACACCACCAATTTTCTTCAGGTAGCTTTAGGTGCACACTGTGCAGAGGATGCACTACACTAACTTGTAAATACTACAGCTGCCTGCGATACTAATAGGATCAGAAGAACACCACCAATTTTCTTCAGGTAGCTTTAGGTGCACACTGTGCCAAAGACGCACTACACTAACTGTAAATACTGTAGCTAATAAGACTAATAGAAGAACTCCAGCAATTTTCTTCAGGTAGCTGTAAATACTGTAAAAACACCTGCCTGCCTGTCAGTAGGAAGAGAATAACATATATATACATATATACATATGTATATATATATATAATATATACAACACCTAGTATGCATATATATACACAATACACTGTAAGTGCAGCTAACTGACTCGCCTGCCTACTCTATCTATCTTAAGTCAAATGACACTGTCTCTCTGCCTATCTCTCCACCACCGCAACACACTACACAAGGTCGCCACGCTGGCGGCCTTATATAGTGTGGGGCGTGTACTAATCCCCCTGAGCCATAATTGGCCAAAGCTACCCTGACTTTGGCCAATTACGGCTCTCTGTACAGACGGTGCTGTGATTGGCCAAGCATGTGGGTCATAGTGCATGCTTGGCCAATCATCAGCCAGCAATGCACTGCGATGCTGCAGTGAATTATGGTCCGTGATGCGCCACTTGAATTTGGCGCGAACGGCCCATATCGTTTGTAGTTGAACGAACGGCAGAACATACGATGTTCAAGTCGAAAATGGGTTCGACTTGAACACGAAGTTCATCCCTAGTGCCAACCATTGCCCACCAGTGCCAGCAATCAGTACCCACCAGTGCCAGCAATCCGTGCCCACCAGTGCCAACAATCAGTGCCCATTAGTGATGCCAGTCAGTGCTGGCTATCAGTGCCGCCTATCAGTGCTGCCCATCAATGCCCATCACTGCTGTCCATCAATGTCCATCAGTGTCACCCATCAGTGGCATCCATCAATGCCCATCAGTGCCCATCAGTACCGCCTATCCATGCCACCTATAAGTGCCCATAAGTGCCTCCTCATCAGTGCCCATAAGTGCTGCCTTATCAGTGCCCATAAGTGCCACCTCATCAATGCCCACCAGTTCAGCCTATCAGTGCCCATCAGTGCCACCTCATAAGCGCACATCAGTGAAGGAGAAGAATTACTTCGTTACAAAATTTACTGACAGAAAAGTAAAAAAAATTCTAAATTTATGGTCTTTTTTTTAGTAAAAAATAAAAAACCCAGCTGTGATTAAATACCACCAAAAGAAAGCTCTATTTGTGTGAAGAAAAAGATAAATATTTCATTTGGGTAGAGTATTGCATGACCGTGCAATTTTCATTCAAAGTGCTGCAGCGTTAAAAGCTGAAAAATGGCCTGGGCAGGAATGGGGTGTAAGTGCCCGGTAGGCAAGTGGTTAAGGAAGGTTTAGTGTTTGGATTAGCAGGAAGGTCATTTATGGTGGGTCTTTGGGCAGGGCATCACTCCTCCTAATTAGGGATGGGCCGAACACCCCCCCGGTTCGGTTCACACAGAACATACTGAACAGGCAAAAAATTCAGCAGAACACACGAACACCGTTAAAGTCTATAGGACATGAAATAAGCCATGGGGAAGCCCCCGTGCGTCAAAGGGGGCAGGGTTACCCTGGAACGTCACCATGTGGCCCCACCCTCAGTTATATAAGAACTGTCAAAGCGAAGACGCATCATACTGCGGGTGCCACCCATGGAGGCGGGTCGGTTGCTTTGTTTTTTTTTTCTTTTTTGATCTGTCAGCGGAGCGAGAGAAGAAGATGAATGGACTTCATGGGACTTTTATTTTTTAATCTTTTAATAAAGGACTTGTCCCAAGCTGTGTCTTGTCTTTTGTACCATTTTGACTCTTTTTTTTTGTGAAATGGTAGGGGTACCCTGTTACCATTTCACACAAGGGGGGAGGCCGGGATCTGGGGGTCCCCTTGTTAAAGGGGGCTTCCAGATTCTGATAAGCATAAGATTCAGACCCCCACAACCACTGGGCAAGGGTTGTGGGGATGAGGCCCTTGTCCCCATCAACATGTTGAGGGCATGTGGCCTGGTACAGTTCAGGAGGGGGGCGCCCTCTTTTCCTGTGGCCTGCCGGGTTGCGTGTTCGGATAAGGGTCTGGTATGGATTTTGAGGGGGACCCTCGCGCAATTTTTTTTATTATGGCGCGGGGTTCCCCTTAATATCCATACCAGACCCAAAGGGCCTTGTAATGGATTGGGGGGATCCTATGCCTTTTTTTTCAATGACTTTTATCTGTAGCGCCGGGACCGACAATTCATTATAGCTGTGAGTACTTTTAAATGACTTTTTTTCCTTTAGAAATGTAATTTTGTGCAGGGACTGTTCTAAACACGAGAAAACTTTAATGGTGTTCCAGGGGCTTTCAAATTTGCCCTGAACACCGCATATTGTTCGGCGTTCTGCAGAACATCCGAACAACCAAAGTTCAGCCCGAACTTATGCTCGGGCCGAACCGTTCGCCATCCCTACTCCTAATGACAACGAATGTCACTGATCTACAGCACAGAAGGCTAATATTGTTTAGAATCATATGTATATTTAGAAAATCAGGAGTCAGCATTACTTTTTAGTTTGAAAGGCCATAGTATTAAAATAAAAAGCATCCACAATACAGGCATTAACTTGGGGCATTTACTTTTTAGTAAAGCATAATATTATTTATTTATTTATTTATTTATTTATTTTTAATAAGTAAGGAGTTTACTGAGATATACTTACTCACCATTTAACTACAGCTTTTCTAATTAACTCTCAATTAATTACATCTGTTTTTTAAACCTCAAAGTGTTTATAGGCTAATTACATGCTAAGTTATTAAATAGCTTATTTGAACTCAGTCAGCAAGTATTACACACTGCGTGTAAAATTTTGAGTGACATCAAATATACATTTTTTCAAGTGATCTGTTAGGAAAACTTGTGATGATGTGTAGGGCTCTGTCGTTAGCAAGGAAACAAACACTTCCGTGCTTATTAAATCCAACTTACAGTAAGTAAAAGTAGTACTCATATCACATAGTTTATATCAGCTTCAACGGACTGTTATTTTAAAAACAAAAAAGCATTAAAACGTTTTTAAAAATCTGTCTCCTCTGTTCAGCTACATTACAAAGATTTTTCGAAAAAAGGCTTGGATGCTGGTGAGGCTATTACAAATGTGTCCCTGATAAATCAGATCTCAAATCACAGGATGCTATTCCATCACAGTTTTGCAATTTGATTTTCATTCCACCGTCTTCTAGTAAATGCTGTTTTTAGCAGAGTATTTGGGGTGTTTTTATTTTCCACCTTATGCCACTGCTCCTTCTGCATTTTTTACCCCCCTGTTTGCACCTTTCATTCACTCTTGCACCTCTGGACTGTTTGTTGTCTGCATATTGCCATGAGATTCTCATTCACATACTGTAGACTATAAATAAATGTACTGCTGAACAGTTATTACCCCTATACTGAATTTTACTTTCGTTGTTTCTGCTGAACTCCAATATTTGTTTTATTTTTTTTTAATGGTTAATTATCAGTACACTTCTACTTTTATATAATTCTCAGCTTTTAATGCAGTGGACCATGTGCATTTCTGTATGTTTTAAGTATATTTCTCCATATATATTATATGTATTTATTATTATTATTATTATTAGACATGTGCATTCGTTTTCGTCCAAATGCATTTTCATCCGAATTTCAGATATTTTCGTTATTGTTTTAACAAACGATAACGAAAGTGCAGAATACGAAAACCGAAAGATCCGACATAAACAAATGCTTTATTTTCATTTTTGTTGTGACAACAGTTCGATATAGATAGGAGATTCGACATGATGCTGACAATAACAATCTGTGTCTATCGAACCTGTGGTCGAATGTGCCTAACCTTAACTATATTAGTCCAAGATTATTCTACACAGAGAGAATAGATTCGACATAGAGAGAACAGATTCGACATAGAGAGAAAAGATCGCTGCTGGAATTGGGTGGGGGAAGTAAAATAAAAATAATGATGATGATGAATGTTATTGGCCGGTTGTAACCAAAGAGGAGGGGCAATAAAATACCTAGAACTAAGTACACACGTACAGCCAACTTACTTTCACTTACGATTTGCTAGCAGAGAGAGACACACACACACTGAATCATTTCAGAAGACAGTCAATCTTAGCTGGTCCGTTTGTCAGAGAACCTGAATTATTTAGCAATTAAGCATAAGCACAGCAGCAGAACAATAGTGAAGCAAGCTATAGTTCAACTTGACTTTTTCATAATAATCTGCTGCTATTGTGTTAGTGTTGTGAACTTGATAGTGATACTAGTGTTGCTAGTCTTGTGATAGCCTCAGAGGCTGCCCGTGTTGTGGGGGGGGATTTATTATTATAGATTCTATATTATAATGCCTTATCAATATCTGACACAACTTCGGGTGCCGCGCCGGCCATTGCACTTGGAGATTGAGAAATGAATGTGAAAGTTGGCTGACTGTTGGGGTAGAGTAGACCATTTAACATGATCGACCAAGATTCGACAAAGCAACAAAAAACATACAAACGTCGAATCTTTGGCTTATGGTGCCTGTCGAAAGTTCTCAGAAGATTCGACGGAGCAGCTAAACTGTACGATGCTGAAATCGTACATTTCCGGTCAAATGCATCCGCCCATAGGCTATACAAAAATTCTAATGTTGGTTGACTAGTAAAATAATTAATAAATATAATTATTACTAGTCATACAACATTAGAATTCTACTACAGCTAGCTTATAGGCAGAAAATTCGACTGGAAATGTATACGTACAGTTTAGCTGCTCCGTCGAATCTTCTATGAACATTCGACAGACACCATAAGCCTTCAATGACAGATTCAACCTTAATTAATTTGGATTTTCGGACGAATGCAATTTTTAACGAAAAACAAAATAAATAAAAACGAATTTCGGGAGTAACTAAATACATTCATTTTTCGGACGAAAACGAAATTCCGAAACAAAATATTTCAGTGTGCACATGTCTAATTATTATTATATGTCTTATGTAAAAAAATAACAACTATTGTTATCATTATTATTATTTAAATATAATTGAATATACTGCATACAGTATTTATATATTCATTTGAAACTCTTGGACATGGGTGCACATCCTGGCAGGGAATATGCTGTTTATTTCCCTAACTTTAGGGAATTTTTTATTTATTTTTTGTATGTTAAATCTTTTATCTGGGTGTTAATTTTTTAGGGGAAATATAGGTAGGTATGTTTAAACATTGTGCTTTCACATACTTTTGTATGAATACATTTTATATTTACCCTTGAGCACATACTGTATGTGTAAGAGGTCCATTTTTTTATGTTGTATAGATGTGTTTTAATACCTTGTTAGCCCTGTTTTCTAAATTTGCATAGTATAGCCTATCAATAATTTAAACATATCACAAGACAACTTCTCTAATCTTCAACAGTTTTGTGGGTTGATTTTTTGTTCCTTATTTTTCTAGCAGATGCTTTTTGTTGGTGGATAGTCTGTCATCAGTAAACATTTTGATATTGTTAGAAAAAAAGTGGAGAAGATATTAGTTAGGTTAGGCTATTGGCACGATTGATTACCCTACTGTTATTATTTTTGTCACTTTTTCCCCCTGGGGTGGTTCTTAAAAATAAGCAATTTTTTCACCCCTATCCATCGCTGTTTTTGTCCGAATGGTTTCTCACTGAGCAATTGGGTTGATAAATCCATAATGTAGAGTTTGCATCTTTAAAATTGTACTAATTTGAATAAGACCATGGATTCATTAAAGGAAAACTTAGAGGAGTGTTTTGTATCATACTGTCTAGTGCTTCTTTATCATTTATTTCATTGGTACTGGGATTTTATAGTGCAGGATTCTTTGTATTCAGAGAAGGGAATCCTGATATATTAGAACCAAAATGGAAAAGATATTAAGGTTAGGCTGAGCTACTGGCCCGAATGATTACTATTAATTGTCCTTTTTTCCCCATGATGTGGTCCTTTAAAACAAGCCATTGCTGTAAAAACCCTTTAAATGTTGCACCCTTTAAATATTTTGGGATCGTTTAATGCAATTAGGTTTACTAATTAATACATTTGTTATAGCTATCTTTTTATCAGCCTGTCCTAGAAGAAAGTGCTGCTGAAAATATTTGGGCCCTTTGCCTTTGTGACATCCAGTCATACCAGTAGCTGTTTTTTTTTTTTTTTTATACTCAGGGGCTTGGCTATGGCTACTAGGAATTTAAAGTACCCCTATTCTAATGTCAGCATATTCCATTGTATATGATTGGAACTCAAATTTTGAGATTGTTATTTGTTAACTGCACAGTGTGGTAGAAAAAAATGTTGTCAATTAATTTTGTTGTGTTTTCTGGTCCCACAAATCAAGGACTTCTGTTGCGGTTCTTAGATATTGTGTTCCTTTGGAGATTTTCCTGGAATTAGCCTATTAGTTATGCAGGTGGAACTGGCTCAGGAACAAGAAATCCTATTACATATGTCATGTATGGTTGGGAATCACACTCATACAGGATACAGCTGAGCAAGTACAAGGAAGCACAAGGATCTGGGAAAGCATGGAATACTGGACTCACAGGAATGTCAGGGGTATAATGTAGCACTGGGGAGCTGGCTTTACAGGCAAGCAGGAGTACTAGTAAAAGTTACTTACAGCACAAGGGTTGCTGGGCTTGCAAGGAGACATGTATACAGGGGTATCTTACAGCAGTGGGATGCTGGGCTTATAGGAACACAGAAGTAATGGTATGTAAGAGAAAATTTGGAGGGCCCAAAAAATGCATGTACACAGGTGTAGCAATAACTCTCGGTGGAGCTGCTGGTTTAAGCGGGCTTGTTACCTTCACTCTCGACACCTTTGTTTCACCGGCACTGGGTCTAGGGTTCCGTTGAGTTTACCGCTGGACGATATAAGCACCAAACACTTAAGTAGGTTTTCCAATGCTTTAATAAAATGAACAAGGGAAGTAGCAGGAAAGAGGTAGTAGGAAAGCTGCAGGGAAGCTCAAATACCTTTTCTGTTGTATTTTCTTCAGAACATTCTTTGTAATTGAACACTTGCTATTGAATAGTCCCCCTTTCGTAGGATTTAATCTTTGCCCCCCTGGATAGACATCTATCACTTGCCTAGCAGCCAGCACATAGCACGAACAAAAGTCTCTGCCACAGACTTATCTGGAATAGAACCCATACGATCCTCTGCCACAAGATGTATTGGTTTATGATGAAAGTCAGATACAGTACTTGAACCTTTAAGCCAACCCGGCAGTACTATACTGTAAGATTACCTCGGAATGCGTCCTCCAACCGAGTCACCACTCCCCTCTCCAGACCAGCACTCTGCATGATCCTTCCATGACGGGTCCTCCCCTGGGATCTTCTCGGTTGTCCAGCTTCTTCACTCAGGATAGACAGCTCAGGACCATTCCTCTGCTGCTGTGGTAGGCCTCAGACAGGCTTCTGGGCCCACCCACACGTCGCAGCGACACGGGCCTCCGAAACGGAGGACCACGAGGTGGTATTCCTAGTGCATACCTGTCGGCCAGGAGGGCCAGCAGGTGGCTGAAAACGAACCCTAAAACATGGCATCTATCCCATAAATATCCTCTCCCAGAATGCAACTCAGAGGACCACCTCCACCGAGTTATCACCCCCCGGAAAGAGGAGAACTCATTCGCTTCAACGCGTTGCTTTTCCAACACCTGCCGATGGTGAAAATGACAACCACCGGCACAATGTGGAACTGCATGCAACGTCAGCCAAGCTGAAACAGAGGCAAATAAAACTTCCTATAATAAGCGACCCACTAAATTTACCTATCAGCGGTAGATGAAAATCTACCAGCGCTACATACTCCCCCCAGTACAATAGATGTTGTCCTCAACGTCTGTCACAAAACAATAACTCCCAAGCCTGAGAGTTGGTATTTGAGCTTAAAACTTGGATTTAATTAGAGAAGAAAGAAAGACAGTAGAAAGACATTTTAAGATCAACATTTGTAAAACATTATGTTCACATCCACAAACAAAACCATCCTATGACTGTACACAACCTCACTATCTATTTTAGCTGAAAAGCCTAACAACTTGATAGGAGATCAAATAGTTCCTGAAAAGGAAAACATATTAAACATACATGCGACCTATACTGTTTCAGGAGCAAAGTCTCATTTGAAAAAAATGAAACTCTCTTCCCATTATCTATATCAGATTAATCTTTAGGAGTCCATCCCTATATAGACACAATTTTTCTTAAATGAAGAAAAAACAGCTAGCAAAAAAAAAGAAGTCCTTGGATTTAAAACTCTGAGATGAATATTCAGATCTTGACCATGAAGATCTCTATGCACTGACACTAACTAACTAACTCAAAGTTCTTTTGTCCATAATTACCAATAAAACCGGGGATCTGGCAATGTCAGTGTCTTTCCCAGTTTATCCACTGTAGTAATGAAATACACAACGTCATCTCTTCCAGGTCTGCAAATGACCACTTTGTCAGCATGAATGTGCCGAGCATAATTCCAGTGCATAAAACATCCACTGTAACATTCATCCATAGCAACAGAACAACCAGTTTTCCGGAAAGGCTTAGGCACAGACAAATAGTCCCAAACAGCTTCACTGTACCAAAGCTCCCGGTTAGCTTCACTCACTTGCATTATGTCCTGAGGGACATATGGGAACTCCAAACCATACTCCGTAGCGACACGCTTGTTCAACATTCTCTGCAAACGTGCAAGTTTCGGTAAGGATCTATTTTTCCCCATACCAGGAGGCACACATGAATCCAATGACTTGCTCCAATGTCTGAAGTGAACTAGTAACTTTTGACAATGTCTCATTTACAGTGCTGTGTGGCTGCACACAAGGTGACGTCTTCCCAAAACTCAGGGCTGTCCATTCAGGGAAAGTCATGGCAGAGGCGAGATCCTCGCCTTGGGCCCATAACAACTCTTGTGACATAGTCTCAAATAGGTCATCATCACCGGAGAGATCCGGCATGGATTCTATCTCTGAATCTTCCAGTTCTTCTGCTGGCAGATATCTATTTACAGTTCCAGATACATTCCCCAACAATTGCTCACCCGTTCCTGACTTGGACTTTGTTGGACCCATTTTGGGCAGTCTCTGGGGTAGGCCTCGACCACGGCCGCTGGAATCCTTCACATATCCCACCTTCTTCTGGAAAGGTACAACAGGGATAGGTGTAGTAGACACGGAAATCAAAGTAATGTCCGCTGATGAATCAGTAACAGCAGTGTCTCTCTCCTGAACATTCTCGGTAGCAACAGGCAAAGTCACAGCCTGCCGTTCTCTTTCAGCAGAAGTAACAGCTTCTACTGTGGCAACACCTGTAGCCCAGTCCATACGATAAGCACGGGGCGACATGGTAGGTTGCTCCACCACAAACAAATATTCTCCACATTGCAGGCAGCGACCAAATGGACAGAGATGCACGGCTAGTCCCTCACATTTGTGGCAAATCATGCCCAGCCCTTCGATGTCTCCAACAGTGTAGAGAACAAACCTCCCCTGCGGCTTCAGACAAATAACGGTATCTTTAAGCAGGGTTCCGATCAACACAGTACTCGACACGGTGCTCGCTGGGAACATTCTTGGTCCCATAATTGACTGCATCGCCGAAAAAGACATGGCCACACTCTGATCTTCTCAACATGATCACAAGGCCTCTCTTCTTCTCTAGTGCCAAACACATACACGCATCCCATGCGGTATCAAGTAGGGTAGACTCCTCCCACTTGTTCTTCTGATCACGTAGCTCCCGGGCTTTTACTGGCACCCGCCGCCTACGCACTCAAAAATAAAGTCCTGCAACTTTTAACCTCTTCTTCTCCTGAGAAAATGACAAAGTCCAGCTCTCACCGTAAACTCCCGGTGAAACACCTCTCCAGGTTGTGAGAATTGACTGCTAACAAATCCCAGACAAGCCCCCACATGTAGCAATAACTCTCGGTGGAGCTGCTGGTTTAAGCAGGCTTCTTACCTTCACTCTTGACACCTCTTTTTCACCGGGTCTAGGGTTCCATTGAGTTTACCTCTGGACGATATAAGCACCAAACACTTGAGTAGGTTTTCCAATGCTTTAATAAAATGAACAAGGGAAGTAGCAGGAAAGAGGTAGTAGGAAAGCTGCAGGGAAGCTCAAATAGCTTTTCTGTTGTATTTTCTTCAGAACATTCTTTGTAATTGAACACTTGCTATTAAATAGTCCCCCTTTCGTAGGATTTAATCTTTGCCCGCATGGATAGACATCTCTCACTTGCCTAGCAGCCAGCATGTAGCACGAACAAAAGTCTCTGCCACAGACTTATCTGGAATAGAACCCGTACGATCCTCTGCCACAGGATGTATTGGTTTATGATGAAAGTCAGATACAGTACTTGAACCTTTAAGCCAACCCGGCAGTACTATACTGTAAGATTACTTCGGAATGCATCCTCCAACCGAGTCACCAGGCCCCTCTCCAGACCAGCACTGCATGATCCTTCCATGACGGGTCCTCCCCTGGGATCTTCTCAGTTGTCCAGCTTCTTCGCTCAGGATAGACAGCTCAGGACCATTCCTCCGCTGCTGTGGTAGGCCCCAGACAGGCTTCTGGGCCCACCCACACGTCACAGCGACGCGGGCCTCCGAAACGGAGGACCACAAGGTGGTGTTCCTAGCGCATACCTGTCGGCCAGGAGGGCCAGCAGGTGGCTGAAAACAAACCCTAAAACATGGCGTCTATCCCATAAATACCCTCTCCCAGAATGCAACTCGGAGGACCACCTCCACCGAGTTATCTCCGGGAAAAAGGAGCACTCATTCGCTTCAACACGTTGCTTTTCCAACACCTGCCGATGGTGACAACGACATGTGGAACTGCATGCAACGTCAACCAAGCTGAAACAGAGGCAAATCTAACTTCCCATAATAAGCAACCCACTAAATTTACCTGTCAGCGGTAGATGAAAATCTACCAGCGCTACACAGGATACAGTTGGGGGGTGTCTAGGACAGGAAGGATACCCCTTGTTACCATTGGGGGAAAAACCAGCTTGCCCTCACATACAGTGAAGGTAAGGGAACTTGGGAGAGCTGAGGCACAGAGTCTACAGATCTGCCTGGTCTTCCTTGTCAAATTTGTTTATTGTTTTGAATAAAATAAAGGAGAACAATCTGAATTTTACAAAGATTGGGGTGCATATTCAAAAGGTACATATTCAAAGGGTAACAAATGAATTACAATTGGAAAGAGACAAATAAAAATTAAATGTGCAATATCGCACTATAAAAACATCAGACCATCAAAGTCAAATGTCAAAAATGTCATATCATTGAAAAGAAAAGGAATTGTTGACTGTCAATCTGATTAAAAACAAGGTGATTAACAAATCAGTAAAGCAAAAGTACATTTCAATGGGTCTGAAGAACAACCCTGTGGGTACCACATAAGAACTGATATAAGGGAAAGAGTCATGAAAAAGGAGTAAAACTAAATAAAGAAAAGGGGAAAAATACAGTGGGAATAAAGTTTACATTTGATAGAGGTAGTGTGGCTTCAATCGAATGAAGGGTGACAAAAGGGTATATGAAGTATTATTACATGGCAATAGTAAACTGTCATCAAAGTCTGAAGGTAAACAATGTTTAACCCAAGGTAACCAAAGTTTTTTAAATTTTCAGATCCAATCACTCTCAATTGCTTACATTTTAGCATGAACAAGAGCTCTATTGGTTCTGTGAATGGTTTGGCTACAATCAGATTTTTGAGTTTTCCATACCTTAGCTATGATTTGTTTTGCGACTGTTAAAAACTGTAAAAGAAGGCAAAATTAATTCCGTGAAATTCTGTCTGGTTTTATATTCAAAAGAGCTATAGCAGGATTGGGTTGTATGGAAGTTTTGAACACTTTAGAAGCTAAATCAAAAACTGCCTTCCAGAACTTTTGGGATATTGGACAATCCCACCATATATGGATTTGGGTGCCAAGATCTGAGCAGCCGCAAAAACAAGCTGCAGGGTAATCGGGAGCATATTTCGCTATCCTAGCAGGAACTAAATACCAGTGAGAAAGCACCTTATAATTTGTTTCCACAGCAACAATATTAGAGGAAGCAGATTTAGTGGCTAACCATATACTGGACCATTCAGTATCATCGAATGAGTGGTTTAGATCTTGTTCCCATTTATAAACATAGGGAGGGGGGATAGTATCAAAACTAGGTAGAATGTGTTTATAAAGAATCAAAACAAGTCTTCTGATATGTGGGACATAATTACATATATGCTCAAAAACACAACATCTGGCAAAACAGAGTGCCTGATTGTAGGAATGGTTGGAAAAAATGTTTAATCTGTAAATAACTGAATAATTCCGATTGAGGAAGTCCATAAATTTCACATAGAGTAGGAGAGGAGTGTAAGAAGTGGATGCAAATTTATATAATCTAAATAGATTAGCTGCACTCCATGCATTAAAGGAATTAGGGAAAATCCAGGCAGGGTAAAAGGCAGGGTTTTAAATAAAAGAAAGAAGTGGTATATGGGGCGATTGAAGGCCGACAGTAGTTTTGAATATATCCCAGATGGATAAAGAGTGTTTCCTGATAGGATTGCTGATAGAGGTACGATCAACTGGACGTAACCATAACATATTGTCTACTGAGATAGGGTCACAGTCGACCAACTCAATTGCTACCCATAGCGGAACTTCCTTTACTGCATGGTATTTAGGTAAATGTGCAAGGTGAGTTACATGATAATAGGCAGAAATATTGGGGAGACCTAAGCCTTCACGTTGTTGTGGAAGACAAAGAGTGGATTTAAAGGGATGGGGTTTAGCTGTGCTCCAGATAAAGGAGATAATTCTATGCTGAAAAAGTCGTAAGAAATGGGATGGTACTGAAATGGGTACATAAGTTTCAACATTTTTTACAAATAAATATGTGAAAAGTGTGGCGTGCATTTGTATTCAGCCCCCCCTGAGTCAATACTTTGTAGAACCACCTTTCGATGCAATTACAGCTGCAAGTCTTTTTGGGGATGTCTCTACCAGCTTTGCACATATAAAGAGTGACATTTTTGCTAATTTTTCTTTGAAAAATAACTCAAGCTCTGTCAGATTGGATGGAGAGCCTCTGTAAACAGCAATATTTAAGTCTTGCTATTAAGGATGGGCAAACGGTTTCTGCCCGAGTATGAGTTCGGACCGAACATTGCCTGTTCAGAAGTTCTCTGAACAACGGAATTATAGGATCATTCGACCGTTTGTTTGGCCCCCTGAACGACCACAATACACTGCGCCACCGCACAGTGCATTGAAAGCCCTGATTGGCTGAAGTAATGAAAGCTTCACCCATCCAGGGCACAGAGCACTGTCAGAGCCATGATTGGTCGCTATCATGATGACTGTATCCAATCATGGCTCATTGCTCTTAATCCTGCCCAACAATATAAAAATATTCTTTCCAAAGCTGCTATTTGTTGTGTGATAGCAGCGTAGAGAGAGATAGAACAGGGTTCTGTTCAGTGCTATTAGACAGTTAGTGTGCTATAGTGTGCTATTCTTATTCTATTGTCAGTGTAGCATATAAGTTTAGAGTGCATCTAGGGATAGTTGAGTGTAGTGCGACCACCATTCATCTTTACATTAGTGTGAATGTAGGGATAGTTCAGTCAGTGTGAGTGCAGTGACCACCATTCATCCTTATATTAGTGTGAATGTAGGGATACTTCAGTCAGTGTGAGTGAAATGACTGTTTAACACAGTATATTTTAGTGCGTTACTGCAAGTTTAAGACCATATACAGTATCTGACAAAAGTGAGTACACCCCTCAAAATTTTTCCGCACCTGTTTGACAGGTGCATATCATTACAATTTTTTGACAGCAAGGCTAATTCTTGCTTTCATCAAGAGTACCTCTATGGGATTACAGTGTGAAGGCACCACGACACCCAAAGAACAATTTTTCGGCACCCATTACAGAAGTAGAAATCCAGCGTCTGGGGTAGAGACACCAGAATTTATCCAAAAAATCTCTAATCTTGTTCCCCGCGCACTACATTGTGGCCTCATCATACAGACTGACTCCTGTTAGAGAAGTTAGTTTCTTATTTTATAATCATTTAATGAATGCTTGCATGAGATTGTTTAGAAGAAGAAGTAATATTTCATATTAACCAATATATATTATTCCGTAGATATAGAAAGTCTTCATTTTTAGACGTTGAACTTTAGATCTCTCTGCTTCATGCTGATATTTTTACTGGATGAAAGTTCATTAGAATAGATTCAAGTTATATAGAGTTGTTTTGAGTCCCTGAAATGCATATAAATCACAGAGATAAGATGGTTCATTTTTAGTTACTAATTAGAAGAAGAGAGAACTTTTGACAGCAGTGAAATACAGCCTGATAAGATAAGAACATCTTATACAGGTGGTTTAGAAATAATTATGTGGAATATGGGAAAGTTATGTACAGTACATTAATTAAGTTTGACAGGGTCAAACAAAGGTCATGCTTGAGCCCTCATCAAAACTGTTAAAATACATTGAATGGGATAACACTTATGTGTATATGTGTGTGTATGTGTGTATATATATATATATATATATATATATATATATATATATATATATATATATATATATATATATATATATATATATATATGTACATATATATGTATATATCTATATATATATATAGAGAGAGATTCTATATATATATATATATATATATATATATATATATATATATATATATGTGTTTATTATGTAGATAATACAGTACTTTTTTGTGAAACTCATATATGTATACATGCACATAGAATTGTATAGTGAGAAACAATAACACATATAACACATTTGGTGGGGTTATTGAAAGTTCATTCTCTCAAAGTCGTAAATCTGTCTTATCAGGACAAGGAGGGTTTGATCTAACCCAGCTGGGTGCCATACTGTGTTTACACAGGTGTTTTTAATTGGACAAACAAGTTATAAATCACTTTAATGAACATATAGGAATTCTGGGAATGAATAAGTTTCTCTGGTTGTAAAACAGGTGTCAGATTAATGGTTTGCACGGGTCATAGAGGTCAGAACCAGTGGACAATTATCTGTTCAGATAGGCATCTATCAGGCTGACTGTTTGTCTATGCAGCCCTATTGCATGGGTGACAGGCAGTCAAAACCAATAGGCAAATATCTGTCCTTTTGTTGTAACTTGTCTCCTCGTACGAGTCAAATAAAGAAAACTTCTTAACTTGATCCAGAGTGTGGTCTCAGGTGAATTTCGCTCACAAATTGGTCCTTCGAGCCAGAACTCAATATCCTGTGAAGGGACCAGACCACCAGTGACCGTTACCGTACGGGGGAATCTCAGAACACATGAGATTCCTTATTCTAAAGTCCTCCCTCTGAATTGACATTAACGGAGCCCGGTCGACCGACTGGTCCCTATCAGGTGACAAGTTCCCAAGAATTGGCATAAAAGACCCATTCTGGTTCAAGGTAAGAACGATTCACAATTTGTTTCAATTTGGTTGGAAGATAAGAATACCAATGTTCTTTAGTAGAACACAGGATTAGGAAAGAAATGTGAGTTGATAAAATATTGTGTATAAAGGTATAAGAATACCAATGTTTTTTTAGTTGAGCATAGGATTAGGAAAGAAATTCTGTGTCGATCTGTGAGTTGACAAAAATATTGTGTATAAAGGTACAAGAATACCAATGTTTTTTTTGGAAGATCACAAGATTAGGAAATAAATTCTCTGTTGATCTGCGAGAATTACAAAAACATTGTGTATAAGTGTCAGCGTGAGAAGACCTTAAATTACTCCGTACGTACCTTAAAATGGTCAGAAATGTGTGAAACAAAGGGCTGACTGGGCAGCCACTAACCAATACATACAAGAGGAAGATGAGTCAGTAGTAAATTACATCATAAGGATGAGGGAAGTGTTTAATAACCACTCTGGGATTGAAGTATTGGCTAAAAAAAAGGAAAAGCGTTTGCTGTAGAAGATGGAACGAATGTGTATGTTGCTGAAAGAAGGTACAGAAAGGTTAAGAAACCCCAAAGTAGACCTCGTATTAAGGATTACGAGGGTAGGAAAGAAAGGGGTGAATGTTTTTTGTGTGGCAGGAAAGGCCACTTGGGCAGGGATTGCAAGTTGAAAAAGGATGAGGAGGCATGACTAGAGGGAGAAGAAATGTATGAAACAGAATGTATGTACGATGAAACGAATTCAGAAGGGTATGAAATATTGGACATATGTAATGTGGAAAGGTATTTACAGGGTGAGATTAAACCTGAAATAACACTTGTTGTAAAAGGGAAAAAAGTCACCTTTCTGTGTGACACAGGGGCGTGCAGGACCCTGATTCATCCCCAAGATATGCCTGGAGAGGTTAAGAAAAAAGGCACCATTTTTGTAAAATCAGCAAATGGGTTAATGTGTGAGGAGGATGTTTCAGAAAATCTTCCTATAGAGGACCCATTAACGGGCAAAAAAGCTGAATGTAAAAATGTGATATCTAAACGATGTCCGGTTAACCTGCTGGGCAGGGATTTGTTGCATGCACTTGATATCTCGGTTATGCCAGCTAAGGGGGGCTTGAGAGCCCACCGTACTTGCAAAACACGTGTAGTAAAGGCTAACAACGAGCCATATCATTGGTATAGCCTGGTTTTATCTACTGCAAGTCCTAGGTGCATGCAACAATCCCTCTTGAACAAGGTGGAAGGAAAAGTTAAAGTGAGGAACTACAAGGTCCAGCATCATTCTCACTGTACAATGTATTTTAAAACATTTTTCAGGACCTAATATAAATTATGAAAAGAAACTAAGTTTAAAAGGGTCAGAATCACCTTGAAAACTCTGTATTGGGACCGGGAGGGAAACAGCACGGCCACCTGTCTCCTCCCCGATGAGGTATTCAAGCTACACAGAGAAAGAGTCACCTCAGCTAGATAGCTCCCTGAATAAACTGAGGAGTTAGAAGTTATTTAAACTACAAAAAAAAAGAAAGTTGTTTGTTTTAGGAAATTTACAACATTGTTTGTATCTAGAATACTGCTTCTGGAAGGAAAATATCTGTAGATAAATTAAATGCTGCTAATGTAATGTCATGCTTAAAATGATTTTTACAGTTGTAGGTTTTACATGTTATGCCCCGTACACACGGTCGGATTTTCCGATGGAAAATGTGTGATAGGACCTTGTTGTCGGAAATTCCGACCGTGTGTAGGCTCCATCACACATTTTCCATCGGATTTTCCAACACAAAAAGTTTGAGAGCAGGATATAAAATTTTCCAACAACAAAATTGTGACAGACCTAGCCGGGACAGAGGCTGTTGGAGAGGACTGGGTGTGAGCCTCTTGCCTTTTGATTATGGGCCCTGGGCTTTCAATGGAACGATGCTCTTTGTGGGGTGAATTGGAGGTCCGGTGTGAACTGTGCTGATCGGACTCAGTCGTGTATATATGTATATATTGTATGTTGTTTGATTCTGTTGGGGACTCCTTGCTGTGGATTTGTGTCCCTGAAGAGGGAGGGGGGATTCCTCCAGCAGCCCCCTGCTGATAAGACTGATTCATTCTGTTGGGACACATCCTGTGAGGAGATGCTGGTGTCATCAACTCCAACTACCTGTGTTTATGTTAATTGAATGAGCTGATCACATTGTCCTCTATACAATGTAGGAGACGGGATGACTCCTATTGGAGCTGCTGCTATTGTGAGAAATGCCCTGTGATAATTAACTCAGTCTGGGCAATAGGTCATGTCTCAGTCACCTAGGCTGTATAAAGGATTAGTTAATTAGCTCATGTTAATTAGGTTAATTAGGTTACGTTTGTATTGTTAGAGTAATATTTTCTCCTGTATATAAGACTGTATTCTGGTTCTGAATAAAGTGAGTTCATGTTAGCAACAAGCAAGTGTCGCCTTGTTTTGTGCTCAGAGAGGTTGGAATACCTGATATCTGTATACAGACTGGGAGGAAGTGGTATATGACGGAAGCACTCAAGCGGAGTGTGGGATGTTCCGTGACATTGGTGGCAAGCAGCGGGAAAGCTTCCTGCAGTCTGGGACATCCAAACTTCCATCTGGATCCAAGGTCCAGATAGCAGGAGAGGAGAGGTACAGATACCAGCCGCCATGGATGAGGAATTCAGAAGGAGGTTGTGAGAGATGCAGATACAGCACAGAGGACCAGTATCAGAGCAGGTCCTGCTGGGATGGTGTGATTCTATTCGCTGCAAACTCTGGAATAAAGCGCTAGCCCGTGAGCAGCGACACCAGGGAAAAGTTCTCCCCTCCTTCGAGGAAAGGTACTGGTCGCAGTACAGACTGCGGGTGCGGTTTTTGGGAGAAAAAATACACAAGAAGCAGACAGCTGAATTAAGCAGGCTGGTCTGGGCAGAGATAAAGCTGGATGAGAGCTACAGAGCCCTCCGGTGGCATGTATCCCAAGCATGTCCCTGGATAGCAGATGACAGCCCAATGGAAGGCTTAAGCTATGGCGGCTTGGGACTGTTGTATGTGAAGCTGACAGGGGACCCTAACTTTGGGAGTGATTTGGAGTGGCGGGTGGACGAAATCATGGATTTCAGAGAAGGGCTACTGAACATTCCGGAAGTGCACTGGGCACAGGAAGATTTTGAGTTTCTGGCCGTTCAGGAATGGGAGCTAGAGATCGCCTACAGACGGCTGCTAGACATTGCTTTGCCTGGGACTATCAGGAAATACCAGCTGACAACCCTGAAATCCTGGCTGAAGAGTCAGCAATGTGGCAGAGCAATAGTGTGCTTTGGAGGCGGAGGTCTTATGGCGGATGCAGCAAGTGCTGACTGACCTTGATTATCCTGTTTCTGCATGGGATGATCTTGGATGGAGCAATGTGCCTGTCCAGCAGCATGCCAGAGAATCTGCAGTGGAAAATCTGGAGATTGCCATCCCCAAACCTGAAGTGCTGACAACAGGGCAGAGCTCTGCTAACCTCTGCCCAGCACTGATAGCATCTTCTGGATTCCATGGACAGGAGGTGGTGAACCTCCATCCCCAGACACCAGTTGCAGAGACAGGGGATTTGATAGACTTTTCTGCTGAGGAAGAACCATCGGGTGAGCCCCCAGCAGAAGAGTTGAGATTAGGGCCAAACTTCATTGCGCTCTGCTCAGCACTGATGGCATCTTCTGAGTTCCACGGACAGGAGATGGTGAACCTCTATCCACAGACACCAGTTATAGAGGTAGGGGATTTAATAGACTTTTCTGCTGAGGAAGAACAACCTGATGAGCCCCCAGCAGAAGAGCTGCTATTGGGGCCAAACTTCACTGTGCTCTGCCCAGCACCAACAGCAGTATCTGTGGAGTTACAGGGAACTTCCCCAGTTGAAGCACCGGCAACCGGGAAGAGTGCTACCAACCTCTGGCCATCACCAGCAACAACTACAGAGTTCCAGGGAGGTGGGGCAGGTCGGCCTCCCTCCCCAACAGTTAGCCAGAGCAGATGGTGTGGGGTTTCCAGCAGAAGGGCTGGCAACAGGGCAGAGTACTGCTGGACTCTGCCCTCAACTAACAGGAGATGGATTTCCTGTGAAGGTGGATGGGACTTCAGTCTCCACCTGTATACTCCAGGGATGCTGGGCAGTCGGCCCAGATCCCCAACAGCATGACGGAGTGAACCCAGCCCCCCTGTCTTCTCTCCAGCGGCAGAAAGGACTCCAGGGAGAAGGGCTAGTCCAGGCCTCTCCCCAGCGGCAGATATGTTCTCGGAGAGAGGCAGAGGTTGGCTGGGTGAGTAATACTCTGTTTGGAACAATTTGTTTGGGGTACTGTGTGGGTACAGGCAGTAGAGGACTGGAACTATGGACTAACTTCGGAGTCAACCCGTCTGGGGTCTCCTCCTGTTTTAGTCTCCTGCCGAAAGGGGAGAAATGTGACAGACCTAGCCGGGACAGAGGCTGTTGGAGAGGACTGGGTGTGAGCCTCTTGCCTTTTGATTATGGGCCCTGGGCTTTCAATGGAACGATGCTCTTTGTGGGGTGAATTGGAGGTCCGGTGTGAACTGTGCTGATCGGACTCAGTCGTGTATATATGTATATATTGTATGTTGTTTGATTCTGTTGGGGACTCCTTGCTGTGGATTTGTGTCCCTGAAGAGGGAGGGGGGATTCCTCCAGCAGCCCCCTGCTGATAAGACTGATTCATTCTGTTGGGACACATCCTGTGAGGAGATGCTGGTGTCATCAACTCCAACTACCTGTGTTTATGTTAATTGAATGAGCTGATCACATTGTCCTCTATACAATGTAGGAGACGGGACGACTCCTATTGGAGCTGCTGCTATTGTGAGAAATGTCCTGTGATAATTAACTCAGTCTGGGCAATAGGTCATGTCTCAGTCACCTAGGCTGTATAAAGGATTAGTTAATTAGCTCATGTTAATAAGGTTAATTAGGTTACGTTTGTATTGTTAGAGTAATATTTTCTCCTGTATATAAGACTGTATTCTGGTTCTGAATAAAGTGAGTTCATGTTAGCAACAAGCAAGTGTCGCCTTGTTTTGTGCTCAGAGAGGTTAGAATACCTGATATCTGTATACAGACTGGGAGGAAGTGGTATATGACAGAAGCACTCAAGCGGAGTGTGGGACGTTCCGTGACAAAAATCCGTTGTCGGAAATTCCGATCGTGTGTACATAAATCCGACGGACAAAGTGCCACGCATGCTCAGAATAAATAAAGAGATGAAAGCTATTGGCCACTGCCCCGTTTATAGTCCCGACGTATGTGTTTTACGTCACCGCGTTCAGAACGATCGGATTTTCCGACAACTTTGTGTGACCGTGTGTATGCAAGTTTGAGCCAACATCCGTCGGAAAAAATCCTAGGATTTTGTTGTCGGAATGTCCGAACAAAGTCCGACCGTATGTATGGGGCATTAGACAAGATAATGTATTTCTTTCAGAATGAGTGTAGAAGAGTAGAAGGTATAGCCACCATTTTAGAAATAGCTGTTTGCACGTATGTGCAAAAACATTAAATCACTTTTGTGACAGTTCATCTCAGTACTCTGTACTGAGATTAAAGGTGCACGTTTAGGGAGTTATGTCTGGTGATTTTAGACAGAAACTTGATGAGCTGAGTAGAAAATCTCAGAATACTTTCTTATTCTTAAACATTTGTTGAATTTTTTTTTTTATTATTATTATTAATGCTTCTAAAAAGAGTTACAGCCCATGTGTCAATTACTTGAAGCACTACAGTAGAATGGTAAGTTGGGAAATTTGTTAAATGATTGGGTCACACAAACTATGAAAGGGGTGCACCTTTCAGGGGGACATTATGATGAAGAATGACTGGTCCTCTTGATCCGGGAGGAAGAGGATGTACTAAAAGACATCCCTGATCATCTTTGGTCAAGAGGAAAAGGTGATGTAGGACTAATTAAAGCAGCAAGTCAAGTGCATATCACCCCCAAAAGTACTGTGAGACTGCATCAAGAAACGGTGCCCTTTGAAAAAGGATGCAGAGGTTGGAATGGATCCTGTGGTCAGGAAAAAGCAGGGTAGGGGTATGGTCATAGAGTGTCTGGATTCACCCTGTGTTACACCATTGTTTCCTGTTAAGAAGCCACAAGGAGGCTGGAGACTCGTTCGGGACTTACAAGCAATAAATAAAGATGTGGCAGTAATGCCTGACCCCCCATGGCCTCCTGAACGACCTCCAGCCTGAGAACAAGGTATTTTCTGTTATTGATATAAATACATTCCTATCTTGCGAAACCAGCAGAAATGCAGAGCATGGTAGATGAAACATGGTTAATAGAAATGCAAAAATCAGCACCCGAGGCTGAGAAACAAAAATGGTTGTCAAAAGGGGCAGTACAGATAGAAGGTATTTATATAAGCATAGATGGTAAACCTATATTGCCTACCTCATTGTTTAGATATTTAGTTTTATTGAGTCATGGGCAGGCCCATGTCTCAAAAGGGGGGATGGTACAGATGATTAGTAAAGTGTTCAGAACACTTTATATGGGAGACCATACTATATTCCACAGCTTAAGCCATTTGCTAGGGAAGATGAGGAAATGGATTGTGAATTTGCAAACTATATGAGAAAACTATTAATATCTAAGGAGGTTTTGTCTCCAAACTCTCTTACAGGTCAAGATACACCAACAAAACAGAACACGCTAGTCCAACCAAGGAATTGGGTTTGGATCAAAATAATCAAGAGAAAGCAATGGTCAGATCCAAAGTGGGAAGGGCCATACCAGGTACTATTGTCTATACCCACAGCAGTTAAAATAGCAGAAAGAGTACCCTGGATACACCTCTCACATTGCAAAAAGGTAAAAAGTCTAGGGCCAGACCAGGGAATGCCCACATAACCTTGAGTGCAAAGTCCAACTACAAAGGGGGGTGACTCCAATAGGGACCACTCGTCTCAAACCCGGTGAAGAATAAATGGCACTTTACAGACTCATAGGGGCGGTAAAACAGTTCAGGGAAAGACAACTGTTAGAACCAAGGTACTTTACCAAAACATGGACAGACCGATTTCTAAGAGGGATAATGACAGTGGGAAGCATAGTAGCATTGGTACTAATACTCTTGGATCTAAACACTAAGGCCCAAAAACAGAATAAACCAGTACATAAGAGAGAGCTGACAAAAATGCCCAATGGTGACCTAATTATCACCATAAACGAAGGACCCATCACAGCAGTCAGATTTGATGCCTGTCAGGTAATAGAATGCCCACATAACTGGGAACTTACATATAGTGATTCCGAAAAGTATATGTGTGCAACTGCCACCTGTTCTTCGTGGTCTGGGGTATGGTGGACTACAGATTTGGATGGTTACCTAACCTCCTCAGCCCAGGTTCCCCAAGTGGAGTCTAGCCCATTGTTTAAGATTAGGGATGAGCCGAACACCCCCCTGTTCGGTTCGCACCAGAACATGCGAACAGGAAAAAAGTTTGTTCGAACATGCGAACACCGTTAAAGTCTATGGGACACGAACATGAATAATCAAAAGTGCTAATTTTAAAGGCTTATATGAAAGTTATTGTCATAAAAAGTGTTTGGGGACCTGGGTCCTGCCCCAGGGGACATGGATCAATGCAAAAAAAAGTTTTAAAAACGGCCGTTTTTTCAGGAGCAGTGATTTTAATAATGCTTAAAGTCAAACAAAGTGTAATATCCCTTTAAATTTCGTACCTGGGGGGTGTCTATAGTATGCCTGTAAAGGGGCGCATGTTTCCTGTGTTTAGAACAGTCTGACAGCAAAATGACATTTTGAAGGAAAAAACTCATTTAAAACTACTCACGGCTATTGCATTGCCGACAATACACATAGAAGTTCATTGATAAAAACGGCATGGGAATTCCCCAAAGGGGAACCCCGAACCAAAATTAAAAAAAAAAAATGACGTGGGAGTCCTCCTAAATTCCATACCAGGCCCTTCAGGTCTGGTATGGATATTAAGGGGAACCCCGGCCAAAATTAAAAAAAAAAAATGACGTGGGGTTCCCCCTAAATTCCATACCAGACCCTTCAGGTCTGGTATGGATTTTAAGGGGAACCCCGCGCCAAAAAAAAAAAAAAAAAACGGCGTGGGGTCCCCCCAAAAATCCATACCAGACCCTTATCCGAGCACGCAACCTGGCAGGCCGCAGGAAAAGAGGGGGGGACGAGAGTGCGGCCCCCCCTCCCTCCTGAACCGTACCAGGCCACATGCCCTCAACATTGGGAGGGTGCTTTGGGGTAGCCCCCCAAAACACCTTGTCCCCATGTTGATGAGGACAAGGGCCTCATCCCCACAACCCTGGCCGGTGGTTGTGGGGGTCTGCAGGCGGGGGGCTTATCGGAATCTGGAAGCCCCCTTTAACAAGGTGACCCCCAGATCCCGGCCCCCCCCCTGTGTGAAATGGTAAGGGGGTACATAAGTACCCCTGCCATTTCACGAAAAAAGTGTCAAAAATGTTAAAAATGACAAGAGACAGTTTTTGACAATTCCTTTATTTAAATACTTCTTCTTTCTTCTATCTTCCTTCATCTTCTGGTTCTTCTGGTTCTTCTGGCTCTTCTGGTTCTTCCTCCGGCGTTCTCGTCCAGCATCTCCTCCGCGGCGTCTTCTGTCTTCTTCTCCTCGGGCCGCTCCGCACCCATGGCATGGGGGGGAGGCTCCCGCTCTTCTCTTCTTCTTTTCTTCTCTTCTTCTCTTCTTCATTTTCTTCTCCGGGCCGCTCCGCAATCCATGCTGGCATGGAGGGAGGCTCCCGCTGTGTGACGGCGCTCCTCGTCTGACAGTTCTTAAATAACGGGGGGGCGGGGCCACCCGGTGACCCCGCCCCCCTCTGACGCACGGTGACTTGACGGGACTTCCCTGTGGCATTCCCCGTGACGTCACAGGGAAGTCCCGTCAAGTCACCGTGCGTCAGAGGGGGGCGGGGTCACCGGGTGGCCCCGCCCCCCCGTTATTTAAGAACTGTCAGACGAGGAGCGCCGTCACACAGCGGGAGCCTCCCTCCATGCCAGCATGGATTGCGGAGCGGCCCGGAGAAGAAAAGAAGAAAAGAAGAAGAGAAGAAGAGAAGAAAAGAAGAAGAGAAGAGCGGGAGCCTCCCCCCCATGCCATGGGTGCGGAGCGGCCCGAGGAGAAGAAGATAGAAGACGCCGCGGAGGAGATGCTGGACGAGAACGCCGGAGGAAGAACCAGAAGAGCCAGAAGAACCAGAAGAACCAGAAGATGAAGGAAGATAGAAGAAAGAAGAAGCATTTAAATAAAGGAATTGTCAAAAACTGTCTCTTGTCATTTTTAACATTTTTGACACTTTTTTCGTGAAATGGTAGGGGTACTTATGTACCCCCTTACCATTTCACACAGGGGGGGGGCCGGGATCTGGGGGTCACCTTGTTAAAGGGGGCTTCCAGATTCCGATAAGCCCTCCGCCCGCAGACCCCCACAACCACCGGCCAGGGTTGTGGGGATGAGGCCCTTGTCCTCATCAACATGGGGACAAGGTGTTTTGGGGGGCTAGCCCAAAGCACCCTCCCAATGTTGAGGGCATGTGGCCTGGTACGGTTCAGGAGGGAGGGGGGGCCGCACTCTCGTCCCCCCCTCTTTTCCTGCGGCCTGCCAGGTTGCGTGCTCGGATAAGGGTCTGGTATGGATTTTTGGGGGGACCCCACGCCGTTTTTTTTTTTTTTTTTGGCGCGGGGTTCCCCTTAAAATCCATACCAGACCTGAAGGGTCTGGTATGGAATTTAGGGGGAACCCCACGTCATTTTTTTTTTTTAATTTTGGCCGGGGTTCCCCTTAATATCCATACCAGACCTGAAGGGCCTGGTATGGAATTTAGGGGGACTCCCACGTCATTTTTTTTTTTAAATTTTGGTTCGGGGTTCCCCTTTGGGGAATTCCCATGCCGTTTTTATCAATGAACTTCTATGTGTATTGTCGGCAATGCAATAGCCGCGAGTAGTTTTAAATGAGTTTTTTCCTTCAAAATGTCATTTTGCTGTCAGACTGTTCTAAACACAGGAAACATGCGCCCCTTTACAGGCACACTATAGACACCCCCCAGGTACAAAATTTAAAGGGATATTACACTTTTATTGATTGACTTTAAGCATTATTAAAATCACTGCTCCTGAAAAAACGGCCGTTTTTAAAACTTTTTTTTTGCATTGATCCATGTCCCCTGGGGCAGGACCCAGGTCCCCAAACACTTTTTATGACAATAACTTGCATATTAGCCTT
Source organism: Aquarana catesbeiana (assembly GCF_042186555.1). Classification (NCBI taxonomy): domain Eukaryota; kingdom Metazoa; phylum Chordata; class Amphibia; order Anura; family Ranidae; genus Aquarana; species Aquarana catesbeiana. The sequence continues at coordinate 551,163,863 of NC_133327.1, forward strand.
TAAAATTAGCACTTTTGATTTCTCCCATAGACTTTTAAAGGGTGTTCCGCGGCATTCGAATTTGCCGCGAACACCCCAAATTGTTCGCTGTTCGGTGAACTTGCGAACAGCCAATGTTCGAGTCGAACATGAGTTCGACTCGAACTCGAAGCTCATCCCTATTTAAGATTATATAAACTATCACCATGGGGGAAGGGCTCTAACCAACTGTTATTAGCTTTGAGAGATGCAAAGAGGAAGGATTCTGGAACCTATGGGCTAGGAATACATATACCCCTGGGAAAAGATGCAGTGGGGACCATACGGATTCAAGTACTCAGGAAAGGAAAAGTTGTGCCCTCAGTTACCAGCATGCCACTAATAAAGCCACGTCCAGACCTGTTCAAAGCTGACTTCACCTATAAAGAGCAGTTAAGTATAGAAACAGGGTTTGAAGATAAAAATGAGTGGATAGAATGGGTAAGATGGACAACCAAGACCAAGGGGCTGAGGAATTGTATCTCATGTGCCAACTCACGACCCCAGTTAGCAACTGTTCCTTTTCAAACTGACGAAACAAACTTGACATGTATAATAAGAATGTTCAAAGAAAATGTCACAAAAACCGAATGTACAAAAGAGCAGAAATTATATTCAACCACCAAGATGCGAAGTATACCCCCCTTTGTTAGAGCGGTCCCAGGGAATTTCACCTGCTTTGTCAGCACCAAGGATAGTGGACAGCTGGTAGGAGACTTACCCCCGACATACCGCATACAAAATATATCAACTAGTGACCCATCATACCAGCAGGATTGGTTTCAGATCTTAGGACCAAACTCCCTCCTAAATGGAAAGGGAGGTGTGCTTTAACCCATTTGCTTCTCCCCTTTTATATGATACCTGTAGGTGATGAGATAAAGTTGCCACAGTTGAAGAAACAATACTTCCGAATGAAAAGGAATGAACCGCAAGGATCGTTTCAAAATCAAGTCTATATTGATTATAGTACCACGAGGGGTTCCCAATTGATTAAAAGCACAAGACCAGATATCCGCCAGATTCAAATCCATCTTTTTGTGGATTCAACCTAACAAGAATGTCGATTGGATAAACTATGTCTACTATAACCAGCAAAGGTTTGTGAACTATACCCGAGATGCCCTTAAAGGAGTAGCCAGCCAGCTAGATGCAACCTCATTGACAGCCTGGCAGAATCGTATTGCTCTTGATATGCTATTGGCAGAGAAGGGAGGGGTGTACAAGATGTTCGGAACCTTTTGTTGGACTTACCCATTCACCTAGGGACTGTGACATCATAAGGGGTGGGGTCACCGGGTGACCACACCCCATGCCTATATAAGTGATTGCGCACCGCTCACACAGCAAAACAGCGAGAGACAGCATCGTGTCAACATCGGAAGAAGAGAACAAAAGAACAAGACGGTGAAGACCGGGCCACCGCTAGCAAAAGAGTGGCAAAAGAGCAGAAGATAGCAGGGTGCCCCCTCCCAAAAAACACTCACCCCCCATGTTGAGGGCATGCGGCCTGGTATGGTTCAGGAGGGGGGGGCGCGCGCTCGTCCCCACCTTCTTTCCTGACCGGCCGGGCTGCGTGCTCGGATATGGGTCTGGTATGGATTTTGGGGGGACATAGGGGGTTCCCCTTAAAATCCATACCAGACCTAAGGACCTGGTATGCCCCCGGGGGGGAACCCACGCTGGTTTTTTATTTAAAATTTAGTGCGGCGTTCCCCCTCATGATTCATACCAGACAGCTGTCAGCACTGCCTGTCACTCATCGTGAAAGGAAAAAAAAGTTGTCCTTTCCCGATGAGCGAGCCAGCTCAGTGCTGGCTTCCGCGACGGGGCTCGCAGGTGTCAAATGTCGCCGATAACAGCGGCGAGATTGACACAATATCACGGTCACCTACTGTACAGTACATTAATTAAGTTTGACAGTGTCAAACAAAGGTCTGCTTGATCCCTCATTAAAACTGTTAAAATACATTGAATGGGATAACACTTATGTATATATGTATGTGTATGTGTAAGCCTTCGAAATGGGCACTTTTGATTTTTCATGGTCGGTTCCCCCTAGACTTCAATGGGGTTCATTATTCGGTTCCAAACTGCCCCAATGTTCAAAAGTTCTGTTGCGAACCGAACAGGGGGTTGTTCGGCCCATCCATACTTGCCACAGATTTCATTTTCTTTCTTGCAATTTCTTTTCAATTGCATTTAGGGACCTCTTGGAATACTTTTTAGCCAAATGGAATGATGGCAGCCGGTAATGGCAGGTAGCTATTCCTAGCTCTTTGAAAAAAACTTTAGTGCACAAAAACACCTTGATTCACAAAAATGTTTACATGTAGGAAGTTCGCTGACTCTCTTCTATACTGGTGGTCAGTGATACAGTGCCTGGAAAAAGTATTCATATCCCTTGTAATTTTCCACATTTTGTCATGTTACAACTAAAAATGTAATGTATTTTATTGGGATTTTATGTGACAGACCAACATAATGTGGCACATAGTTGTGAAGTAGAAGAAAAATGATAAATGGTTTTCAACATTTTTTACAAATAAATATATGAAAAGTGTGGCGTGCATTTGTATTCAGCCCCCCTGAGTCAATACTTTGTAGAACCACCTTTCACTGCAATTACAGCTGCAAGTCTTTTTGGGTATGTCTCGACCAGTTTTGCACATTTAGAGAGTGACATTTTTGCTCATTCTTATTTGCAAAATAGCTCAAGCTCTTTTAGATTGGATGGAGAGCGTCTGTGAACAGCAATTTTCAAATCTTGCCACAGATTCTTAATAGGGATGAGCCGAACACCCCCCTGTTCGGTTCGCACCAGAACATGCGAACAGGAAAAAAGTTCGCTCGAACACGCGAACACCGTTAAAGTCTATGGGACACGAACATGAATAATCAAAAGTGCTAATTTTAAAGGCTTATATGCAAGTTATTGTCATAAAAAGTGTTTGGGGACCTGGGTCCTGCCCCAGGGGACATGGATCAATGCAAAAAAAAAGTTTTAAAAACAGCCGTTTTTTCAGGAGCAGTGATTTTAATAATGCTTAAAGTCAAACAATAAAAGTGTAATATCCCTTTAAATTTCGTACCTGGGGGGTGTCTATAGTATGCCTGTAAAGGGGCGCATGTTTCCCATGTTTAGAACAGTCTGACAGCAAAATGACATTTCGAAGGAAAAAACTCATTTAAAACTACCCGTGGCTATTGCATTGCCGACAATACACATAGAAGTTCATTGATAAAAACAGCATGGGAATTCCCCACTGGGAAACCCCGAACCAAAATTTAAAAAAAAAACGACGTGGGAGTCCCCCTAAATTCCATACCAGGCCCTTCAGGTCTGGTATGGATATTAAGGGGAACCCCGGCCAAAATTTAAAAAAAAAATGACGTGGGGTTCCCCCTAAATTCCATACCAGACCCTTCAGGTCTGGTATGGATTTTAAGGGGAACCCGCACCAAAAAAAAAAAAAAAAACGGCGTGGGGTCCCCCCAAAAATCCATGCCAGACCCTTATCCGAGCACGCAACCTGGCAGGCCGCAGGAAAAGAGGGGGGATGAGAGTGCGGCCCCCCTCCTGAACCGTACCAGGCCACATGCCCTCAACATTGGGAGAGTGCTTTGGGGTAGCCCCCCAAAACACCTTGTCCCCATGTTGATGAGGACAAGGGCCTCATCCCCACAACCCTGGCCAGTGGTTGTGGGGGTCTGCGGGTGGGGGGCTTATCAGAATCTGGAAGCCCCCTTTAACAAGGGGACCCCCAGATCCCGGCCCCCCCGTGTGAAATGGTAAGGGGGTACTTACTTGTCAAATAACGGGGGGCCGGGGCCGGGGCACGGTGACTTGACGGGACTTCCCTGTGACATCATGTCCCGTGCGTCATAGGGGGCGGGGTCACCGGTTGGCCCTGCCCCCCGTTATTTAAGAACCGTCAGATGAGTAGACGCCGTCACACAGCGGGAGCCTCCCTCCATGCCAGCATGGATGCGGAGCGGCCCGGAGAAGAAAATGAAGAAGAGAAGAAGAGAAGAAGGAAGAAGAGAAGAGGATGAAGAAGAAGATGAAGATAAGAGTGGGAGCCTCCCCCCATGCCATGGGTGCGGAGCGGCCCGACGAGAAGAAGATAGAAGACGCCGCAGAGGAGATGCTGGATGAGAACGCCAGAGGAAGAACCAGAAGAGCCAGAAGAACCAGAAGAAGAAGAAGATGAAGGAAGATAGAAGAAAGAAGAAGCATTTAAATAAAGGAATTGTCAAAAACTGTCTCTTGTCATTTTTAACATTTTTGACAGTTTTTTAGTGAAATGGTAGGGGTAAGTACCCCCCAACCATTTCACACAGGGGGGGGCCGGGATCTGGGGGTCCCCTTGTTAAAGGGGGCTTCCAGATTCTGATAAGCCCCCCGCCCGCAGACCCCCACAACCACCGGCCAGGGTTGTGGGGATGAGGCCCTTGTCCTCATCAACATGGGGACAAGGTGTTTTGGGGGGCTACCCCAAAGCACCCTCCCAATGTTGAGGGCATGTGGCCTGGTACGGTTCAGGAGGGGGGCCGCACTCTTGTCCCCCCTCTTTTCCTGCGGTCTGCAGGTTGCGTGCTCGGATAAGGGTTTGGTATGGATTTTTGGGGGGACCCCACAACGTTTTTTTTTTTTTTTTGGCGCGGGGTTCCCCTTAAAATTCATACCAGACCTGAAGGGTCTGGTATGGAATTTAGGGGGAACTCCACATCATTTTTTTTTTTTAATTTTGACCCGGGATTCCCCTTAATATCCATACCAGACCTGAAGGGCCTGGTATGGAATTTAGGGGGACTCCCACGTCATTTTTTTTTTTTTAATTTTGGTTCGGGGTTTCCCTGTGGGGAATTCCCATGCCATTTTTATCAATGAACTTCTATGTGTTTTGTCGGCAATGCAATAGCAGCGGGTAGTTTTAAATGGGTTTTTCCTTCGAAATGTCATTTTGCTGTCAGACTGTTCTAAACACGGGAAACATGCGCCCCTTTACAGGCATACTATAGACACCCCCCAGGTACGAAATTTAAAGGGATATTACACTTTTATTGTTTGACTTTAAGCATTATTAAAATCACTGCTCCTGAAAAAACGGACGTTTTTAAAACTTTTTTTTGCATTGATCCATGTCTCCTGGGGCAGGACCCGGGTCCCCAAACACTTTTTATGACAATAACTTGAATATAAGCCTTTAAAATTAGCACTTTTGATTTCTCCCATAGACTTTTGAAGGGTGTTCTGCGGCATTCGAATTTGCCGCAAACACCCCAAATTGTTCGCTGTTCGGCGAACTTGCGAACAGCCAATGTTCGAGTCGAACATGAGTTCGACTCGAACTCGAAGCTCATCCCTAATTCTTAATGGGATTTAGGTCTGGAATTTGACTGGGCCATTCTAACACATTAAAAATGCTTTGATCTAAACCATTCCATTATGGCTCTGGCTGTATATTTAGGGTCATTGACATTCTGGAAGGTGAACCTCCATCCCAGTCTCAAGTCTTTTACAGACTCTAACAGGTTTTCTTCTAAGATTGCCCTGTATTTAGCTCCATTCATCTTCCCATCAACTCTGACCAGCTTCCCTGTCCCTGCTGAAGAAAAGCATCCCCACAACATCATGCTGCCACCACCATGTTTCATGGTGGGATGGTGTGTTCAGAGTGATGTGCAGTGTTAGTTTTCCTCCACACATAGTATTTTGCTTTCCAGCCAAAAAAGTTCAGTTTTGGTCTCATATGACCAGAGCACCTTCTTCCACATGTTTCATGTGTCCCCCACATAAATACCAAATTTGTGGAGTGCTTGACTAATAGTTGTCCTGTGGACAGATTCTCCCACCTGAGCTGTGGATCTCTGCAGCTCCTCCAGAGTTATCATGGACCTCTTGGCTGCTTCTCTGATTAATGTTCTCCTTGCCCGGCCTGTCAGTTTAGGCGGATGGCCATGTATTTGTAGGTTTGCAGTTGTGCCATATTCTTTCCATTTTCAGACGATGGATTAAACAGTGCTCTGTAAGATGTTCAAAGCTTGGGATTTTTTTTTATAACCTAACCCCGCTTTAAACTTCTCCACAACTTTATCCCTGACCTGTCTGATGTGTTCCTTGGCCTTCATGATGCTGTTTGTTCACTAAGTTGTCTAACAAACCTCTGAGGGCTTCACAGAACAGCTGTATTTATACTGAGATTAAATTACACACAGGTGGACTCTATTTACTAATTAGATGACTTCTAAAGGCAATTAGTTCCACTAGATTTTAGCTAGGGGTATCAGAGTAAAGGGGGCTGAATACAAATGCACGCCACACTTTTCAGATATTTATTTGTAAAAAATGTTGAAAACCATTTATCATTTTCCTTTCACTTCACAATTATGTGCCTCTTTGTGTTGGTCTATCACATAAAATCCCAATAAAATACATTTACGTTTTTGATTTTAACCTGACAAAATGTGAAAAATTTCAAGGGGTGTGAATACTTTTTCAAGGCACTGTAAAGCATGTAAATCTATGCTTAAGATGGTCCAACAGGAACCAGAGTAGACACACACACTCCTACCTGCTGCTGTTAATCCCCACAAATCCAGAAATTGGGCCATGGTCTTTTTGTGTTCTTCTTTTTGAGTGCTATATGCCAGCTAAGGTGATTTATTAGTGAAGCCTGTAGAGTTCATATTAGCAATTCAGTGGTGAAGCATGGCACACAGATTCCTGTCTGTTGCTTTGGAGATTGATTTAGCTCTGATAACTACAGCTCTCTTAAAGCATGGCATTAGAATGATATGGCTCTTGAAGAATGATGTCTATTTGAAATGATCGCCCTGCCCCCAATTCAGGTTATTCTCTGCCTACAATGGCTTGCATGATAAACAGCAATAAAAGGCATCCCTGGAAATTTTCTTTTGAAATGTTGGCAACTATGGAATTGCCCTTCCCTCCTGTTTTCCATTTGTCCTGACAATAGTTTCCCCAGCAAGGACACATGCAGCATTAAAAACTTAACAGAGGTTGTTACCCCTTCCTACTCATTCCAATAACTGCTAAAAAGTTTGGGCTTTTAATGCCAGTGGTGAGAAACTATATGACTGCTTCTTGCTTTGACACACATGGGGCAAGATATTCTTTGCAGATGACTGATGTTCATGTTCAATCAATGCTGTTCTGACCTCTTATAACATTGAGGTTTTATTCTTCTGGTGAGCAGTTTGTATATGTGAAGGTGGTGGATCATGTGGAGAGTGGTTAATAGATTTCACAGCACCAGTCTATTCTTGGAAATTTAGGGACTATTACATTTTTGGACTTTTGATATATTTATTTGATCATATTTATGTACTTTATCTTTTGAAATTTGGTTGACTTGAAAATATTTATTTGGCACTCAAGCACTTTATGGTTGATGTATTTGCACACCTATTTTGATTTGGTAGAAGAGACAGCACATCTATAATATATTAACATTCTTCATATCTCGCATTCTGATATTTGGTTACAGCAGTCTAGATTTTATTACTTTGACACAGAGTTCAGGTGGATATACAGTTTATTTGGAAAAATATATTAGAACTTTGGAAAGAAATAAAGACATTGGAGTATGACTGGCCAATGATGAAGGGGTGTGGGGTGTGTGTGTGGGGGGGGGGGTGATTTTAAACAAAAGTATTTATCCTACAGAAATCAATTACATTTTAGCAGGTAAGAGAACAACAGGGTTTCATTGAGAAAATTAAGGGGTTCTGTCAAAAAGGAGGCAGAATTGTAATTCTTTAGTTGGAGGCATCTCTATTGTTTATTATCTCCCAAAAATTCCCAAAGACATGGAGTGACTATCTGGGAGACCAACTGTGAATGATATACGGTCCATAACATCTCAGAAACAAGAATCTCTTGTTTTTTTTTTTTACAACTGAATGTCCTAAGTACAAAAGCATGATTAACTGGTTCCTGACCGGCTCATGTCTATTTACAGGGGCAGAACGGCACCCCTGCATGAAACCCCATACCCATACGGAGTTTCCTTTGAGAGTCGCGATCGCCACGTGTGATCACGTGCACGAGCACCAGCACGGGGATTTGTGTGTGTAAACACACAAATCCCTGTGCTCTCATTGGAGAGGAGACATGTCGTTTGTGCCTAGTAAGTAGGAACAGCGATATGTCTCCTCTCCTACTCAGTCCTATCCCAATACAGTTAGAACACACTGAGGGAACACACATTTCACCCCTTGATCACCCCCTAGTGTTAACCCCTTCCCTACCAGTGAAATTTACACAGTAATCAGTGCATTCTTATAGCACTGATCGCTGTATAAGTGTCAATGGTCCCAAAAATGTGTCAAAAGTGTCTGATCTGTCTGTCGCAATGTCACAATACCATTAAAAATTGCAGATCACCGTCATTACTAGTAAAAAAAATAAAAAAATAATAAAAATGCCACAAAAATGACATAAATCTTTCCCATAGTTTGTAGACGCTATAACTTTTGCGCAAACCAATCAATATATGCTTATTGCGATTTTTTTACCAAAAATATATAGAAGACTATATAATGGCCTATTCAAGTCAACAAGTAATGGCTTAACTTTCTAGATAAACTGTCCCACACACTCAATGCATATGCAGAGCCCTGAATATGTGTGTGCAGATCCGTATGGCACTAGTAGCTTCAGTTCTTTTGAAGAAAAGATAGGATTTGGTGTCTTCAGCTAGCCACTTTTGTTGGTGCACTTAACCTCCTGTATAGCAGGGCCCAAACAACATAACTGACCCAGCTTATCATGTGAAACAGGCAGGATCCTTCTCAGCAAGGTGAATGGACAATGATGTCTGAATACAGTGTCCCAGAAATGGATAGCCTTATCACTTATCCCTGTGGCACTACAAGTGTCAGCAAGATTACTACCAGCAACGATGTCTGTATACAGTGTTCATACTCCTCCTATGGTGCAGGGTCTCTGTTCCCTGCAGATGGGCAAAATGCCCTCTCTCTAAATCCTGTGGTCAAGGCCCAAATGATTGTCCTGGAACAGCAGGCTTTCCTGGTGACCTGATTAGTCACCTCACACTGGAATGCTTCACTGTCACTGCAAGTGCGCCTCGATATGCACCTGGCTTCCCCCTCTCTCAGGCTGGATGTCCTGACTGGCAGTTGAAGGCCTGAATCATGCAGGGAGATCATCTGATAGACAACATCTCTCTTTTAGGTCTGATTGCTTTCACTGCCTCATGGTCACTGACTATCTCTTCAGGAATTAAAATGGAGTTTTTTACTTTCTTGCCCACAGAGAATGCTGGACTTTACAGTCCTGCCTCTGTAAAAGTCAGTGAGACGGCTCTGTGCTGAGACTTCATATTCCAGAGTCCTTCCTGCAGCTTAGTAACGTCCCTCTCATTGGCTGTCGTAACTGATCCTTTAATTGTCTTTCTTTCTCCTGCCAATAGGGACACAGGGGAGGCTGTAGAGTGAACAGCAGCTCTATGTGAGTCATCTCATATTACATTAGATTCTGTCAGTGAGACAGGGAGGAGGGGGTGAAAAAGCCCATGCAGACACTGACAGGCAGCTTTCTCCCTTTATCAGGCTGGAAAGCCTGTGTACGTTGCAGCAGCCAGCTTGGCGGGGTCGTGGAATAAACAAGACACCTTCTACACTATTATTAACAATGGGGGTGCTTGTTAGGCAGTAGATTGGGCAGTAGAAGGACAAATGACCCTCCTAGGGTTAAAAAAAAATGTTTGATAGAAGCATTACAATTTGCCCTCAGATTCAACTATTTTTGGTATGGAAATTACTTTTATATTCAACTAACTGGGATAGCTATGGGAGCAAAATTTGCTAATAGTCTAGTCATACTCCATACTCTAGGCCAGGCTCCAATAGTATGGCCACAGTTTATTCCTTAATGGGAAATAGTGTAGGGCCTCTAGTGTATACCACGGCAACATGGCCACAGTCTTTTCTCTTTTTTTTTACTTTTGATGGCTGTGAGCAACACACACCCTCTGGAGATAATTGGTTGGTTGTTTTTTATAAATATAACTCAATATGTGTCAGGAAATGTTCCATCCGCTGGTAATATCTGTCATTTGGCATGCAGTACTGAGGTCCACAAGCAGGTGTCTCCTGACAGTTTGGAACTGTCAGGAGAGCTTTTCCCTGCTGATGTTATGTCATCTTTGGGCCGCAGTACTGGTGTCCACCAGCGGATGGATGCTGGCAGTGTGGAGCAGACAGTACCTCCTACAATCAGGTGTCACTTGAGGCCAATCACAGGCCTATAAATACCCGACAAGCACTCACATGTTTGCCTTGGTTTCTTCCTTGCGCCCTGACTTGCTAGCTTGTGATCTGATCCTGATTCTGAACCTGTTCCTGTGCCCTGAACCTGTGACCCGTGTATCTGATCCTGTCTCCCTGTCCCGATCCCTATCCTGTCCCACCTGTTACCTTGCATCCCTGCCTGCAGTCTGATCCATCCATCCTCTTCCTGTCCTGTGTTCCTTACCCCATCTGCTGATCTCCCTGTGTATGACCCTGGCCTGGCTATTGTTTATGATCCTGGTATTTCACATTTATTGTACTTATCTGTCTGTTGTCATTTGTGGGTCTCTGTCTGTTGGTTGGTTATTGCATTGTCATATTGGAGGTGGTTGTACTATATTATTCACTTACTTTAATAAATTATTTTATTTTCACTTATATACATTTTGGTGTCCTCTGTCGCAGATCACACGGTTCTGGTCACACCTGTTTATGACAATATGTATCCACTGCTATGCTCCTTTATGCCTTGATACTGTTCTTTTGAACAAAACTAGTCGGGAGGAGCTACATCGGTGACTTTATTGCACCTGCTGGGGTGTCTGCATGTGATTCATGGTTTTATATGCGATTTTACTCCTGGCTTCTTGTAAGTAGTTTTAAAGTGGTTGTAAACCCTTACAGACCACTTTTCACTACAGGTAAGCCTATAATAAGGCTTGCTATAAACAGATGTGTAAATAATCCCTCTAAAAGTGAACCATTAACCCATCAAAGTGGCGCTATTCTCAGTCACAAACGATGACTAATGTATGAATGTCTCTGTAAGAATGCAAGCAAGAAAAATTCCAGCAAAAGCACATAGAGTGGAACTTGGTATGGAGTCTCCAGCTGATTGTAACAAATATGTGTAGAGGATCTGATGAGTGCACCTTTCACCATCTGTTATGACACCCCATGCTGCACACCCCCCCGCAAGGGGTTTAAACTCACCAAAACCAAAAGGTTAATAAGCCTTGGATAATCTCCTCAATCTGATTAGTCCCGAGGTCCTCCAAGGTAGGTAGTCAAAGTACAGCAGCAATGTCCACATGTAAAGAAGAGACTCCAAATAGTCCAGTAACGTTTTGACAATTTATTGAAAAATCAAATAAACAAAATAAAATAAGATCAACAGATCTGTAAGCGCAGAACCGGTCCAATATTAACCCTCTAGCTTCCGGTCGGTTGGAAATACAAGATATCTCTGGTGTCACATCCCGATAACCTCAGGAGCGGGGTACAGGCTGGACGGATGATAGGATAGTCACAGCTGGTCAACGCTTCCTCCCGCTGGTATCAGAAGCTTCGGGCTTGGAGCGCACTGCGTCGTGACGTAGTTGCTGTTGCCGTGGGGTCACGCTCTGACTAGTTTCATCATCACGACTTTTTCAAAGAGCGTGACTTCATGGCGCACTGTTCAATATTTATCTTAAGAATAGGAGGTGGAGAGTGATCGGCACTCCGCCCAAATATATGCATATTTTGAAAGATGTGGGTCTGATTGGTGGATGCGTCCCTGTCTTCAAATGGGGTCGTATCTATATCCCAACCGACCTTAAACTACAGGCTATATGTCTTAATACTATCGCGATGTGAATATAACATCACACTGCGGTAAGCCTGCAATAACCATCTCTCATAAGATTTCAAAACCTCTATGCCCCAAATCTAATATCGTATACAAAAACAAGCTTCCTCTCTTCCATCTCTTTAAGGTGCAACTTAATAGGGGAGAGGATCGCTTGTCCCCACAACGACATTATAACATTGTGTATATATATATATATATATATATATATATATATAGCGATAAAAATGAAAAGGTAATAAAAAACAATATCTAATAAGGTATTTTTATCATATAAAAAGTAATTAACACACAACAAAATAAATATCGCATGAAAAATTACCGCATACAAAAATTCCATATATAAATTACATATAATCATAGCAACAGTGGCAATTTTAATAAAATTAGGATAGTGCTTCTGGCTTAAAACCAGTCAGATTAAAAATACCTAATGGCATTAGGTGTATATAAAAACTCCAAAATAGAACCAAGGAGATTAATGACAAATTCTATGATAATCCTATGTATCAGGAGCGAATACAAATACATATACAATATAAGGAATTTTATAATCCATAGAAAGACAGTAATTCTGGATCTGATACAACCTAAATTTTAACAACGTTAAATGGTCGTCCTCTCTAGTAAATCTAAAAAAAACTTATAAAGCAATTAATATCGAGTTCAATGTTTAACCCTTTCGGGCTAAGAGTGTCAGTTAAAAAAATCCATTGAGTTTCTTTTTTTGATAATTCCCTTACGATATTTCCACCCCTCCATGATTGTTTAATATGATCGATCCCCCAAAATAGTAGACCAGAAGGGTCTTGCTCATGATGTTGTTTAAAATGCAGGGATACATTGTGATCTTTATAACCAATAGATATATTGTGCACATGTTCTGCGATTCTAATTCTTAAAAGTCGCTTGGTACGACCTATGTACATTAATCCACAAGGGCAACGCAAGGCATACACGACATGGGATGTGTTGCACGTAATAAAGTGCTTAATTGCAAACTCCCTGTTGTTAGAAGTTGAGGTGAATTTTTCTATTTTCCTCATAGGCCTAGTTACCTTTCTGCAAGCTTTGCATTTCCAGCATGCAAAAAAAAATTTTGCTCCCAGAAGGTTAGATTTCTTCCGGGGGGATCAATGATCTTTCTGACTATAGTGTCTCCGAAGTTTGGAGCCTTGCGATAAATGAACTTGGGTTTGTCTGGTAGAACTCTTGACAGCGTTCTGTCCAGACATAGGACGTGCCAGTGTTTGTGGAATATATTCTCCACCTCCCTAAATTGTGTATGGAAGGAAGATATAAAACTCCATTCATGATCTAGGTATCTTTCAATATTTGGTGCATCTCTTAGACAATGTTCCCGAGGGAGAGTTCTAATTTCCTCAATGATAGGGTCTAAATGTTGAGATTTATATCCTTTTTCCACAAACCTGTTTTTTAATACCATAACTTTTTGGTCAAAATCCTCAAGAACGGAGCAGTTTCTCCTGACCCGCATTATTTGGCCCTTAGGCACATTTTTCAGCCAAAGTGGATGATGACCACTGTGCACTGGAAGATAACTATTTCTATCGGTGGGTTTGAAGAACACTTTGGTTTATATTGTATCACCTGCTCTGAAGATGTTGACATCTAGAAAGTGTATTTGCTCAGTACTCCACTGGCTCGTGAGTCTGATGTTCTGAGTATTGTCATTCAGATGGTCCATGTAATTTTTAAGTGTCAATTCTGTGCCCACCCATATTAGTATCAGGTCATCAATATAGCGTTTGTAGTATAGGAGTTCTGGTCTTCTATCTCGGAATATCTCTTTATCCTCCCATTCACCCATAAAGAGGTTGGCTATACTGGGCACGAAGGCTTACCTGTAGCTACCGTGGATATCTCCTAAACCTGCACGGTTTAGGAGATATCCCCTGTATCAGCATGCGCCAACGTCATTGGCACATGCACTGTAGCTGATGTGTCGCTACCAGCAGCTCCAGCTTGCATGCATGAGAGTGACATCATCGCGGCTGTGGCCAATCACAGCACCAGAAATAACTCCAGGAGACATGTTGCCAGCCATAGTAGTGTGTCGAGACGGCTGCGGGGGCTTCAATCTGAGGTAAGTATTTCATAATGAGCTACTATGCTATGTATAGTAACTCATTATGCCTTTGTCTTGCAGGTTTTTTTCTTTCATTTTCTTTTTTGTGGGTTTACAATCACTTTAACCTTCATTAAAAAGTTCCTTTGTCTTTCCCTTTTGCTGAGCCCACTGTTGAACATCCTGGTTGTATGGTAACCCATCCTGAATTTTGGCTCCTGATATCCATCCATCTCATGGGGATACTGGGATAAAGTGCAGCCAGACCCCCATCTTGGGGTCAGAGTAGCTGGTAAGTGGCTTGAGAGATGGGTATGCATTTTTTGAGTGTGAAGGTTTTGCTATCCACACTGAAATTTGGATTTTTGTTGATACACATGTATAAATTAACTTTACTGGATTATTTACTGAACTTTACCAGATTATTTATCAATGCTTTTTTTAACACATTCTTATTTACAGTTTATGATATATATGAATGTTTTACTTGATTAATTGTTATGAATGTATGCACTTTGTATTAAAAAAACACAACACGTTTTTCAGTAATATTAATATGTATAATGTTTATGTGGACATTTTGTGAGTGCAGTTGTTACTTATTTAATTATTATTTTTTGCTATTTGATGACACTTTTTGTGCAACATATTTTTTGGTTTAGTTTTATAGATGATGCAATAATGCTGTGGAAAGGGTCAGAAGAAAGTTTATGCTCATTTTTAAATTAAATGAATAACAATAATAATAATTAAGTATTCATACCCCTTGAAATTTTCCACATTTTCTCAGGTTAAAATCAAAAACATAAATGTATTTTATTGGGATTTTATATGATAGACACCATAAAGTGGCACATAATTGTGAAGTGGAAGGAAAATGATAAATGGGTTTCAAATTTTTTTACAAATAAATATCTGAAAAGTGGGGCATGCATTTGTATTCAGCCCCCTTTACTCTGATACCCTTAACAAAAATTAAGTGGTACCAATTACCTTCAGAAGTCACCCAATTAGTAAATAGAGTCCACCTGTGTGTAATTTAAAGGGATTGTAAACCCTTGTGTTTTTCACCTTAATGCATAGGATGCATTGGCTCCCGCTGTTGTCAATCAGCGAGAGAGTACGGTGCACCCTCCCGCTATACTCTAATCCGGAAGTGACGACACTGCAGCAAGACGTTCCTGTGTTCATAGATCCCTTCCCCCGGATACTGAAGGCATTGGACTCCACCACTGCACTCGATACCTAGGACGGCGTCCTGACACACCGGTCCCAGCTCTGCACCCTTTGGACTAGCGCGGATGACACTATTAATCATGCCTTTCTCTCTCATCTGTTTGTGAGTGTATTCGCCATTCTTTTATATTGATTTCATTAAGTTTTATTTACTACGCTTAGAAAGCACCGCTTCCTTCTCCTCATTTCATTTCAGATCAACTTCTTTCTGCAAGCAGCCTTCTTTCCTACTAGTTTTAATTGTTTTTATGGACATTGCCAATATGGACTTTATTTAAATAATTAATGTGCTGGTTTTTCAGCTGCACCCTCATCCAGAGTGCACACAATTCACTCCACTGTGTTTGCTATTTACCAAATGGGACTATAGTCAGTACAGCCATCTGCCTTCTGGAGATACTTGGATTTACTCCACACCTTTTGACTGAGACTATAGGTTGGGTCATTTTTATGCGGCTTTGCAAAGGCCTGAGCCTCCAGACCCATTGAAATAGGTCCTCTGCCAACAGTATGGAGCATTACTGTCTGTGCAGAACATGGAGTCTTGTTCCCTGAGTCTCCTACAGACCCAAAAGTGCCAATAAGGTGTTGCAGCTGTGCTGCCAGGTACTACAGCCATCAGTTTGGCAAAGCCAACCCACCATAATCTTTGGGTCTTTGTAGATGTTCTAGTTTGATTCTGGGGTCGGTCTTTCCAGAATAAGCTAAGGAAAATGGTATTTACTATTCTAAATATCTTTAAGGGAATAACCATGGGGGCATTGTGAAGAAAGTAAAGAAGTTGTGGCATAAGTATCATATTCGTCAAGTTTACCTTCCCTTCCACCGATAGCAGAGGGCATTCCACGTTTTGACCTTTTCCCTAAACCATTGGAGGAGAGGGGAGATGTTTAAACGACTAAATCCCACGGACCAGAAGTAACCTGAATCCCCAAATATTTAAAAGAGGTGGTAATAAGTATGGGGTATGAAGAGGTCACAGACTGTGTTTTATGCCCATCTAATAGAAGTAGAGCAGATTTTGACCAATTTATTTGTAAACCGGAAAATCCACCAAATTTTGTAATGGTTATCATGGCCTCCCGCAAGGAAAGATCAGTATCACCCAACATAAGCAGGGTATAGTCAGAGTATAACATCACCTTTTCCTGCAGATTGCCATAACAAAAGCCTATAATGTGTGGATTAGCCCTGATCTCAATTGCCAGCGGTTCAATAGCTTATGCAAAGAGGAGAGGGGACAAAGGGCATCCCTGCCTAGTTCCTCTCCTCAATGCGAAATTATGAGATAGAGTGCCAAAGTCCCAAATGGCAGCCTGTGGTTTATTATAAAGAAGGCGTACCCATGATATGTAGTTAGGACCAAATCTGAACTTCTTTATCACTGCCCATAGATAACTCCAGTCAATACTATCAAACGCCTTTGTGGCATCTTTTGATGTTATCAGCAGGGGACTGTATATTTAAAAACAGTTGTCGCAAGTTAATGGCCATAAATTTATTAGGCATGAAACCAGTCTGGTCATCATGCTCAAGAGATGTAACCACCCCATTCAGCTGTATTGCCAACACCTTTGTCAAGATCTTAATGTCACTCGGCAGTAACAAAATTGGTCGGTATGAAATTGGGTCAACAGGGTCCTTACCCAGTTTGAGTAGTAAAATAATATTTGCTTTTGACATTAAGGGGGGGAGAACACCCCTCTCCTGGGACTCATTGAAAACTTTCAGCAAACGTGGTAGCAGAATAATGTTTGTATATTTCTATGGGGATCGCATTCTCCCCCGGAGCCTTGCATTCAGGGAAAAGAACCAACTGCCACCTGCAATTCTGCTAGGGTAAGTGGAGCCTCCAACCCTTTCCTCTGGTTTCTAGACAGTTCAGGGAAAGATATGTTTTGTAGATACAGGTCAAGTTCTTCCTGGATGTAGGAGGTACCAAGACAGTAAAGAGATTCATAAAAAACAGCTAATTCCTGCATGATCAATTCCGGCGAGCGCACTAGGGGACTGGCCCGGGATTTAATGGCTCCTATAGCAGGGGATCTTTGGTGAGAGTTCGCAATCCTCACCAGAAGGCGGCCAGTTTTCTCACCCTCCTCAAAGAACGCCTGTTTATAGACAAATCTCTTCTTTTCGGCCAAGGAGGAGAGCAAATGCTCATAGGCAGAATGGGCTGCCTGCCACGCCTCCTTAGCTGAGTCAGAGGGATCTGCAATGTATGGTTGTTCCAGCACCTGAACCCGAGATTCCACCTCAGCCTTAAGGAAGGAGGAAGCATGTTTTACTTCATTCATTTCTGTTATTAATAAGCCCCTCAAGTACCCCTTAAAGGCATCCCATTGTTTGTACTGTTGAGTCATATCTTTTCCTCTGTATCTGTCACTGTTGGTTCTCCAGCTGCTGAAAGAGAATTGAACCAAAACTGCATACCTACCAAACCATTGCTCATCGTAAACCACCAACAGGGCAACATTAGCCATCACTGCAATAATCAACCACCCAAACTTGTTCGTTTTCAAAATTTGTAAATCCAGTGTTTGAGTCAAGTAGATCTCATCTTGATCTGCATCGATATTATGTCTCCCAGCCAGAGAACATCATCATAGCAAATGGAAGACGTTCCCCACCCCCCAATTTGAATACAGTAATCAGTAAAGATGGGTTTGTAAACTTAGATCTGGATAGCATAAGCAGATGTCGGATGTCAGTCCTCCTTCACATTATGCGCTTGATGCTTTAAAGCCTGCTCATTTTGATCAAGCCAGGCTGAAGCTTCCTTGGCCGACTCAAAGAACTGAGCTTGACCCCTCACAGCAACCCAGAATTTTGCAGGGTACAGCATTGCATATGGTAACTGCAGGAGCCTCAGACGGTGTTTAACTTCAGTAAATTTGGCTCTGCGTTTCTGTACTCCTGCCCAGAAGTCAGGGTAAAATGACACCCTGGTGCCATTATGTTGGATGTTAGCACAAGATTGATCTGGGCGGTCCCCCAGTTGGGGCGGGTGAGATGACACTCTGTGAGTGTATTCTACCGCAAAGAAGGATGAGAAAGCATGCTTGTTAAATATCTCAAGTAACCAGTTCTCCTCAAATGTTGTGGGGTCCCTGCCTTTCACCCATTCAGGGAGGCCCACAATGCGAATGCTATTTCGTCTGAGATGATTCTCCATATCGTTCACTCTATCATTTGCTTCTCTTGCTATCTGATATGCAGCTTTAGTATCCTGGGCTATGGGAGGTAACTGATCCTCCATGTCACTGACCCTACTCTCCACAGCCGTGGTTCTCTCCCGGGTCTTTTGTAAATCCTGCCTCAGTAATGACACATCCTCCCGCAGTCCACAAAACTGCTCCTTCGGTGTGTTAACAGATGCTTTGCAGTTGTTCACAGCCCTACACAGTCACAGTTCACAGTCTGCCAAGGTGGGCTGAGCCATGTCAGTTTTTTCCGATTTGTGGTATACCAGGGCCATGGGGTCTGCATGATCAGCCTCTTCTTCCCCAGGGTGAACTGCTAAGATGGCTGCCTGCACCTGCACCCCTGACTACTGATGTGCCATCCCCTCAGAGCGGGATGTATGTTCTGTCTCCGGGATCCCTGACATCCTCTGGATATAGTATAACATGTCCCTTGGAGCTTCCTTACCCAGGGTTTTAGGAAGCTCGTTTTGGGTCCCAGGTTCTTCATCTTGTCGGTGCCATGTGGAGTTCCCTTCAGTGTGAACACCATGGCACCATCTTGGAAGTCTTAGCTTTATTCTGTCCTTTACGGGTCATTCCTCTAGTGCAGAGGGCCAGCGAGGGTTCCACAGGGATCTACAGGACAACTATTAGTCGTGCACTCCACAAATCTGGCCTTTATAGAAGTGTGGCAAGAAGAAAGCCATTGTTGAAAGAAAGCCATAAGAAGTCCCATTTGCAGTTTGTGAGAAGCCATGTGGAAGAAGGTGCTCTGGTCAGATGAGACCAAAATGTATCTTTTTGGCTGAAAAGCAAAACGCTATTGTCAGGTCACCTGAGACCAGGTGACAAATGCACACCACTGGAGTTAGGAGCGCACTGCTAAGGTTGTGGACCCTTCGGATGACTGCTGCAGATGGAGCTCTGGGTGGTTCAGGAAAGCGACTCCACCTGAACACTGACACAGACCAAACAGGGAGCTAGAGCGTAAGATTCCCCCGGGTGTGGAATCTAAGAGCCAGCAGGTTTTCACCAGAGCCTCTGGTGGGGAGGATGGATTTGGCTGCAGCTGACTCCAGGTTGCGGCCCTCAGGGTCCTTCAGCTCATGCCCATGGACTGGCTCTGGTGGACAAAGCAGAAGCAGCAGTACAGAGTTAAACACAGGATAGTCAGGAGAAAAAGCCAAGGTTGGGGCAACTAGCAGATAGGAATGATCAGAAGGACACGCCAAGGTCGGTACACAGAAGTCAGAGATAAACATACAGCAAGATGCCACACAGAAGCCTAAACACAACTGTTGCTCAAGCAAGACTGGCTTGCAGTGCATAGGGTTAAACAGTTTTTACTGTTAGTGGCTGGGGTGGAGCCATGCTGAGAGAAGATTACTTAAACACACTGATGTGAGAGCATGGCCCCTAAGCTGATACACAGACCAGAGAGATAAGCAGACAGGCAGGAGATGAAACATTACTGCAGATTCATGACAGCTATGCATGATGGAAAACTAACACTGCCCATCTCCCTGAACACACCATCTCCACCATGACACATTGTGGTTGCAGCATCATGTTGTGGGAATGCCTTTCTTCAGCAGGGACAGGGAAGCTGGTCAGAGTTGATAGAAAGATGAATGGAGCCAAATACAGGGCAATCTTAGAAGAAAACCTGTTAGAGTCTGTAAAAGACTTGAGACTGGGATGGGGGGTCACCTTCCATCAGGACAACAACCCTAAACATACAGCCAGAGCTACAATGAAATGGTTGAGATCAAAGCATATTCATGTGTTAGAATGGCCCAGTCAAAGTCCAAACCTAAATCCCATCGAGAATCTGTAGCAAGACTTGAAAATTGCTGTCCACAGATGCTTTCCATCCAATCTGACAGAGTTTGAGCTTTTTTGCAAATAAGAATGAGCAAAAATGTCACTCTCTAGGTGTGCAAAGCTGGTAGAGACATACCCAAAAAGACTTGCAGTTGTAATTGCAGCGAAAGGTGGTTCTACAAAGTATTAACTAGGGGAGGGGGGGGCTGAATACAAATGCACACCACACATTTCACATATTTATTTGTAAAAAAATTTGAAAACCAGTTATCATTTTCCTTCCACTTCACAATTATGTGCAACTTTATGTTGGTCTATCACATAAAATCCCAATAAAAAAAATTTACATTTTTGGTTGTAACATGATAAAATGTGAAAAATTGCAAGGGGCGGGAATACTTTTTCAAGGCACTGTATGAAAAGTGTCCACTAGTATATCAGAGAGTCTGCAAACTTCCTACATGTAAACCTTTTTGTGGATCAAGGTGTTTTTGTGCACTAAAGTTTTTTTTCAAAGAGATAGGAATAGGTACCCACCATTATTGGCTGCTGTCATCCCATTTGGCTAAAAAGTATTCTACGAAGTCCATAAATGCAATTGAAAATTGCAGGAAAGAAAATTATTTTTCAGTTCAGGCAAACATCATAAAAATAGATTTATAGAAAAGGCACATAAAAGGAAATTTTAGAAGAAGAGATTAATTAGATTGATAAAATATCTTGAGAGGGCATCTTGCATAAAAAAAACTAATAAAGACAAAAAATAACAAAGAAATGAAGTGTTTTACAATGAAACCCAAATTAATTTAAAGAAAGGCACCTGCAATAAAGAATAAAGTAATAAAAAGTGTATTACGATAAAAAGCAATCCACCTTTTCAGTGAAATTTTTTTTTTTTTGGCCCGTAGAAGGTGTATTAGTTGCAGAGGATTTGGAAGCCAAAAAAAAATAACCAATATAACAAATGGCTGCTTTTTAACTGGAAGGATGTAGGTGTAGAAGGTTTTTTAAGCCAGTTATCTACCTGCTGAGTGTGCCGTGATTGTGTTTGTTGACCATTTTTTTTTGTATTGCTGTTGGGTGGGTTTATGTGTTGGAAATGTTATATATGTTTTTTTGTTGTATAATGAAAAAAATGCAATAAAAATAATTTGATTGAGAAGAAAAATTTCCTTACCTCCACTGTGTGCATCCCTACCAACTCTATGTCCTGCAGGACTCCCTACTACTGTCACCCACAGCACCTCTGCCTATCATTTTAGTTTTGCCAGTAATTGTAATATTTTTTGGAAAGTAAATAAAATGCCTAGCTATTATTGAACCTATGGCAATAGGGGTGTGAATGTGCCATGCTTTTTATAAACTAGTGACCGTAAAACATGCTGCAAACAAAGGGCAGCCCCAACAACTGTTCAGCAGCAATTGTGTGCAATATGTATACACATATATAGATATATATCTATCTATATATCTATATATCTATCTATATATATATATATATATCTATATATCTATAGATATATAGATATATATATATATATATATATATAGATATATATATATATAGATCTATATATCTATAGATATATGGATATAAATATATATATATATATATAGATATACAGATATACATCTATATATGCTGTATGTGTATATATATATATATATATATTATCACACAAAAGTGAGTACACCCCTCACATCTTTGTAAATATTTTATTATATCTTTTCATGTGACAATACTGAAGAAATGGCACTTTGCTACAATGTAAAGTAGTGAGTGTACAGTTTGTATAACAGTGTAAATTTGCTGTCCCCTCAAAATAACTCAACAGACAGCCATTAATGTCTAAACTACTGGCAACAAAAGTGAGTACACACCTAAATGAAAATGTCCAAATTGGGTCCAAAGTGTCAATATTTTGTGTGGCCACCATTATTTTCAAGCCCTGCCTTAATCCTCTTGGGCATGGAGTTCACCGTAGCTTCACAGGTTGCCACTGGAGTCCTCTTCCACTTCTCTATGAAGACATCACAGAGCTGGTGGATGTTAGAGACCTTGCGCTCCTCCACCTTCCATTTGAGCATGCCGCTCAGGTGCTCAATAGGGTTTAAGTCTGGAGACATGCTTGGCCAGTCCATCACCTTTACCCTCAGCTTCTTTAGCAAGGCAGTGGTCATCTTGGAGGTGTGTTTGGGTCTTTATCATGTTGGAATACTGCCCTGTGGCCCAGTCCCTGAAGGGAGGGGATCATGCTCTGCTTCAGTATGTCACAGTACATGTTGGAATTCATGGTTCCCTCAATGAACTGTAGCTTCCCAGTGCTGGCTGCACTTATGCAGCCCCAGACCATGACAATCCCACCACCATGCTTGACTGTAGGCAAGACACACTCATCTTTGTACACCTTACCTGACACCATCTGAACCAAATAGGTTTATCTTGGTCTCATCAGACCACAGGACATGGTTCCAGTAATCCATGTCCTTAGTCTGCTTGTCTTCAGTAAACTGTTTGCGGGCCTTCTTGTCAATCATCTTTAGAAGAGGCTTCCTTCTGGGACTAAAGCGAATCAGACCAATTTGATGTGTGCAGCGTATGGTCTGAGCACTGACAGGCAGACCCCCCCACCCCGTCAACCTCTGCAGGAATGCTGGCAGTACTCATACGTCTATATCCAAAAGACAACCTTTGGATATGACGCTGAGCACGTGCACTCATCACCTTTGGTCGACCCTGGCGAGGCCTGTTCTGAGTGGAACCTGTCCCATTAAACTGCTGTATGGTCTTGGCCACCATGCTGCAGCTCAGTTTCAGGGTCTTGGCAATCTTCTTATAGCCTAGGCCATCTTTATGTAGAGTAACAATTCTTTTTTTCAGATCCTCAGAGAGTTCTTTGCCATGAGGTGTCATGTTGAACTTCCAGTGACCAGTATGAGAGCGTGAGAGCGATAACACCAAATTTAACACACCTGCTCCCCATTCACACCTGAGACCCCGTAACACTAACGAGTCACGTGACACCGGGGAGGGAAAATGACTAATTGGGCCCAATTTGGACATTTTCACTTAGGGGTGTACTCACTTTTGTTGCCAGCCGTTTAGACATTAATGGCTGTGTGTTGAGTTATTTTGAGGGAACAGCAAATTTACACTGTTATACAAGCTGTACACTCACTACTTTACATTGTAGCAAAGTGTAATTTCTTCAGTGTTGTCTATAAATATATACAATTTTACTTGTTTTAGCAGGATAGACCTCCCTTGAAGAGATCAGGGATTACCTACAGGCAAACAGAGTAAGGATATAGGCATGGGAAGTATTAGGGAGCTAGAAAGCAGGAGGTCTTATGAGAAGCAAAGAGGATAGTAAACTTGATCATTTCAGATGAGGTTGGTAATATAAATTGGGACAGAGTTGTGGATGGCTAAACAGTTGGCAAGGTGGACGAGTCTGTCAGCAGCATTCATAATTTCGGAGATGTTATTGGGGTGAAAGCATTGAGGTTTGTATTATGAAATGATGTGGGGCAGAAAGGAGAGGTCAGCTCAGCAACCACGGATACATAGATATCCCCTAAAAGACTAACCACCCAAACAAAACACCACTATTTTTGTATTTGAATCCTAGCAAAAATTTGTTAAATGAAAAAAAACAACAAACAATAAACCTCAAAAGAAAAAAAAGCTGTCCTAAGCCAGGGGTGCCCAACCGCACCCTCTGGTGTTGCTCGCCACATCTTGCAACCGGCCATATCCGAGGATTAGCGAAAAGAACTGAGCTGCCGCTTGAGGAAGCAGAGCTTACTGTATAGCACCGCCTCCATCACAGGTGGAGTGATACCAAATGTACTCCACCTGTGACAGGAAGCATTGGCTCTGCTCTCTACTGCAGCCACATGCTTCTGTCACAATGATGCTCAGGGATGGTGGGTCTGGGACAGCAGCCATCAGTACCAGCCAGCAGTACCAGTATCAATACCAGCCATCAGTATCAGTACCAGCCACCAGTAGTATTAGTACCAGCCAGCAGTATCAGTGCCAGTACCCGCCATCAGTACCAGTACCAGTACCAGTCATCAGTACCAGCCAGCAGTACCAGTACCATCCAGCAGTACCCGCCAGCAGTACCAGTACCCACCAGCAGTACCAGTACCAGTTATCCGTACCACCCAGCAGTACCAGCCATCAGAACCAGTACCAGCCAGCAGTACCAGTCATCAATACTAGCCAGCAGTACCCACCAGCAGTACCAGTACCCGCCATCAGTACCAGCCAGCAGTACAAGCCATCAGTACCAGTACCCACCAGAAGTACCAGTACCAGCCAGCAGTACCAGTACTAGCCAGCAGTACCAGTGCCCGCCATCAGTACCAGTACCAGTCATCAGTACCAGCCAGCAGTACAAACCAGCAGTACCAGCCAGCAGTAGCCGCAAGCAGTACCAGTACCCACCAGCAGTACCAGTACCAGTTATCCGTACCACCCAGCAGTACCAGCCAGCAGTACCAGTACCATCCAGCAGTACCCACCAGCAGTACCAGTACCCACCAGCAGTACCAGTACCAGTTATCTGTACCACCCAGCAGTACCAGCCATCAGAACCAGTACCAGCCAGCAGTACCAGTCATCAGTACCAGCCAGCAGTACCCGCAAGCAGTACTAGTACCCGCCATCAGTACCAGCCAGCAGTACAAGCCATCAGTACCAGTACCCACCAGAAGTACCAGTACCAACCAGCAGTACCAGTACTAGCCAGCAGTACCAGTGCCCGCCAGCAGTACCAGTACCAGTCATCAGTACCAGCCAGCAGTACAAACCAGCAGTACCAGCCAGCAGTACAAACCAGCAGTACCAGTACCAGCTAGCAGTATCTGCCAGCAGTACCAGTACCAGTCAGCAGTATCAGTACCTGCCAGCAGTACCAGTACCCACCAGTATTACCAGTACCAACCAGCAGTACTAGCCAGCAGTACCCACCAGCAGTACCAGTACCAGCCAGCAGTACCCACCAGCAGTACCAGTACCCATCAGTAGTACCATCCATCAGTACCAGTACCAGTACCAACCAGCAGTACCAGCCAGCAGTACCAGCCAGCAGTACCAGTACCCACCAACAGTACCAGTACCAGTAAGCAGTACCAGTACCCACCAGAAGTACCAGTACCTGCCAGCAGTACCAGCCAGCAGTACCAGCCAGCAGTACCCAACAGCAGTACCAGCACCTGTCAGCAGTACCCACCGGCAGTACCACCCAGCAGTACCAGCCCTGGAGGACAGCCAGCAGCCAGCTGCAGGAATCCTGAGGAAGAAGATTGAGGTCTGTTGAGGTGCAGGTAAACTGCTGTGCATCAGTGTGAAAGCAGCCTCAGGCCCCTTTAACCCGATCGGTTCCGACCGAGTCCACCTGTCTGTGTTTCAGGTGGACTCAAAGGACTCTCCATGCACCTCTATACGACTTATGTCCGTTTACACCCGCCTATCTGCAATCCGATCTGCTTAAAAAAAAATAGAAGGGGATCTCTCCCCTTCTGTCTGGGGGTCCGAAGAGTCCTTAGGGTAGAGCGGTCTGCGTCCGTGTCTGCTCTACATATGCAGAGTGGACACAGACCTGCCATCCGCCCTTTACACACATTGTGGCCCCAAACCTGTTACCAAGTTGCTAAAGTGGAACTTACTCCTAAAAAGGTTGGGCACCCCTGTCCTAAGAGGACAGTAAGGTATATGGAACTGTGAACTGAGAGGGGTACATATGGCTATATATTTCACCACACTGCAATCTTCAGTATAGCACTGTATAGCAGTGATGGCGAACCTTGGCACCCCAGATGTTTTGGAACTTCATTTCCCATGATGCTCAACTACACTGCAGAGTGCATGAGCATCACTGGAAATATAGTTCCAAAACATCTGGAGTGCCAAGGTTCACCATTACTGGTATAGCACAATACATCACAGTGTAGCACAGTATATCACTGTATGACACTATATAGCAAAGTATCACTTGCTACACATATTTGTCAGCTTTCCCTAACCAGCTCAAACAAACACTGACAATATGAGATATTTTGGAGTCCACCCTTTTATAGCGAGGGGGCTGGCTTGTTCTTTCTTTCAGATTATTGGCCTTTAGGGACCTCTCCTACCAGAGACAAAGGTTATGCTGTGCAAGATGGGCTCAGGAGTGAAATTCATCCTAAATGAAAGTAGGATACTCGCTGCAGGATTGGTAATAGCGAGGAAGTCTGAAATAGTCCACAGGACTTCTTTGCCAATATACAGAGCTGATTCCCTTTCTACAACCAGTCTGTTTAGTGGCAAATCGGGATTCTGGCAAATCAATCTACTCATTGCTATAGGAACTATAATTGTAAAATATCTTGATTGGCCTCAGAATAACATGCTGATAGTGTCATCATTTGTCTTTCAATTTAGTAACACAGGACAGATTGGAATATTTTTTTTTCTCCTTAGTGATGTTGAAATGAAGATCACTATTCAAATACCTTAGCTGAAACAGGAAATTCACATACAGTATAACATGGGAAATAGGTAACTAAAAGTGTATTTCCCAGAACTGGCAAGGTAGACCAACTCCAGCCACAACATTTTCCTTTCATTCTGGAAAGATATGGGAAACATAAATACCCATGTTGTGTGTTTATAGCTGTCTGTGTTACTGTGAGATTTTACCTCAATTCCTGTGCCTATGACACATGCATAAAAAGCTAGAATACACAAATGTGCGTTTGTCACGTATTTAGGTTTAGTCAGTAAAGGTATTACATGTTATCTCATTTTAGATTTCGTGCTATACATGTGGTATTACATAGGGTAGGAATGGGATTTTTAGGGTCATAAAGGCATTTTTGCTTGTAATAGGTAATTAAGGTATACATTTGCGACAAATAACCTAACCTTTCTAGAGGTATGTAACTTCTCCACTCATTCTGCTTTCGGTCACTTTAGCTGAAACACAAGGAACTTTGTAAAGGCATCATCTTGAGTTGGCATTTCCTTCTTGAATTCAGATGCCAACCAATAGATGACACCCACTCCCCAAGTACCATACATGAAATTAAAAGAGTTTCTAAAAAAACTATGCAAGTTAATTTTTCTTCTTTTGTAAAGTTCAAATTTTACTGAATCTTTTACTGAATCTTAACCTTACTTGGAAGCAACCATATAGTGATATGATATACTATACATTGGAAGCTAGTTGGTCCTTCCATTATGATGGAAGTCTTAATGATATCACATAAGCAGAGAACTGGTAATGCAATTGGTTTCTATAAATCTGGTTATCTGGTTAGCTGTTAGCTGTATAATGATACCTCCAATAAAATGCAGCCTCTCCTCTCAATCGGGCTCACTGTTCCTAAGCCCACCCGATGTGTTCAAAAGATAAAAATCACACAGGTATGTGTAAACTCTTACCAGAACTTGATTATGTCACTAAAATACAATTTGTTACTTTACCCAGTATTCGGTCGTATACAGCTGTCACCAGTGGGAAAATCCTAGTTTAAACCCTATTTGTGTGTCAAGGTTAAAAACAAGGATTTCCTTGGTGACACAAATTCACATACAACTGTAGCAATGTATTAATTTTGTCTTTGGGTCTTAACATTTTTACCAGGAGGAATATAAAGTTTTGAAAGAAAAAACTCTTTACATATCACTAACTACAACCCCCAAACACCATCTTTAAATTGAACTGTGCTTTGACCATGTACGGCAGAGGAACCGATTCACTTATCTGCCACCCTACCCAATTTTACATACAAACTCACCACTCCATTTGGCCATCAGGAGTGAAAGCCTTATTTAAGCTCCAAGTTGTGCTATAGGGCTGAGGACTCTTCCCCCTACTCAAAGTGTCAGTCCTTAGGAATTGCTATGTACCAGCACTGTCATATAGGAGGAACTGGAGTGAGTTATATATTTCGCATACTCTAAAATAGCACTGAAGGAGCACAGGAAAGGTGAGTGCGTAATGCCAGGGAGGGTGGAAGGTAAGTGAACCTGTTTCTTTGCCCTGCATGGGCAAGGCACACGTTCTTATCAAGTCCTAAATAAATGCTTCAGGTATAGAAATAGAACAGCATAGGAATGCCAGGTCACAGACAACTGATAATAATGTAGCAGCAAAGGAAACAACTCTACTCTTGAAACAACTCAGAAAACCATATTTTTTACTTACAAGAAAAAAATGCAGTCAAAAAAAGGACAAAAAAAGAATTGCAGTATTCTAAGCTGTACACGAGATAGCTTTTTGCATATATAGGTTTTAAATTTGCTTCAATCAGTGAAGAACCTGAAATGTAGATCAACAACATGTGAGATACTCAGATGCTCAGTATAAGATTGGTCCCTTTGCCGCTAATTACCTCATGTGAAGCATTCTATCTATATATTCCAAAAAATGTAGCTTTTGTTTAGTAATCGCTGCTATACCACAAAGCAATAGGGATGAGCTTTGTATTCGAATCGAACGCATGTTCGACTCGAACATTGCCTGTTCGGTCGTTTGCCGAATTCCGAACAATATGGGCCGTTTGCGACAAATTCGAGTGGCGCGTCACGGCCCATAATTCACTGCGGCATCGCAGTGCATTGCTGGCTAATGATTGGCCAAGCATGCACTATGACCCACATGCTTGGCCAATCACAGCGCCGTCTGTACAGAGAGCCATAATTGGCCAAAGCCAGGGTGGCTTTGGCCAA
The DNA here is from genome assembly GCF_042186555.1 of Aquarana catesbeiana. Lineage (NCBI taxonomy): Eukaryota > Metazoa > Chordata > Amphibia > Anura > Ranidae > Aquarana > Aquarana catesbeiana. The sequence continues at coordinate 551,192,854 of NC_133327.1, forward strand.
TTATGGCTCAGGGGGTTTAGTACATGCCCCACACTATATAAGGCCGCCTGCACGGCGGCCCTGTGTAGTGTGTTCCGGCATTGAGAGAGAGATAGATAGACAGAGAGACAGTGTCATTTGATTTAAGTTAGGTAGAGTAGGCAGGAGAGTCAGTTAGCTGCACTTTGTCAGGTACTCACCAAGGCCGAGTTGCTGAGAGAGGCTCCCCTTGCAGCTGGGTGCACGATACCCTCTGGAAGTGGCACAGCGGGTATTGGGCACGAAGAAGCACGGGTTGCCAGCAGGTAATGAAATAGCTGGGAGGTTCCTTTGGTAGAGAAGTGATCCATGCTGAGTGGCTGACACCTCACCGGAACTGGCTGGGCAGGAGTCTGGAGATGAAGACTGTAGCCGGATGCAGAGGGTCAAACACAAAGGCAAAAGTTCAAGAACAGGCCAGGGGTCAAACACGAGGAGACAGGCAGAAGTAATCAGGCAGAGGCTCCAACACTGGTTGAGGCAGAGGCAAAGTCCGAGAGCAGGCCGAGGGTCAAACACGGGTAGTCACCGGGTCACAACGGGCAGGCACAGGTACACAGGTTCAGGAACAGATTTACAGGAGCTGAAAAGACAAACCAGCAACAAACACAGGACATAGCTGTCTTTATATATGCCCGCCAGGGGGACGTCCCGCTGTGCGCGCACGCGTTCGTGCTGATGCGCTGCATCGTGCACCCATGTGAGCTAATCCGTTCGGGACACGCGCTCGTACCTGCCGATCATGTAACAGTACACGCTGATGTGCAGCTCTACCACGCAGGCGCATGGGGAAGTGTCGATACTGACAGGCTCTGATTCTGCCATTCCCCTGACACACTTACATTGTATTCTGTATATATATATATATATATATATATATATATACATCCTAGGTGTTGTATGTATATATATATATATATATCTATATATATATAGATATATATATATATATACACACTGTATTCAGTTTAGCTAGATCCATTCCTGTTATTCTCTTCCTACTACTGACAGGCAGGCAGGTGTTTTTACAGTATTTACAGCTACCTGAAGAAAATTGCTAGTGTTCTTCTGATCCCATTAGTCCTATTAGCTACAGTATTTACAAGTTAGTGTAGTGCGTCCTCTGCACAGTGTGCACCTAAAGCTACCTGAAGAAAATTAGTGTTCTTCTGATCCCTATTAGTACAGTACCGCAGGCAGCTGAAGTATTTACAAGTTAGCGTAGTGCGTCCTCTACACAGTGTGCACCTAAAGCTACCTGAAGAAAATTAGTGGTGTATTTCTGATCCAATTAGTACAGTACCACAGGCAGCTGTAGCATTTACAAGTTAGTGTAGTGCGTCCTCTGCACAGTGTGCACCTGAAGTTACCTAAAGAAAATTAGTGGTTTTCTTCTGATCCTATTAGTACAGTACCACAGGCAGCTGTAGTATTTATAAGTTAGTGTAGTGCATCCTCTGCACAGTGTGCACCTAAAGCTACCTGAAGAAAATTAGTGGTGTTCTTCTGATCCTATTAGTACAGTACCACCGGCAGTTGTAGTATTTACAAGTTAGTGTAGTGCGTCCTCTGCACAGTGTGCACCTAAAGCTACCTGAAGAAAATTAGTGGTGTTCTTCTGATCCCTAATAGTAAAGTACCACAGGCAGCTGTAATATTTATAAGTTAGTGTAGTGCGTCCTCTGCACAGTGTGCACCTAAAGCTACCTGAAGAAAATTAGTGGTGTTCTTCTGATCCTTTTAGTACAGTACCGCAGGCAGCTGCAGTATTTACAAGTTATTGTAGTGCGTCCTCTGCACAGTGTGCACCTAAAGCAACCTGAAGAAAATTAGTGGTGTTCTTCTGATCCTATTAGTACAGTACCACAGGCAGCTGCACTATTTACAAGTTAGTTTAGTGCAGCCACTGCACAGTGTGCACCTAAAGCTACCTGAAGAAAATTAGTGGTGTTCTTCTGATCCTATTAGTACAGTACCACAGGCAGCTGTAGTATTTACAAGTTAGTGTAGTGCGTCCTTTGCACAGTGTGCACCTAAAGCTACCTGAAGAAAATTAGTAGTGTTCTTCTGATCCTATTAATACCACAGGCAGGCAGCTACAGTATTTACAGTTAGTGTACTGTGTCCTCTGCACAGTGTGCACCTAAAGCTACCTGAAGAAAATTAGTGGTGTTCTTCTGATCCTATTAATACCACAGGAAGGCAGCTACAGTATTTACAGTTAGTGTACTGTGTCCTCTGTGCAGTTTGCACCTAAAGCTACCTTAAGAAAATTAGTGGCGTTCTTCTGATCCTATTAATACCACAGGCAGGCAGCTACAGTATTTACAGTTAGTGCACTGTGTCCTCTGAACAGTGTGCACCTAAAGCTACCTGGAGACAATTGCTGTTGTTCTGCTCCTATTAAACGGAGTAGAGGCTCCCATCATCTCATAGAGCATGGTAGTCCCATCCCTTTTGATAGAAATGGAAATGGTTACCCCCTATTTTGGCACTTTAAATGGACCACCGACTCAAAAAATGATGTGTAAAAAATGTTCTTTAATATAATAGAATACAAGACATAACGTATATGATAAGGATGCACTACATGTGCTACATAAGACAAATCAGCCATAATATGTAGAATAGCATACAGAATGAATGCCCAATTGCCCGACGCGTTTCCAGTATAAGGTGTTCCAATACCTTCCTCAGGGGCCAAGGGTTCAAAGAGTTTAACATTCAAAATAAATTCCAGTATGGTGATTCAATGTTAGAGGTGAGCATTAGGAACCAGTGAGTCCATATTGGCACTGCGCGCCTTGCCACTTATAGATATCATAGATATAAAGTGCGTTCTCTGGGTGTATAACACCTGCACAATCTATCGGGACGTGCTCATAATGTTTATTTCCATTGGGTGGAGTGGAACAGCTGGTTAACCATATTGCTGTTGGGCTACATAGCCCAGGGAACAATGTCCCAACGATACACCTCTGGAGAGACAAGTAGGTCTGTCAGGCGTGGGGTGTCGAGTCACTGGATAAATCCAGGCATTCATCCAGTGACTCGACACCCCACGCCTGACGGACCATCAATGAGTACCTGTGCGACTATGGCATCAGGACAGGGTCAGGGGAGCTTGTTTTTTTCCCCACGTCAATGGGCCATGATCAGGGATGCATGCACTGGCCTGTCACCATTTGAGGAGACCACAAGGATGGTGAGCAGTGACAGTGCATGCATTAGTGACACTGTCCCCCTTGTCCACCTGTTGGAGCACACACTGTGTGGAATAATGGACAGAGTACTTGAGGCAGAACAGAGGCAGGAAGAGGAGCACTTCCTTAGCTTTCAAGGCCCCCTTTATCCAGACAGTGTTCCTGCGTGCCCGCCGATCACACAGGAAGAGGACGAGGAGGAGGAGGAAGAGGAGGATTGTGTCAGCATGGAGGTGGAGCCTGGCACTCAGCATCAGCAGCAGTCTTTAAGGGATCATTTACAGTCCCAAGAAACCCATGGACTTGTACGTGGCTGGGAGGAGGTGGTTTTGTGTCGTCATGTCGTCCTTAGTGACCCAGAGGACTCCGGACCGAATGCCTCAGCAAACTTACACTGCATGGCCTCCCTGATCCTGCAAAGCCTGCGGAAGGATCCTCGTATTCGTGGTATCAAGGAGAGGGATCAATACTGGCTGGCAACCCTCCTTGATCCACATTACAAGGGTAAGGTTGCCGTTCTTATCTTGCCGTCGCAGAGGGAGCAGAGGATGAAACATCTTCGGGAGGCCTTGCAGAAAGGGCTGTGCAACGCATTCCCAGAGACTGGGAGGTTACAAACTCCTGTTCCTGGACAACGTGTTGCTGAGGCTGCGGTCAGTCAAAGAAGGATCGGTGGAGAAGGTGGCTGTCTGATCGATGCGTTCAGACAATTTTTTAGTCCGCAGCCCCAAGGTATGATCGGTTCCAGCAACCATTGCCAGCATCTGTTTTACATGGTGCAGGAATACCTATGGGGCAAGATCTGACTTGGACACCTTTCCCACTGAAAATCCTCTGGGTTACTGGGTCTTGAGGATGGATCACTGGCCAGAGCTTGCACAGTATGCAATTGAGCTACTGGCCTGTCCTGCATCCAGCGTTCTTTCGGAACGCACATTCAGTGCTGCTGGAGGTTTTGTAACGGATCACAGGGTGCGCCTCTCCACCGACTCAGTCGATTGACTGACCTTCATAAAAATGAATCAGTCTTGGATCACCACCAGCTACCAAGCACCTGATGCTGATGTAACCGAATAATTTTTTTTGAAAAGTCAGATCCCTTCAAGACTGCCTATGCTGATGCTGAGTGACTATCCTGTTATGCTGAGTGACTATCCTCTTCCTCCTCAATGACCATGCTGATAGCTTGTAAGAATATTTTTGGTTCTGGGCACCGCCACCAGTGGCTAAAGCCCAATTTTTCAGCCCCTGTTTAACAGGGGCGTGTAATTGCAATTTGTGATGCAATATTTTGCAAGGAGGGTTCGTTGCTGCACTCAACTAGAGTATTTGTGAGGGGTTGCAGTGTTGTGGCACCAGCACCAGTGCCTAAGGCCCAATTTTTCAGCCCCTGTTTAACAGGGGCGTGTAATTACAATTTTTGATGCAATACTTTGCAGCAGGGCTTGTTCCTGCGCTCCAACAAGAGTATCTGTGAGGGGTTGCAGTGTTGTGGCACCAGCACCAGTGCCTCTTTCTCCTCAATGATCATGCTGATAGCTTGTAAGAATATTTTTGGTTCTGGGCGCCGCCACCAGTGGCTAAGGCCCAATTTTTCAGCCCCTGTTTAACAGGGGTGTGTAATTACAATTTTTGATGCAATATTTTACAGGAGGGCTCATTCCTAGAGTATCTGTGAGGGGTTGCAGTGTTGTGGTACCAGTGCCTAAGGCCCAATTTTTCTGCCCCTGTTCAACAGGGACATGTAATTACAATTCTTGATCTAATATTTCACAGCAGGGCCCGTTTCTGAGCCCACCAAGAGTAACTGTGAGGACTTACAGTGTTGTGGCACCAGCACCACCACCACCACCAAAGGCCCAATTTTTCTGCCCCTGTTCAACAGGTGCATGTAATTACAATTCTTGATCTAATATTTCACAGCAGGGCCCGTTTCTGCGCCCACCAAGAGTAACTGTGAGGACTTACAGTGTTGTGGCAACACCAACACCTAAGGCCGCAATTTCTGCAGAGTATATAGGGCAGGCTACTTTCAAACATCCAACTTACAAACGACTCCTACTTGCAAACGGAAGGAGACAACAGGATGTGAGATGAAATCTACCCCTAGGAAGGGAAATTCTCTCCTGTAAGAGTTAATACTGATGCTTTATCACCGATCCTTGTTTCACTAAAAACCCCAAATTGTCAAAAAACATTTGTCATTGGGACAGAAAGTGAGTAAAATCTTCTGAAGAGGTGCACAGACAGCAAAACAAATGTCACAGGGGTGATAACCCTTCCCTATGTTAGCTTAGCTTAAAAATAGATTTTTTGGCTGGAGCTACACTTTAAAAATGTACCAGTTCAAAATTACAAACAGATTCTACTTAATAACAAACCTACAGTCCCTGTCTTGTTTGCACTGCCTGTATACTGCTGTTCAGAGGGCCTAGGGCCCCACGCCTTTCTTTTTTTTTTTTATTTGGGTGCGGATGCCGTTTGTCTCACTGATTTTCATCCACATAACCGGCACCGGACATTACATTAAAGCCATAAGCAGTTTTAAATGACTTTTATTACTTTAAAAATGTCATTTTGTGCAGGGACTGTTCTAAGCATGGGAAACATGCGCCACTTTACAGGCATACTATAGACACCCCCAGGTACGATATTTAAAGGAATATTTCACTTTTTTTTCACTTTAAGCATCATTAACCACTTGCAGACTGCCTAACGCAGATATACTGCGGCAGAATGGCACGGGCATGCAAAATCACGTACCTGGTACGTGATCTGCCTCCCGCTGTGGGGGACGCATTGCGCCCCCCACTCAGTGCCTGAGGCAGTCAGAATCATTACGGGAGCGATCCAGGCTGAGGGGGAGACAACTCATTCATGGCCAACCCCTCACGATCGCTCCCAACGAATGAGAATCTTCCTCTGCTGCTGTATAGTAAACAGCGGCAGAGAAAGTGATGTCATCTCTCCTCGGCTCGGTAATTTCCGTTCCGGCGCTGAGGAGAGAAGACATCTGAGTAAGTGCACAACACATACACTTACAGTAAAACACACTAGGCACACTTTACACCTCCCATCACCCCCCGATCACCCCCTGATCACCCCCCTAATCACACCCCCCTGTCACAGTGACACCAATAGCATTTTTTTTCTGATTACTGCATTGGTGTCAGTTTGTGACAGTTAGAAGTGGTAGGGCAGTTAGTGTTAGCTGCCTTTAGGTCTAGGATACCCCCCTAACCCCCCCAATAAAGTTTTAACCCCTTGATCACCCCCGTCGCCAGTGTCACTAAGCGATTGTTTTTCTGATCGCTGTATTAGTGTCACCGGTGACGCTAGTTAGGGAGGTAAATATATAGGTTCACTGTCAGCGTTTTATAGCGTCAGGGACCCCCATATACTACCTAGTAAAGGTTTTAACCCCCTGATTGCCCCCTAGTTAACCCTTTCACCAGCGATCACCGTATAACTGTTACGGGTGACGCTGGTTAGTTAGTTTATTTTTTATAGTGTAAGGGCACCCGCCATTTATTACCTAATAAAGGTTAGCCCCCTGATCACCCGGCGATGATATAAGTTAGGTTTTAGGGTCAGATAGGGTCTGCGTCGCCCCAGGCAGCGTCATGTTAGTGCCAGTACCGCTAACACCCACGCATGCAGCATACACCTCCCTTAGTGGTATAGTATCTGAACGGATCAATATATGATCCAATCAGATCTATACTAGCGTCCCCAGCAGTTTAGGGTTCCCAAAAATGCAGTGTTAGCGGGATCAGCCCAGATACCTGCTTGCACCTGCGTTTTGCCCCTCCGCCCGGCTCAGCCCAGCCCACCCAAGTCGTGCCCATAGTGCCCTTCCTGCTGCATTCGCCAATCCTAATTGGGAACCCACCACTTCTGCAGCACCCGTACTTCCCCCATTCACATCCCCAACCAAATACAGTCGACTGCATGAGAGGCATTTTCTTTATGTCCTCCCGAGTACCCCTACCCAACGAACCCCCCCAAAAAAATGTTGTGTCTGCAGCAAGCATGGAAATAGGCGTGACACCCGCTATTATTGTCCCTTCTGTCCTGACAATCCTGGTCTTTGCATTGGTGAATGTTTTGAACGCTACCATACACTAGTTGAGTATTAGCGTAGGGTACAGCATTGCACAGACTAGGCACACTTTCACAGGGTCTCCCAAGATGCCATGGCATTTTGAGAGACCCGAACCTGGAACCGGTTACAGTTATAAAAGTTACAGTTACAAAAAAAAGTGTAAAAAAATAATAAAACCACAAAAAAATAAGATAAAAAAAACAAAAATAGCTGTCGTTTTATTGTTCTCTCTCTCTCTATTCTCTCTCTATTGTTCTGCTCTTTTTACTGTATTCTATTCTGCAATGTTTTATTGTTATTATGTTTTATCATGTTTGCTTTTCAGGTATGCAATTTTTTATACTTTACTGTTTACTGTGTTTTATTGTTAACCATTTTTTGTCTTCAGGTATGCCATTCAGCTGCAGCGCAGATTTATTTATATTGACAGCAACAGCGTTTGCTCCCACGATACATAAAGCCGTGATTCCAGCACTGTCGGAGGTGATATATGCTGAAGCATGGGAGCAGCAGAGACGGAGGAAACCTCCTAACTTTTGGGGCGGATGCCCCCATGCTTTGGCATATATAAATGGTGCATGTATGCCCATCATTAGAAGTGGGTGGATGAAGGGAGGTATTCTAATGGTGGGCATACCCACCAATTAATCTCTTTTTTTCGTTCAGCCCACAGGCTGCATGAAAAAAAAGATTACAATATATGCCCAACAAGGACCAGCAACGTACTGGTATGTTGCTGGACTTTGAGTGGTTATACTAGAATGATGCCTGCAGGTTTAGGTATCATCTTGGTATCATTGCTTTCAGCCAGTGATCAGCTTTCATGTAAAAGCAATCCTAGCAGCTAATTAGCCTCTAGACTGCTTTTACAAGCAGTGGGAGGGAATGTCCCCCCCCCCCACCGTCTTCTATTTTTTTGTCTGGCTCTCCTGTCCCAACAGGGAACTTGAGAGCAGCCGGTGATTTGGCCAGCTGACCATAGAGCTGATCAGAGACCAGAATGGCTCCAGTGATCTCTATGGCCTAAGAAACCAGAAGCTACGAGTATTTCATGACTTAGATTTCGCCAGATGTAAACAGCGCCATTGGGAAATTGGGAAAGCATTTTATCACACTGATCTTGGTGTGGTCAGATGCTTTGAGGTCAGAGGAGAGATCTAGGTTCTAATAAACCCCATTTTTTCAAAAAATAGTACCTGTCACTATCTATTGCTATCATAGGGGATATTTACATTCCCTGAGATAACAATAAAAATGATTTAAAAAAATGCAAGGAACAGTTTAAAAATAAGATAAAAAAGCAAAAAAATAATAAAGAAAAAAAAAAAAAGCACCCCTGTCCCCCCCTGCTCTCACGCAAAGGCGAACGCAAGCATTGGTCTGGCGTCACATGTAAACAGCAATTGCACCATGCATGTGAGGTATCATAGCATAGGTATTTTAGCAGTAGACCTCCTCTGTAAATCTAAAGTGGTAACCTGTAAAGGCTTTTAAAAGCTTTTAAAAATGTATGTAGTTTGTCGCCACTGCACGTTTGTGCGCAATTTTAAAGCATGTCATGTTTGGTATCCATGTACTCGGCCTAAGATCATCTTTTTTATTTCATCAAACATTTGGGCAATATAGTGTGTTTTAGTGCATTAAAATTAAAAAAAGTGTGTTTTTTCCCCAAAAAATGTGTTTGAAAAATCGCTGCGCAAATACTGTGTGAAAAAAAATGAAACACCCACCATTTTAATCTGTAGGGCCTTTGCTTTAAAAAAATATATAATGTTTGAAAATGATTTTTTCATGTAAACAAATAGTGTCAGAAAGAGCTTTGTCTTCAAGTGGTTAAAAGAGTGGGTGATGTGTGACATATGCTTCTAAATGTTGTGCATAAAATGCCAGGACAGTTCAAATCCCCCCAAATTACCCCATTTTGGAAAGTAGACACCCCAAGCTATTTGCTGAGAGGCATGTCGAGTCCATGGAATATTTTATATTGTGACACAAGTTGCAGGAAAAAGACAATTTTTTTTTTTTTGCACAAAGTTGTCACTAAATTATATATTGCTCAAACATGCCATGGGAATATGTGAAATTACACCCCAAAATACATTCTGTTGCTTCTCCTGAGTACGGGGATACCACATGTGTGAGACTTTTTGGGAGCCTAGCCACATATGGGACCCCAAAAACCAAGCACCGCCTTCAGGGTTTCTAAGGGTGTAAATTTTTAATTTCACTCCCCACTGTCTATCACAGTTTCGGAGGCCATGGAAAGCCCAGATGGCACAAACCCCCCCAAATGACCCCATTTTGGAAAGTAGACACCCCAAGCTATTTGCTGAGAGGTATGGTGAGTATTTTGCAGACCTCGCTTTTTGTCACAAAGTTTTGAAAATTGAAAAAAGAAAAAAAAATAAATTTTTCTTTTTTTTCTTCATTTTCAAAAACAAATGAGAGCTGCAAAATATTCACCATGCCTCTAAGTAAATAGCTTTGGGTGTCTACTTTCCAAAATGGGTCATTTGGGGGGGGTTTGTGCCATCTTGGCATTTTATGGCCTTCGAAACTGTGATAGGTAGTGAGGAGTGAAATCAATAATTTACGCCCTTAGAAATCCTGAAGGCGGTGCTTGTTTTTCGGGGCCCCGTACGCGGCTAGGCTCCCAAAAAGTCCCACACGTGTGGTATCCCCATACTCAGGAGAAGCAGCTAAATGTATTTTGGGGTGCAATTCCACATATGCCCATGGCCTGTGCGAGCAATATATCATTTAGTGACAACTTTTTGTAATTTTTTTTTGTCATTATTCAATCACTTGGGACAAAAAATTAATATTCAATGGGCTCAACATGCCTCTCAGCAATTTCCTTGGGGCGTCTACTTTCCAAAATGGGGTCATTGGGGGGGGGGTTGTACTGCCCTGCCATTTTAGCACCTCAAGAAATGAGATAGGCAGTCATAAACTAAAGGCTGTGTAAATTTCAGAAAATGTACCCTAGTTTGTAGACGCTATAACTTTTGCGCAAACCAATAAATATACGCTTATTGACATTTTTTTTACCAAAGACATGTGGCTGAATACATTTTGGACTAAATGTATGACTAAAATTGAGTTTATTGGATTTTTTTATAACAAATACTTTTTCCGTTTATAACGCAAAAAATAAAAACCACAGAGGTGATCAAATACCATCAAAAGAAAGCTCTATTTGTGGGAACAAAAGGACGCAAATTTCGTTTGGGTAGAGCATTGCATGACCACGCAATTAGCAGTTAACCACTTGCCGACCGCCTCACGCATATATATGTGAGCAGAGCGGCACGGGCAGGCAAAATCACGTACCTGGTACGTGATTGCCTTCCCGCGGGCGGGGGGTCCGATCGGACCCCCCCCGGTGCCATCGGCGGTCGGCGTTTGGTTGGAAGCGATCAGAGATGAGGGGGAGACCATCCGATCGTGGCCCCCCCCTCGCGATCGCTCCCAGCCAATGAGAAACATCCCCTGCCTCTGTATAGTACACACAGGCAGAGGATGTGATGTCATCTCTCCTCGGCTGGCCAGTTTCCGTTCCAGCGCCGAGGAGAGAAGACATGTAAGTGCACAACACTACACACAACACAGTAGAACATGCCAGGCACACTAAACACCCCCGATCCCCCCCCGATCGCCCCCCGATCCCCCCCCAATCACCCCCCCCTGTCACAAACTGACACCAAGCAGTTTTTTTGTTTTGTTTTGTTTTTTTCCTGATTACTGCATAGTGTCAGTTTGTGACAGTTAGCAGTGGTAGGGCAGTTAGTATTAGCCCCCTGTAGGTCTAGGGTACCCCCCTAACCCCCCCTAATAAAGTTTTAACCCCTTGATCACCCCCTGTCACCAGTGTCGCTAAGCGATCATTTTTCTGATCGCTGTATTGGTGTCGCTGGTGACGCTAGTTAGGGACGTAAATATTTAGGTTCGCTGTCAGCGTTTTATAGCGACAGGGACCCCCATATACTATCTAATAAATGTTTTAACCCCTTGATTGCCCCCTTGTTAACCCTTTCACCACTGATCACCGTATAACTGTTACGGGTGACGCTGGTTAGTTTGTTTATTTTATATAGCGTCAGGGCACCCGCCGTTTATTACCGAATAAAGGTTTAGCCCCCTGATCGCCCGGCGGTGATATGCGTCACCCCAGGCAGCGTCAGATTAGCGCCAGTACCGCGAACACCCACGCACGCGCCGTACACCTCCCTTAGTGGTATAGTATCTGAACGCATCAATATCTGATCTGATCAGATCTATACTAGCGTCCCCAGCAGTTTAGGGTTCCCAAAAACGCAGTGTTAGCGGGATCAGCCCAGATACCTGCTAGCACCTGCGTTTTGCCCCTCCGCCCGGCCCAGCCCAGCCCACCCAAGTGCAGTATCGATCGATCACTGACACTTACAAAACACTAAACGCATAACTGCAGCGTTCACAGAGTCAGGCCTGATCCCTGCGATCGCTAACAGTTTTTTTGGTAGCATTTTGGTGAACTGGCAAGCGCCAGCCCCAGGCAGCGTCAGGTTAGCGCCAGTACCGCTAACACCCAAGCACGCACCGTACACCTCCCTTAGTGGTATAGTATCTGATCGGATCAATATCTGATCCGATCAGATCTATACTAGCGTCCCCAGCAGTTTAGGGTTCCCAAAAACGCAGTGTTAGTGGGATCAGCCCAGATACCTGCTAGCACCTGCGTTTTGCCCCTCCGCCCGGCCCAGCCCACCCAAGTGCAGTATCGATCGATCACTGTCACTTTTTTTTGTAGCGTTTTGGTGAACTGGCAAGCGCCAGCGGCCTAGTACACCCCGGTCGTAGTCAAACCAGCACTGCAGTAACACTTGGTGACGTGGCGAGTCCCATAAGTGCAGTTCAAGCTGGTGAGGTGGCAAGCACAAGTAGTGTCGCGCTGCCACCAAAAAGACAAACATAGGCCTGTCGTGCCCATAGTGCCCTTCCTGCTGCATTCGCCAATCCTAATTTGTGAACCCACCGCTTCTGCAGCGCCCGTACTTCCCCCATTCACATCCCCAACCAAATGCAGTCGGCTGCATGAGAGGCATTTATATGTCCTCCCGAGTACCCCTACCCAACGAACCCCCCCAAAAAAGATGTGTCTGCAGCAAGCGCGGATATAGACGTGACACCCGCTATTATTGTCCCTCCTGTCCTGACAATCCTGGTCTTTGCATTGGTGAATGTTTTGAACGCTACCATTCACTAGTTGAGTATTAGCGTAGGGTACACAGCATTGCACAGACTAGGACACACTTTCACAGGGTCTCCCAAGATGCCATCGCATTTTGAGAGACCCGAACCTGGAACCGGTTACAGTTATAAAAGTTACAGTTACAAAAAAAAAGTGTAAAAAAAAAAAAAAAAAAACACAAACAAAAATAAAAAAAAATAGTTGTCGTTTTATTGTTCTCTCTCTCTCTATTCTCTCTCTATTGTTCTGCTCTTTTTTACTGTATTCTATTCTGCAATGTTTTATTGTTATTATGTTTTATCATGTTTGCTTTTCAGGTATGCAATTTTTTATACTTTACAGTTTACTGTGCTTTATTGTTAACCATTTTTTTGTCTTCATGTACGCCATTCACGACTTTGAGTGGTTATACCAGAATGATGCCTGCAGGTTTAGGTATCATCTTGGTATCATTCTTTTTAGCCAGCGGTCGGCTTTCATGTAAAAGCAATCCTAGCGGCTAATTAGCCTCTAGACTGCTTTTACAAGCAGTGGGAGGGAATGCCCCCCCCCACCGTCTTCCGTGTTTTTCTCTGGCTCTCCTATCTCAACAGGGAACCTGAGAATGCAGCCGGTGATTCAGCCAGCTGACCATAGAGCTGATCAGAGACCAGAGTGGCTCCAAACATCTCTATGGCCTAAGAAACCGGAAGCTACAAGCATTTTATGACTTAGATTTCGCCGGATGTAAACAGCGCCATTGGGAAATTGGGGGAGCATTTTATCACACCGATCTTGGTGTGGTCAGATGCTTTGAGGGCAGAGGAGAGATCTAGGGTCTAATAGACCCCAATTTTTTCAAAAAAGAGTACCTGTCACTACCTATCATAGGGGATATTTACATTCCCTGAGATAACAATAAAAATGATAAAAAAAGAAATAAAAATGAAAGGAACAGTTTAAAAATAAGAAAAAAAATAAAAAAATTAATAAAGAAAAAAAAAAAGCACCCCTGTCCCCCCCTGCTCTCGCGCAAAGGCGAACGCAAGCGTCGGTCTGGCGTCAAATGTAAACAGCAATTACCCCATGCATGTGAGGTATCACCGCGAAGGTCAGATCGAGGGCAGTAATTTTAGCAGTAGACCTCCTCTGTAAATCTAAAGTGGTAACCTGTAAAGGCTTTTAAAGGCTTTTAAAAATGTATTAATTTTGTTGCCACTGCACGTTTGTGCGCAATTTTAAAGCATGTCATGTTTGGTATCCATGTACTCGGCCTAAGATCGTCTTTTTTATTTCATCAAACATTTGGGCAATATAGTGTGTTTTAGTGCATTAAAATTTAAAAAAGTGTGTTTTTTCCACAAAAAATGCGTTTGAAAAATCGCTGCGCAATTACTGTGTGAAAAAAAAAAATGAAACACCCACCATTTTAATCTGTAGGGCATTTGCTTTAAAATAATATATAATGTTTGGGGGTTCAAAGTAATTTTCTTGCAAAAAAAAATAATTTTTTCATGTAATCAAAAAGTGTCAGAAAGGGCTTTGTCTTCAAGTGGTTAGAAGAGTGGGTGATGTGTGACATAAGCTTCTAAATGTTGTGCATAAAATGCCAGGACAGTTCAAAACCCCCCCAAATTACCCCATTTTGGAAAGTAGACACCCCAAGCTATTTGCTGAGAGTCATGTCGAGTCCATGGAATATTTTATATTGTGACACAAGTTGCGGGAAAGAGACAAATTTTTTTTTTTTTTTTTTTTTTTTTGCACAAAGTTGTCACTAAATGTTATATTGCTCAAACATGCCATAGGGATTTGTGAAATTACACCCCAAAATAAATTCTGTTGCTTCTCCTGAGTACGGGGATACCACATGTGTGGGACTTTTTGGGAGCCTAGCCGCGCACGGGACCCCGAAAACCAAGCACCGCCTTCAGGCTTTCTAAGGCCGTAAATTTTTGATTTCACTCTTCACTGCCTATCACAGTTTCGGAGGCCATGGAATGCCCAGGTGGCACAAACCCCCCCCAAATGACCCAATTTTGGAAAGTAGACACCCCAAGCTATTTGCTGAGAGGTATAGTGAGTATTTTGCAGACCTCACTTTTTGTCACAAGGTTTTGAAAATTGAAAAAAGAAAAAAAAATAAAAATTTTTCTGGTCTTTCTTCATTTTCAAAAACAAATGAGAGCTGCAAAATACTCACCATGCCTCTCAGCAAATAGCTTAGGGTGTCTACTTTCCAAAATGGGGTCATTTGGGGGGGGTTGTGCCATCTTGGCATTTTATGGCCTTCAAAACTGTGATAGGTAGTGAGGAGTGAAATCAAAAATGTGTGCCCTTAGAAATCCTGAAGGTGGTGCTGGGTTTTCGGGGCCCCGTACGCGGCTAGGCTCCCAAAAAGTGCCACACATGTGGTATCCCCGTACTCAGGAGAAGCAGCTGAATGTATTTTGGGGTGCAATTCCACATAGCCCATGGCCTATGTGAGCAATATATCATTTAGTGACAACTTTTTGTAAATTTTTTTTTTTTTTTTGTCATTATTCAATCACTTGGGACAAAAAAAATAAATATTCAATGGGCTCAACATGCCTCTCAGCAATTTCCTTGGGGTGTCTACTTTCCAAAATGGGGTCATTTGGGGGGGGTTTGTACTGCCCTGCCATTTTAGCACCTCAAGAAATGACATAGGCAGTCATAAACTAAAAGCTGTGTAAATTCCAGAAAATGTACCCTAGTTTGTAGACGCTATAACTTTTGCGCAAACCAATAAATATACGTTTATTGACATTTTTTTTACCAAAGACATGTGGCCGAATACATTTTGGCCTAAATGTATGACTAAAATTTAGTTTATTCGATTTTTTTTATAACAAAAAGTAGAAAATATCATTTTTTTTCAAAATTTTCAGTCTTTTTCCGTTTATAGCGCAAAAAATAAAAACGGCAGAGGTGATCAAATACCATCAAAAGAAAGCTCTATTTGTGGGAAGAAAAGGACGCAAATTTCGTTTGGGTAGAGCATTGCATGACCGCGCAATTAGCAGTTAAAGCGACGCAGTGCCAAATTGTAAAAAGTGCTCTGGTCAGGAAGGGGGTAAATCCTTCCGGGGCTGAAGTGGTTAAAGCGACGCAGTGGCAAATTGTAAAAAGTGCTCTGGTCAGGAAGGGGGTAAATCCTTCCGGGGCTGAAGTGGTTAAAATCACTGCTCCCGAAAAAATGGCCATTTTTAAAACTTTTTTTGCATTGATACATGTCCCCTGGGGCAGGACCCGGGTCCCCAAACCCTTTTTAGGACAATACCATGCAAATTAGCCTTTAAAATTAGCACTTTTGATTTTGAACGTTTGAGTTACATAGACTTCAATGGGGTTCTAACGTTCGTGCAAATTTTCAGTCCGTTCGCAGGTTCTGGTGCGAACCGAATCGGGGGGGGGGGGGGGGGGGGGGGTTCGGCTCATTCCTACTAAGCAAGTAAAAATGGAATTTATTTGTTAAACCACTGAAATCTCCTATACGTTTGAGCAGTACATTAGTCATCACTATCATTCTACTCACAGGATTACAAATGGGTAAAAAATATTGTTTTTATGTAGTTATGACATTATTTACTGCTTGATTTATGTATTTTTGCAAATGTTTTCAACATTTTTGACAGTTTGCCTTTTAGAGATTTTCCATTTACAGAAATTGTAATAATCTTATGGCATTTTACTTGTCCTTTTCAAAGATGTTACTCACTAGAACTCTTGCCTGTTGTTCTGCTGATCGCTGGATAGAGGTCAGCAGGTTTGCTTGCCTTCACTGTAAACCGAACATCCCTTTTCTCTGTCTCTTCATTTAAAAGGGCAATAAAATAGATACAAAATGTCCTTGTTATTTTTTTTTACTGCTGTTTTCTCTTCCATTGCTAGAATCCTAAAGAACCCCAAGAAACTTAAGGTATTTTAGGGCAATAAAATGGTTGTGCAATTTTACGGGGTCTGGTTAAATAGCTACCACTATAACATATGTATCAACATGCTAGCAAGCTTTTTAAAAAACAGAAGACACCAGAGTACATTGAATAATAATACTAGCTACCAAGCAGTGGCGGCTGGTGCTAAAAAATTTTGGGGATACGCAAACAAACTAAAAAATTCAGAAAAATACTGAAAAACCCATCAAATGTAGCCACTGTGCCATCAATTGCAGCTACTGTGCCCATCAAATGCAGCCACTGTGCCCATTAAATGCAGCCACTGTGCCATCAATTGCAGCCACTGTGCCCATCAAATGCCGCCACTGTGCCCATCAAATGCCGCCACTGTGCCCATTAAATGCAGCCACTGTGCCCACCAAATGTAGCCACTGTGCCCATCAAATGCTGCCACTGTGCACTGCAACAGCAATAAAAATGTAATTTATTATGCTTTACTTTTCACTCTAGTAAACATAAGTGTACTTTTACAAACGTTTGCATTGGAAGATATGTGGGGTAGATATGAATTCCCTAATTAGAGTTTGAAAACAAAAAAATGACTAATTTCTTACTGCGCAACAACAGACTAATAGCCTAATTATTCATTCTCTCTCAAACTCCAAGTTTAACTCTCATTTATAGTTGTCTAATGCCGCGTACACACGGTCGGACTTTCCGGCATACTTGGTCCGGCGGACCAGAGTGTGCCGGACAATCCGCCCGTGTGTAGGCACCGGCGGACTTTTCCGGCGGACTTTTTCCCAAAAGCCCGCCGGACCTAGATTTGAAGAAAGTTCTAAATCTTTCCGCCGGACTCAGTTTCGGGCGGAAAGTCCGCTCGTGTGTGTGCTGGTCCGACGGAAAGCCCACTCGTGTGTAGGCTGGTCCGACGGACCAGATACAACACGAGGGCAGGGTATTGCATCTCACGCTCGCTGCAATAGGTAAAACACATTTTCCTATTGCGGCGAGCGCGGGGCATACCAGGCCCTTAGGTCTGGTATGGATTATAAAGGGAAGCCCCTACGCCGAAAAAAACGGCGTGGGGTCCCCCCTAAAATCCATACCAGACCCCGATCCGAGCACGCAGCCTGGCCGGTCAGGAAAGGGGGTGGGGACGAGCGAGCGCCCCCCCCCCCTCCTGAACCGTACCAGGCCGCATGCCCTCAACATGGGGGTGGGTGCTTTGGGGGAGGGGGCGCCCTGCGCCCCCCCCCCCAAAGCACCTTGTCCCCATGTTGATGAGGACAAGGGCCTCTTCCCGACAACCCTGGCCGTTGGTTGTCGGGGTCTGCGGGCGGGGGCTTATCGGAATCTGGGAGCCCCCTTTAATAAGGGGGCCCCCAGATCCCGGCCCCCCACCCTATGTAAATGAGTATGGGGTACATGGTACCCCTACCCATTTACCTAGGAAAAAAGTGTAAGTAATAAAACACACTACACAGGTTTTTAAAATATTTTATTAAACAGCTCCGGGGGGGGGATCTTCCTCCGGCTTCGGGGGTCTTCTTCCGGCTTCGGGGGTCCCTCCGCTTCATCTTCTCCCGGCGTCCGGTTGGTTCTTCTCCGCTCTCTTCTCCCGGTGTTCCTGTTCTTCGGCCGGCTCCTCTGCTGTCTTCAAGTAGCTCTCTTGCCAGCAGAGGTCCGGACTTCTGGGCTTCTGGGCTTCTGGGCTTCTGGGCTTCTCTTCCCCAGATGTTGACACGACGCTCTCTCCTGCTGGACTGCTCTCCGAGGGCTGCGTTGTGACTTATATAGGTGGAGACCCCGCCCCCTTTTGATGTCACAGTCCCTGGGCATGCTGGGACTGTGACGTTTTAGGGGGCGTGGTCACTGGGTGATGTTGACCACGCCCCCTAAAACGTCACAGTCCCAGCATGCCCAGGGACTGTGACATCAAAAGGGGGCGGGGTCTCCGCCTATATAAGTCACAACGCAGCCCTCGGAGAGCAGTCCAGCCGGAGAGAGCGTCGTGTCAACATCTGGAGAAGAGAAGAGAAGAAGCCCAGAAGCCCAGAAGTCCGGACCTCTGCTGGCAAGAGAGCTACCTGAAGACAGCAGAGGAGCCGGCCGAAGAACTGGAACACTGGGAGAAGAACCAACCGGACGCCGGGAGAAGATGAAGCGGAGGGACCCCCGAAGCCGGAAGAAGACCCCCGAAGCCGGAGGAAGATCCCCCCCCCGGAGCTGTTTAATAAAATATTTTAAAAACCTGTGTAGTGTGTTTTATTACTTACACTTTTTTCCTAGGTAAATGGGTAGGGGTACCATGTACCCCATACTCATTTACATAGGGTGGGGGGCCGGGATCTGGGGGCCCCCTTATTAAAGGGGGCTCCCAGATTCCGATAAGCCCCCGCCCGCAGACCCCGACAACCAACGGCCAGGGTTGTCGGGAAGAGGCCCTTGTCCTCATCAACATGGGGACAAGGTGCTTTGGGGGGGGGGCGCAGGGCGCCCCCCTCCCCCAAAGCACCCACCCCCATGTTGAGGGCATGCGGCCTGGTACGGTTCAGGAGGGGGGGGCGCTCGCTCGTCCCCACCCCCTTTCCTGACCGGCCAGGCTGCGTGCTCGGATCGGGGTCTGGTATGGATTTTAGGGGGACCCCACGCCGTTTTTTCGGCGTAGCGGGGTTCCCCTTTATAATCCATACCAGACCTAAGGGCCTGGTATGCCCCGCGACGGGGCTAGTAAGGTGTCAATCTCGCCGATAAAAGCGGCAAGATTGACATCCTTTTCTAGTCCCGTCGCACCTGAGTCACGTTCAAAATGAACGGACTTGTCCGTGTGTGGGCAAGTCCGTTCATTCTGAAAGTCCGCCGGAACTCCGGCGAAAGTCCGTCGGAAAGACGGGCGGACTTAGCCCGCCGGAAAGTCCCGGCGTGTGTGGGCAAGTCCGTCCGTTTTAAAGTCCAGCGCACCTGGCGGACAAAGTCCGTCGGAAAGTGTGCCGGACCAAGTAGGATAGAAAGTCCGCTCGTGTGTACGCGGCATAAGTCACTGCAGAAAAAATACTTTTTTCTAAATACTATTCTGTGTGTCAAAAGCTGCAGATTAAATATAAGACATCATTACAATCGGGAATAATTAAAGTAATAGACAGTAAAACATAAAAGCACACGTATTTTTTATTGCCAGTAAAAGAGGAAACTATACATTTTCTTTATTTCATTTGTAGGCATATAACAAAAACACTGGCATTTTTGTGTTTTTTTTTGCAAAAAAAGTACTATAATTGTTCTTTCTTTTACTAGAACTGAAAAAGTACGCTTTGCATTTATATTTATCCGATACATCACAGAAATGAGATACTCTGTGTGGTCTACAGATCATTTGTAAATGTGAGCCTCCTTTAATTTGTGAAGGATATTTTTTTTAGGTTTTGAAGAAAAAAGTAAGAATATTTTTGGTTATGTTCTGGGCTCTCTCTGAAGTGTGGCAAATAGGAAACAAAATTGAAATGCCTTTTCCTGTCTTTGTTTCTCCTAATTACTTCTTATCCTTACTTTGTAACTAACATACCCTAAATCTGAACTGCTTAAAATCATAATATGACCCTAAATCTAAGCCTACTATGTCTGTATGACAACAGCTAAATCACCCCAAGACACTGTGACAGTTAGCACGGACAATTGATTAGTAATAGCAAATGTGAATATAACTGTTAGCATAATGGTGCACTGAAGTTTCAGGGTGACAGTGATAAGATTGATGCATTGTCAGTAGTGTACGTTCTGGCCATTGCTACTGCAATAGAATGGGTGAAGATGATTATGATTCAGAAAGGGAAAAAAGACCTGTAAAGCCTGAAAGCAGGATTTCTAGTATATAGCTGTCAATACTGATCAATAAAACAAGCAAGTGATTTACCCAGGTCAGTGATCTGTGTGCAGCACATAGAGCTGTTTATTCAATGTATTGGCAGGCACATATGCGACTGTGTTGCTGTCTTGGTTCATATAGGGTTTATGACTAATGCCGCGTACACACGATCGGAATTTTGGTCGAAAAAAGCTATGATGGTTTTTTCGATGGCATTCTGCTCAAGCTTGTCCTGCGTACACACACTCACACCAAATTCCGACCGTCAAGAACGCGGTGACATACAACACATACGACCGGACTAGAAAAAGGAAGTTCAATACCCAGTGCGCCACCCTTTGGGCTCCTTCTGCTAATCTCATGTTAGTAGAAGTTTGGTGAGAGACGATTCGCGCTTTTCAGACTCGTGCTTTTTTAGATCGTTTTTCTGCTGTTCAGTTTGTGCTTGTGGGTTTGTATCTGTTTTTCAGTGTGTGTAGTCAGTTCGTATCTGTTTTTCAGTGTGTTCTTGTCCGCTCCTTACTGATTTTCAGCTCACTCTTCACAGGCCTTGCTGTTCTTTAGTACGTTCTGTTTAGTTTGTTCTGACCAGTTTTGAAGTCATGTTGCGGTTACTTACTCGTCGTAGAGTTCGTGCTGTGCAGGGACTTGGTGTTGGGGTTCTTACTTTGACTCAAACCCAGTCCATGAACAGGGTGGGGAGTAGTTCATGGACCAAGAATTGGTTACTCCAGCGTGACCTATTCTCTCATATGCCTTTGCTGTGGGAGATCCAGGAGAATAAACCTGATGATTTCAGGAATATTCTCCGGATGACGGACCCCGTTTTTCACCATTAGTTGGCTTTGCTCACCCCTTATATTACGAAGCAGGACACCTGCATGCGGCAAGCCATCACTCCCGAGCAGAGGCTAGTTGCCACTTGCGGTACTTGGCAACGAGGTGAAGTCTACAGGACCTCAAGTTCTCTAGAGGCATCTCCCCCAGGCTCTGGGGATCATTATTCCAGAGACCTGTTCTGCCATCATTCAGGTCCCGCAGAAGGACTATATTAGGGTAAGTTTTCTCCTTTAACATCACATTATATGTATTTAATGTTTGCTAATGTATTGGATTTCTTTCATCATTCCATAATTACCCTGATTGTAATATGCTGTGAATGTCCTCTTTATCCTCATGCATGCTGTAAGCTTTTAATGCTCCTTTTTGTCCTTCATGCATATTTGCCTTCACTAACCTCCCCAGCATGCTATCCTGGGCCCATATACACCTACCCTAGTCACTTAACAATGTATTTTGTCAGCTCCATTGTAGTGCTTTACCCTAAACACCCCCTAAAATGTGTCCAAATGTTATTGTTGTCCTTAAATTCAGGCAGAGTGCCAGAGACTTTTTGTTGGCTCCCAAACTCATTTAGAACCCCCCCTAAAATGTTTACAATGGGCCATCAGAGGGGGTGAGGAATCTGATAAGTGGAACTTATATTTTTGTCTTTAAATCCTCCTTAAAATAAATGTTATACTGATGTTGGCCAAGAGTGTCTAATCTGCTTGCAATGTTTATGTGCAAAATTACAATTTTTTTTTTATTTGACTCCACAGGTTCCTTCAACACCACAGGAATGGCAGACTGTGGCCTTCCATTTTGCTCATCGTTGGGACTTTCCCAACTGCGGAGGGGCAATCGATGGGAAACACGTCCACATCGTGCTACCACCCCATTCGGGGTCATACTATTTTAACTATAAGGGGTTTCATAGAATCGTGTTGATGGCGGCGGTGTCAGCGACATATGAGTTTCTCTATGTGGACGTGGGGAAGAATAGCCGGATGTCGGATGGTGGAGTCTTTGCCCAGACCGAGTTCTACGGATGTCTCCAGAGTGATGGCTTGGGATTGCGACCTGCTGAAGAGGATGTGGAAGGACTCCCATTTGTTTTTATCGCTGATGAAGCATTTGGTCTGGGTGATCACATGTTGAGGCCATTCCCCCGGAGGACCCTGACCCCAGAGAAGAGGGTTTTTAATTACTGGCTGGCCATAGCCAGCAGAGTCATGGAGACTACCTTCTGGATAATGGCCAGCCAGTTCCGCTTATTTCTAATAGCAATTAGAATGGCGGAGTACAAACTTAACCAAATTGTTTTATCCTGCTGCATAGTGCACAACTTTTTAAAGCAAAATGCACCTGGTTGTGTTGCCACAATTGAGCCTGAGGCCAGAGTTCATGACAATCCAATGACGGCCCTGGAAGCTGACCATCCTGGCTTGCCCCCCCAAAGTGCCCGTGAAGTGCGTGAAAAAAATTTGGAATATTTTACGGGTAGGGAGGCCATTGCTATGCCAGCTAATTTGTAAATATTTTCCAAATAAAAAAAATTGATATGATAAAATCTTGATTTGAATTTACTGCTTGTGTTTCTTTTATCTGTCTCCTAGGTTCTCCTAGTGCACTTGTAGTGCCAAGTGGTTTTAACATTATTTAAATAACACCCATTGTCACTGTAAACACCAACTTAATACAAAAAGTGTTACTGAGCATTGAAAGAAGAAGCCACATATTGTTGATTAGAAAGCCTTTTACTCCATGCACATTCACATGTGCATTCTAATACATTTAGAGGTAAAAAAAAACATATTTTTAAAAAAAGTTTTACCTTGAAATTTTTGAAAAAGTACAGAAACAGGCATGTTTTCAAACATAACATACACAACTCTAGAACTTACAAAGTTCAACATTGCAGAAATGAAGGCAATATCAGACATTATAGTGTGAAAAATGTCTTGACCTTGCCATCATCAGATGGGGTGAATTCACCCCTGAAAAAGCCACATTTAGAAGACACACACAAATTGTGATTCAAAATGGTGATTTCCTTTCTGATCCCTTACCTAATAGACATGTGCACACTGAAATATTTTGATTCAGAATTTCGTTTTCGTCCGAAAAATACATTTATTTAGTTACTCCCGAGATTCATTTTTATTTATTTCATTTTTCGTTAAAAATTGCATTCGTCCAAAAATCCAAATTAATTATGGTTGAATCTGTCATTGAAAGCTTATGGTGTCTGTCGAATGTTCAAAGAAGATTCAACGGAGCAGCTAAACTGTACGATGCCGCAATCGTACATTTCCGGTCGAATTTTCCGCCTACAAGCTAGCTGTAGTAAAATTCTAATGTTGTATGACTAGTAATAATTATATTTATTAATTGTTTTACTTGTCAACCAACATTAGAATTTTTGTATAGCCTATGGGTGGATGCATTTGACCGGAAATGTACGATTGCAGCGTCGTACAGTTTAGCTGCTCCGTCGAATCTTCTTAGAACTTTTGACAGACACCATAAGCCAAAGATTCGACGTTTGTATGTTTTTCATTGCTTTGTCAAATCTTCGTCATTCATTTTGATGAATGGTCTACTCTACCCCAACAGTCACTCAACTTTCACATTCGTTTCTCAATCTCCAAGTGCAATGGCGGGCGTGGCATCCGATGTTGTGTCAGATATTGATATGGCATTGGAAATGGCAACCCATTTCGACGACATAAAGGACGTTCCTGGGCCTTCTATGGAGGCAGCAACAGCAACATCCCTACCATCTTCCAAAAAGTGGCGCAGGAGGGGGACACAAGCTGCAAACAGCAACAACATTATGTGGACTCACATTGAGTCCCAGGTCCTTGTAAAGGAAATGCTTCCTTGCTGAATAGATAAAAGGGGATTTTGCGAGCCACAATGGTATATTGCCTCAAATGTGGAAATCACCTAGCTGCCCGCGCAGAACACGTTTCATATGCCGTGCAATACAATGTATACAAAAGATACGCTGCGCTAAGGTGAAAATATCAATCTGGAGATTATTAATGCATATGAGGTATACTGAAAATACTGCATAAGCGGCTTATCCAGCCACAGCAAGGCACAAAGGATATATATAAAAAAACAAGTGATTTTAAGGTGCAATGTGTAAATAATATACTAGATGTATACCATTAGAATGAGAGTAGTGATGACTAAACTACTAACTGTAGTAATACATAATCTGAAATTTACCGTGTAATTTACCGTGTAAAAAATATATAAATATATCACAGTGATAAGTGCAAAAATAAAACGAAGTGCCAAGTGCCACACAATGAGTGTGAAAATCAAAGCCAAGATGTGATACATGTTTATTAAAGTCCAATTTCTGAAAAGAATGCACATAAAGTCCATAAACACAGTTCATAAAAAATCCAACGTGCGTGCATTAATCTTAGTGCTTAGTGCTCAGAATTCCATGCTCAAGTGCCATCCAGTGACCCCCTGGGGACAGCCGCTCACCTCAGAGCGTGTGCGACTCAGCTGTGAGACTTAATTATAAACACGCCTATGAGCCATCCCACGGCTCAGTAATGGAATCCAGATACATAGTTTTCAGCAGCAACTCCACAGTTAGAAATAAAGGAATAGAAAAACTGGATAGTGTGATATTGTTTATAAATGTTTATTAGGAAAAAAGCTCCCCACATTAGGGTACTCACATTTGCAAAGTGCGTGAGTGCACCAATCTGATAACAGTCTCCAAAGTTTGCCTCAAAGTTTGCCTGTCAGGAGGGATAAGCTGTGCATTGCCTCTCAGTAGAGTGAAAGGCTCCATGCTCCGTCCTGGCCCCTCCCCTATGCGTGTTCGACACAGGGTCATGTGTCTTCATCAGGGGTATCCCCCACATCTCCCTGTTGAACACACGTGACCCTGTGTTGAACATGCATATGGGAGGCCCCTAGGATTTGGCAGCCAAATCCCGGAGGATTTGGCTGCCAAAAGACCGTGCCACTTTTTGCGATTCGGTACTGCGTCGCTTTAACTGACAATTACGCGCTCGTGCGACGTGGCTCCCAAACAAAATTGACGTCCTTTTTTTCCCACAAATAGAGCTTTCTTTTGGTGGTATTTGATCACCTCTGTGGTTTTTATTTTTTGCGTTATAAACAAAAAAAGAACGACAATTTTGAAAAAAAAAAAGCTATTTTTTTTTTACTTTTTGCTATATAAGTTTCTCCAAAAAATATATAAAAAACACTTTTTTTCCTCAGTTTAGGCTGATACGTATTCTTCTACATATTTTTGGTAACAAAAATTGCAATAAGCATCTATTGATTGGTTTGTGCAAAAGTTATAGCGTCTACAAAATAGGGATAGTTTTATGGCTTTTTTATTAATAATTTTTTTTTACTAGTAATGGCGGCGATCAGCGATTTTTATCATGACTGCGACATTATGGCAGACACATCTGACACTTTTGATGCCATTTTGGGATCATTGTCATTTATACAACGATCAGAGCTCAAAAAAATACAGTGATTTTACTGTGTAAAAAATGACACTGGCAGGGAAGGGGTTGACCACTAGGGGGGCGCTGAAGGGGTTAAGTGTGTCCTAGGGAGTGATTCTAACTGTGGGGGGATGGGCTACCAGTGACACAACACTGATCACTGCTCCCGATGACAGGGAGCAGAAGATCACTGTCCTGTCACTAGGCAGAACAGGGAGATGCTGTGTTTACACTGGCATCTCCCAGTTCTTCAGCTCCGTGACACAATCGCCGGCACCCGGCGGACATCGAGTCCGCGGGTCCCGATGTCACGTTACTTTGCGCAGCTATGCCATTCTGCCAACATATATCGGTGTGAGCCGGTCGGCAAGTGGTTAAAAATGAAATCACATATTATACCCAAAAACAAGTCACACACACACACACACACACACATAAACATATATTATTGCTATCACATGTGATGTCAGTAAAGTTAAGTGATTTTTTTTTTTTTAAAGGAATAAATAATTTTCAATTTATCCTCCCTCCTGTGAAAAACCTAATTTGCGCATAGGTGTGCCTAGCCTAAACATGAAAGCATAGTTTGTACATGTTAAATATATTATCGCCACGATCATTGTAAGAGGAATATTTCCATGGCCGTTATTTGTTCTTAGTTATCACTAAACTGAGCAGTAAGTGCGTTTAAGTTCCACTTGACCACCTGTAGGTTACGCCCTCTTTCTGACCAGGCCATATTCTGCTATTTAGCGTGTTGCAACTTTAACTGACAACTGCACGCTCCTGCGATGTACTACCCAAATGAAATTTATGCCCTTTTCCCACCACATATAGAGCTTTTATTGGTGGCATTAGATCACCGCTGGGTTTTACATTTTTTGTTATTGAAAAAAAAAAGAGTTATATATTAAAAAAAAAAATGTTGTGTTACAGTGGCTGGACTTAACCAGCTTGCGGACCCGCCATATGTTTAGTTACTATGGGGGGGTCCACATCCACAAGTGGCAATGCTTTGCAAAAGAAACAAGAAAGGAAATTTACACCACACACAGTTTACACAAGCGCGTAATTAGAAAGGTGGACTTGACATCTATATTTACTCGGCATAATCCCAATCCTATCTTTTATATTTTATTGTGCACCAAAAAAGCATACGTTTTTCTTAAAATAAATTTGGTTAATAATGTGCAAATCTTGTGCTACATTAAAAAGTGCGCCTAATCCAAAAATTCCATTTGCATTGTTTCATTCTACAGGTTCATTCTACATGTGTTTCATGTGTTGATGTCATTTTCAGATTACAATTGTAGTTTAATTGTGGAACCCGTTTCTCTTCTCTTTTTTGTTTTGCAGTTCCATAGCGCGTAAACGCAGGCGGTTGGGGCACAGAGGGAAGCAGGTGCCTCTCCTCCCCCATGAGGCGGAGCTCTTAGCGGGTGTAGGGGAGGATGAGATCACCCAGCTCCTGGCTCATCAAGGTTGGTGTCAGCATTGCATTGTGCAATGTGCAGGACATTTTTTTTGTCAAGCATTCAACGCAACATATACCATGATGTGTTTGATTTTATTTAAGGATCGTATCCAGGCCCAGTGCCGCCGGAGGCAGAGGACGGAGGAGCAGGAGTCTTCCACGTCATCAACGTGCAGTAATTACTGTAGTAGTGACACTAATACAGTGGGTCCTTTTCCATTTGTCCATCCTTCCATTGTCGATTCCAGTGTCATTGCTCCTCGCTCAAGCAGTGACAGGTAGAGCCTCTGCAACGCTCTGTCAGGTAACGCAAGCGCTTGTGTAACTTACGTAATCTGACAGAACGTCACCGCTCCAAACTGAAGCGCCTGATCAGTGGCGGTGCACCTGGCACTCGCCGCTGGAACCAGGACAGGTAAGTGCCTTGTATTTTTTTTTTTTACTTATTTTTTCTAAATAGTGAATGCATGTCCCTGCCTTGTAGATAAACTTTAGTGACCTGCCCTGTATTGCCATGCTAATAGATAATTCATTTTATCTATATACAGTATTTATTTATAGTAATTTGAAGCTTGAACATTGTAACGTTTATCATTTCTCCTTTAAATAGGTGTCATCCAGTCAGAGGGGGAGACTCAGGAGGAGGAGGCTGAGGCAGCAACGCCCACACGTAAGTTAGTATAATCTTGCTGGTATCTGCTGAGTGATCATACATGTTTCAATGTTCTTGTACTAATGTGTGAGATTCTTGTACACTGCAGATTGTAATGTTCTTTTCTATCATTAATCAACAGCTGCTGAGGCTGAGCAGGGGGTGGAGGAGACCTGCCCTGTAGAGGCTGCTGGGGATGCGGAAGAACAGCCAGATGCGGCAGATCCAGGGAGTAAGTATAACTTTTTTTGTATTTTCCAGGCAAATATAGTATTTTAAATATGAAATGCTGATGGCTAGGGATGAGCCGAACACCCCCCTGTTCGGTTCGCACCAGAACATGCGAACAGGAAAAAAGTTCGTTCGAACATGCGAACACCGTTAAAGTCTATGGGACACGAACATGAATAATCAAAAGTGCTAATTTTAAAGGCTTATATGAAAGTTATTGTCATAAAAAGTGTTTGGGGACCTGGGTCCTGCCCCAGGGGACATGGATCAATGCAAAAAAAAGTTTTAAAAACGGCCGTTTTTTCAGGAGCAGTGATTTTAATAATGCTTAAAGTCAAACAATAAAAGTGTAATATCCCTTTAAATTTCGTACCTGGGGGGTGTCTATAGTATGCCTGTAAAGGGACGCATGTTTCCGGTGTTTAGAACAGTCTGACAGCAAAATGACATTTTGAAGGAAAAAACTCATTTAAAACTACTCGCGGCTATTGCATTGCCGACAATACACATAGAAGTTCATTGATAAAAACGGCATGGGAATTCCCCAAAGGGGAACCCCGAACCAAAATTAAAAAAAAAAAATGACGTGGGAGTCCTCCTAAATTCCATACCAGGCCCTTCAGGTCTGGTATGGATATTAAGGGGAACCCCGGCCAAAATTAAAAAAAAAAAATGACGTGGGGTTCCCCCTAAATTCCATACCAGACCCTTCAGGTCTGGTATGGATTTTAAGGGGAACCCCGCGCCAAAAAAAAAAAAAAAAACGGCGTGGGGTCCCCCCAAAAATCCATACCAGACCCTTATCCGAGCACGCAACCTGGCAGGCCGCAGGAAAAGAGGGGGGACGAGAGTGCGGCCCCCCCTCCCTCCTGAACCGTACCAGGCCACATGCCCTCAACATTGGGAGGGTGCTTTGGGGTAGCTCCCCAAAACACCTTGTCCCCATGGTGATGAGGACAAGGGCCTCATCCCCACAACCCTGGCCAGTGGTTGTGGGGGTCTGCGGGCGGGGGGCTTATCGGAATCTGGAAGCCCCCTTTAACAAGGTGACCCCCAGATCCCGGCCCCCCCCCCTGTGTGAAATGGTAAGGGGGTACATAAGTACCCCTACCATTTCACGAAGAAAGTGTCAAAAATGTTAAAAATGACAAGAGACAGTTTTTGACAATTCCTTTATTTAAATGCTTCTTCTTTCTTCTATCTTCCTTCATCTTCTGGTTCTTCTGGTTCTTCTGGCTCTTCTGGTTCTTCCTCCGGCGTTCTCGTCCAGCATCTCCTCCGCGGCGTCTTCTGTCTTCTTCTCCTCGGGCCGCTCCGCACCCATGGCATGGGGGGAGGCTCCCGCTCTTCTCTTCTTCTTTTCTTCTCTTCTTCTCTTCTTCATTTTCTTCTCCGGGCCGCTCCGCAATCCATGCTGGCATGGAGGGAGGCTCCCGCTGTGTGACGGCGCTCCTCGTCTGACAGTTCTTAAATAACGGGGGGCGGGGCCACCCGGTGACCTCGCCCCCCTCTGACGCACGGTGACTTGACGGGACTTCCCTGTGGCATTCCCCGTGACGTCACAGGGAAGTCCCGTCAAGTCACCGTGCGTCAGAGGGGGGCGGGGTCACCGGGTGGCCCCGCCCCCCCGTTATTTAAGAACTGTCAGACGAGGAGCGCCGTCACACAGCGGGAGCCTCCCTCCATGCCAGCATGGATTGCGGAGCGGCCCGGAGAAGAAAAGAAGAAAAGAAGAAGAGAAGAAGAGAAGAAAAGAAGAAGAGAAGAGCGGGAGCCTCCCCCCCATGCCATGGGTGCGGAGCGGCCCGAGGAGAAGAAGATAGAAGACGCCGCGGAGGAGATGCTGGACGAGAACGCCGGAGGAAGAACCAGAAGAGCCAGAAGAACCAGAAGAACCAGAAGATGAAGGAAGATAGAAGAAAGAAGAAGCATTTAAATAAAGGAATTGTCAAAAACTGTCTCTTGTCATTTTTAACATTTTTGACACTTTTTTCGTGAAATGGTAGGGGTACTTATGTACCCCCTTACCATTTCACACAGGGGGGGGGCCGGGATCTGGGGGTCACCTTGTTAAAGGGGGCTTCCAGATTCCGATAAGCCCTCCGCCCGCAGACCCCCACAACCACCGGCCAGGGTTGTGGGGATGAGGCCCTTGTCCTCATCAACATGGGGACAAGGTGTTTTGGGGGGCTACCCCAAAGCACCCTCCCAATGTTGAGGGCATGTGGCCTGGTACGGTTCAGGAGGGAGGGGGGGCCGCACTCTCGTCCCCCCCTCTTTTCCTGCGGCCTGCCAGGTTGCGTGCTCGGATAAGGGTCTGGTATGGAATTTAGGGGGAACCCCACGTCATTTTTTTTTTTAAATTTTGGCCGTGGTTCCCCTTAATATCCATACCAGACCTGAAGGGCCTGGTATGGAATTTAGGGGGACTCCCACGTCATTTTTTTTTTTTTATTTTGGTTCGGGGTTCCCCTTTGGGGAATTCCCATGCCGTTTTTATCAATGAACTTCTATGTGTATTGTCGGCAATGCAATAGCCGCGAGTAGTTTTAAATGAGTTTTTTCCTTCAAAATGTCATTTTGCTGTCAGACTGTTCTAAACACAGGAAACATGCGCCCCTTTACAGGCACACTATAGACACCCCCCAGGTACGAAATTTAAAGGGATATTACACTTTTATTGATTGACTTTAAGCATTATTAAAATCACTGCTCCTGAAAAAACGGCCGTTTTTAAAACTTTTTTTGCATTGATCCATGTCCCCTGGGGCAGGACCCAGGTCCCCAAACACTTTTTATGACAATAACTTGCATATTAGCCTTTAAAATTAGCACTTTTGATTTCTCCCATAGACTTTTAAAGGGTGTTCCACGGCATTCGAATTTGCCGCAAACACCCCAAATTGTTCGCTGTTCGGTGAACTTGCGAACAGCCAATGTTCGAGTCGAACATGAGTTCGACTCGAACTCGAAGCTCATCCCTACTGATGGCATACCTTGTCTAGAAATGGTTGTGATTTATTCTGCAAGGCTTCGGTTTAGCTGGAATTATTAATTATTATTAGTCCTGCTCTGCAGCTGATTCCGGTCTTCCTGTTAGCGTGACCTGTGCTTGTTATTTCCTCAATGTCACTTCCCTGATCACGCCACCTTCTTGCTGTAGTTCAGATTTCCAGTCTGAGCCAATCACTGTTAATCATCGTGAATAACACAGCAGGCTGAAGGGGGGTGTCAGACAAGAATCTCCAGCTATTGGCTGGCAGTCCCTGGACATGTTCAATCTCTGGCATGCCCCTAATGCATGCATTAAGACTTTCCTCATGATGTCTGGTGCCTCCTCTTTGGCATCATCTAAAGCAAAACATTTTAAATTACCTTGTGACCTCGTATATATTTGTGCAGGCAAATATCTATAAAAATTGAGTCTTTAGGCTATAGTTCAGACTTCAGAGTGTATTGTGATGCACATTGGCAAGGCTGTTTACTGATATATTTTACATGTATCCTGGAGTTTTTCTTTAAGTGCTCCTTTTTGTCTACTAGTGGTTTTTGTTTTAGAAGTTTTAGACATACTGATCCTTGGATCCCCAGTGGTCAGACATATTTCCATGCACCCTCAGTTATTATAAAGGCCTGCATACGTCTTGAAGGCTCAGGGAGAGACCAGACCACTGCAGTAGCAGAAGGGAGCAGATGAAGCACCGGCTGCCGGGATATCGAAGGTTCAGTAATTGTAAATTCTCTGTTATACCTTCTAGCCTAGACCAGGAGTGAGTGACCTACCTAGCCTAGAACAGAAGTGGGGCTTATTCAATCAGTGGCCATACAAAATTATCAACTTTAAAAAGTAGCCTGCTATATTTTATTAAACAACTTTTTATTAGGTCATCCCAAATGCAATGGCTTGAATGGCTTCTCTTTGGTGAGTGTAATGTTAAAAGCTGGTATAGCTGATATGTTTTTCTGCAAGTGCAACTGATCTTCCATATTTGCAACAGTCAGTCAGTCTGGGTGAGGTAGATTAGTTAGTGGTCGGTCAGCACTTAGGCGTCCATTACACCTTAAAATTTTCTCCAGCCGACCGTGCGACCAAGCGGATAATATCTTTGGGAGATTCCCCTTTACACTGCTTGATGTGTAGAGGGGAATCCCTTTGTACTCTGGCCGGGGAGGACACTCAGCTCCGCCCTGGTCAGAGTACAGTAAAGTACTACACCTTCCTGCACAGCTCTGCAAACTTGGTATGACACAGCAAATTGACACAGACACCACTATCTCCTACACACAAATTGATTAGGTGCATCTCACTGAATATCAAAAATGGAAAACTGGTATGTAGAAGTGAAAACATCTCAAGATGTTACATGATTGTCTACAAGGGCTGGGAGATAATTGCCTTTATATAATATTAGGGTGAAGAAGCCATGTGTATTGTATTATCTATCTATCTATCTAATGTATTTTCTTTTCTTCACAGGAGAAGTCTTCATCCTTCAACTTCACCCAGTGGACGAAGGCCTGGACCTGCCCGCGTCTGGTTGGGCTCACAGTCCTTCCTCCCTAGCGGTTTCTCCAGCGCATGTTCTCCTCCACCCTTCACTATCCCCCCACCTGGACACACCCATTGGTGCATACTCCCCAGTGCATCCTGGTGTGGATTCTCCACCCGCTCCAGTACACACTCCCCCTCCAGAGCCACATGTGAATGCATATCTGCGGCGCATTATGGAGGTCCAAGAGAGACAATATGTCGTAACCAGGAGGCTATGTCACTCTTTGGCCCTCCACAATCGCCGGCAGCTCCGTCACTATGTAACTCTGGAGAGGTACCAACATAGCCTTAGGAGGCAACTGGAGGCTATTAGGTACCTTGGTGACCAGATGGCTGGCATCAATATGTCCCTACAGCGACTGGTCACCAGGTTGGGGGAGAATATATTTTTATAATTTTTTTTATTTTATTTTTTGTTTATGTTAAAAATAAAAAAAAATTGTTCAGAACTAATTGTTTTCTAGAGTTTTGCTTTCCTTGTTATATTCATTATGTGATGTTTATCTAAATGAACTAGTCCATTTATTGTTACTAGCTTACTAGAGGCCTTATAATTGTAGTTTTTCTACATTTAACCATCAGGCTGAACTTAGAAAATGTAAGAGATTTTGCTCTACACTATTTCAATGTGCAAAGGGTAATCCCATGTATATTGTGTCCAGTCACGCCGTTCAGCTTTCCCTCCACCAGAATACACAGCAGATAGTTACAGCAGGGGTTCACCATACAGTCCTCAACAGTTCACAGGACATAGGTTGCAGGCTTGCAATCATGAGGGCAACAGTTAACCGGACAGAGGTTCACAGGCTAATGCAATCACAAGGGGCAACAGTTCAAAGGGCAGTCATCATTTCCAGGGCTTGAGTTACATGGCAGCAGGATAGATTACTCACACTGGTGACTTCGGACAATTGCAGATGGTCATGAAACAGGCAGAGAATCAGAGAGGGCCCTGGTGTCCCCAGGGTAAGAGATGGCAAATGGGAAGGGTCCTGGGCATCTGGACGCAGCTCAGCTGTGACCAACTAATTTATCTTGCATAGAATCACGTTTCCAACTGTATGCTTCTTTGTGCTATGTTGTGTTGGTAACATATTCTGATCCTTGAGTTGACAGTCTCTCCATCAAGAGGAACTGTCATGCTGTTGAGGTCATCTTTAATCATTGTCTCTTATTTCCAGACCATCCTACAAAAATTGTTAAATTAGCACACGTTGCTATTTGTATTTACAAAGACAGCAACACGTGAGCAGTAGCGCCACGTCAAGGCTTCAATTCTTGCTACTGTCCATTCACACAACATTCATTCATGTGCAATCACACACACTCTAGTCACTCTACACAACATTCATTAAAAAAAGGGTGATGGAAGGAATAAAGGGAAAAATTTGGATTGCTTAAAACAATATAATTCTATTTAAATCCTGGGGTCACACCAAAGACAACTGCTATTGTCAAGCGGTAAGAAAATAAAAAAAATGATTTTCCTCCACATTTGGATGGTTCCTCTGAGTCCCATCTATCTTCACATGATAACAATGATTCAGGTCTCACAAGTTAAGGGTAGGGTAACCCAGCTTGGGGAGGTTAAATTTGAGGAAAGTTATTTGTTCCATCAAATGGGGTGTTAGCTGTGCACGTTGTGGATTAAGGATGTTCCCAGTAATAGAGAAAACTCTATCACTGTGCACAGTGGTTGGAAGACAGGATAGTAGTTGCTGGGCAACCAGGCAAAGACCAGGCCACACACTTTTCTTACCATCCCAATAGGTCAAAGGGTCCTCTGTAGGAAGCAAATATGCTTCATATAGGTAGGCCCTGACCATTTCAGAGGCACTGCTCTCCTCTCGATTACCTGCTGCTTGACCTGCATCCACCAGATTGTCAAGTGCCTCTACCCAACATACACATGCTCCACTTGATTGTTTTTGAGTGATGGTGCCAGGCCTTGGAATAGCAGACATGGCAGGTGAATCTTCCAAACCAGCCTCATGCGGCATACATCTCTGTTGCTGCAAATTACGGACCCTTTCAATCATTTTTTCTTTCCAGTAGGAGAGGCTGTTGTCTCTGAGTGCCAGTTTACCTTTGATCCTGGGATGATACAGGGAAGCCAGCATGAGTTCAGGGCTTTTGCGGACACGGTCATTTAGCCGATCTTTTAAGTTATCTTGTAGCTTTCTGATTAAAGACGCTACATCGGCATGAAGTGGGCTGCCACAAACAGGCTCACTGTTTTCTAGGAACGATCCCATCTTATCTATGAGATAGGTAAACAAGGGTATGACCTGTCCCAGCCTGGCATTGCTCTGACTCAAGTTTTCCGTTACATTTCGAAAGGGTTTTAAGACAGAAACGAGCTGCCCAATTATACACCAGTCATCACGTCCCAGTGTGGAATCAATCCCAATGCTGTGGCGGGATGATAGATTGAGGATGGCTGTCTTTTGCTCCAAAATGTGTTCCAGCATTTCCAGGTTATAGTTCCACCGGGTGCTGACATCTTGTTTCAGGCGATGTATGGTGAGCCCTGATTGTTCCTGCTCCTCCCTCAACAGTTGACTAGCCCCTACACTGCAGTGGAAATGCCCTGCAATCTTCCTGCAAAGGTCCAAGATTTGAGCAATCTTTTTGCTTTTCTCCACTGGGATTGCACCCTTGACCACTAAATGCAGTATGTGTGCAGAACAGTGCACACCGACAAAAGATCCATCTTGGAGAACTTTAACCATGTTTGAACCTCCGTCTGTCACTATGAACCCAACAGAGACATTGGTGACTGCACGCTCTCCAAACCAATTGGCCAACATCGATCTAATTGCCTGCAATATGTTGGCAGAGCTGTGTTTATCATCACAGACTTCTGTGTGGAGCAGGAAAGCTTGATAACCCTGCTGGTCTTGTGCTGCAGACCTGCTTCCTGATGAAGTTTGAACTCTTACACTAGTGCCACCACCAACAGGCACAGTGGCCTGCCACCAGTGTGCAGTCAAAGACAGGAAAGCGCTTTGACCGCTGGGAGCTGTCCACAAATCAGTGGTCAAATGAATTGTCTGACCCTCAGCTTTGGCCATTTTTTCCTTCAATACTGCAACACACGAATGGTATAGTGCTGGGAATAAGCTTTCTGCTGAAAGTTGTTCATGCAGGAACAACGTATCGTGGAGCAAGGGCATGCAAGAGCTGTTTAAACGGCCCCCCTCAATCATGCGAAAAGAGGCTCCTCCAACAGCAATGAATTGGCCAATGAGGTGGGTGATCTTGTTAGCCTGCTGTTTTATCATGCCCTTGGAACTAAAGCCAACAAAACTATCTAGGGTAGGCTGATGATGTCCTTGGGAGGATGAGGAGCCTGATTGGGTCTGCAGTGGAACTAATGCACGTGGACGGTTTGTCTTAATTGAACCCTCTCTATTGGCTGTGCTCTGAGTAAGTGGTGTGGTTGAGGAGGTACCACCAGTATAGTCAGAGTCCGTTATGCTGCTTCCTGCGCTACCATCTTCTTTTTCTGCCTCTGCCCACAGTAAAGTAGAATGGTAATTTTTAAGGTGTAGGTTCATACCAGCATTGGTTAAATGTCTTAACTTTTTACCCCTACTCACTTGCTTCCCACACAATTTGCACTTTCCAAAGAACCCGCCTTCCAATGTTTGAAAGTATTTCCAAACATTGCTGCGGCCGGATGCAGCCCCTTGACCCTGTTGATCTCTATTTAGGGCTGATATAGCTGCAGCAGGTAGCACACCAGTGGTGGAAGCTGTTGCCACTACAGTTACACTTGGTGAACTAGAACTAATGCTAATGGCAGGGGTGCTGGGGAGGTCGGTATTATCATCACAGGATTCTTCCTCCATAATAACAGAGGGAGAAGAGGAATTAGTAGCAGATGAAAAAAGTGAACTGCTACCTGTCCTACTCCTCACAGAATATCCCTCTTGCACTTTCTCTAGGTTATACTGTAAGTCTTGTGGGGTAAGAGTGTATAAAACGTCTGCAGTGTTTGGGGAAAGAGGAGCATCACATTCAAAATCATTCTCTTGGGCCAATGAAAAAAAAGTCTCACTCTCTGTTTCTGCTGCTGTCTCCCTCAATTGCTTCTTTGGGGAGCTGGGCAGTGGCACTGGCAGTGTGATTGGTAGTGGTGAGTGTAAAGGCAACTCCACTTGTTTTATACTAGGTTTCTTGCCTATCCCATAAAAATAAGAAGCCATGACACCTGTAGAAGTAGAAGGAGGCGCTGCACTGGCAGTGGAAGCGGCAGCAGATGTTGGTGGTCTGGCAGGAAAACTAATAGTAGAACTGGTGGTGGTGGAACTAGCTTTGCTGGTGGCACTGGTGGTGACACCCACTGTTGTGGACAGCATGTTTGTGGCGGCAGAAGTGTCAGAGACACTAGAAGCAGAGACCTTGACACTTTTTTTAGCAAGGCGCCCACCACGACCGCAACCACGGCCACTACCTCTACCTGCCTTCACTTTTCTGTTAGAACGGTACATTGCTGTTGCTGTGTATATAGTTCAAACAGAAAATGGACTTGTGATAGGGATCACTGATCAGACAGGTAACAAGATATAGTATATAGAATCTATATAGAATCTCAATCTATAATATAGAATCTATAATAATAAATCCCCCCCACAACACGGGCAGCCTCTGAGGCTATCACAACACCAGCAACACTAGTATCACTATCAAGTTCACAACACTAACACAATAGCAGCAGATTATTACGAAAAAGTTAAGTTGAACTGTAGCTTGCTTCACTATTGTTCTGCTGCTGTGCTTATGCTTAATTGATAAATAATTCAGGTTCTTTGACAAACAGACCAGCTAAGATTGACTGTCTTCTGAAATGATTCAGTGTGTGTGTGTCTCTCTCTGCTAGCAAATCGTAAGTGAAAGTAGGTTCAAGTTGGCTGTACGTGTGTACTTAGTTCTAGCTATTTTACTGCCCCTCCTCTTTAGTTACAATCGGCCAATCACATTCATCATCATCATCATTATTTTTATTTTACTTTCCCCACCCAAATCCAGCAGCGATCTTTTCTCTCTATGTCGAATCTTTTCTCTCTATGTAGAATAATCTTGGACTAATAGAGTTAAGACAAATGGGGGGTATTCCTGTGCTATCGTAATAATGGGGAACAGGAAATAGGAAATATAGAGTAGCGATGTTTCTGCAATGGGGAAAAGCAGCTAACACCGGGTAGGGTACAGCCTGCCCCTCGCTCTGGTAAAATCAATAAAAGTGTGGTGTTGCGCTAATCCTTTACTATAAAAATAAAAATAAAAAAATATTAACTTATATGTGGTGGCACAGTTGTGGTGGGTGTCTCTAAAGTGCAGATCTATTGCTGTAAGCCATCGCAACAATGCTTGTGTGTGACTCTGCAATACCGTGAAGATTTAAACCTCTATCCGAGAGTGCCTAAGACTGTGTATATATCATAAAAAACATAATCCTAATCCTGTGTTTGATAAAAATAGGCTAAAGGAAATAATCAAATATATACTAAACAAATGTATATACACATAAAGATAAATGTGATAAGTGCTCATCAAAGTGATAATTAAATCCTTATACAGAGATAATAATAAATCATAAAATCTACTAAAAAATTGAAAGTAAACAACAACTCTAAAAAGTATAGCAGTCAGCTAGCTGGACTAGTGCGCACCTGTTATCGCTCAACACATAGCCAGGTGCGTGTATATAACGTGAATCGTGCTCTTATAACATAACAAGTCCAGTGATATACAGTCCTCTCCTAATCGTGCAAAAAATAGTGTTTCACTAAAAATAATCTATACAAAGTCCAGAAAGTTATATATGCATGTGATCCACTCAGTGCCAAATAAATGTGAAAAAGGTGATAATCTCTCTTCATGCAACACGGCACACACTGGTGGGCAGTGGCCCCTTACCTTAAGGTAATAGGGTACTTGCATTTAGCCACTTTTTAGGAATGGCAGCCTTTAGTTGTTAATGACATGGAGTCAGCAAACAGTGGGGGTGGTGGTGGTACACTCCTATCCTGGCTTGTCTCCTTTATGGACGTACGTCTCTCCAAGTAGTGTCCTGGGGTCACCGAGATAAACCAGAAAGGAAGATCCCACAATAGTATAATATAGTTTGAAAACCGTTCAATTTTTATTAAAGTATACAAGTACTCACATTTAAAAACATAATACTGGGCGGAGATCCGACGAGCAGCGAGCTCGTAGTGCAAATATAAACATAGAGTGCCTTTCCCGTCCCTATGCATGACGTCACGACCCCCGTGACTTCTTCTGGCATGACTTCTTCCCCTGAAGAAATCACATGGGTCGTGACATCACTCGTAGGGACGGGAAAGGCACTTCATCCAAAATTTTTTTTTTCATGTTTGTATTTGCACTACGAGCTCGGTGCTCATCGGATCTCCGCCCAGTATTATGTTTTTAAATGTGAGTACTTGTATACTTTAATAAAAATTGAACGGTTATCAAACAATATTATACTATTGTGGGATCTTCCTTTCTGGTTTATCTCGGTGACCCCGGGACACTACTTGGAGAGACGTACGTCCATAAAGGGGACAAGCCAGGATAGGAGTGTGCCACCTACGCCCCCACTGTTTGCTGACTCCATGTCATTAACAACTAAAGGCTGCCATTCCTAAAAAGTGGCTAAATGCGAGTACCCCATTACCTTAAGGTAAGGGGCCACTGCCCACCAGTGTGTGCCGTGTTGCATGAAGAGAGATTATCACCTTTTTCACGTTTATTTGGCACTGAGTGGATCACATGCATATATAACTTTCTGGAATTTGTGTAGATTATTTTTAGTGAAACACTATTTTTTGCATGATTAGGAGAGGACTGTATATCACTGGACTTGTTATGTTATAAGAGCACGATTCACGTTATATACACGCACCTGGCTATGTGTTGAGCGATAACAGGTGCGCACTAGTCCAGCTAGCTGACTGCTATACTTTTTAGAGTTGTTGTTTACTTTCAATTTTTTAGCAGATTTTATGATTTATTATTATCTCTGTATAGGGATTTAATTATCACTTTGATGAGCACTTATCACATTTATCTTTATGTGTATATACATTTGTTTAGTGTATATTTGATTATTTCCTTTAGCCTATTTTTATCAAACACAGGATTAGGATTATGTTTTTTATGATATATACACAGTCTTAGGCACTCTCGGATAGAGGTTTAAATCTTCACGGTATTGCAGAGTCACACACAAGCATTGTTGCGATGGCTTACAGCAATAGATCTGCACTTTAGAGACACCCACCACTACTGTGCCACCACATATAAGTTAATAGAGTTAAGGTTAGGCACATTCGACCACAGGTTCGATAGACACAGATTGTTATTGTCAGCGTCATGTCGAATCTCCTATCTATATCGAACTGTTGTCACAACGAAAACGAAAATAAAGCATTTGTTTATGTCGGATCTTTCGGTTTTCAGATTCTGCGCTTTCATTGTCGTTTGTTAAAACGATAACGAAAATACCTAAAATTTGGATGAAAATGCATTCGGACGAAAACGAATGCTCATGTCTAATACCTAATGTCAACATGTGCTATCTCCCATCATGGGGGATCAATGGACCTGTTTTGGGGGTGCAACCACTTCCTCTCACCTACTAGAGTTGGGAGGAAGGTGTTGCACCCACAAAATGCGTACATTGAAATTCCCTGATGGCAGATAGCACATGTTGACACACTGTGTGCCTCTTCCAAATTTGGCTTTTAAACTGTATTAAAACTTTAGAGAAATTTGACAAAAAAAAGGTGTAATTTTTTGGGGATTTAGATTCTCCCTAGTACATCAATCATGTTCTTCAGTCTTTGTTCAATTTCCTTGTTTTTTTTGTTGATTTTTTTTTTCCACATCAGCAAACGCTTTTGAGAGACTTAACTCAGCCTCATCCTTTTTGTCCCTTCTCGTTTTCGTATCATTGTGGCTAAGATTGTTTTCCTTTCTCACTTTCTTTTCTTCCTATTATATATAAAAGGGGCAAGGGGAGTGGGATTATTTCGGTGCCAAGAATGGATTAGAACATGTTTTTATAAAATTCTATTTTATTAATATATAAATCTAAAAAGTATACATAATTAATACATATACATTGTAAACAGGTAGATTCAATCAAGTACAATTAACAATTATAATATTGACCGACACGAAAGATGATGAAAGGTGGTCGATAGTCAATTCATCCCAACTAGTTTCGCCAATACATTGGCTTCATCAGGGGAATAAACAGTTAATACAAAGGAATAAAAAAGACACTGGGGAAAAAGGAAAAAATACATTAATAATAAGGTCCAAATATAATGACATAGTTCAAGTGAGCGTAATGTTATGGAAAAATCACATTTTTGTCAACCCTAGACCCCCAGCCCCCAGTCCCAAATCAAAGACATACAGTGCCTGGCCAGTCCCAAATCAAAGACATACAGTGCCTGGCTTCCGGGTCCCAGAGTAAGCACCATCAAGCAGTCGGGGACAATAGTCAAACCCAACCCTGTAATTGTCTACAGGGGGCCCAAATGGTGCCTAAAAGAACTAAAGATTGACAACTTGGTGATTATACTTAGCTGAGGTTATTGAATAATTCATTATGTAGGCTAATAAGACTCAATTACATACCCTAATTGCACACATGAAAGGCACAGGGAAATGCGCTGGATGGATAATGATATGGTGCTTGAATGTATAAGTCAAGAAGTATCTGTAGTGGCCAAGGAAACTAAAACAGCAATATAATGCATAGGAGTAGTATTAGTGGGGTATTCATGATGCTATAAATAAAGAGCATATTGTTAAATGGTAAGTTCTGAAGTATACTTTAACTATATATATATATAAAGGCGCTTACCAAACAAAAGCAAAGGCCAATATTAGCAGTAAGGTGCACAATGCACTTAGGGTCTGGCCGTCAGAGAATCTAGACAAGGGAACCCCTCAAAAAAAGCCAAGCCTCCAGATGGATCCAAGGGACATTGTTATCTAGATACAAATTCAATGTATATCTAATCAATACACAGGTTACCAAGTACCATGAGGCTGGAAGAAAGCTCATTTCTAAAT
The DNA here is from genome assembly GCF_042186555.1 of Aquarana catesbeiana. Lineage (NCBI taxonomy): Eukaryota > Metazoa > Chordata > Amphibia > Anura > Ranidae > Aquarana > Aquarana catesbeiana. The sequence goes on from NC_133327.1 coordinate 551,234,509, forward strand.
TTATGGCAGAGTTAGTTTTACCTTGATAGAGCACAACCGGACCACAGTGCATACCCAACAGCAAGTGAATGAGAAGATTTGAGAATTTGGCAGCCTTATAAGCCCCCCACCCGACTAGCATAGGCAATTAGCCAATCGGGAGCGGACAACGAGCGGCCCGGGTGCATGCGCAGTGACCAGAACCGAAGGCCTACAATGCCCAGGGTGCCGTGCGCCGATCACATCACATGGTTTATTATCACAGATAATGATCAGGGAAGCGCAGTACAGGCATCGGGCCTGAATAACAGAGCCTGAATGACAGAATACAGTCAGACAATTACAGAGGCAAAAGATAGGCACACCAGTCAGACACAGAAAAGTCAAAACAATATGTATTTTTCAATCTCCAATTCATAGAAAGGATTTGAAACGAATGTATTCATTTAATCCGGGAAATTTTACAGCGTCCAACAAGTGTATCCATCTTGTCTCCATTTGAAGCAAGGTGGTATCAATATTGCCTCCTCGAGCATGTAAAGGTACATGCTCAAGAGCTGCAAAGCAAACAACATCAGGATCGTAATTATGCTCTCTAGCAATATGTCTATTCAAAGCCGTAGTGGTTAGATGTTTGTATAGGGGTACAATATGGTCCTTAATGCGTTTAAAAAATGGACGCTTGGTTTTGCCCACATAAAAACAACCACATGAACATAGGGCCATGTATACTACTCCAATTGTCTTGCAGGTAACTCTATGTCTGGCAAGGTGAACATTATCATTTGGAAGGACAATATCTCTAGAGTTGAGGATAAAGGGACAAATGTCACATGTCCCACGTGGAAAGGCCCCGCCCCCCGTTATTTAAGAACCATCAGAAGAGGAGACTTGTCACACAGCGGGAGCCTCCCTCCATGCCAGCATGGATGCGGAGCGGCCTGGAGAAGAAGATGAAGAAGAGAAGAAGAGAAGAAGAGAAGAAGATGAAGAAGAGAAGAAGATGAAGAGAAGAGCGGGAGCCTCCCCCCATGCCATGGGTGCGGAGCGGCCCGAGGAGAAGAAGAGATGCTGGACGAGAACACCGGAGGAAGAACCAGAAGAGCCAGAAGAACCAGAAGAAGAAGATGAAGGAAGATAGAAGAAAGAAGAAGCATTTAAATAAAGGAATTGTCAAAAACTGTCTAATTTTTAACATTTTTGACAGTTTTATAGTGAAATGGTAGGGGTACTTTTGTAACCCCTTACCATTTCACACAGGGGGGGCGGGAACTGGGGGTCCCCTTGTTAAAGGGGGCTTCCAGATTCTGATAAGCCCCCCGCCCGCAGACCCCCACAACCACCGGCCAGGGTTGTGGGGATGAGGCCCTTGTCCTCATCAACATGGGGACAAGATGTTTTGGGGTGCTACACCAAAGCACCCTCCCAATGTTGAGGGCATGTGGACTGGTACGGTTCAGGAGGGGGGGCGCTCTCTTGTCCCCCCTCTTTTCCTGCGGCCTGCCAGGTTGCGTGCTCGGATAAGGGTCTGGTATGGATTTTTGGGGGGACCCCACGCCGTTTTTTTTTTATTTTGGCGCGGGGTTCCCCTTAAAATCCATACCAGACCTGAAGGGCCTGGTATGGAATTTAGGGGGACCTCCACGTAATTTTTTTTTTCGGGGTTCCCCTGTGGGGAATTCCCATGCCGTTTTTATCAATGAACTTTTATGTGTTTTGTCAGACCGGCAATGCAATAGCCGTGAGTATTTTTAAATGACTTTTTTTCCTTTGAAATGTCATTTTTCTGTCAGACTGTTCTAAACACGGGAAACATGTGCCCCTTTACAGGCATACTATAGACACCCCCCAGCTACAAAATTTAAAGGGATATTACACTTTTATTGTTTGACTTTAAGCATTATTAAAATCACTGCTCCTGAAAAAACGGCCATTTTTAAAACTTTTTTTTGCATTGATCCATGTCCCCTGGGGCAGGACCCAGGTCCCCAAACACTTTTTATGACAATAACTTGCATATAAGCCTTTAAAATTAGCAATTTTGATTTCTCCCATAGACCTTTAAAGGGTGTTCCGCGGAATTCGAATTTGCCGCGAACACCCCAAATTGTTCGCTGTTCAGCGAACTTGCGAACAGCTGATGTTCGAGTCGAACATGAGTTTGACTCGAACTTGAAGCTCATCCCTACTCTTCAGCAAGGAACGGCTGTATCCCCGCTGGAGAAGTCTTCCAGATAAATCATTAGCTGCCAGGTGAAAATCCGAATCCAGGGTACAGTTTCTCCTAAGTCTTAAAAATTGACTATAGGGTATGCTGTCCAATAGGGGCTGGGGATGTGCACTAGTGGCATGTAGAATTGTGTTGCCTGCAGAGGACTTGCGATACAGGGATGAGTGCAAAAAGCCATCCTCGCCCACATGTATTTGCAAATCCAGAAAGCTTATTTTAGATTGGCTACATTCCATTGTAAAGCTTAAGTTGTAGATATTTGGGGCCAGTGAATCCATCAGCCGAGAAAGCTCATCTCGACTACCCGACCATAAAATGAGGACATCATCAATTTACCTATACCAGGCTACTATATTTTGAAGCAGTTCCGATAGGGATTCTTGAGAAAATAGGTCCCTCTCCCACCCTCCCAGGTACAGTTTGGCATAAGAGGGGGCGCACTTGGTTCCCATAGCCACACCCTGCACCTGGAGGAAGTGGGAGGAGCCAAACATAAACACATTTCTAGTCAAGATGAACTCCAGTAGCTGAAGGACAAACTGGCTATAACTATCAAAAGAAGGTCCCCGTTCTTGAAGATGAGTACAGATAACTTCAATACCCTTAGTGTGTGGAATAGAATTATATAGACTTTTAACGGCTAAGGCAACCAATCATGTATTGGGAGGCACCTGTTTCCCGACTATATGATGAAGTAAATCAATTGTATCCTGAACATAGGAAAAGAGGGCAGTTACGAGAGGTGTTAAATACTTGTCTACAAGAGCGCTCGCATTTTCTGTTAAGCTTTGGCACCCGGAGACGATTGGTCATCCAGGTGGCTTTTGCAATGACTTGTGCACTTTTGGTAAGGAATAAAACGTTGGAATTTTTGGATCCTTTACATTTAAGTAGCTCCAAGTACTAGAGTCAATGGTACCAGATTGGTAAGCTTCAAAGATTAAGCTGTAGTATTCATTATTGAAATTTGTTATCAATGTTTTCGAGATAGGGCGGTACCAACGATCGTTGCCAAGGACGTCCAAGCACATGCGTTCATATGCGAGGACATCCATGACAACCACATTGCCGCCCTTATCTGCAGGTTTGATGACCAGGCCTGTATGGCATTGTAATTCTCTAAGGGCTTTTCGGTGTCGAGGAGATAAATTATGTGTGGACTTTTAGCAGGTCCATATTTTCAATCTCAAAAGTTGTTTGCTGGACAAATGCCCAAATATTGGGATTCATTTGAAGTGACGGAAAAGTGTGAGATTTAGGTTTGAAGGACAGGTGGAGGGAAGGAAACACCAGGGACGACTAAACCACTAAACGAAAGAGGTGGTTCATCGTCATCAGTGTGTCCCTCCTCCCAGAGTTGCATAAGATCCTCCAGGGCCTGGAATTCAGGCCCTGAGGGTTCAGAGAGGATAGGTTTTATAGATCTGGAAGGAAACATTTTATCATAGATCACCTTAAATAAAAGACGTCTAGCAAATAAGTGTATGTCTTTTATGAGTTGGAAACAATCCAGATCGGTAGAGGGACAGAAAGTGAGACCTAATCTTAAGACATGAATCTGATCGTCTGTAAGATTTACAGATGAAAGATTAACAATTTCCAGTCCTGAAGAGCCCTGATGTAAAGGGGATGAGACGAGTTTGTTAAGTCTGGTGTCTTTCCTAAAATAATAGGTGCCATTTTGGGGTCAGAAGAGTGAGTACTAGTGAGGAAAAGTGAAGACAAAGTGGGTTCACTGGCTCAACGGCCACTGACCGACAGAACCGAGGTGGAAGATGTAGGGGTAGTGGTGCATAGTGGAAGATGTGATGGCATTCTGGAAGATAAAGGTGTAGAAGAAGGTCTACCAATGGACGGAAATGGGGTAGACGGTAGTGCTTGAGAAGAAAGTGTACGAACCGTGGAGGGTTGACGTGTAGAAGTAGGACCAGATCTATGGTGAGGAGGGGCAGTGGAGGTGGTAATGGTTCGATCCCCTTCTCTTTTTTTGGGAAGTTTGTGGTAGGTAGTGGAAGAGCTAGGAGAGAAAGTCACAGAATTCACATTAGATACTATATTATCTGGTTTGGGAGCTTCAGTGGTATGGGGTTTAGAGAAAGAAAGGAGTTGGTTTGACTCCATTTATAGGCAAAGCCATTTTCGTGCGCTGATTTATAGCGGAGAAATTTACCCTCTTTAATGTTTATAATCCCTAAGGTATATTCTTCCAGATGTATCCGTAAATCTTTGTCACATTTTATAAATCTGGGAGAGGGTGTCACCAGGCAATGTTCATCATACCAATTACCAATCTGTATATCCAATTGACTGAGTTCTGATTCATATTGTTTACATAGTATTGAGATCATTTCGAAGGAGCACATTTGGAGATTGTGCTTCCACAATTGTTTAAGAGAATCATTAATTTTCCTAAGATTAAGGAAAATTTGAATCCTCAAACCCCAAGGAACTATACTATTCTGAGAGTATTTTTCAAAATAGGCCTTGTGCCAATAAGTGCGTACCTTTTTTTCAAGGAGACGCTGCAGTCTCATAAACGCACGGTCAAGGTCATCATCGGAAATGTTGGCCTCCGTCTTGGATGACTGAATTTTTGTCATCAGGTCCTCAAAAGCCTCACCACAAAAATCTGCCATCCTGTTCCACTGCAAATGGGTAAAAATCCAATATATAAAGATTTGTTTTAGTTTCCCTCAAGAAATAAAGAAGAAAAAAAAGGGAAAAAAGGAAAAAAGAAAGGAACATGCAAAAATAAACAAGGTATTCTTTTATATAAACAAAAACAGATATTAATGCATTAGTAGCTAGAGGCACATGCCACCCAAATAATGGTGTATTAAAACATCTGATCAAAAATAATAAGTGGTAGGTGGTATGTCCTAATTGATATGGCACCTCATTCCTAAGTAGTAATCGGGGCTCTTTAGGACTGGAAATTGTTAATCTTTCGTCTGTAAATCTTACAGACGATCAGATTCATGTCTTAAAATTAGGTCTCACTTTCTGTCCCTCTACCGATCTGGATCGTTTTCAACTCATAAAAGACATACACTTATTTGCTAGACGTCTTTTATTTAAGGTGATCTATGATAAAACATCTCCTTCCAGATCTACAGAACCTATCCTCTCTGAACCCTTAGGGCCTGAACTCCAGGCCCTGGAGGATCTTATGCAACTCTGGGAGGAGGGACACACTGATGACGATGAACCACCTCTTTTGTTTAGTGGTTTAGTCGTCCCTGGTGTTTCCTTCCCTCCACCTATGTCCTTCAAACCTAAATCTCGCACTTTTCCGTCACTTCAAATGAATCCCAATATTTGGGCATTTGTCCAGCAAACAACTTTTGAGATTGAAAATATGGACCTGCTAAAAGTCCACACACATAATTTATCTCCTCGATACCAAAAAGCCCTTCGAGAATTACAATGCCATCCAGGCCTGGTCATCAAACCTGCAGATAAGGGCGGCAATGTCGTTGTCATGGACGTCCTCGCATATGAATGCATGTGCTTGGACATCCTTGGCAATGATCATTGGTACCGCCCTATCTCGAAAACATTGATAACCAAAAGTGCACAAGTCATTGCAAAAGCCCCCTGGACGGCCAATCGTCTCCGGCTGCCAAAGCTTAACAGAAAATGCGAGCGCTCTTGTAGACAAGTATTTAACACCTCATGTAACTGCCCTCTTTTCCTATGTTCAGGATACAATTGATTCACTTTGTCATATAGTCGGGAAACAGGTGCCTCCCAATACATGGCTGGTCGCCTAAGATGTTGAAAGTTTATATTATTCTATTCCACACACTAAGGGTATTGAAGTTATCCGTATTCATCTTCAAGAACGGGGACCTTCTTTTGATAGTTATAGTTTGTCCTTCGGCTACTGGAGTTCATCTTGACTAGAAATGTGTTTATGTTTGGCTCCTCCCACTTCCTCCAGGTGCAGGGTGTGGCTATGGGGAACAAGTGAGCCCCCTCTTATGCCAACCTGTAACTGGGGGGGTGGGAGAGGGACCTATTTTCTCAAGAATCCCTATCGGAACTGCTTCAAAATATAGTAGCCTGGTATAGGTAAATTGATGTCTTCATTTTATGGTCGGGTATTCGAGATGAGCTTTCTCGGCCGATGGACTCACTGGCCCCAAATATCTACAACTTAGGCTTTACAATGGAATGTAGCCAATCTAAAATAAGCTTTCTGGATTTGCAAATACATGTGGGCGAGGATGGCTTTTTGCACTCATCCCTGTATCGCAAGTCCTCTGCAGGCAACACAATTCTACATGCCACTAGTGCACATCCCCAGCCCCTATTGGACAGCATACCCTATAGTCAATTTTTAAAACTTAGGAGAAACTGTACCCTGGATTTGGATTTTCACCTGGCAACTAATGATTTATCTGAAAGACTTCTCCAGCGGGGATACAGCCATTCCTTGCTGAAGAGGGCCTTCAATAGGGTCATTAAACAAAATAGATATGATCTCATCCATTCTACTAAACCTGTGAAGTCGAATTCCTCGGTTAGAATTATCACCCAGTTTTCAAAACAACACAGTCAAATGAGAGGTATCTTTCAAAAATATTGGCCACTCCTGACGGCCGACAATACCATTAAAAAATTTTTGAAACCATATCCAGAAATCACTTACAGACGTGCTCTGTCTATGAGGGATCGTTTGGTTCACAGCCACCACATGGTTCGATGCCCGGTGAATTTTTCCAGTGTTGGCACCTTTCCATGTGTGACATGTGGCATTTGTCCCTTTATCCTCAACTCTAGAGATATTGTTCTTCCCAATGGTAATGTTCACCTTGCCAGACATAGAGTTACCTGCAAGACAATTGGAGTAGTATACTTGGCCCTATGTTCATGTGGTTGTTTTTATGTGGGCAAAACCAAGCGTCTGTTTTTTAAACACATTAAGGACCATATTGTACCCATATACAAACATCTAACCACTACGGGTTTGAATAGACATATTGCTAGAGAACATAATTATGATCCTGATGTCGTTCGCTTTGCAGCTCTTGAGCATGTACCTTTACATGCTCGAGGAGGCAATATTGATACCATATACATCAAATATTGTAATTACACGCCCTGTTAAACAGGGGCAGAAAAATTGGGCCTTAGGCACTGGTGCTGGTGCCACAACACTGCAAACCCTCACAGATACTCTAGTTGGAACGCAGAAACAAGCCCTGCTGCAAAGTATTGCATCAAAAATTGTAACTACACGCCCCTGTTAAACAGGGGCTGAAAAATTTGGCCTTGGGCACTGGTGGCGGCGCCCAGAACCAAAAATGTTCTTACAAGCTATCAGCGCAATCATTGAGGAGGAAGAGGATAATTACTCAGGATAGTCACTCAGCATCAGCATAGGCAGTCTTTGAAGGGATCTGAGATTTCAAAAAAAATTATTCGGTTACATCAGCATCAGGTGCTTGGTAGCTGGTGGTGATCCAAGACTGATTCATTTTTATGAAGGTCAGTCGATCGACTGAGTCGGTGGACAGACGCACCCTGTGATCGGTTACAAAGCCTCCAGCAGCACTGAATGTGCGTTCCGAAAGAACGCTGGATGGAGGACAGGCAAGTAGCTCAATTGCATACTGTGCAAGCTCTGGCCAGTGATCCATCCTCAAGACCCAGTAACCCAGAGGATTTTCGGTGGGAAAGGTGTCCAAGTCAGATCTTTCCCCTAGGTATTCCTGCACCATGTAAAACAGATGCTGGCGATGGTTGCTGGAACCGATCATACCTTGGGGCTGCGGACTAAAAAATTGTCTGAACGCATCGGTCAGACGGCCACCTTCTCCACCGCTCCTTCTTTGACTGACCGAAGCCTCAGCAACACGTTGTCCAGAAACAGGAGTTTGTAACCTCCCAGTCTCTGGGAACGCGTTGCACAGACCTTTCTGCAAGGCCTCCCGAAGATGTTTCATCCTCTGCTCCCTCTGCGATGGCAAGATAAGGTCCACAACCTTACCCTTGTAACGTGGATCAAGGAGGGTTGCCAGCCAGTATTGGTCCTTCTCCTTGATACCATGAATATGAGGATCCTTATGCAGGCTTTGCAGGATCAGGGAGGCCATGCAGCACAGGCTTGCTGAAGCATTCGGTCCGGAGTCCTCTGGGTCACTAAGGACGACATGGTCTGAAGCCACCTCCTCCCAGCCACGTACAAGTCCATGGGTTTCTTGGGACTGATCCCTTAAAGACTGAGTGCCAGGCTCTACCTCCATACTGACACAATCTTCCTCCTCCTCCTCCTCCTCTTCTTGTGTGATCGGTGGGCATGCAGGAACACTGTCTGGATAAAGGGGGCCTTGAGAGCTAAGGAAGTCCTTTTCTTCCTGCCTCTGTTCTGCCTCAAGTGCCCTGTCCATTATTCCACGCAGCCTGTGCTCCAACAGGTGGACAAGGGGGGCAGTGTCACTGATGCATGCACTGTCACTGCTCACCATCCTCGTGGCCTCCTCAAATGGTAACAGGACAGTGCATGCATCCCTGATCATGGCCCACTGGTGTGGGGAAAAAAAAAACAAGCTCCACCTGAACCTGTCCTGGTGCCATAGTCGCACAGGTACTCATTGATGGCCCTCTGCTGCGTGTGCAGCCGCTGCAGCATGGCCAACATTGAGTTCCACCTGGTGGGCATGTCACAGATTAGGTGGTTCTTGGGCAGGTTAAACTCCTTTTGGAGGACTGCCAGCCAAGCACTGGCATTATGTGACCGACGGAAATGCACACAGACTTTCCTGGCCTGCCTCAGGACATCCTGTAAGCCCGGGTACCTGCCCAAGAACCGCTGCACCAGCAAGTTAAGGACGTGAGCCAAACAGGGCACATGGGTCATTTGTCCCTGTCGAAGGGCAGAGAGGAGGTTGGTGCCATTGTCGCAAACCACCATTCCTGGCTTAAGTTGGTGTGGCGTCAACCACCTCTGAACCTGCCCCTGCAGAGCTGACAGAACCTCTGCCCCAGTGTGGCTCCTGTTCCCCAAGTACACCAGCTCAAGCACCGCATGGCATCTTTTGGCCTGCATATTTGCATAGCCCCATGAATGGCTATGGAGCACCGCTGGTTCCGAGGACCAAGCACAGGAAGAGGCCATGGAGGAAGAAGAAGAGGAGGGGGTGTAGGAGAGAGGTGTGTCACAATCATTAGTAGTGGCATTTTGGAGGCGTGGTGGCGGAACAACCTCCAACACTACTGCACCTTGTCCTGCATCCTTCCCAGCTGCCAGCAGAGTCACCCAATGCGCGGTGAAACTTAGGTAACGTCCCTGTCCATGCTTGCTGGACCATGAGTCAGCGGTAATATGCACCTTACCGCTGGCTGCCCTGTCCAGTAAGGCATTGATATTGCCTTCCACATGCCAGTAGAGAGCCGGAATCTCCTTCCGTGAGAAAAAGTGGCGTTTGGGTACCTGCCACTGAGGAACTGCACATTCCACAAACTCACGGAAGGGAGCAGAGTCTACCAACTGAAAAGGCAGCAGTTGAAGTGCTAGCAATTTTGCCAAGCTAGCATTCAACCGCTGGGCATGTGGATGGCTGGGAGCGAACTTCTTTCGGCGGTGCAGCAGCTGGGGCAGGGAAATTTGCCTGGTACAATCTGACGTCGGTGTACCGAAAGCAGATTGCCCACAAGTACTTGGCTGTGAGACACCTAATTCTACACCTTCATTCCTCTCAGCGCAGGTCTCAGAGAGGACTGAAGATATAGTGGGGTTGGAGATCTCAGCTGATGAGGAGCAAGGAGAGGTCCTCTTTGTTCTTTGGTGTGGGTCTTTTAGATACGCTTGCCAAAGAACTGCATGGCAGGTCAACATATGTCTGGTCAAGCATGTGGTACCCAAGCGGGAGATGTTTTGGCCACGTGAGATACGCTTGAGACATATGTTGCAAATAGCAGCGGTGCGATCTGATGCACTCATCTCAAAAAAGGCCCACACCAAAGAACTTTTGGAATAACGCGCAGAGACAGCAGCGGCCTGCACATGCAGAGCTTTGTGGTGTGATGCAGTCAGTGTGCTGCCCTTAGGCTGGCCCCTGGAGGGCATCCTGCCTCGTTGGTGATGTGCCTCCTCCTCCTCTCTCCTATCAGGCACCCACGTTGAGTCAGTGACCTCATCATCCCCTCCCTCCTCTTCACTGGAGCAAACCTGGCAGTATGCTGCAGCAGGGGGAGCATGACTGCCAGTTTGCTGTCCTTCTTGGGCACCCCCTCTGTCTGTGCTCACGTTACTGCCTTCATCTAGCTCAGTATCATCATCAGAGCCTTCTAAACGTTGGGCATCCTCCTGGAGCATGTACCCAACACTGTGGTCAAACAGTTCAAGGGACTCCCCAGGAGGACATGGTGGGGCTAGGGAAGGAGTCACTGATGCCATTGAGCTGAGGGAAGAGGCCGCGTTGGCAGCTGCTTTGCCAAACAAAGTACCCTGAGCATGGGTGAGAGAGGATGAGGAGGATGAGGATGGCTTGGTCATCCACTCGACCTAGTTTTCCGCTTGTTGCGGCTCAACATGGCCAGCTGCCGAAAAAAAGGCCAAGCGTGTCCCACGGCCATGTGCTGATGAGGATGCACCATCTCCATGACCAGCACTGTTGCCTCTAGACAGAGCCTGCTTGCCCTCTTTTATTGGCTTGTGACTGTCTGCCTCTCCTTGTTGGCCTTCCAGACATACTAATGGCCTGTAGCTGCACTAAGCTGGGATATATATATATATATATACTGATACTGCAGCTAGCAAAATCAACTGCCTGCCTGTAGCATGAGAACACCACCAACCTTCTACAGGTAGCTTTAGCTGAACACTGTGCAGAGGTCGCACTACACTAACTTGTAGTTTTAGCTGAACACTGTGAGGAGGACACCCTACACTAACTTGTAGCTTTAGCTGAACACTGTTCAGAGGACACACTACACTAACTTGTAGCTTTAGCTGAACACTGTGCAGAGGTCGCACTACACTAACTTGTAGTTTTAGCTGAACACTGTGAGGAGGATGCACTACCCTAACTTGTAGCTTTAGCTGAACACTGTGCACTACACTAACTTGTAGTTTTAGCTGAACACTGTGAGGAGGACGCACTACACTAACTTGTAGCTTATTTAGCTGCCTGCGGTAGTGATAGGATCAGGAAAACACCACCAACCTTCTACAGGTAGCTTTAGGTGAACACTGTGCAGAGCTTGCAAAAAACTAACTTGTAGCTTATTTAGCTGCCTGCGGTAGTGATAGGATCAGGAAAACACCAACAACCTTCTACAGGTAGCTTTAGCTGAACACTGTGCAGAGGTCACACTACACTAACTTGTAGCTTTAGCTGAACACTGTGCAGAGGTCGCACTACACTAACTTGTAGTTTTAGCTGAACACTGTGAGGAGGACGCACTACTCTAACTTGTAGCTTTAGCTGAACACTGTGAGGAGGACGCACTACCCTAACTTGTAGCTTTAGCTGAACACTGTGCACTACACTAACTTGTAGTTTTAGCTGAACACTGTGAGGAGGACGCACTACACTAACTTGTAGCTTATTTAGCTGCCTGCGGTAGTGATAGGATCGGGAAAACACCACCAACCTTCTAGGTAGCTTTAGGTGAACACTGTGCAGAGCTCGCAAAAAACTAACTTGTAGCTTATTTAGCTGCCTGCAGTGGTGATAGGATCAGGAAAACACCACCAACCTTCTACAGGTAGCTTTAGCTGAACACTGTGCAGAGGTCGCACTACACTAACTTGAAGCTTTAACTGAACACTGTGAGGAGGACGCACTACACTAACTGTAAATAGTCTAGCTTCCTGACTGTGGTACTAATAGGATCAAAAGAACACCAGCAATTTTCTTCAGGTAGCTGTAAATACTGTAACAAGACAAGCCTGCCTGTCAGTAGAAAGATAACAGGAACGGATCTAGCTAAACTGAATACAGTGTGTATATATATATATATATATATATATATATATATATATATATATACACACACACACACACAACACCTGGGATGCATATATATACACAATACACTGTAAGTGCAGCTAACTCACTGACTGTCCTGCCTAATCTATCTAATTTAAATCAAATGACACTGTCTCTCTGTCTATCTCTTTCAACGCCGGAACACACACTACAGAGGGCCGCCATGCAGGGGGCCTTATATAGTGTGGGGCGTGTACTAAATCCCCTGAGCCATAATTGGCCAAAGCCTCCTTGGCTTTGGCCAATTACGGCTCTCTGTTCAGACGGCGCTGTGATTGGCCAAGCATGCGGGTCATAGTGCATGCTTGGCCAATCATCAGCCAGCAATGCACTGCGATGCCACAGTGAATTATGGGCCGTGACGCGCCACACGAATTTGGCACGAACGGCCCATATCATTCGCAATTCGGCGAATGGGTGAACAGACGATGTTCGAGTCGAACATGGGTTCGACTCAAAAACGAAGCTCATCCCTAGTGGTGTCGGCTACTTACGAGTTCCTGTATGTGGACGTGGGGAAGAATGGCCATATGTCAGATGGTGGAGTCATCACCCACACGGAGTTCTACAGGCATCTCCAGAATGGCAGCTTGGACTTGCCACCTCAAGAAGACAATGCGGAAGTACTCCCATTTGTCTTTGTTGCGGATGAAGCGTTTGCGCTGGGGGACCATCTTATGCGGCCATTCCCTATGAGGACCCTCACCCCGGACCAGAGGGTTTTTAATTACCGGCTGGCCAGAGCCAGAAGAGTGGTAGAGAACACGTTTGGAATAATGGCCAGCCGGTTCCGCCTATTTCTTACACCGATACACATGGCGGAATATAAACTCAATCACATCATCCTGGCTTGCTGTGTTCTCCACAACTTTTTAAGGAGAAATTCTGTGAACTATGCTGGCTCAGTTGGGCCTGAAGCTGGAATTAATCTCAATGAACCAACCCTGACGGCGCTTGAAGCTGGCCGTCCTGGCTTGCCCCCCCAGAGTGCCCGCGAGGTCCTTCTAAGATACATGGAATACTTTGAGGGTAGGGGGGCCATCAATATGCCAGACAATTTCTGAGACATTTTTTAAATAAAACATTTTTTAAACTGAACAAATATTTGCTTAGATTTACTGCTTGTCTTTCTTTTAGCTGACCCTGACTGATTTGGGGAGTCCTGAAAATGGTGTGATTGTGTAAAATTAAAAAGCATTGTTGGATGTTATTTACTAAAGGCAAAGACACTTTGCACTACAAGTGCACTTGAGACTGCACAGAAACTGCACTTGTAGTGCAAAGTGGATTTGCCTTTAGTAAATAACACCCATTGTCACTGAAAACACCAACTTTACAACCTAAAAATGCTTTTGAGCATTGAAAGAAGCCACACATTGTTGATTCTCAATCTTTTTAATCAAATCACAATCACATGTGCTATTATAAAAGGTTATTAAAACAAACCAACATGTTTGTTGTATTACAATTTTTTAGGTGATATTAAAAGTAGAAATGTCCTTTTAAGGTAAAACAGGCATGTTTAAAACCAACAAGAAATACACAAATCTGGAACTTACAAAGTTCAACTTTTGTAGAAATTGAAGGCAATATCAGACATGAGTATTTATAAACTGTGTTTGATATTGCGTTCAGATGAGGTGAAGTCACCCCTGGAATTTTGAAGATGCACACAAATTGCCGAATGTCAGCATGTGCTAGCTGTCATCATGGGGGATCAATGGACATGTTTTGTGGGTGCAACCCCTTCCTCTCAGCTACTTTATTATTGAGGAAGGGGTTGCACCCACAAAACGTGTACATTGATCTCCCGTGATGGCAGATAGCACATGTTGACCCACTATGTGCATCTTCAAAATTTGGCTTTTCTAGAATATGTCAAAAAATGTGCAAAAAATTTTCACAAAAATAAAGCAGAAAGAAGTAAGTGATTTCAAGGGGTTTTAAACTCTCCCTAAAACATCAATGATGTTCTTCATTTTATTTTGAACATCATTGATGTTTTGCTTGATGTTTTCCAAGTCCCTATTACACCCCATGATCTCCCCGATCAGGATCTGGGCACTTTCACTGGTGAAATGACCTTCTTCCACAACATCACGATCACCTAAAAATATATAAATACACTCACCTGTTGTGACTATTTCCACCACGTCTCCCTCCTCCTCCTCCTCTGCTTGGCTTTGGGGGATTTCCCCTTCTTCCTGAGGTGGGGGGTCTGTGGTCTCCTCTGATGAGTGGTGTCCTCCGAGTCTTTTCTCCCCTATGTAAAAAAAAAATAGGTATACTTAGCACACAGATATTTGATGGCAGAAATAGGAATCTGAAACATTGCTTGGAAGTGGGGTACAATTGTCTATTTTGGCAGAGTTCCAAGATGAAGAAATATTGTTTTCCTTGTTGTCAAGCTTGAATACTTACCTGTTTTGTACAAGCTTCACAGATGGAGACACCCCTATAGTATACACTGGAGCACCTGTGTGGGACCCCCTAATAAAAAAGGTGTTCTTGTGTCCCACATTAGTGCTCCAGCGTCCAGATGTGTAAACAACTGCTAAGTGTCCTGTCCTTTCACAGAATCTAGTTTGCAGTTCATTCTAGTTATAAACCCATCTAGACACCAAAATTTTAAGAGAAGTAGGCCAGAAAAAATTTATTGAAATGCATCTGGACAAAACATGGTGTTTTATTGGCCGAACGAACAATGTTTCCTATGAATGAATAATGTGTCCATGAACATGAAAGTTGCCATTTTAAACTGTACAATAGTAAAGAAAAGCACATGGAGCAGCACAAACGTTATAAAAATAACTAATAGGAACACAGCACAACTACTTACTTTTTTGAAGCACTCTCCCGATCCTTCTATACTGATCATGCTCCCTGATTTTGAGGTCCGACCACCGCTTCCTGAGTTGATCCTTGGATCGTCGTACCCCAAAATTTTGGTGCAGACTCTTCACAACTTTTGCCATGATCTTGGCCTTTCTGACATTGGGGTTGGGGTAAGGTCCATACTTCCTGTCATAGTCGGCCCTCTTCAGTATATCGATCATCTCCACCTTCTCAACAAAGAACATATTTGATGCCTTAAATCGTCTCCTCCGGGATCGTGATGTTTCTGGCTCCGGGCTTTTCTCTTCCTCCTCCTCGTTACTGTAATTAGCACGCATCTGTTGTGTCTCCGCCATGTGCTCTTCCCCACTGCGCCGAACAAGAACGGGCGGGGAATAGACTAGAAAGAACGTCAGGGGCGGGCGGAGTTTCACGCATGCGCAGTGTATATAAAGCGTAACACGCGTGCGTAGTACGTATGATCTGTGAGCGGAGAAAGGAGTATCGGAAGCACCGATCGTGACAATGAAGGTAACATTTAAACTTGGGTCTATACTGCTTATAGATTGAGGCCTATATTGGGACAAGATTAGGAGACTTTAGCCTGAGATTAGGGTTTGTCTTGTGTATTGCAGATAAAATGGATGGCTTCAATGACCACAACTTCCTCCCCCTGTTCATAGACAAGTACAGGGAGCTGCCCTCTCTGTGGCAGGTCAAACACCCGCAATATAATCATAAACAAAAGAGGCAGGCAGCGCTGAAGAAACTGCTGGAGTTGGTGAAGCCGGTGGTCCCCACAGCTACCATCCCCTATTTAAAAGCCAAAATTGGTGGCCTGAGGAGCACTTATCTTAGGGAGCACAAGAAGGTCCAGGATTCCCAGAGATCCGGAGCTGCAGCTGATGCCGTTTATGTCCCCAGGCTGTGGTACTATGAGAGACTGCGATTTCTGACAGACCAGACTGAAGTTAGGGAATCCCTCTCAACCCTTCCTTCCACTCTACCTTCCAGCCCAGCTGAGGCTTCCGATGTCCAACCTGGGACTTCCAGCCTGGAAGACGTGGAGGAGACCAGATGGAGTCAGGTATAGCATTGTTCTACAGATTTCTGGTCAATAAATAAATGATGTTTACTAGATGTTATTATTGATCACTAATTGCTGATTTAATACAGTTTTTTACATATCAATAGACAGTAGTGGGCAAAAATAATTGGGACAAGAATGAAAAATGCTGGGCTCAGAAGGATAGTCTGTTATATTTGTTAAAGCGGGGGTTCACCCACACCGCCAAAAAAAAAAAATATTAAAAGCCAGCAGCTACAAATACTGCAGCTGCTGACTTTTAATACATTGCCACTTACCTGTCCCGGGGTCCAGCGATGTCGGCAGGGGACGCCGAGAACCCGCTCGGTTCTCGGCAGCTGCCGCCGCCATCCTAGGTGAGGGAATCAGGAAGTGAAGCGTTGTGGCTTCACTTCCCGGTTCCCTACTGCGCATGCGCGAGTCGCGCTGCGCGTCCCTAGTGGTCCCCGCTCTCTGCTGTGAGCTGTGTGTTCCCAGCAGACCGCGCGGTCGGGACGGGAAGAGGCATAGACTCCCATGGGAGTCTATGCCGGAAGTGGGTGCAAATACCTGTCTTTGACAGGTATCTGCACCCCCCTCCCCCCTGAAAGGTGCCAAATGTGACACCGGAGGGGGGGAGGGTTCCGAAAAGCGGAAGTTCCATTTTTGTGTGGAACTCCGCTTTAACATTCAATTTGCAACTGTCATGAGATGAAAATTGTGTGTGATTGATGAATAAAAAACTAAAACTATGTCCCTTTTTCATACACAGGAAGACCTCAGCCAGGACGAGGCTCTGGAATGTGGCACACAGGAGGAGGCTGTGGAATGTGGCAGCCAGGAGGAGGCGGGGGTTAGTGGCAGCCAGGAGGAGGTGGGGCTAAGTGGCAGCCAGGAGAAGCCTGGGCCCAGTAGGAGCTGCACAGAATCGCAGGTTCCTCCCCTCCGCCTCCAAAACAAAAGACCCAGGAAGGGGAGTAACGTGGAGGATTCAGCACTCAGGCTGATTCAGGAGGCTTCTGCGTCCCTCAGAACCACCCCCACTCATGAAGGGGCCTTTGCCTCCATGGCTGCCACCAAACTGCAGGACATGCAGGAGGGCCAATGCCTCATGTGTGAGGAAATCATTTATCAAACCTTAAATAAGAAGTTGAGGGGCTAAATCACACCCAATACCCACCTGAGTGAGTTGCATCCTCCTCCTCCTCCTCCTGCCACAACTCCACCACCACAGACACAGCGTGGAAGGAAGCGTAGAAGGAAGACAAGACAAGTTTAGTCTGGCCTGACAAAAGATGCAGGCTCTTGTATGACCACAGCCTGGGGACATACATGTCATCTGCTGCTGTTCATGATCTCTTGGACTTCTGGACCAGATTGTACTCCCTTATATATGGACACCTCAGGCCACCAATTTTGCAGTAAAATAGTTGATGTGTGCCCTGGGGGCCAAAGGCTTCGCCAATTTCTGCTGATTCTCCAGCGTTGCCTCCCTCTTTCTTTGGTTAGGACCCCTTAATACATTTTTGGTTTGTTTTATAATACTCGCCTATGTGTGTTTTCCTTCTGAAAGGAAAGTTTATTTGTGAAGAGGCAGGTAGATTTCTAAAATACAATGTGAAATTAACAAGAGACACCAACAACAAGCAACCTCCTTGAGATTAAATAATACAAGATAATAATGGTGTTGTGGTAACTTGACACACAAAACACACACAAAACTATTCTGGAGTAACTAAAAAAAAAAAGAAAAAGAAAACACAAGATCAGGCTTTTAAAAAATCCAAAAAAACATATTTAATATAAAAACATCCAAAAAATAATATTTTTTCGGGAGATGTGACAAATAAAAATATTATATTGATGAAATCACGATAAATAATAAAGAAAGAAGTTTGTAAAAACTCTGTGTGAATATGAGCAGCAAAACAACTTCATTCTTCTAGCATTATAAAGAAGAAGAGCGTGCGCTGAATTAAACATTTTAAAACATTGCAGCGTGACGAAAGTGCTATATCCATTCCGAACGCTAATTTTACCAGACCGAGCAGTTCTGTCTCGGAATTTATTTTGAGCATGCTTGTGCGTCGGAATTGTCCACACACGGTCGGAATTGACGCGATCGGATTTTGTTGTCGGAAAATTTTATAGCCTGCTCTCAAACTTTGTGTGTCGGAAAATCCAATGGAAAAAGTCTGATGGAGCCCACACACGGTCGGAATTTCCAATAACAAGCTCCGATCACACATTTTCCATCGGAAAATCCGACCGTGTGTACAGGGCATATGTTTCTTACGACCGATTACTGTGCCCACAAACATGAAAGTAACCAACATTACAAGAGTAAAGAAAAGCACATGGAGCAGCATGCAAGTAATAATAATAATAATAATAATAATAATAATAATAATAGGAACACACCACAACTACTTAATTTTTAGAAGCACTTTCTTGATCCTTCTGTACTGATCCTGCTCCCTCAATTTGAGGTCTGACCAGCGTTTCCTCAATTGCTCCTTGAATCATCGTACCCCAAAATTCCGGCGCAGACTCTTCACAACTTTAGTTATGATCTTGGCCTTTCTCACATTTGGGTTTAGGTAAGGTCCATATTTCCCATCATAGTCGGCCCTCTTCAATATGTCCATCATCTCCACTAGGGTTGTCCCGATACCACTTTTTTAGGACCGAGTACAAGTACCGATACTTTTTTTCAAGTACTCGCCGATACCGATTACCGATACTTTTTTTTAATGTCACGTGACAGTGTTTTTTTTTTTTGTTTTTTTTTTGGGGGGGGGGGGGGGAGTGAACGGTGCCTGTGTGTGTGTGTTTTTTTTTTTTTCATTTACATTTATTATTTTTTACAATTTTTTTTTTATTCTTTATTGCACTAGGTGTGTGTGTTTTTTTTTTAATTAGCCCTGTTGGGGGGCTTTGGTGAGATATCAGGGGTCTTAACAGACCTCTGATATCTCCCCCTTGAGACAGAGAAAGAGACCGAGGATAGAGATTCCCCAGTCTCTTTCTCTGCAGCCTCAGCTGCACTGACAATGAATGGAGAGAAGACAGCGGCTCCTCTCCATTCATAAACTGAGACATCGTAATCACAGGAGATTACAATGTTTCAGTTATGTGAATGGACAGAGTCAGCTGACTCTATCCATACACACACAGCGGAGAGAGACAGCAGAACGCCGGAACGGAGGGGGACAGCGGAGGGGGACAGAGCAAAGAAAGAGGACAGCGGAGGGGGACAATACAGCGGAGGAGGACATTGGAGCGGAGGGGGACAATACAGCGGAGGGGGACATTGGAACGGAGGGGGACATTGGAACGGAGGGGGACAATACAGCGGAGGAGGACATTGGAACAGAGGGGGACAATGCAGCGGAGCAGGACAGCGGAGGGGGACATTGGAACGGAGGGGGACAATGCAGCAGAGCAGGACAGCGGAGGGGGACTAAGGGGGATGCAGTGACAGTCAGCGGTGATAGCGTGTGGGGGAATTACAAGCACCGATCACCGCTGTGTCACTAAAGCAGCTGAAAGCTGCGGGGGGAGAAGCTTGTAACTCCCCCACGCGCTGATCACAGCTGACAGTCTATGTATCGGGGGAAGCATCGGGAGCATTTGCCCGAGTACAAGTACTCGGGCAAATGCTTGGTATCGGTGCCGATACCGATACTAGTATCGGTATCGGGACAACCCTAATCTCCACCATCTCACCAAAGGACATATTGGAGGCCTTAAATCTTCTTATCCGGGATTGGGATGTTTCTTGCTCCGGGCTTTCCTCCTCCTCGGTACTGCTATCATGCACCTGCTGTGTCTCCGCCATGTCGTCTCCCACTGCACCAAAAGAGAAGGGGCGGGGAATATTTTAGAAAGAACGTCAGGGGCGGGGGGAGTTTCACGCATGCGCAGTGTATATAAGGCTAACATGCATGTGTCGTACGTACGATCTGTGAGTGGAGGAAGCGAAGCCCGAATATTATAACAAAGGTAACATTTTAACTTAGGGCATCAGTGGCCTATACTCATTCTAGATTGAGGCCCATATTGGGATTAGGGATGAGTTTCGAGTTTGAGTCGAACTCATGTTCGACTCGAACATTGGCTGTTCGCAAGTTCGCAGAACAGCGAACAATTTGGGGTGTTCGCGGCAAATTCGAATGCCACGGAACACCCTTTAAAAGTCTATGGGAGAAATCAAAAGTGCTAATTTTAAAGGCTTATATGCAAGTTATTGTCATAAAAAGTGTTTGGGGACCTGGGTCCTGCCCCAGGGGACATGGATCAATGCAAAAAAAAGTTTTAAAAACGGACGTTTTTTCAGGAGCAGTGATTTTAATAATGCTTAAAGTCAAACAATAAAAATGTAATATTTATTTTTTTTATTTATTTCAGGTACTTATATAGCGCCGTCAATTTACGCAGCGCTTTACATATATATATTATACATTCACATCAGTCCCTATACCCTCAAGGAGCTTACAATCTAAGGTCCCTAACTCACATTCATACATACTAGGGACAATTTAGACAGGATCCAATTAACCTACCAGCATGTCTTTTGGAGTGTGGGAGGAAACCGGAGTACCCGGAGGAAACCCACGCAGACACAGGGAGAACATGCAAACTCCAGGCAGGTAGTGTCGTGGTCGGGATTCGAACCAGCGACCCTTCTTACTGCTAGGTGAGAGTGCTACCCACTGCACCACTGTGCCGCCCAAATATCCCTTTAAATTTCGTAGGTGGGGGGTGTCTATAGTATGCCTGTAAAGGGGCGCATGTTTCCTGTGTTTAGAACAGTCTGACAGCAAAATGACATTTCGAAGGAAAAAAGCTATTTAAAACTACTCGCAGCTATTGCATTGCCGATCCGACAATACACATAGAAGTTCATTGATAAAAACGGCATGGGAATTCCCCACAGGGGAACCCCCGAACCAAGATTAAAAAAAAAAATGATGTGGGGGTCCCCCTACATTCCATACCAGGCCCTTCAGGTCTGGTATGGATATTAAGGGGAACCCCTGCCAAAATTAAAAAAAAAAAAAAGATGTGGGGGTCCCCCTAAATTCCATACCAGACCCTTCAGGTCTGGTATGGATTTTAAGGGGAACCCCGCGCCAAAGAAAAACAAAACGGCGTGGGGCCCCCCCAAAAATCCATACCAGACCCTTATCCGAGCACGCAACCTGGCAGGCCGCAGGAAAAGAGGGGGGATGAGAGAGCGGCCCCCCTCCTGAACCGTACCAGGCCACATGCCCTCAACATTGGGAGGGTGCTTTGGGGTAGCCCCCCAAAACACCTTGTCCCCATGTTGATGAGGACAAGGGCCTTATCCCCACAACCCTGGCCGGTGATTGTTGGGGTCTGCGGGCGGGGGGCTTATCGGAATCTGGAAGCCCCCTTTAACAAGGGAACCCCCAGATCCCGCCCCCCCCTGTGTGAAATGGTAAGGGGGTACAAAAGTACCCCTACCATTTCACTAAAAAACTGTCAAAAAATGTTAAAAATGACAAGAGACAGTTTTTGACAATTCCTTTATTTAAATGCTTCTTCTTTCTTCTATCTTCCTTCATCTTCTTCTTCTTCTTCTGGTTCTTCTGGCTCTTCTGGTTCTTCCACCGGCATTCTCGTCCAGCATCTCCTCCACGGCGTCTTCTATCTTCTTCTCCTCGGGCCGCTCCGCACCCATGGCATGGGGGGAGGCTCCCGCTCTTCTCTTCATCCTCTTCTCTTCTTCCTCTTCATCTTCTTCTTTTCTTCTCTTCTTCTCTTCTTTATTTTCTCCTCCGGGCCGCTCTGCATCCATGCTGGCATGGAGGGAGGCTCCCGCTGTGTGACGGCGTCTCCTCTTCTGACGGTTCTTAAATAACGGGGGTCGGGGCCACCCGGTGACCCCGCCCCCTCTGACGCACGGGACATGATTGGACTTCCCTGTGGCATTCCCCGTGATGTCACAGGGAAGTCCCGTCAAGTCACCGTGCGTCAGAGGGGGGCAGGGTCACCGGGTGGCCCCGCCCCCCGTTATTTAAGAACCGTCAGACGAGGAGACGCCGTCACACAGCGAGAGCCTCCCTCCATGCCAGCATGGATGTGGAGCGGCCCGGAGAAGAAAATGAAGAAGAGAAGAAGAGAAGAAAAGAAGAAGATGAAGAGAAGAGCAGGAGCCTCCCCCCATGCCATGGGTGCAGAGCGGCCTGAGGAGAAGAAAATAGAAGACGCCGCAGAGGAGATGCTGGACAAGAACGCCGGAGGAAGAACCAGAAGAGCCAGAAGAACCAGAAGAAGAAGATGAAGGAAGATAGAAGAAAGAAGAAGCATTTAAATAAAGGAATTGTCAAAAACTGTCTCTTGTCATTTTTAACATTTTTGACAGTTTTTTAGTGAAATGGTAGGGGTACTTTTGTACCCCCTTACCATTTCACACGGGGGGCCGGGATCTGGGGGTCCCCTTGTTAAAGGGGGCTTCCAGATTCCGATAAGCCCCCCGCCCGCAGACCCCCACAACCACCGGCCAGGGTTGTGGGGATGAGGCCCTTGTCCTCATCAACATGGGGACAAGGTGTTTTGGGGGGCTACCCCAAAGCACCCTCCCAATGTTGAGGGCATGTGGCCTGGTATGGTTTGGGGGGGCGCTCTCTCATCCCCCCTCTTTTCCTGCGGCCTGCCAGGTTGCGTGCTTGGATAAGGGTCTGGTATGGATTTTTAGGGGGACCCCACGCCGTTTTTTTTGTTTTTTTTGGCCCAGGGTTCCCCTTAAAATCCGTACCAGACCTGAAGGGTCTGGTATTGAATTTAGGGGGACCCCCACGTCATTTTTTTTTTAAATTTTGGCCGGGGTTCCCCTTAATATCCATACCAGACCTGAAGGGCCTGGTATGGAATTTAGGGGGACCCCCACGTCATTTTTAAAAAAAATTTTGGTTCGGGGTTCCCCTGTGGGGAATTCCCATGCCGTTTTTATCAATGAACTTCTATGAGTATTGTCGGACCGGCAATGCAATAGCCGCGAGTAGTTTTAAATGGCTTTTTTCCTTCGAAATGTCATTTTGCTGTCAGACTGTTCTAAACACAGGAAACATGCGTCCCTTTACAGGCATACTATAGACACCCCCCAGCTACGAAATTTAAAGGGATATTACACTTTTATTGTTTGACTTTAAGCATTATTAAAATCACTGCTCCTGAAAAAACTGCCGTTTTTAAAACTTTTTTTGCATTGATCCATGTCCCCTGGGGCAGGACCCAGGTCCCCAAACACTTTTTATGACAATAACTTGCATATAAGCCTTTAAAATTAGCACTTTTTTTTTTTGAAATTTAAAGTTTTTTATTGTATTTTTAAAATGAGAAAAAGAAAAATACAGAAACATCGCCAATTGGGCATACCCTGGCGTCTTGGTGTGTACATAAACGGCAGTGAGAGAAGAGCTTATTAAGTGTAGTTTTAATTGGTCTAAGGCAAAAATAATCGAAGAACAGTAAGTAATCAAGTATACTACAAATAACTATGGTAGCCTAAAGTATTTCTGTAATAATAGGTTAAGTATTGAGTGGGGGGAACACCCGTGTACAACCTATATCACGGTGTGACATTGTAACCTATATAACATGTTTTAGTAAAGTGTCCGAGAGGTTGTAATAAGATAGGGGGGGTGGTATATAAGCTGGCCTCTTAGAGGTTGGACTATTACGACAGTGGTGTGCTTCTAGAGTCCAGAATCCAAGGGTGCCAGTTTCTGTTAAAGCGCTTGATGGACATATTGGCTTTGGCAAAAGAGAATTCCATCTGAAAGTGTTGGTTAAGTATGTTGATGGTATCTTTAAGAGCTGGCGGGTCTGTTGATTTCCATTTTCTTGCGATTGTTAGTCTTGCGGCAATAAGAATATGTGTGAGTATTGTTTGCTGATGGGTGGGCATCGTTGGGATTGAGAGTCCTAGGAGTAGGTCAAGCGGGGACAAAGATTGGGATGTACCACAGATAGCTTCAATTAGGTTGTGTATTTGTCTCCAGAAATTTTTAACTGGTTGGCATTCCCACCATATGTGTGAGAGAGATCCAATGTGAGTACATCCCCTCCAACAGCTCGGGGAGGTGTTCGGGTAGATTTTCGCCAACCTTTCTGGGGTGAAGTACCATTTGTGAAAAAGTTTCTGTGTTGCTTCCCAGTGATTAATGCAGTGCGACAGGCGTAAGGGCATTGTGAGGGCCTTTAGCCATTGTGTATCTGAAACCGGTTGGTCTGATAGTGAGGACCAGTACTGTACGGAAGACGCCAGATGGTTAGTAGTTGGTTTGGTGAGTAGCTTGTACATAAACGAGATTCCTTTGGACGTGGGTATAGCTATATTGTAGAATTTGAGTATTGGGAGTGAGACATCGTCTGAGGATGTCCAGGAAATTTTTGACAGGCTAGATCTAATCCTTAAGTAGAGGAAGAACGTGTGTTTGGATAGTCCGTATTTTTGCTTTAATTGCTCAAATGAGAGGAGGGTTGATGACGAAAAGAGCATACCTAAATGGGTGATGCCGACTTTTGTCCATTCTGAAAGAGGTAAGTCCGGGGAAACGAGGTGTAATGCCTCCGTGGGTATTGCTGTCAAAGTGTCCTTTGATATCCCTCCTTTGATTTGTAGTATTGAAGTCCAAATTCTTGTGGCGGATGTGATAGTGTCAAGAGGGTATCTTTTGGGGTGGGGGTTGAGCCAGAGTGCGGCTAGGAAGTTTTTAGGATCCGTGGGTAGTAGGTTGGTTTCGATTTGTTTCCAGGTTGTGTGATGTTTGTCTGACCACCAGGTTTTCAGTTGGTCCAGGATAGTTGCTCGGTGGTAGGCTTGAATGTCTGGGACACCCAGTCCTCCATGTTGAACTGGAGTTGTGAGTATGCCTTTTTTTATTCTAGGTCTCTTTTGTTGCCAAGTGAAGCCGTTGATGATTCCTTGGATTTTCTTTATTTGATTTTGCGTTAGAGGGAGAGGTAATGTACGGAAAAAATATAGGACATGGGGAAGTAGATACATTTTTGTCTGCGCTATCCTACCAGCCCAGGAAGCTGGATAAAATTAGCACTTTTGATTATTCATGTTCGTGTCCCATAGACTTTAACGGTGTTCGCGTGTTTGAACGAACTTTTTTCCTGTTCGCATGTTCTGGTGCGAACCGAACAGGGGGGTGTTCGGCTCATCCCTAATTGGGATAAGATTAGGAGAGTTTAGCCTGATATTAGTGTTTTGGTCTTGTGTTTTGTCTTTCAGCAAATATGAAACAATTCAAAGACCCTGAATTCATGGGCCAGTTCATAGACAGATACAGGGATATGAGAAATTTGTGGGAGGTTAAAAACCCCTTATATCGCAATAAACCAGCTAGGAAGGCATCGCTGGAGAAACTGCTGCAATTTGTGAAGAGGCAGGTCCCCGATGCAGACATCCAGTTTGTGGAGATGAAAATTGGTAGCTTGAGAAGCACATATAGGAAGGAGCTTAATAAGGTCCAGGCTTTCATGAGATCAGGAGCTGCAGCAGAGGTTGTATACGTACCCAGTCTGTGGTACTACAACAGGATGCGGTTTCTGGAAGACCAGATGGAAGCCAGGGAATCACTTTCTATACTTCCATCCACCCTTCCCTCAGCCCTTCACCTCAACCCCATCTGAGGATTCCAAGGATCAACCTGGGCCTTCCATCCTGGAAGAAGTTGAGGAGCCCAGCTGGAGCCAGGTATAGTAGTTTTTAAAATATTTATTGTCCAAAAATGATTGTTGTTAACTAGATGTTATTATTGCTAACAAATTAATGATTTAACAAAAAGTGTTTGACATATCAATAGATAGTAGGGGCCAAAAATGATTGGGACAAGAATGAAAAATGCTGAGGTCAGAATGATAGTCTTTTCTATTTATTAACATTCAATTTGCAACAGTCATAAGCTGAAAACTGTGTGTGATTGATGAACCAAAAACTAAAACTATGTCCCTTTTCATACACAGGAAGACCTCAGCCAAGAAGAGGCTCTGGAATGTGGCAGACAGGACGAGGCTCTGGAATGTGGCAAACAGGAGGAGGCGGGGGTAAGTGTCAGCCAGGAGGTGGCCAGGCCCTGGATCCTCACCCAATCCCAGGTGCCTCCTCTCCGCCTTAAAACAAAAAGGGTCAGGAAGGGTAGTAACATGGAGGAGGCAGCACTGGGCCTCAGTAAGGACGCTAATGCGGCCCTGAAAAGCCCCCCCCATGGTGAAGAGGCCTATGGCTGCTATGTAGCTACTAAATTGCAGCAAATGGAGGAGGGCCAATGCTTCAGATGTGAGAAATGTATTTTTGAGGCCATTCAGAAGGGGTTGAGTGGCCAAATAAGTAATAACATGCACTTATATATGCTCGCCCATCCTCCTCCTCCGCCTCCTGCCACAAGTCCACCTCCAGAGCCATAGCCTCCAAGGAAGGCTGCAGGGAAGGCTGCAGGAAAGCATGGAGGGAAGGCTGCAGGGAAGGCAAGAAAGTGATGGCCTGGGTTCAGTCTGGTCTGACAGATGACGCAGGCTGTCGTAGTACCATAGCCTAGGGACATATATGTCATCTGCTGCTGTTCATGATCTCTGGGAGTCCAGGACCAGATTGTGCTCCCCATTATATGGACTTCTCAAGCTACCAATTTTATTTTCAAAATAGTTGATGTGTGCCCTGGGGTAGAAAGGCTTTGCAAATTCCAGCAGTTTCTCCAGCGTTGCCTTCCTCTTTATTTTGTTATCAGCCAGAATAAATGGAGATTTTTTTTATATGAAAATACTTGCCTGTGTGTTTTTCTTCAAATAGGGCAGTTTGTGAGTAGGCAGGTACATTTCAAAAATACAATGTCAAATTAACAAGGGACACCAACCTCCTTGAGCTTTAAAAATACAAGATAATAATGTTGTTGTGTAAACTTGACACACACAAAAAAAATATTATGGAGATGACTAGAAAATAATTTCAAAATATTCCAAAAAAAAGGAGTTCTTGATTAAAAAAAAATAAAATGACAATAAAAAATAATTCCAAACATTATTTTACGGAAATCTGGCTTTAAAAACAAAAAAGATTATTCATGAGATCACGAGAAATAATAAAGAAAGAAGTTTGTGAGAACTCTGTGTGAATATGAGCAGCAAAACAACTTCATTCTTCTAGCATTATAAAGAAGAAGAGAATGCGCTGCATTAAACTATTTAAAACATTTCAGCGTGACGAATGTGCCATCTCCATTACGAACGGTAATTTTACCAGACCGAGCACTTCCGTCTTGTACTAGAATTTGAGCATGCATGAGTTTTTGCACATCGGAATTGCATACACACGAACGCATTTTTCGATAGGAACTTTTTCCGACCAAAAAATTGAGAACCTGCTCTCAATCTTTTGCTGAGAGCAAAAGTCCGATGGAGCATACACACGGTCGCATTTTCCGATCAAAAGCTCTAATTGGTCTTTTGCTGGTCGAATTTCCGATTGTGTGTACGCAGCATTATATTGCATATTACTTTTAATATGCATGTTATGGTTCCCATATGAACCTCTGCCCTCAAACGCATCTGATCAACTCGAGGTTTGATTAGATGCTTTACAAGCCGGTAAGGGCTTGTAAACAACAAATTGAAACTGGAAGTAGCAACATCTTCCAGTTTATGGCGAGGAAGGGTGGGTACGGATGTTTCTGCCTTTCCTCTGTGAACAGCCCAACAGGCAGGTTGCAGAGGTCTTGAGCTCCCCGATCACACTAGAGAGCCCAGGAACGGTGATGGAGAGTGCCATTCCGCACCCTGTAGAAGTGATTGGGCAGTTGTAGAGCTACTCAGATCACTTCTAGAGGATGCCCATACCATCTGAAAAAATGATACCAGAATCATGGTTGCAGCTGCAATCATGACCCTGGCATCACTGCTTTCTGACGAGGATATTAATATACAACCCGGTCAGGAAGCATTTAACCACTCAAGGACCGAGCCTCTTTCTGAGATTTTGTGTTTACAAGTTAACCACTTGCCGACCGCCTCACGCCGATATACGTCGGCAGAATGGCACGGGCAAGCAGAATCACATACCCGTACGTGATCTGCCTCCCACGGGCGGGGGGTCCGATCGGACCCCCCCGGTGCCCAAGGCGGTCGGCTTGTGACTGGGAGACCATCTGTTCATGGCCCCCCCCTCGCGATTGCTCCCAGCCAATGAGAATCTTCCTTTGCTGCTGTATGCTAAACAGCAGCAAAGGAAATGATGTCCTCTCTCCTCGGCTCGGTATTTTCCGTTACGGCGCCGAGGAGAGAAGACATCACTGTGAGTGTAAAACACAAACACACTCAGTAGAACATGCCAGGCACACATTACACCCCCGATCCCCCCCGCTCCCCCCCGATCACCCCCCAATCACCCCTCCCCCCGTCACACTGACACCAAGCAGTTTTTTTTTTTTTTCTGATTACTGCATGGTGTCAGTTTGTGACAGTTACTGTGTTAGGGCAGTTAGTGTTAGCCCCCTGTAGGTCTAGGATACCCCCCTAACCCCCCTAATAAAGTTTTAACCCCTTGATCACCCCCCGTCACCAGTGTCGCTAAGCGATCATTTTTCTGATCGCTGTATTAGTGTCACTGGTGACGCTAGTTAGGGAGCTAAATATTTAGGTTTGCCGTCAGCGTTTTATAGCGACAGGGACCCCCATATACTATCTAATAAATGTTTTAACCCCTTGATTGCCCCCTAGTTAACCCTTTCACCACTGATCACCGTATAACTGTTACGGGTGACGCTGGTTAGTTCGTTTATTTTTTATAGTGTCAGGGCACCCGCCGTTTATTACCGAATAAAGGTTTAGCCCCCTGATCGCCCGGCGGTGATATGCGTTGCCCCAGGCAGCGTCAGAGTAGCGCCAGTACCGCTAACACCCATGCACGCAGCATACGCCTCCCTTAGTGGTATAGTATCTGAACGGATCAATATCTGATCCGATCAGATCTATAATAGCGTCCCCAGCAGTTTAGGGATCCCAAAAACGCAGTGTTAGCGGGATCAGCCCAGATACCTGCTAGCACCTGCGTTTTTCCCCTCCGCCCGGCCCAGCCCAGCCCACCCAAGTGCAGTATTGATCGATCACTGTCACTTACAAAACACTAAACGCATAACTGCAGCGTTCGCAGAGTCAGGCCTGATCCCTGCGATCGCTAACAGTTTTTTGGGTAGCGTTTTGGTGAACTGGCAAACACTAGCCCCAAGCAGCGTCAGGTTAGCGCCAGTACCGCTAACACCCACGCACGCACCGTACACCTCCCTTAGTGGTATAGTATCTGAACGGATCAATATCTGATCCGATCAGATTTATACTAGCGTCCCCAGCAGTTTAGGGTTCCCAAAAACGCAGTGTTAGCGGGATCAGCCCAGATACCTGCTAGCACCTGCGTTTTGCCCCTCCGCCCGGCCCAGCCCAGCCCACCCAAGTGCAGTATCGATCGATCACTGTCACTTACAAAACACTAAACGCATAACTGCAGCGTTCGCAGAGTCAGGCCTGATCCCTGCGATCGCTAACAGTTTTTTGGTAGCGTTTTGATGAACTGGCAAACACTAGCCCCAAGCAGCGTCAGGTTAGTGCCAGTACCGCTAACACCCACGCACGCACCGAACACCTACCTTAGTGGTATAGTATCTGAACGGATCAATATCTGATCCGATCAGATCTATACTAGCATCCCCAGCAGTTTAGGGTTCCCAACAAAAACGCAGCGTTAGTGGGATCAGCCCAGATACCTGCTAGCACCTGCGTTTTGCCCCTCCTCCCGGCCCAGCCCAGCCCACCCAAGTGCAGTATCGATCGATCACTGACACTTACAAAACACTAAACGCATAACTGCAGCGTTCGCAGAGTCAGGCCTGATCCCTGCGATCGCTAACAGTTTTTTTGGTAGCGTTTTGGTGAACTGGCAAGCACCAGCGGCCTAGTACACCCCGGTCATAGTCAAACCAGCACTGCAGTAACACTTGGTGACGTGGCGAGTCCCATAAGTGCAGTTCAAGCTGGTGAGGTGGCAAGCACAAGTAATGTTCCGCTGCCACCAAAAAGACAAACACAGGCCCCTCGTGCCCATAATGCCCTTCCTGCTGCATTCGCCAATCCTAATTGGGAACCCACCGCTTCTGCAGCACCCGTACTTCCCCCATTCACATCCCCAACCAAATGCAGTCGGCTGCATGAGAGGCATTTTTATGTCCTCCCGAGTACCCCTACCCAACGAACCCCCCCACAAAAAGATGTCGTGTCTGCAGCAAGCGCGGATATAGGCGTGACACCCGCTATTATTGTCCCTACTGTCCTGACAATCCTAGTCTTTGCATTGGTGAATGTTTTGAACGCTATCATGCACTAGTTATTAGCGTAGGGTACAGCATTGCACAGACTAGGCAAACTTTCACAGGGTCTCCCAAGATGCCATCACATTTTGAGAGACCCGAACCTGGAACTGGTTACAGTTATAAAAGTTAGTTACAAAAAAAAGTGTAAAAAAAGAAAAAAAAACACAAACAAAAATATAAAATAAAAAAAAATAGTTGTCGTTTTATTGTTCTCTCTCTCTCTCTCTCTCTCTCTCTCTCTCTCTCTCTCTCTATTCTCTCTCTATTGTTCTGCTCTTTTTTACTGTATTCTATTCTGCAATGTTTTATTGTTATTATGTTTTATCATGTTTGCTTTTCAGGTAAGCAATTTTTTATACTTTACCATTTACTGTGCTTTATTGTTAACCATTTTTTTGTCTTCAGGTACACCATTCACGACTTTGAGTGGTTATACCAGAATGATGCCTGCAGGTTTAGGTATAATCTTGGTATCATTCTTTTCAGCCAGCAGTCGGCTTTCATGTAAAAGCAATCCTGTCAGCTATTTAGCCTCTAGACTGCTTTTACAAGCAGTGGGAGGGAATGCCCCCCCTCCCCTACCGTCTTCCGTGTTTTTCTCTGGCTCTCCTGTCTCAACAGGGAACCTGAGAATGCAGCTGGTGATTCAGCCAGCTGACCATAGAGCTGATCAGAGACCAGAGTGGCTCCAAACATGTCTATGGCCTAAGAAACCAGAAGCTACGAGCATTTCATGACTTAGATTTCGCCGGATGTAAACAGCGCCTTTGGGAAATTGGGGAAGCATTTTATCACACCGATCTTGGTGTGGTCAGATGCTTTGAGGGCAGAGGAGAAATCTAGGGTCTAATAGACCCCAATTTTTTCAAAAAAGAGTACCTGTCATTACCTATTGCTATCATAGGGGATATTTACATTCCCTGAGATAACAATAAAAATGATTTAAAAAAAAATATGAAAGGAACAGTTTAAAAATAAGATAAAAAAGCAAAAAAATAATAAAGAAAAAAAAAAAAAAAAAAAAAAAAAAAAGCACCCCTGTCCCCCCCTGTTCTCGCGCACGCAAGCGTCGGTCTGGCGTCAAATGTAAACAGCAATTGCACCATGCATGTGAGGTATCACCGCGAAGGTCAGATCGAGGGCAGTAATTTTAGCAGTAGACCTCCTCTGTAAATCTAAAGTGGTAACCTGTAAAGGCTTAAAAATGTATTTATTTTGCTCCCACTGCACGTTTGTGCACAATTTTAAAGCATGTCATGTTTGGTATCCATGTACTCGGCCTAAGGTCATCTTTTTTATTTCATCAAATATTTGGGCAATATAGTGTGTTTTAGTGCATTCAAATATAAAAAAGTGTGTTTTTTCCCCAAAAAATGCGTTTGAAAAATCGCTGCGCAAATACTGTGTGAAAAAAAAAAATGAAACACCCACCATTTTAATCTGTAGGGCATTTGCTTTAAAAAAATATATAATGTTTGGGGGTTAAAAGTAATTTTCTTGCAAAAAAAAAATAATTTTTTCATGTAATCAAAAAGTGTCAGAAAGGGCTTTGTCTTCAAGTGGATAGAACAGTGGGTGATGTGTGACATAAGCTTCTAAATGTTGTGCATAAAATGCCAGGACAGTTCAACCCCCCCCAAATGACACCATTTTGGAAAGTAGACACCCCAAGCTATTTGCTGAGAGGCATGTCGAGTCCATGGAATATTTTATATTGTGACACAAGTTGCGGGAAAGAGACAAATTTTTTTTTTTTTTTTGCACAAAGTTGTCACTAAATGATATATTGCTCAAACATGCCATGGGAATATGTGAAATTACACCCCAAAATACATTTTGTTGCTTCTCCTGAGCATGGGGATACCACATGTGTGAGACCTTTTTGGAGCCTAGCCTCATACGGGACCCCGAAAACCAAGCACCGCCTTCAGGCTTTCTAAGGGCGTAAATTTTTGATTTCACTCTTCACTGCCTATCACAGTTTCAGAGGCCATGGAATGCCCAGGTGGCACAAACCCCCCCAAATGACCCCATTTTGGAAAGTAGACACTCCAAGCTATTTGCTGAGAGGTATAGTGAGTATTTTGCAGACCTCACTTTTTGTCACAAAGTTTTGAAAATTGAAAAAAGAAAAAATTTTTTTTTTTCTTGTCTTTCTTCATTTTCAAAAACAAAGGAGAGCTGCAAAATACTCACCATGCCTCTCAGCAAATAGCTTGGGGTGTCTACTTTCCAAAATGGGGTCATTTGGGGGGTTGTGCACCTGGGCATTCCATGGCCTCTGAAACTGTGATAGGCAGTGAAGAGTAAAATCAAAAATTTACACCCTTAAAAATCCTGAAGGCGGTGATTGGTTTTCGGGGCCCCGTACGTGGCTAGGCTCCTAAAAAGTCCCACACATGTGGTATCCCCATACTCAGGAGAAGCAACTAAATGTATTTTGGGGTGCAATTCCACATATGCCCATGGCCTGTGTGAGCAATATATCATTTAGTGACAACTTTGTGCAAAAAAAAAAAAAAAATTGTCACATTCCAGCATTTTGTGTCAAAATATAAAATATTCCATGGACTCAACATGCCTCAAAGCAAATAGCTTGGGGTGTCTACTTTACAAAATTGGGCCATTTGGGGGGGGGGGGTTATGCCATCTGGGCATTTTATGGCCTTCAAAACTGTGATAGGTAGTGAGGAGTAAAATCAAAAATTTAAGCCCTTAGAAATCCTAAAGGCAGTGATTGGTTTTCGGGGGCCCCGTACGCGGCTAGGCTCCCAAAAAGTCCCCCACATGTGGTATCCCCGTACTTAGGAGAAGCAGCTAAATACATTTTGGGGTGCAATTCCACATATGCCCATGGCCTGTGTGAGCAAAATATCATTTAGTGACAACTTTTTGTAATTTTTTTTTTTTGTCATTATTCAATCACTTGGGACAAAAAAAATTAATATTGAATGGGCTCAACATGCCTCTCAGCAATTTCCTTGGGGTGTCTACTTTCCAAAATGGGGTCATTTGTGGGGGTTTTATACTGTCCTGACATTTTAGCACCTCAAGAAATGACATAGGCAGTCATAAATTAAAGGCTGTGTAAATTCCAGAAAATGTACCTTAGTTTGTAGGCGCTATAACTTTTGCGCAAACCAATAAATATACACTTATTGACATTTTTCTTACCAAAGACATGTGGTCAAATACATTTTGGCCTAAATGTATGACTAAAATTGAGTTTATTGGATTTTTTTTATAACAAAAAGTAGAAAATATCATTTTTTTTCAAAATTTTCAGTCTTTTTCCGTTTATAGCGCAAAAAATAAAAATGGCAGAAGTGATCAAATACCATCAAAAGAAAGCTCTATTTGTGGGAAGAAAAGGACGCAAATTTCGTTTGGGAACAGCATTGCATGACCGTGCAATTAGCAGTTAAAGCGATGCAGTGCCAAATTGTAAAAAGTGCTCTGGTCAGGAAGGGGGTAAATCCTTCCGGGGCTGAAGTGGTTAAAAACAGTTTTTTTTGCTAGAAAATTACTTAGAACCCTCAAACATTATATTTTTTTCTAACACCCTAGAGAATAAAATGGCGTTCGTTGCAATACTTTCTGTCACACCGTATTTGCGCAGCAGCCTTACAAGTGCACTTTTAAAAAAAAAAATACACTTTTTAAACATAAAATAAGACAACAGTAAAGTTAGCCCAATTTTGTTTCATATTGTAAAAGATAATGTTACGCCGAGTAAATTGACACTCAACATGTCACGCTTCAAAATTGCGCCCACTCGTGGAATGGCGACAAACTTTTACCCTGAAAAATCTCCATAAGCAATGTTTAACCACTTCAATACCAGGCACTTAGACACCTTCCCGCCCAGCCCAATTTTCACCTTTCAGCGCTGTTGCAGTTTGAATGACAATTTCGCGGTCATGCTACACTGTACCCAAACAAATTTTTTATCATTTTGTTCCCACAAATAGAGCTTTCTTTTGGTGGTATTTGATCACCTCTGCGGTTTTTATTTTTTGCGCAACAAATAAAAAAAGACCTAAAATTTAAAAAAAAAACAAGTTTTTCTTCGTTTCTGTTAAATTTTTTTGTAAATAAGTACGCTTTCTCCTTCAATAATGGGCACTGATATGGCTGCACTGATGGGCACTGATACGACGGCACTGATGGGCACCGATGAGGTGGCACCAATGAGGTGGCACTAACGGGCACTGATGATGGGCACTGATAGGCGGCACTGATGGGCACTCATAGGTGGCACCGATGGGCACACATAGGCAGCACTGATGGGCACTCGTAGGTGGCATTGATTGGTATATATGGGTGGCACTGATGGGTACTTATGTGTGGCACTGATGTGTGGCACTGATGGGCACTGATAGGTGGGCACTGATGGGCACAGATGGGCACAGATGGGCAATGACAGGTGGCACCGATGGGCAATGACAGGTGGCACCGATGGGCAATGACAGGTGGCACTGATAAAGCATTGCTGGGCAGATCTGGGCATTGCTGGGCAGATCATTGACATAATAGTGCCAATCAGTGCCCATTTGTGGGCACTGATTGGCACAGATTGGGCACATGTGGATGGCCATGGGGTACATACCTGGCCATCCGCGTTGCCCCTTCCCTGGTGGTCCTAGTGGCATCCCTGGTGGTCCAGTGGGGTGATCTGAGGGGGGGCTGCGCTGATAAACAATCAGCGCAGACCCCCCCTGCCAGGAGAGCCACCGATCGGCTCTCCTCTACTTGCATCTGTCAGACGCGAGTGAGGAAGAGCCGATCAACGGCTCTTCCTATTGACAGCGTGATCAGCCGTGATTGGACATGGCTGATCACGTGGTAAAGAGCCTCCGCCGGAGGCTTTTTACCAAGATCAGTGTAGCGGTGTGTCAGACTGACACACCGCTCCACCGATCGCCGTGATGCGTGCCCCCGGGGGCGCGCTGCGGCATGTTATCCTGCTGGATATCATATGACGTCCAGTCAGGATAACAGAACCACTTCCCGGACGTCAATCCGCTATAGGGCGGGCGGGAAGTGGTTAAAAAATTCTACAGGTCGCATGTCTTGAGTTACAGAGGAGGTCTAGGGCTATAACTCGTATACAAATATTGATGCGATCTAATCAAAAATAACCTTGTGCACAACTACTAAGATATATTGTGAAAACGCCAAAAATTACAAATAAATGTGAACAATGTGTCAGCACTCATCAATTAACACTTT
This sequence comes from Aquarana catesbeiana, assembly GCF_042186555.1. Taxonomy (NCBI): domain Eukaryota; kingdom Metazoa; phylum Chordata; class Amphibia; order Anura; family Ranidae; genus Aquarana; species Aquarana catesbeiana. Next base: position 551,270,245 of record NC_133327.1, read on the forward strand.
GGTGAGAAATAAATAATGACAGCTAGGATAATATATAAAATATGAATTAATATGCGACTAAAAAGGAATATATCCTCTAATAAGAGCAATAATCACCAAGTAAAATAATCTCTAATAAGGGCAATAATCACCAATTGATTCCACAGTCATTTATTAAGGCATCGTGATGGTTTTGAACTTTAGAGTGTTAATTTCCAGCCTGAGCATCAGCCTGCACTGCTCAAAGATTCCGGAATATCTTTTTTTCAGGTTTAGGAAGAATGATGGTTTGCGCTTAGTTTCAATTGTTTTCACACAGACAGGTCATGTAAAAAAGAAACAAAAGTATCATTGTGCAGAGATCAACAAAGAATGCAGCCAAGGGTAACACAGAGACCAACACACTTACATATCCTGGCATGTGTTAAGGCATGAAGGGAAAAACAGTCAGTCGCTACGAGCGCAACTCCTCCAAAAGCCGCTGCTGCTGTACTAAGATCTCGTAACAGCAGTGCTTGTCACTAGCTCCTCCCACGCATTACGTCACAGACCATGTGACTTTCTCAAGGTTCCTTGAGAAAGTCACGTGATATTCCGGAATCTTTGAGCAGTGCAGGCTGATGCTCGGGCTGGAAATTAACGCTCTAAAGTTCAAAACCGTCATGATGCCTTTATAAATGACTGTGGAATCAATGGGTGATGATTGCCCTTATTAGAGATTATTTAACTTGGTGATTATTGCTCTTATTAGAGGATACATTCCTTTCCAGTTGCATATTAATTCATATTTTATATATTATTCTATCATTATTTATTTCTCACCAAAGTGTAAATTGATGAGTGCTGACACATTGTTCACATTTATTTGTAATTTTTGGCGTTTTCACAAAATTTTAGTAGTTGTGCACAAGTTTATTTTTGATTAGAGTGCATCAATATTTGTATACTATCCTTAATTGGTGCCTGAAACACTTTTCTGATTGATTGCAGCTTAATTCTTTTATTATTCTTTTTTTCATGTCACTTTACTATTTCCTATTTATCTTATCTCAGCGCTTGAGTATTTTACACATTCATTTGATATTTCAACTATCACTGAAACACTTTTTGATTGATTGCAGTGGTATTTTTAATTATTTCTCCTTTTTTTTGCATTTGTTTTCATTTATTCCATTTCAGCGCTTGAGTATTTCATTTTACACATTTCTAGGGCTATAATTATTGCTCTCACTTTAAAAAAAAGCATGACATAAAAAAAAGCATGATAGGACCTCTTGAATATTAGATCTGGTGACAAAAAGACCTCAGATCTCATATTTACACTAAAATGCAATAAATAATAAAATAAGAATGTTGTTTAAAAAAATAAATAAAATGTCTTTTAAAGAGCTTTGGGTGTAAGTGACATTTTTTACATCGCTAACGCCCTGCAATAGTATTGTTAGGGGGCCATCTTCCCCTCACTCGTCTCCATACCTAACAGGACACACGACCCGATCACCTCCGCCGCTGCCGGCAGCTCCGGTAAGCGGCGGAGGGCACTGGAGCATGGCGGGGGGCCCTCTCCCACCACCGATAAAAGTGATCTTGCGGTGAATCCGCCGCAGAGACCACTTTTATCTGAGAGCGGACCACCCACTGAAGAAGAGGATACCTGGGTTATGGTATTTAGCTGCTGCCATAACAATGATATCCCTCTTCAAAGTACCGAAGTATAACGACGGCGGGTGGTCCGTAAGTGGTTTACGATGCCCTCAGCATGCTTTAGCTAAACACATTGAGCACAATAAAATAAATATTCCTCCAGTAAACTATTTTTTAAAATTCTTACTCCAGCATTTGCAATCCACAACTTTCAATGCTGCTGGCTCCTGCTCTTTCAGCACTGCTTCCCTGAACTTCCAGTCTTCGCAGGAAATAATTAACAGTGTACAGGTAAATCTCCAGCCAGTCTGTTAGCTTGAAGAAGGAAAGAGGAGGAGGAAGGAGCAGTGCCTTGCAATCCTAGGCTACAGGGTTGTCTGTTTCTATTTTTTCAAACAGTGTAGGAAAACACAAATTTGGTCCCTGCATGCAAGAGTGACTCCATAGGATGCTGCAAGAAAAGGGAGCCACCCTGAAACAGAAAACCTGGGGCAACATTCATGGCACTAGCTTAAGCTAGTATATAGGCGTGTATTAAAAGATAAAGAAGCTACATACTCATTAAGTGATTAAAGTAGTTAACTCACCAGCTCACTGATGGATACTGATGAGGCTGCACTAATGGGCACTGATGAGGCTGCACTGATGGACACTGGCGAGGCTGCACTGAAGTCCACTGATGAGGTGGCACTGAGGAGGTGGCACTGACAAGCTGCACTGATGGGCACTGATGAGGAGGCATTGACAAAGCTGAACTGAGGAGGAGGTACTGGTGAGCACTGATAGGTGGCACTGGTGGGCACTGATAAGTTGCATCAATGGGCACTGATTTGCAATGTACTCACTGTGCCCGGTAAAACTTGCCATTTATTGTCTCTCTTTTCCTCACACACAAACACGTGTGAGGAAAGCAATGACAATACTTGGCAAGTCTGTTTACATGTGACCAGCTGTGATTGGACACAGCTGATCACATGATAAAGGGCCACTGTGATTGTCCCTTTACCCGGATCTGTGACACAGCAGTCACAGAGCGGGCCCAATGCGCACCCCAAGAGCAGGAGGCGTGCACATGGGATGATGTCCATGGACGTCCTCCAGAACTGGAGAGCCGAGCTGTAGCCGTCTTTTGGTTATAGCACAGGCGGATCCAATTAATAATAATATTGAAGAAAATATATTATTTATACACTATATACTTTCTATTGCTCCCTTTTTAAATTCATATGTAACAATTTGAACTCTTACTGTTACAAAAAAGGTTTATTGTCTTACAGACCAGGATTGGATACATCAAGGGGAGTAAATTCCCTTATTATCATATTGTTAGGTTATATAAACAGGTCCTTTTCCTTCTTTTAAGTTTTCAAATATATTTGAAAGACAAAATGAATATGGTATAGTATAAAAACTACAGAATATTAAGTATACAAATAAAATTAAAGCCAAGTTTACCTATCTTTTTTTTTCTAGAGAAGACTTGATGGCCAATTTACAGTGGAGACCACTATCCACAGACACCGCAGTGCTTACTGTATAATTAATAAAATGCAGATTGTGCCACAGAGCATGTGGTGTTCCATGGCCCCGTGGACTGTTCTCTGTGTAACACTAAAGAGAGCACTACGTGATTGGTGGAGAGGTCAATCACATGACTTTGGCAGATCATGTGTCCAAGTTTTCTTTTCTATCAATTGATACCAATGAAGTTTACTTGCTTTGGTGTCCTGAAGCAAGCAAAGCACTACATACAAGTGTAAAGCATATTTCTGTGCTTTATAAATATAAATATATATATATTTTTTTTAAGTATATCTGCAGTGAGCTGCTATATGATTTGGCCCCATAAACAGGTAGTGGGATATAGCCCTACCACTAAAAATTCACCTCCATAGGCCTTGATCTTATAAATTGTTAGGGCCATACTACTACTATTTAAATTTGTTCTAGTTTATTAAATAGTGGCAGGTGCATGCTGGTTTATATTTTCACACTATCTTCATGAAAGACTTTTACATTTGCACGCTTTGGATTTTCTTAGCTATCTGGTGACTCTACTCTCATTTCATTGCAATCACACCTTTCAACAAACTGAAGCAAAATAATGATATTACACAGAATGCCTGCAACAGAAAATCAATTTTAAATGCCCGATTTCAGAAATGCCCCTTATAGAAAATATGTTGCCGTGATCTGAACTAGATAAGCATTTCTGAGTTTAGAATGATGTCTTTATATCTGACATCAGTGTTCAAAATGCTGAAACTGAGTGAATGCTTTGCCTTAAGATCAATAAGATGCTGTGACAGAAAGGAAAGAAGAGGAGACATATTAAATTACTTGTCTGATTGAGCACACCAAAAAGCCTGATGTTGATGGCTATATATAAATATATGTTTTAAAGGACCTGTGTCTAATTTCATGAGACAATCATGTATAGATTTTCAGTATATTCATTATTCCAGTAAACTAGCGATTGCAAGTTATTCTTTCAATGATTCTGTCCAGCACAGTGTGCTCACTGTGTTATCATAGTGTGATCATGGTGGTTATGTGAGCTTAAGCCACGCCAGCATCGCAAACCTTTTAAAGTGCTGGGAGGCGCAGGTGCTAAGAGGTTGAGAGGTTAGTTGTTTGTAGATCTCAAGGAAAGTGTAACATGTGTGGTGGTCTTAAAACAAATGATATAGGACTAAATAGATTGCTTAACCGCTTCAGCCCCAGAAGATTCTACCCCCTTCCTGACCAGAGCACTTTTTGCGATTCGGCACTGTGTCGCTTTAACTGACAATTGCGCGGCCGCGCGACGTTGCACCCAAACAAAATGGACGTCCTTTTTTTCCCACAAATAGAGCTTTCTTTTGGTGGTATTTGGTCAACTCTGCGGTTTTTATTTTTTGCGCTATAAACAAAAAAAAGCGACAATTTTGAAAAAAAAAAACACATTATTTTTTACTTTTTGCTATAAGTATCCCCCAAAAATATATAAAAAACAATTTTTTTCCTCAGTTTAGGCCGATATGTATTCTTCTACATATTTTTGGTAAAAAAAAAAAAATCGCAATAAGCGTATATTGATTGGTTTGTTAGTTATAGCAATAATGTAAAAAATCAGGTGTATAAAAATCCGCCCACTCATACACCCAAAAACGCTGCGCTGATGGAAAAAAAACCTTAATCTAAGCTGCTGCTTAAATAATGACAAACATAAAATAAAAAATAAAAATTGATTCACCACAAACTCGCCCCAAGTGAACTCAAAATAGCAGCGCTAAAGTAATCCCTAATCATAAAGTAACATATAGTGAAGAGTGATAAGACAATCAATCAACCAATGATATAACTATATCATATCATCACTCCTCCCCATTAATGTGCATAAAGTGATATGATCAAAAATTCACAAAAAATAGTGCGCAAAACAATTTAAGTGAATAACATAACTGTGCACACAAAATATGATGTATAAAATATATATATATGTGTGAATCAATGTGAATCAATCCACAAAAATATAAAATATATATAAAAAGTGTCCACAAACAATCCAAAATGAATAGTCCAAAAAATATATATATTCCGTGACGTGATACAGTGCAGATCTTCCACTTAAATGAATCTTCCACCGCACCTCTGTGACTGTGAATCCACTCCCCTTAGGTGAATAAACTCACCAGCTTCTTTTGCCCACACTCTCGTGTCAGGGCCACCAAGCCTTTTTCCCACACAGCAAGGGGAAATGAATGATCTCCAATGGTACACCTTTACATCTCCAGAGTGTGATGACAAAGAGCTCTCTCCGCATGAAAAAAGAAAATAATCCAATAGTGCAATAACGTACTGATAATTATTAAAAATAACACACTCCTCCACCATTGAACTCACATCTTTAAAATTCACTGCAAGCCCAAAAATAACACAGCACCGCAAGCTGTCACAGCATCAACTCAAATCAGTAAACCAGTGTATGGTGGTCGCGGCGGACCCAGGTACTGCGCTCTCAAACTACCCGTCTCACCCGATCCCTGGTGTTGATAGGACCAACTTCCACACTTGCTCGTATGGCGCTCCCTGTCACAGCGTCCTACGTCACTAGCGTTCGATTGCCGTGTAGCCACGCCCCGACATGTTTCGTCATGAAGACTTAATCATGGGATTGGCTACACGGCACGGCAATCATTCTTTTATACCCTTAGCTTCCGATCCGAGCGGAAGTTACATTACTGCGCCTGAGTGCTCCCAGTGTCCGATCCGAGCGGAGATCGCATTACTGCGCCTGCGCGTTCCCTGTGTCCCCGCTTGCACCATTTAACACTGTTACAATACAGCGGAACACAAAAAATACCCTTGAGCATCACATTACTACAAACATCAGAACATTTCGTCCTATAATGTTCCTCCCAATATTGTTGCCAACATTTAGTGTTAAGTAGGAAACAGAAAAAACTAAGTAGGATCAATGAACAGATTAACACGTTACGCAGTAAATTAGAACCTATGAATGAGTCTAATCAGCTTAAAGAATTTAATAACACTATGAAAAGGAAGCTTGAAAAAGTGGATAGAGAGACACAAAAGAAAAAGGTTAGGAAGTATAATAGGGACGCAGCTGATTTCAAAAATAATAAAATCTATGCATGGCAGAACCCTGTGGTGAAAACCAAGGAGACTCCTGTGCAGGATAAAAGCAATATGTATACAACCACTGACCCTAAAACCGACCAAAATAAAAGAGTAAGGGTGAAGAGTGGCACTGGTAGAGGTGAACAAAGTGGGAGTGGACAAGCATCTATTAATGCCCCTCTACAACATAGAGAGAATCAATATAATGATCACCACTATTCACCTAGGCCAACCCTACCTTGGAGAGGAAATTATCAATATAATCCTAATCAGGGGGAATGGCGGGGACCCCAATCATATGGAATGAATTATCCTGGGGGAGGTGCCCCAACCCAGGGTCATGATGTATACCAAAATTACCCACCTCTCAATTATGGGGAGGGTAGAAACCCCACTCCCTTATACAATAGGTATCTCCCCCTGGACGAGGAATATCAGGGACAGTATCATCACCAACAGAGCCTGGACCTTTTTTAGGACAGCGAGGGAGGAGGGGGAGGGAAGGGGGGACACCGAGAGGAAAGAATGAACAACAGGGGAGGGAGGAATGCCCCACAGCAATACGTGAACAGGGGAATGGGACCACCACCAAGAAACGAAGGGGATGTCGAGCAGGACAATGTCGACAATCCAAGAAAAAGATTGAGGGACACATAAACACTGGCATATACAATTTAAGTAAGGTGAAATTAAATCCAAAAGAGCAGAATATATTGAATTTGGGTCTTAAATGCGCACCCAAAAAAATGCTGAATAAATTTGAAGTGTATATTGATACACATAAATTTATACGGACTTTGAACATTAAAAAATATTTTTTGAGCCATCCGCTAGCCCCCAGGAGTGATTTGGTATCATCTGTGAGGAAAGTGGACAGTGGCTTAAAGAATAAGTCCGTATTCAATCCCCAAAACTCTGCAATCATTGCATAGAAGTGTTCAAAAATCTGGTGCTGAGTGATATAGAACAGTTAACTGTAAAAGAAAATGTCAACCCAAAATATATAGATGAGGGGATTCGATCTTTGGAAAAAAGGAATAATATTATTGTGCGCCCAGCTGACAAGGGAGGGGGGGTTGTTATCATGGATAAAACTTTTTACCAGGAACAACTCACTAATATGCTAGGGGACCGCTTAACATATGAGAGACTCACTAGTGACCCCACGGAGAGATATAAGGACCAACTCAGTCTATTGGTGGATTGGGGATATGCTATAGGTGCCTTGAACGGGAGAGAAAAGAGATATCTGGTTCCGAGCGCGTGTAGGATTCCAGTAATCTACACGTTGCCTAAAATCCATAAGGATGCCAAATTACCCCCAGTACGTCCTATCGTGAATGGGATAGGATCAGTAACAGCGCGGCTCGGAGAATATCTAGATAAATTTCTCCAACCTAGTGTGAAAATCACTAAGGCATATCTTAAAGACACCTCTGACCTTCTCCAACATCTGAGTGAGGTCTGTCTCAATCCCACGGCCGAGACCTATTTGGTCACGGCCGATGTAGCTTCCCTCTACACGATCATCCAGCATGAGGATGCTTCCCTGTCACTGAACTGGGCACTAAGTAGGAGAGATGACATTCCTGACATGCAGAAGCATTTTTTAGGCCATGCCCTGACCTTCTGCATGCCGCACAATTATTTTTGGTGGAATGGTCATTTTTTCTCTCAGCAGGTTGGCGTGGCTATGGGAGCCAGATATGCTCCCATCCTCGCCAACCTGTTTATGGCCGAGTGGGAAGACAGATATATATTCAGTAAACGACTCAGACTTTATCGAAGGTTCATAGACGACCTCCTATTGATTTGGGAGGGGTCTAGAGAATCTTTGGACGAATTTTTGAGTTATCTTAACACTAATGGGAATAACATCAAATTGGAGGCACATGACATGAGTGTCAACTTCCTCGATGTAACTATTGAGAAAAGAGGGGACTCTCTAGGTACTTATGTATTTTTTTAAACCGGCTGATCGAAACAGTTGTTTGTCCATCCGAAGCGGCCATCACCCGGCTTGGATAAAGAATATTCCAAAGGGCCAAATGTTGAGCATCCGTCGGAACTGTTCAGAACAGGAAAAATACTATACACAGGCCAATATATTAAAGGAGAGATTCATGCAAAAGGGATACTCTGAAGGATCCCTAGATAGTGTTATAGAGCAGGTGGCCAACATTCCAAGGGAAGAGTGCTTAAAAAAAAGAAAAAGAAATACACACCTCCAATGAACATCAGTGGGGATTTGTCTCGAATTTTCATTGTCAATACAAAGAAATTGAAGATATTTTTAAGAAATATTGGTATATTCTTTGTAGAGATCGCCATTTGGGGGAAGTTCTGCCTGAACTCCCTAAGTTCATCTATAGAAGGGCCCCTAGTTTTGGAGATAGGGTGGTGAGAAAGATCCTTGATCCCCCTGGGCGCCCGTCTATAAAGATAGATTTAAATGGTTTCTTCCCATGTAGGAAGTGTATATGCTGCAGAACAGCCAGAATTATTAATAGAGGAATGAAGAGTATCACCAACTACGAAAATGAAACCTTCGAAATAAGGGAGTTCATTACATGCAACTCATCGTATGTGGTGTATTTAATGTGGTGCCCCTGCGGTCTGTTTTATGTTGGGCGCACTAAACGACTTCTAAGGGTGCGGATCTCTGAACACATGTCCAATATTAGAAATGGATTTAAATATCACAGTGTGTCCCTCCATTTCAAATAGAAACATGATCAGGACTCTAGTTTTCTCCAGTTTTGTGGGATTGATATAGTTTACCCTACCTGGAGAGGGTCAAATCGGGTGAGGGATTTATCCCAACGTGAGACCCGATGGATATTCCTGCTCAAGTGTCTTTTTCCGAGGGGCCTCAATATAGAACTGGACCTTAACTGCTTCATCAATGATTATTAGAATATTTTTTTTTTTATATATATATTTTTTTTATATTTATTTTTGTTTATTATTTATTATTTTTTATTTATTTATTTTATTTTTTATTTATATATATATATATATATATTTTTTTTTGATAGTTATCTTTATTATTTTATTTTATTTTATTTTTTATTTTAATTTTATGATTTATTTATTATGTTGATGGTGCAGTGGTGGTTCATGTATATTTTGAGAAGAAGGTATGGTTAGGTATAACCTTTTTAGGGGAAATATCCATTTGGCTTAAGGGAAGTTAGAAGTTATATGCTGGGCTAACGTTATATATCTGTTCGATGATAGGATAGTATTAATGGACTGTTTATTTTTTATTTATTTTTCATGTTTCACAAAAGAAATTTTTTTAGATCTAACCGTCTGCTCAAGGGAGGGATTACCCTGGGTTTTTAATGTAGTTTTAATTTATATACGGGAAAATTAGCCCGCTTTTTATTAAAATGTGGGGGATAATTACCTAATTATAATAGCACTAATGTTGGCAACAATATTGGGAGGAACATTATAGGACGAAATGTTCTGATGTTTGTAGTAATGCAATGCTCAAGGGTATTTTTTGTGTTCCGCTGTATTGTAACAGTGTTAAATGGTGCGAGCGGGGACACAGGGAACGCACAGGCGCAGTAATGCGATCTCCGCTCGGATCGGACACTGGGAGAGCGCAGGCGCAGTAATGTAACTTCGGAAGCTAAGGGTATAAAAGAATGATTGCCGTGCCGTGTAGCCAATCCCATGATTAAGTCTTCATGACGAAACATGTCGGGGCGTGGCTACACGGCAATCGAACGCTAGTGACGTAGGACGCTGTGACAGGGAGCGCCATACGAGCAAGTGTGGAAGTTGGTCCTATCAACACCAGGGATCGGGTGAGACGGGTAGTTTGAGAGCGCAGTACCTGGGTCCGCCGCGACCACCATACACTGGTTTACTGATTTGAGTTGATGCTGTGACAGCTTGCGGTGCTGTGTTATTTTTGGGCTTGCAGTGAATTTTAAAGATGTGAGTTCAATGGTGGAGGAGTGTGTTATTTTTAATAAATATCAGTACGTTATTGCACTATTGGATTATTTTCTTTTTTCATGCGGAGAGAGCTCTTTGTCATCACACTCTGGAGATGTAAAGGTGTACCATTGGAGATCATTCATTTCCCCTTGCTGTGTGGGAAAAAGGCTTGGTGGCCCTGACACGAGAATGTGGGCAAAAGAAGCTGGTGAGTTTATTCACCTAAGGGGAGTGGATTCACAGTCACAGAGGTGCGGTGGAAGATTCATTTAAGTGGAAGATCTGCACTGTATCACGTCACGGAATATATATATTTTTTGGACTATTCATTTTGGATTGTTTGTGGACACTTTTTATATATATTTTATATTTTTGTGGATTGATTCACATTGATTCACACATATATATATATATATATATATTTTATACATCATATTTTGTGTGCACAGTTATGTTATTCACTTAAATTGTTTTGCGCACTATTTTTTGTGAATTTTTGATCATATCACTTTATGCACATTAATGGGGAGGAGTGATGATATGATATAGTTATATCATTGGTTGATTGATTGTCTTATCACTCTTCACTATATGTTACTTTATGATTAGGGATTACTTTAGCGCTGCTATTTTGAGTTCACTTGGGGCGAGTTTGTGGTGAATCAATTTTTATTTTTTATTTTGTTAGTTATAGCGTCTACAAAATAGGGGATAGATTTATAGCATTTTTATTGTTATTTTTTTTATACCAGTAATGGCGGCGATCTGCAATTTTTATCATGACTGTGACATTATGGCGGACACGTCGGACAATTTTGACACATTTTTGAGACAATTGGCATTAATACAGCGATCAGTGCGATTAAAAATGCACTGATTACTTTAAAAATGTCAAATTGGAAAAATTCTGTGAGCCACAATGATCTTATGCCTTGCTTGTGCTATCTCCAGCTGCATGCGCTAATCACGCTTCATATAACGTGCATAGGATAAATTTACAAGTTATGCGCTGCGCTTGGGTGACCTTACTTTAAAAATGTCACTGGCAGTGAAGGGGTTAACACTAGGGGGCAGTGAAGGGGTTAAGTGTGTCCTAGTTTGTGTTCTAACTGAAGGGGGATGGAGACTGTGCAGGGAAGATAACAGATCTCTGTTCATGCTCTGTATGAACAGACGATCTGTCACTTCTCCCCTCAGAGAACCGGAAACTGTGTGTTTACACACACAGTTCCAGGTTCTCCATCTCTCAGCGGCAATCGTGGGAGCCCGGCGGTGATTGAGACCGCCGGGCACTCGCATCGGCTCGGGGGGGGGCGAGCGGGGGGCTAGCGCGAGCCCCCTAGTAGCCACAGGGCGGAGCGACGTTACATAACGTTGTTTCACATATATACTCAATGTATATATGCTTATACTCAAGCGGTAGGTGCGTTTACAATGAGTTGCGCCAGTTCAAAACTGTATTTTAGGGCATGGCAGCCCAAGTCAAAGTTAATACAGATAGTTCTTCTCGCACAGGGGGTTCTCACCATTACTGCAAAGACATAACATTCAGCCTCCTGGCTTTCTTAAGGCAGCATTACTGCTCTGAGTGCCTCTGCAGGGTCTTCCTGACCAGCAAACACCTCCCAGGGTTATGCGCAGATGCTATACTTTAGTTCTGCGTCTTTGCTTGTGTCACCTTGCTTGTCCCTCCTGGACTCCATCTACAGCCTCCTGGCTGCTCTCGTTCCACATGTACTTCATCAGAGGCTTGTGCCTTCCTCTGTCCCAACCTGGCCTTGATGCCCGGCAGTATCTCACATGGCTCCCCTCAGACACACTGACCACCCTTTGGAGGGTTGGGCCCTGAGCTCCAACTCAGGCTCTATTATGAAATTTGGTGTAAAATCATCAATCTACTGAGTAGCACGGGTTCACCCTGCTAGAATATATATATATCCTGTTTTTGCAGGGTTCACCCCATCTTCTTTATAAGTCATTGTAAATGAATTAATGTTTTTGTGAAATAGCCACTTAACCCTTTCCTAGGAAATCTAGCACGTCTACCTGCTCCCTGTGTGAATCTCACCACACCTCTCTAGTTGACAGCACTGATATCAGCGCTTGATATTGTAGGAGAATCTCAGCTGTGGATGTTAGTATGGTTTTATCCAGATAATCCTGCCAACTGCAAAACAGACCTGCCTGCCTTGGTGCCTATCTGCTCCTTGTACTCCAGTGTCCTGCATTTACCTTTTGCCTATGAGTTCATGTAGCTGGTGGTTTGTGAGACATCAGTTTATTGGTGTTGTTGCCAGCACTGCCATGTCTTTCTGCCATGCTGCTGCTGGCTTATCTGAAAACTATGTGATGATGCTACGGGGTTCAAAAAGTTAATTCAATCAGAAAATATTTTCTGATGAGAAGGAAGATTTTTGTGTATAGTTAGTATGTTTTAGCAATCATCTTTTGGCATTGTCCACAGCAAATCATCCGTTATAACTGAGGTTTTACAAACCTCTTGAAAGTTTGTTTAGAACTACTTGAACAGTGACACATAATACGTAGCATCTGACAAGTCTATTGTGGCTGCAGAAATTTGATAGGGAATTTCTACAATGTGGTCCTAGGGCTATTTGACATTGCAGCTGGGGATTAGGCCTTTCTTCAGTTTGCCCAAAACAGAGATGTCTTTTTGGTTAAGGGGACAGAGCTGCTTTTTTACATTTGTTTTAAAAGTTAGACATCTTTCCTTATGTTGTGCTCAATAAGGTTTCCAGTAGAATGTAAGCATTAAGAAATTGTAATAACATATTTTTTGGTGAAATTTGGCTGGATTTGGAGACACACAATCTACCCTTGTACTCCTAGGTCCAGTTATGAGAAATGTATACAGCTACTAAGAAATTGATATGTGCACCTCAAAGAAAAGAATGCATTCTGTACTAACACAGAAGATCCCGAGGGCAGGACACAAGCTACTCTAAAAGATAGGGACATTTTGAAAAACCTTACTCTATGGAGCAATATGACATCATGGGTTAAATCAAATCTAGACCAAAAAGCAAGAGTTAAAAAAAAATTACCAGTACTTAGTTTTGTTTTCCAGGCTTTTTACCCTTTTTTGTTGCACAATAATTGTATTAGTTTTGTACATAGGTTAAAGAAATGAACAAACAGTTCAAGTGTCTCAACAACTATATTATATGTGGGTATACACTAGGTAAAAAGAGACATTAGAATATATAAACAGGTAGATTTACCGTATAAGCATCTAAACAGGACAGGACAGGATTCCCGAGAATACGGGATTCCAACGACCCATCAACCCACCTGTGCCAGAATCAGAAGACAAATACATGAACAGTTGCATGGGTGGTAGGATATAGACTAAAAATGGTCTTATCCAGTGATACCATGTTGGACCCCCTAACATCTAATTTTCAGGTCCAAGGGGAGATGCCCTCCCAGTTTTGTATATTCAGCAATGTAATCAGGGTTGCCATGGCTTCTATGGGAGTAAAGGCTTAGTGTGTAGGCATCTGGGTCCCTCTAACAGAGACTCAAAGAGAAAAAAGGAATCACATAGGAAAAAATTAATAAAGCAGTAGGGGGAAATGAGGAAGTGAAAATACAGGAAGGGGTGTAGAAAAGGATTACAAAGGGAGAAAGGTGGGCCAGGGAAGGTAGGAACTGGGTAAAGGGTAGGGAATAAGACTAGTCCAGTGACTATGAGAGTAAGAAAACTGGCAGCTGGCACACCCAAGGGGCCTCCCTTCACACATCAATCAATTAAGTTGAGTGGTTGAGAATTTTTTTGACTATGCATGCTGGTCTATGCAAGGATAGCCATGAGTTGTTTGTATTCTGTCATCATCTTGTTATGTGGCTACTATGACCATGTTAGGGTATTTTTAGAAAGTCTATCTTGTAAAATATGGATGAGTTCTTCTGTGTTGGCTACTTTATCTATTCTAATCAGCCATTCCTGTAAGGTAGGGATCTGTTTGGATACTGTACTGGGATACACATCCTGACAGCATTTATCTGCATGGCTAAGGATTGAACATGATGTGTGATGTAGGAAATACTGAGCTGCAGAGTAATAGAGGGTAGCTCATACCGCTGAGAAGATGTGATGTACCTCCCACCAGAATTCTTAAATTTTAGTGCATTAACAACAGATGTGCAGTATCATCCTTTCTCTCTTTGCAACACTAGAAGTGGTTTGAGGACTTAGGAAAGATTTGTGCAACAGAGAAATAGTTCTGTACCACCAGATTCTTAATTTGTTCCCATTCTCCTGTACATTGACACTCAGGGACCCTTTATGAATCACTTCCCACTCTTCTTTAGTAGGTGTTCACCTTAGCTCTCTTTTACAAACTTTATATGCCTACTCTGATATGGAAGGACTTTCACTGAACATTCCCAGATAAACAGTTGATGAAATGTCTCTGAGGCATGCATATAAGACAAAGACAAAGCAATTCCAGGGGGAGTGAGATCTCTAGTGAACAGAGGTTAGTTCTGAGGGTTGTTCAAATAGCATCGAATTCAGAGGTAGCGGCTTGCTATGGGTGCATTCAGCCAGGAGCACCGACGGGGAACCCCAGAAGAGGAGGATTGGGTCTGCTCTGTGCCAAGCCATCAATGGTTTGGCACAGAGCAGACCCAATCCTCTTCTTCTGGGGTTCCCCCGTCAGAGCAGGTAAGTATAACATGTTTTTTATTTAGTAAATCACGTTAAACTTTTTATTGAGATGACATAACTTTGGTAAATTATTATAGCTTTCTTTCTTTTGAAAAGAATTGTACTGATCAGGTGATAACAGAAATTTGAAAGGGAACTGAGTCATTGACTAGAGAGCATTGCTTTATACACTATTCAAACTATAAATTCAAATAGCTAATTTGTAATATATAATATTCCTAAAGCTCAATTCTGTAATTTTGCAGTTTTAAAGAATAGACCTTCTGGAAATGACACTAAGGGGAAAAAGTATATACAGTATATATCTATATATATAGATATAGATATATATATATATCTATATCTATATATATATATAGATATATAGATATATTATACTGTATACTGTGTGTGTACATATATATATATATATATATATATATATATATATATACACAGTTGTGCTCATAAGTTTACATACCCTGGCAACATTTGTGATTTCCTGGCCATTTTTCAGAGAATATGAATAATAACACAAACACTTTTCTGTCACTCATGGTTAGTGTTTGGCTGAAGCCATTTATTATCAATCAACTGTGTTTACTCTTTTTTAAATCATAATCACAACAGAAATTACCAAATGACCCTGATCAAAAGTTTACACACCCCAGTTCTTAATACAGTGTATTGCCCCCTTTAACATTAATGACAGCTTGAAGTCTTTTGTGGTATTTGTAGATGAGGCTCTTTATCTGCTCAGATGGTAAAGCTACCCATTCCTCCTGGCAAAAAGCCACCAGTTCCTCTAAATTCTTGGACTGTCTTACATGAACTGCACGTTTGAGATCTCCCCAGAGTGGCTCAATGATATTGAGGTCAGGAGACTGAGATAGCCACTCCAGAGCCTTCACTTTATTCTGCTGTGGCAAATGACAGGTCGACTTGGGCTTGTGTTTTGGATCATTGTCATGTTGGAATGTGCAAGTACTTCCCATGCGCAGCTTCCTGGCTGATGAATGCAAATGTTCCTCCAGTATTTTTTGATATCATACTGCATTCATCTTGAATTCAATTTTGACCAAGTTTCCTGTGCCTTTGTAGCTCACACATCCACAAAACATCAGCGATCCACCTCCGCGTTTCACAGTAGGAATGGTGTACCTTTTATCATAGGCCTTGTTGACTGCTCTCCAAATGAAGCGTTTATGGTTGTGGTCAAAAAGCTCAATTGTGGTCTCATCACTCCAAATGACTTTGTGCCAGAAGGTTTGAGGCTTGTCTCTGTGCTGCTTGGCGTATTGTAAGCGGGATACTTTGTTGCATTTGCATAGTAATGGCTTTCTTCTGGCGACTTGACCATGCAGCCCATCTTTATTCATTTCCCCCTTTATTGTGCATCCTGAAACAGCCACACCACATGTTTTCAGAGAGTCCTGTTTTTTATCTGAAGTTATTTGTGTTTTTTCTTTGCATCCTGAACAATTTTCCTGGCAGTTGTGGCTGAAACTTTAGTTGGTCTACCTGACCGTGGTTTGGTTTCAACAAAACCTCTCATTTTCCAATTCTTTATATCCCTTTCCTGTTTTATACAGTTCAACTACCTTTTTCGCGGATCCTTTGACAATTCTTTTGCTTTCCCCATGACTCAGAATCCAGAAATGTCAGTGCAGCATTGGATGAAAGACGCAAGGGTCTGTCAGGAGTCCAGAAACTCATTGACCTTTTATATACACACACACACACTTCACAATTACAAGCAAACAGATCACAGGTGAGGATGGTTACCTTTAAAAGCCATTCAAACCCCTTTGTGTCAACTTGTGTGCATGTTATCAGGCCAAAATCACCAGGGTATGTAAACTTTTGATCAGGGTCATTTGGGTAGTTTCTGTTGTGATTATGATTTAACCACTTGCCGACCGCCTAACGTAGATATACGTCGGCAGAATGGCACGGGCAGGCAGAATCACGTATATATACGTGATCTGCCTCCCGCGGGCGGGGGGTCCGATCGGACCCCCCCCCGGTGCCATCGGCGGTCGGCATCTGACTGGGAGCGTCGGGAGGCGAGGGGGAGACCATCCGATCGTGGCCCCCCCCTCGCGATCGCTCCCAGCCAATAGGAATCCTCCCCTGCCTGTGTGTAGTTTCACACAGGCAGAGGATGTGATGTCATCTCTCCTCGGCTCGGCAGTTTCCGTCCAGCGCCGAGGAGAGAAGACATGTAAGTGCACACAACACACACACACACACAGTAGAACATGCCAGGCATACCTTACACCCCCGATCCCCCCCCGATCGCCCCCCGATCCCCCCCCAATCACCCCCCCCCCCCTGTCACAAACTGACATTAGCAGTATTTTTTTTTTTTTTTTTTTTCTGATTACTGCATAGTGTCAGTTTGTGACAGTTACAGTGTTAGGGCAGGTAGTATTACCCCCCTTTAGGTCTAGGATACCCCCCTAACCCCCCCTAATAAAGTTTTAACCCCTTGATCACCCCCTGTCACCAGTGTCACTAAGCGATCATTTTTCTGATCGCTGTATTAGTGTCGCTGGTGACGCTAGTTAGGAACGTAAATATTTAGGTTCGCTGTCAGCGTTTTATAGCGACAGGGACCCCCATATACTACCTAATAAATGTTTTAACCCCTTGATTGCCCCCTAGTTAACCCTTTCACCACTGATCACCGTATAACTGTTACGGTGACGCTGGTTAGTTTGTTTATTTTTTATAGTGTCAGGGCACCCGCCGTTTATTACCGAATAAAGGTTTAGCCCCCCGGTCGCCCGGCGGTGATATGCGTCGCCCCAGGCAGCGTCAGATTAGCGCCAGTACCGCTAACACCCACGCACGCAGCATACGCCTCCCTTAGTGGTATAGTATCTGTACGGATCAATATCTGATCCAATCAGATCTATACTAGCGTCCCCAGCAGTTTAGGGTTCCCGAAAACGCAGTGTTAGCGGGATCAGCCCAGATACCCGCTAGCACCTGCGTTTTGCCCCTCTGCCCGGCCCACCCAAGTGCAGTATCGATCGATCACTGTCACTTACAAAACACTAAACGCATAACTGCAGCGTTCGCATAGTCAGGCCTGATCCCTGCGATCGCTAACAGTTTTTTTGGTAGCGTTTTGGTGAACTGGCAAGCACCAGCCCCAGGCAGCGTCAGATTAGCGCCAGTACCGCTAACACCCACGCACGCAGCATACGCCTCCCTTAGTGGTATAGTATCTGATCGGATCAATATCTGATCTGATCAGATCTATACTAGCGTCCCCAGCAGTTTAGGGTTCCCACAAACGCAGTGTTAGCGGGATCAGCCCAGATACCTGCTAGCACCTGCGTTTTGCCCCTCCACCCGGCCCAGCCCAGCCCACCCAAGTGCAGTATCGATCGATCACTGTCACTTACAAAACACTAAACGCATAACTGCAGCGTTCGCAGAGTCAGGCCTGATCCCTGCGATCGCTAACAGTTTTTTTGGTAGCTTTTTATTGAACTGGCAAGCGCCAGTGGCCTAGTACACCCCGGTCGTAGTCAAACCAGCACTGCAGTAACACTTGGTGACGTGGCGAGTCCCATAACTGCAGTTCAAGCTGGTGAGGTGACAAGCACAAGTAGTGTCCCGCTGCCACCAAGAAGACAAACACAGGCCCGTCGTGTCCATAGTGCCCTTCCTGCTGCATTCGCCAATCCTAATTGGGAACCCACCACTTCTGCAGCGCCCGTACTTCCCCCATTCACATCCCCAACCAAATGCAGTCGGCTGCATGAGAGGCATTTTCTTTATGTCCTCCCGAGTACCCCTACCCAACGAACCCCCCCAAAAAAGATGTCGTGTCTGCAGCAAGCGCAGATATAGGCGTGACACCCGCTATTATTGTCCCTCCTGTCCTGACAATCCTGGTCTTTGCATTGGTGAATGTTTTGAACACTACCATTCACTAGTGGAGTATTAGCGTAGGGTACAGCATTGCACAGACTAGGCACACTTTCACAGGGTCTCCCAAGATGCCATCGCATTTTGAGAGACCCGAACCTGGAACCGGTTACAGTTATAAAAGTTAGTTACAAAAAAAAGTGTAAAAAAAAAAAAAAAACACATACAAAAATATAAAATAAAAAAAAAAATAGTTGTCGTTTTATTGTTCTTTCTCTCTCTCTATTGTTCTGTTCTTTTTTACTGTATTCTATTCTGCAATGTTTTATTGTTGTTATGTTTTATCATGTTTGCTTTTCAGGTATGCAATTTTTTATACCTTACCGTTTACTGTGCTTTATTGTTAACCATTTTTTTGTCTTCAGGTACGCCATTCACGACTTTGAGTGGTTATACCAGAATGATGCCTGCAGGTTTAGGTATCATCTTGGTATCATTCTTTTCAGCCAGCGGTCGGCTTTCATGTAAAAGCAATCCTAGCGGCTAATTAGCCTCTAGACTGCTTTTACAAGCAGTGGGAGGGAATGCCCCTCCCCCCCCAACGTCTTCCGTGTTTTTCTCTGGCTCTCCTGTCTCAACAGGGAACCTGAAAATGCAGCCGGTGATTCAGCCAGCTGACCATAGAGCTGATCAGAGACCAGAGTGGCTCCAAACATCTCTATGGCCTAAGAAACCGGAAGCTACGAGCATTTTATGACTTAGATTTCGCCGGATGTAAACAGCGCCATTGGGAAATTGGGAAAGCATTTTATCACACCGATCTTGGTGTGGTCAGATGCTTTGAGGGCAGAGGAGAAATCTAGGGTCTAATAGACCCCAATTTTTGCAAAAAAGAGTACCTGTCACTACCTATTGCTATGATAGGGGATATTTACATTCCCTGAGATAACAATAAAAATGATTAAAAAAAAAAAAATGAAAGGAACAGTTTAAAAATAAGATAAAAAAATAATAATAATAAAGGAAAAAAAAAAAAAAAAAAAAAAAGCACCCCTGTCCCCCCTGCTCTCGCGCTAAGGCGAACGCAAGCGTCGGTCTGGCGTCAAATGTAAACAGCAATTGCACCATGCATGTGAGGTATCGCCGCGAAGGTCAGATCGAGGGCAGTATTTTTAGCAGTAGACCTCCTCTGTAAATCTAAAGTGGTAACCTGTAAAGGCTTTTAAAGGCTTTTAAAAATGTATTTAGTTTGTCGCCACTGCACGTTTGTGCGCAATTTTAAAGCATGTCATGTTTGGTATCCATGTACTCGGCCTAAGATCATCTTTTTTATTCCATCAAACATTTGGGCAATATAGTGTGTTTTAGTGCATTAAAATGTAAAAAAGTGTGTTTTTTCCCCAAAAAATGCGTTTGAAAAATCGCTGCGCAAATACTGTGTGAAAAAAAAAAATGAAACACCCACCATTTTAATCTGTAGGGCATTTGCTTTAAAAAAAATATATAATGTTTGGGGGTTCAAAGTAATTTTCTTGCAAAAAAAAATTATTTTTTTATGTAAACAATAAGTGTCAGAAAGGGCTTTGTCTTCAAGTGGTTAGAAGTGTGGGTGATGTGTGACATAAGCTTCTAGATGTTGTGCATAAAATGCCAGGACAGTTCAAAACCCCCCCAAATGACCCCATTTTGGAAAGTAGACACCCCAAGCTATTTGCTGAGAGTCATGTTGAGTCCATGGAATAATTTATATTGTGACACAAGTTGCGGGAAAGAGACAATTTTTTATTTTTTTAATTTTTTTTTGCGCAAAGTTGTCACTAAATGATATATTGCTCAAACATGCCATGGGAATATGTGAAATTACACCCCAAAATACATTCTGCTGCTTCTCCTGAGTACGGGGATACCACATGTGTGAGACTTTTTGGGAGCCTAGCCGCGTACGGGACCCCGAAAACCAATCACTGCCTTCAGGCTTTCTAAGGCCGTAAATTTTTGATTTCACTCTTCACTGCCTATCACAGTTTCGGAGGCCATGGAATGCCCAGGTGGCAAAAAAAACCCCCAAATGACCCCATTTTGGAAAGTAGACACCCCAAGCTATTTGATGAGAGGTATAGTGAGTATTTTGCAGACCTCACTTTTTGTCACAAAGTTTTGAAAATTGAAAAAAGAAAAAAAAAAAATGTTTTTTCTCGTCTTTCTTTATTTTCAAAAACAAATGAGAGCTGCAAAATACTCACCATGCCTCTCAGCAAATAGCTTGGGGTGTCTACTTTCCAAAATGGGGTCATTTGGGGGGGGTTTGTGCCACCTGGGCATTCCATGGCCTCCGAAACTGTGATAGGCAGTGAGGAGTAAAATTAAAAATGTACGCCCTTAGAAATCCTGAAGGCAGTGATTGGTTTTCGGGGCCCCGTACGCGGCTAGGCTCCCAAAAAGTCCCACACATGTGGTATCCCCGTACTCAGGAGAAGCAGCTAAATGTATTTTGGGGTGCAATTCCACATATGCCCATGGCCTGTGTGAGCAATATATCATTTAGTGACAACTTTGTGCAAAAAAAAAAAAAAAAAAAAAAAATTTGTCACTTTCCCGCAACTTGTGTCAAAATATAAAATATTCCATGGACTCAACATGCCTCAAAGCAAATAGCTTGGGGTGTCTACTTTCCAAAATGGGGTCATTTGGGGGGGTTTTATGTCATCTGGGCATTTTATGGCCTTCAAAACTGTGATAGGTAGTGAGGAGTAAAATCAAAAATGTACGCCCTTAGAAATCCTGAAGGCAGTGATTGGTTTTCGGGGCCCCGTACGCGGCTAGGCTCCCAAAAAGTCCCACACATGTGGTATCCCCATACTCAGGAGAAGCAGCTAAATGTATTTTGGGGTGCAATTCCACATATGCCCATGGCCTGTGTGAGCAATATATCATTTAGTGACAACTTTTTGTAATTTTTTTTTTTTTTTTTTTTTTTTGTCATTGTTCAATCACTTGGGACAAAAAAAATGAATATTCAATGGGCTCAACATGCCTCTCAGCAAATTCCTTGGGGTGTCTACTTTCCAAAATGGGGTCATTTGTGGGGGTTTTGTACTGCCCTGCCATTTTAGCACCTCAAGAAACGACATAGGCAGTCATAAATTAAAGGCTGTGTAAATTCCAGAAAATGTACCCTAGTTTGTAGACGCTATAACTTTTGCGCAAACCAATAAATATACACTTATTGACATTTTTTTTACCAAAGACATGTGGCCGAATACATTTTGGCCTAAATGTATGACTAAAATTGAGTTTATTGGATTTTTTTTAGAACAAAAAGTAGAAAATATCATTTTTTTTCAAAATTTTCGGTCTTTTTCCGTGTATAGCGCAAAAAATAAAAACGGCAGAGGTGATCAAATACTATCAAAAGAAAGCTCTATTTGTGGGAAGAAAAGGACGCAAATTTCGTTTGGGTACAGCATTGCATGACCGCGCAATTAGCAGTTAAAGCGACGCAGTGCCGAATTGTAAAAAGTGCTCTGGTCAGGAAGGGGGTAAATCCTTCCGGGGCTGAAGTGGTTAAACAAAGTAAACACAGTTGATTGATAATAAATGTCTTCAGCCAAACACTAACCATGAGTGAAAGAAAAGTTTTTGTCTTATCATTTATATTCTCTGAAAAATGGGCAAAAGCACAACTGAAAAAAAAAAAAAAAAAAAAAATATATATATATATATATATATATATATATATATATATATATATATATATATATATATATATATATATATATATTATACTGTATGTGTGTGTGTGTAAAATGAGTAACCCTAATAATTTATACATTCAAGGTCTCATTAAATAGTAAGAATCTTCTGTTTGCCAATATACCGGTAATTAGAAGGGTTAGCATTACTGTAGTGCAGTATCAGTAAAGCTGTCTAAAAGTGTTATAGCCATGGAAAAACTGAAGTTATATGCATCCTGAAAAACATCCGTACTCCTGTTGAGAGCTTCATTTCTGTTGCTCTTTTATCGGGTCCTTACAGATTTCAATTTCAACATCAAAAGCATCTCTTTTCCTTTTACTTGATTGTGCATCACAGAGGACACTTTTATAGCTTGTGTTTGATTGATATAATTAATTTTTCCAAGAGGTAGTGGAGGTTAAATCTACTTGATAGATGGCATCTGTCCAATGAGTTGCTTCTTTATTGAGAGGAAGATAAGGAATGCATGTAGAGAAAAATAGAACATGGAGCTAGAAAAAAATGAATATAGAAAAGCACCTAGTAATCATTGGAAAGGTTTTATCAATATAATATTTTCTATGTGATAATTATGCATGTCAGTTGGAATTATTGCCAAATTCCAACTCCGGGTTGAGCAGATTTCCCAATTGGACCACTGCTCTCCCTGTATTTTTTTTTTCAGTATACTACCTTTATTTGTATCTGTCTGAAGCATGGTCAATTGATGTCTCTCGGTCCTGTTCCTTCTTTTCCTGTGGCATCAATAGATAGTCCCCAATGATGCAAAAATGGCACTCGAGTAATGATGTGAATGCTGATCTCTGAATCATTCTCCTGTGAATCAGGATGGCTTCAAGAAGCACACCAGAAAGTGGGATGAATTAAACTAGGTGTCATTTTACCTGAATGAAAAGTGGTGACCAAGACTGGATAAGAATGAGGAGTGCGGCACTGGAGTGTGGCAAAGTTAGGGAATTTTTTATATAAATTTTTAGATGGGGAAAGGATTTTTTTTTAAAGGTCTGTGGATTTTAATTTATTCATGTAAATTGGTTCATGTCTGCTTTTGTTAATCTGGCTAATTATGGGAGTTATCGTTATTGTAGACGATAATTATTCCACGCCACCATAGTCTAGAGGAGCACTCTGTTCATGCTAGTCTAAGTTTGCAATCATCCGCTTGTTCTACTTGAGACAAATACTCACAAATAAAGAGACCTGCTCTATATATGGCAGGATGCCACAGGATGTGCACATATTGTGACATTGTCAGGTTTTCCCATCATCACTATGTACTCCATGACCCAGGATACAACTTGCTTGCCATCTGAAGCAGTCAGTCATTAGGGGTGAGAACTTGAAGTAGGGACTTTATGCAATTCATCAGTTACAACTGATGTTTACTGCTCTAAGTTCTCAGTGTTGATTATGCTTTTAAAACTGCAGCCAAAAATCCAAGTGGCACAGTTGACTGACAAGTTTTGGCAACATTTTTTTGTTACTTGGCACAGCCTACACCAAAAAAATGTATCTGTACCTGAGACTCACTGTAGTCAAGCGGTCCCCAACCTTTTTGGCCCTGGGAGGATGTTGTTGGGTGTGGAATCCAGCAGCGGGTGATTTGTTGGGCGAATGGGTGGTGTTAGCACGTCGCTCATCCTGACACCATGCTTGGATGTCAGGATGATTACATCACATTATTTCTATTACTACATTGTAATATATAATGAAATAGTTTAACTTACCATAATGCAGAATCAGTGGGAGCCCTGAGCGTGTTACTTGCCACTGTTGTCTGCCACCAAATGCAGCGTGTCAATTGCCACCCATTGCCTGCTACCAGATGCAGTGTGTCACTTGCCACCCATTGCCTGCCACCAGATGCAGCGTGTCACTTGCCACATGCAGCCTACCACTAGATGCAGCGTGTCACTTGCCACCTGTAGCCTGCCACCAGATGCAGCATGTCACTTGCCACCCGTAGCCTGCCATCAGATGCATCATGTCACTTGCCACCCGCAGCCTACCGCCAGCGTGTCACTTTCCACCAGGGATGAGCCCGATGTTCGAGTCGAGCGTAAGTTCGACTCGAACACCGGGTGTTCACCTGTTCGCCGAATATCGAACAATTTGGGGTGTTCGCGGCAAATTCGAAAGTCGTGGAACACCTTTTAAAAGTCTATGGGAGAAATCAAAAGTGCTAATTTTAAAGGCTTATATGCATGGTATTGTCATAAAAAGTGTTTGGGGACCTGGGTCCTGCCTCAGGGGACATGTATCAATGCAAAAAAAAGTTTTAAAAATTAACCCCACGCCATTTTTTTAAATTTTGGCATGGGGTTCCCCTTGAAATCCATACCAGACCTGAAGGGTTTGGTATGGATTTTGAGGGGGACCCCCACGCATTTTTTTTTTTAATTTTGGTTCAGTGTTCCCCTGTGGGAGCTGTTTTTATCAATGAACTTTTGTGTGTATTGCCAGGACCGACAATTCATTATAGCCGCGAGTACTTTTAAATGACTTTTTTCCCTTTAGAAATGTCATTTTGCTCTTAGACTGTTCTAAACACGGGAAACATGCGCCACTTTACAGGCATACTATAGACCCCCCCAGGTACGAAATTTAAAGGAATATTTCACTTTTATTATTTCACTTTAAGCATTATTAAAATCACTGCTCCCGAAAAAACTGCCGTTTTTAAAACTTTTTTTTACATTGATACATGTCCCCTGGGGCAGGACCCAGGTCCCCAAACACTTTTTAAGACAATAACTTGCATATAAGCCTTTAAAATTAGCACATTTGATTTTTCATGGTCATGTCCCATAGACTTTAACGGCGTTCGCACACATTTTCTGCCTGTTCACATGTTCTGCTGCGAACTGAAGCGGGGGGTGTTCGGCTCATCCCTACTTGCCACCAACGCCTGCCACCTGATGCAGCATGTCACTTACCACCCATAGCCTGCCACCAGATGCAGCTTGTCACTTGTCATGTAGCCTGACATTAAATGCAGCTTGTCACTTGCAACCCATGACACGCTATTACTGTTATTACTTTCTTCTATCTATCTCTATGCCCGTTCATTGTCAAGTATTAACGAGTTTAAAAGAAATATGTACAAATCCAGAAGTTAATATCTGATCATTAAGACGCTTGCCCACTAAAAAGAAAAACACTGCAAGAAGAGTGACAATTCCCAAAAAAACTCTCTCTTTCTCTTGTGCACTCCGCTCACATAGATATCTGGCTGTGTGCGTGCAGCCCAGTGCCTGCACCACCTTACAGATCCCCCTCCAATCCCCGCTCAAGGAGACTTATGCCCCGTACACACGGTCGGATTTTCCGATGGAAAATGTCCGATCGGAGCGTGTTGTCAAAAATTCCGACCGTGTGTGGGGTCCATCGGACATTTTCCATCGGATTTTCCGACACACAAAGTTTGAGAGCAGGCTATAAAATTTTCCGACAACAAAATCCGTTGTCGGAAATTCCGATCGTGTGTACACAAATCCGACGGACAAAGTGCCACGCATGCTCATAATAAATAAAGAGATGAAAGCTATTGGCCACTGCCCCGTTTATAGGCCCGACGTACGTGTTTTACGTCACCGCGTTTAGAACGATCGGATTTTCCGACAACTTTGTGTGACCGTGTGTATGCAAGACAAGTTTGAGCCAACATCCGTCAGAAAAAATCCTAGGATTTTGTTGTCGGAATGTCCGAACAAAGTCCGACCGTGTGTACGGGGCATTATACTGGAGCATGCCAGCCTTGTTCTGTCTTTCCTTCACACAGTCTGACACACTGGAGCCCCAGGAAGGTGAATGCCCCTCCCGCCACTGGCTGCTTCACGGCAACTCGATATCCACCTTCGGCCACCAAGTAGCTACTTTCAGTACATCCAGAATGTATTCACAGCACTTCACTTTTTCCACATTTTGTTATAGTACAGCTTTATTTCAAAATGATTTAAATTAATCATTTTGCTCTAAATTCTACAAACAATACCCCATAATGACAATATGAAAGAAGTTTGTTTGAAATCTTTGCAAATTTATTAAAAACAAAAAAGGAAAAAAAATCTTATGTACATAAGTATTCACAGCCTTTGCCATGACAATCAAAATTGAGTTCAGGTGCATCTTATTTCCACTGATCATCCTTGAGCTGTTTCAACAACTTGATTGAAGTCCACCTATGGAAAATTGAGTTGATTGGACATGATTTGGAAAGGCACACACCTGTCTTTATAAGGTTCCCACAGTTAACAGTGTATGTCAGAGCACAAACCAAGCCATGAAGTCAAGCCTTGACGTCCAAGGAAGTGTCTGTAGACCTCCGAGACAGGATTGTATCGAAGCACAGATCTGGGGAAGGATACAGAAAATTCCTGCAGCATTGAAGGTCCCAATGAGCACAATGGTCTCCATCATCCATAAATAGAAAAAGTTTTGAACCACCAGGACTCTTCCTAGAGCGTGCTGCCCAGCCAAACTGAGTGACCAGATGAGAAGGGGCTTAGTCTCAGACCATGAGAAACAAAATTCTCTGGTCCAGTGAAACAAGGATTGGCCTCTTTGGCCTGAATTGCAAGCGTCATGTCTGGAGGAAATCAGGCACCGCTCATCAGCTGGCCAATACCATCCCTACAGTGGAAAATGGTGATGGCACCATCATGCTGTGGGGATGTTTTTCAGCAGGAGGAATTGGTCAGGATCGAGGGAAAGATGAATGCAGCAATGTACAGAGACATGCTTGGTGAAAACCTGCTCCAGAGCGCTCTGGACCTCAGACTGGGGCGAAGGTTCATCTTCCAACAGGACAACTGTCCTAAGCATGCAGCCAAGATAACAAAGGAGTGGCTACGGGACAACTCTGTGAATGTCCTTGAGTGGTCCAGCCAGAACCCGATTGAACATCTCTGAAGAGATCTGAAAATCGTTGTGCACCGATGCTCCCCATCAACCTGATAGAGCTTGAGAGGTCCTGCAAAGAAGAATTGGAGAAATTGCCCAAAAATAGCTGTGCCAAGCTTGTAGCATCATACTCAAAAAGACTTGAGGCTGTAATTGACGCAAAGGTGCTTCAACAAATTATTGAGAAAGGGCTGTGAATACTTATGTACATGGGATTTTTTTCATTTTTTATTTTTAATAAATTTGTAAAGATTTTAAACAAAATGTATTCACATTGTCATTATGGGGTATTGTTTGTTGAATTTTGAGGAAAATAATGAATTTAATCTATTTTGGAATAAGGCTGTAACATAACAAAATGTGGAAAAAGTGAAGCACTGTGAATACTTTCTGGATGCACTTTATCTCCAGGCAGCGGGCAAGATGCCAGTTTTTCACTGGCAGTGTGGCCTGGCATCTGACCGGCCACAGACTGGTACCAGTCTGTGGCTTGGGGGTTGGGGACCCCTGCCGTAGTCAACAGAGTGCTTGACCATTTGCCATAATACTTACAGAGAAGACTGACACACTCTCATTGTATTGTTTGCCAATTTTTGGAGTCAATATATACAGTGCCTTGAAAAAGTATTCATACCTCTTGGAATTTTCCACATTTTGTCATGTTACAACCAAAAATGTAAATGTAATTTTTGGGATTTTATGTGATAGACTAACACAAAGTGGCACATAATTCTGAAGTGGAAGGAAAATGATGAATTGTTTTGGATTGGATTGGATTTTCCTGAAAAGTGTGGCATGCATTTGTATTTAGCACCCTTTACTCTGTGCAACTATCTAAAATCTAGTGGAACCAATTGCCTTCAGAAGTCCCCTAATCAGCAAATAGAGTCCACCTGTGTGTAATTTAATCTCAGTATAAATACAGCTGTTCTGTGAAGCCTCCAGAGGTTTGTTAGAGAACCTTATTGAACAAACAGCATCATGAAGGCCAAGCAACACACCAGACAGGTCAGGGATAAAGTTGTGGAGAAGTTTAAAGAAGAGTTAGGTTATAAAAAAAAATATCCCAAGTTTTGAACATTTCACAGAGCACCGTTCAATCCATCATCCGAAAATGGAAAGAGTATGATGCAACTGCAAAACTACCAAGACATGCCTGTCCACCTAAACTGAAATGCCAGGCAAGGAGAGCATTAGTCAGAGAAGCAGCCATAAGACCCCTGGTAACTCTGTAGGAGCTGCAGACATTCACAGCTCAGGTGGGAGAATCTGTCCGCGGGACAACTGTTATGCCCCGTACACACGGTCGGACTTTCCGACGGAAAATGTGCGATCGGAGCGTGTTGTCGGAAATTCCGACCGTGTGTGGGCTCCATCGGACATTTCCCATCGGATTTTCCGACACACAAAGTTTGAGAGCAGGCTATAAAATTTTCCGACAACAAAATCCGATTGCGTCAATTCCGACCGTGTGTGGCCAATTCCGACGCACAAAGTGCCACGCATGCTCAGAAGAAATTCTGAAACGGAACAGCTCGGTCTGGTAAAATTAGCGTTCACAATGGATACAGCACTTTTGTCACGCTGCAATGTTTTAAATTGTTTAATACAGCGCACTCTCTTCTTCTTCTATAATGTGAGAAGAATGAAGTAGTTTTTCTGCTCATATTCACACAGACTTCTCACAAACTTCTTTCTTTATTATTTATCGTGATTCCCTCAATATATTTTTGATTTGTCACATCTGACCAAATTTCTTTTTTGTTGTTTTATTTTTGTTTTGTATTTTTTTCAAGGCTGATTTTTTTTTTAGTTTTGTTTTGTATTTTTTTCAAGGCTGATTATTTTTTTTTGGGGGGGGGTTTGTATTTTTTTCCAGGATGATGTATTTTTTTAGTTTTTTTTGGTTTTACTCCATAATATTTTTGTGTGTGTTTTGTGTGTCAAGTTACCACAACACCATTATTATCTTGTATTATTTAATCTCAAGGAGGTTGCTTGGTGTTGGTATCCCTTTGTTAATTTCATATTGTATTTTTGAAATGTACCTGCCTCCTCACAAACAAACTGTCCTTTTTGAAGGTAAACACACATAGGCGAGTATAATTGAACCAAAAATTCCTTTATTAAGGGCTCAGAACCAAACAAAGAGGGAGGCAACGCTGGAGAAACAGCAGAAATTGGGGAAGCCTTTGACCCCCAGGGCAGACATCAATTATTTTAGTGCAAAATTGGTGGCCTGAGGAGTCCATATCTAAGGGAGCACAGTCTGGTCCAGAAGTCCCAGAGATCATGAAAGCAGCAGATGACATCTGTGTCCCCAGGCTGTGTTCATACAAGAGGCTGCATCTTTTGTCAGACCAGACTGAACCCAGGGCCATCACTCTTTGGTCTTCCTTCCACGCTTCCTTCCACGCTGTGGCTGTGGTGGTGTAGTTGTGGCAGGAGGAGGAGGAGGATGGTCCAACTCAATCAACTCAATCACTCAATCAATCAAAGAAGTTTCTCACACATGAGGCGTTGACCCTCCTGCATGCTCTTCAGTTTGGTGGCAGCCATGCAGGCAAAGGCCTCTTCAGGAGTGGGTAAGGCTCTGAGGGATGCAGAAGCCTCCTGAATCAGCCTGAGTGCTGAATCCAGCATGTGACTCCCCTTCCTGGGTCTTTTGTTTGGAAGGCGGAGGGGAGGAACCTGCGATTCTGTAAGGCTCCTACTGGGCCCAGGCTTCTCCTGGCTGCCACTTAGCCCCACCTCCTCCTGGCTGCCACTAACCCCCGCCTCCTCCTGGCTGCCACATTCCACAGCCTCCTCCTGTGTGCCACATTCCAGAGCCTCGTCCTGGCTGAGGTCTTCCTGTGTATGAAAAAGGGACATAGTTTTAGTTTTTTATTCATCAATCACACACAATTTTCATCTCATGACTGTTGCAAATTGAATGTTAACAAATATAACAGACTATCCTTCTGAGCCCAGCATTTTTCATTCTTGTCCCAATTATTTTTGCCCACTACTGTCTATTGATATGTAAAAAACTGTATTAAATCAGCAATTAGTGATCAATAATAACATCTAGTAAACATCATTTATTTATTGACCAGAAATCTGTAGAACAATTCTATACCTGACTCCATCTGGTCTCCTCCACTTCTTCCTGGCTGGAAGTCCCAGGTTGGACATCGGAAGCCTCAGCTGGGGTGGAAGGAAGAGTGGAAGGAAGGGTTGAGTGGGATTCCCTGACTCCAGTCTGGTCTGACAGAAATCGCAGTCTCCCATAGTACCACAGCCTGGGGACATAAACGTCATCTGCTGCAGCTCCGGATCTCTGGGAATCCTTGACCTTCTTGCGCTCCCTTAGATAAGTGCTCCTCAGGCCACCAATTTTGGCTTTTAAATAGGGGATGTTTGCCGTGGGGACCACCGGCTTCACCAACTCCAGCAGTTTCTCCAGCGCTGTCTGCCTCTTTTGTTTATTATTGTAATGTGGATGTTTCACCTGCCACAGACAGGGCAGCTCCCTGTACTTGTCTATGAACAGGGGGAGGCAGTTGTGGTCATTGAAGCCATCCATTTTATCTGCAAGACACAACACAAGACAAACCCTAATGTCAGGCAAAACTCTCCTAATCTTGTTACAATATAGGCCTCAATCTAGAAGCAGTATAGGCCCAAGTTTTGCTCTTACCTTCGTTATCACAATCGGCGCCTCCGATACTCCTTCCTCCGCTCACAGATCTACATACTACGCACGCGTGTGACGCTTTATAAACACTGCACATGCGTGTAACTCCGCGGGCCCCTGAAGTTCGTTCTAGTCTATTCCCCGCCCCTTCTCGTTCGGCGCAGTGGGGGAAGAGCACATGGTGGAGACACAGCAGGTGCGTGCTAATTACAGCAATGAGGAGGAGGAGGAAATCCCGGAGCCTGAAACGTCTGGATCCAGAAGGAGAAGATTTAAGGCATCGAATATGTCCTTTGGGGAGATGTTGGAGATGGTCGACATCCTGAAGAAGGCTGACTATGATGGGAAGAATGGACCTTACCCCAACCCCAATGTCTGAAAGGCCAAGATCATGGCGAAAGTGGTCAAGAGTCTGCACCGGAATTTCGGGGTACGACGATAGAAAGATCAGCTCAGGAAGTGGTGGTCGGACCTGAAATTAAGAGAACACGAGCAATACTGAAAGATCCAGAGAGTGCTGCAAAAAAGTAAGTAGTTGACCTGTGTTCCTATTCTTTATGTTTATTACGTTCGTGCTGCTCCATGTGCTTTTCTTAACTGTTATCCAGTTTCAAAAGGCAACTTTCATGTTCATGGGCACATTATTCGTTCGTATAAAACATTGTTCGTTCAGCCTATAAAACGCTGGAGCACTAGTGTGGGACACAAGAACAATTAGGGGGCCCACACAGGTGCTCTAGTGTATACTTTAGGGGTGTCTCCATCTGTGAAGCTTGTACAAAACAGGTAAAGTATTGAAGCTTGACAAAGGACAATAAAATTTCAACATCTTGGAACTCTGCCAAAACAGACAATTGTACCCCACTTCCAAGCAATGTTTCATATTTATAGTTCTGCTATCAAATATCTGTGTGCTAAGTATACCTATTTTTTTTTACATGGGGAGAAAAGACTCGGAGGACACCCCTCATCCGAGGAGAATAGAGACCCCCCACCTCTGGAAGAAGGGGAAATCCACCCAAGACAAGCAGAGCAGGAGGAGGAAGACGTGGTGGAAGTTGGCACCACAACAGGTGAGTGTCTGCGACCACAGGCTCAGGTAAGAGATGGGAGCCGGCATATTTATAATGCATGGTGTTTTTTGGTTTCTATCTTTTTAGGTGATCGTGATGTTGTGGATCCAGATCATTTCACCTCGGAAAGTGTACAGATCCTGATCGGGGAGATCATGGGGTGTAATAGAGACTTGGAAAACATCAAGAAAAACATCAATGATGAAAAAAACATAAAAACATCAAAAATCAAAAATGCACACAGTGTGTCAACATGTGCCATCTGCCATCACGGGAGATCAATTAAAGCGTTTTGGGGGTGCAACCCCTTCCTCAATAATAAAGCACTGCTGGAGATGAGGGACTCTCCTAGCTGCCAGGGGAAGAACTCCTCCAGTGAGAGTGGGGGGACAGCAAAGGGAAAGGAAAGACAGATTCTGGTGGTAGGGGACTCAATTCTTAGAAGGACAGAGAGGGCAATCTGTAACCAAGACCTGAAGCGCCGAACAGTATGTTGTCTACCGGGCGCTCAGGTTCGGCACATCACGGATCTTGTGGACAGATTACTGGAAGGGGCTGGGGAAGACCCGGCTGTCATGGTGCACGTTG
Source organism: Aquarana catesbeiana (assembly GCF_042186555.1). Classification (NCBI taxonomy): domain Eukaryota; kingdom Metazoa; phylum Chordata; class Amphibia; order Anura; family Ranidae; genus Aquarana; species Aquarana catesbeiana. The sequence goes on from NC_133327.1 coordinate 551,303,003, forward strand.
GCACCAATGACAAAGTCAGAGGCAGATGGAGTGTCCTAAAGAACGATTTTAGGGACATAGGAGCTAAATTGAGGAAAAGGACCTCCAAGGTAGTGTTCTCAGGAATACTACCGGTACATTGAGCCACACCAGAGAGGCAGAGGGAGATTAGGGAAGTAAACAAGTGGCTGAAGAGCTGGTGTAGTAAGGAGGGGTTTGGGTTCCTGGAGGACTGGGCCGACTTCTCAGTCGGTAACCGGTACTATAGAAGGGACGGACTGCACCTAAATGAGGAGGGTGCAGATCTGCTGGGAATGAAGATGGCCAAAAAGTTAGAGGGGTTTTTAAACTAGGCGATGGGGGGGAGGGTCCAGAGACAGTGATAGCCAGCGCGGAAGATATTCCAGAGGGTAGTATTGGGGGCATTAGTGGTAGGTTAACCAAAGCACAAAAACACAAGGTGAGTATAGTAGCAAGTCCAAGTTGCAATCTTGAAACACCCAATACGAGGACAATATGCGACCGGTCTAAACTATGTGGCATGTTCACCAATGCCAGGAGCCTGGCGGACAAGATGGGTGAAGTAGAGATACTGTTGTACAAGGAGGATTTGGATTTTGTGGGAATTTCAGAGACCTGGTTCAACAGCTCTCATGATTGGCTGGCAAACATTCAAGGGTATACCCTATACCGCAAGGACAGAGAGGGTAAAAAAGGGGGAGGGGTATGCCTATATATCAAGAATAATGTACAAGTGAATGTGAGAGATGACATCACTGAGGGGGCTAGGGAGGAGGTGGAATCTTTATGGGTAGAGCTCCAAAGGGATGAAGCTAAGGGGAAAATAATACTGGGAGTATGCTATAGGCCCGCTAACCTGAGGGAGGAAGTGGAGACAGATCTCCTATCACAAACTGGATTAGCAGCAAGGATGGGAAGTGTTATCATAATGGGGGATTTTAATTATCCAGACATAGACTGGGCGGAGGGAACCGCGCATTCATTTAAGGCTCGCCAGTTCCTTAGTGTCTTGCAGGACAATTTTATGGGTCAGATGGTAGACGCTCCAACTAGAAATAAAACATTACTAGATCTACTGATTACCAACAATACAGACCTGATAACAGATGTGGAAATACGGGGCAATTTAGGTAACAGCGATCACAGGTCAATTAGTTTCAGTATAAATCACACAAATAGGAGACATGAAGGGAACACAAAGACACTGAATTTCAAAAGAGCCAACTTCCCTAAACTACAAACCTTGCTAAAAGGAATAAATTGGGATAAAATATTAGGAACAAAGAATACGGAGGAGAGATGGGTTTGCTTTAAGAGCATATTAAATAAGGGCATTAGCCAATGTATCCCATTGGGGAATAAATTTAAAAGAGCGAACAAACATCCTGGATGGCTTAACTCCAATGTAAAAATGCATATAAAAGCAAAGGAGAAGGCCTTCAAAAAATACAAGGTTGAGGGATCATCCACAGCATTCAGAATTTATAAAGAATGCAATAAGAAATGTAAGGGTGCAATTAGGTTGGCTAAGATAGAACATGAAAGACACATAGCGGAGGAGAGCAAAAAAAATCCCAAGAAATTCTTTAAGTATGTAAACAGTAAAAAAGGGAGGACAGACCATATTGGCCCCATAAAGAATGAGGAAGGACATCTGGTTACAAAGGATGGGGAGATGGCAAAGGTATTGAATTTATTCTTCTCCTCAGTCTTCACGAGTGAATCGGGGGGCTTCAGTAACCAAAACTGCAGTGTTTATCCTCATGACACAACACAGGAAGCACCTATATGGTTAACAGAGGACGGAATTAAAATTAGACTTGAGAAACTTAACATTAATAAATCACCGGGACCAGATGGCTTGCATCCGAGGGTACTTAGGGAACTCAGTCAGGTGATTGCCAGACCGTTGTTCCTAATTTTTACAGACAGTCTATTGACTGGAATGGTACCAGCTGATTGGAGAAAAGCCAATGTAGCACCAATATTTAAAAAGGGCCCAAAAAACATCCCTGGGAATTACAGACCAGTTAGCCTAACATCAATAGTATGTAAACTCTTGGAGGGGATGATAAGGGACTATATACAAGATTTTAGTAATAAGAATGATATCATTAGCAGTAATCAGCATGGATTCATGAAGAATCGTTCTTGCCAAACCAATCTATTAACCTTCTATGAGGAGGTGAGTTGCCATCTAGATAAAGGAAGGCCCGTAGACGTGGTGTATCTGGATTTTGCAAAAGCATTTGACACAGTTCCCCATAAACGTTTACTGTACAAAATAAGGTGCGTTGGCATGGACCATAGGGTGAGTACATGGATTGAAAACTGGCTACAAGGGCGTGTTCAGAGGGTGGTGATAAATGGGGAGTACTCAGAATGGTCAGGGGTGGGTAGTGGGGTTCCCCAGGGTTCTGTGCTGGGACCAATCCTATTTAATTTGTTCATAAACGACCTGGAGGATGGGATAAACAGTTCAATCTCTGTATTTGCAGACGATACTAAGCTAAGCAGGGCAATAACTTCTCCGCAGGATGTGGAAATCTTGCAAAAAGACCTGAACAAATTAATGGGGTGGGCGACTACATGGCAAATGAGGTTCAATGTAGAAAAATGTAAAATAATGCATTTGGGTGGCAAAAATATGAATGCAATCTATACACTGGGGGGAGAACCTCTGGGGGAATCTAGGATGGAAAAGGACCTGGGGGTCCTAGTGGATGATAGGCTCAGCAATGGCATGCAATGCCAAGCTGCTGCTAATAAAGCAAACAGAATATTGGCATGCATTAAAAGGGGGATCAACTGCAGAGATAAAACGATAATTCTCCCGCTCTACAAGACTCTGGTCCACCCGCACCTGGAGTATGCTGTCCAGTTCTGGGCACCAGTCCTCAGGAGGGACGTACTGGAAATGGAGCGAGTACAAAGAAGGGCAACAAAGCTAATAAAGGGTCTGGAGGATCTTAGTTATGAGGAAAGGTTGCGAGCACTGAACTTATTCTCTCTGGAGAAGAGACGCTTGAGAGGGGATATGATTTCAATTTACAAATACTGTACTGGTGACCCCACAATAGGGATAAAACTTTTTCGCAGAAGAGAGTTTAATAAGACTCGTGGCCACTCATTACAATTAGAAGAAAAGAGGTTTAACCTTAAACTACGTAGAGGGTTCTTTACTGTAAGAGCGGCAAGGATGTGGAATTCCCTTCCACAGGCGGTGGTCTCAGCAGGGAGCATTGATAGCTTCAAGAAACTATTAGATAATCACCTGAATGACCGCAATATACAGGGATATGTAATGTAATACTGACACATAATCACACACATAGGTTGGACTTGATGGACTTGTGTCTTTTTTCAACCTCACCTACTATGTAACTATGTAACTATGTAAAGTAGCTGTGAGGAAGGGGTTGCACCCCCAAAACACGTCCCTTGATCCCCTGTGATGTTAGGTAGCACATGTTGACATTCCTAAATTTGTGTGCATCTTCAAAATTTGGCTTTTCCTGAGGTGACTTCACCTCACCTGAACGCAATATCAAACACAGTTTGTAAATACTTATGTCTGATATTGCCTTCAAGTTCTACCAAAACTGAACTTTGTAAGTTCAAGATTTGTGTCTTTCTTGTTGGTTTTAAACATGCCTGTTTTATCTTAAATGGACATTTCTACTTTTTCTAATGTGACCCCAAAAATTGTTATACAACAAACATGTTGGTTTGTTTTAAAAACCTTTTCTAAATGCACATGTGATTGTGCTGTTATTAAAAAGATTGTTAATCAAGAATGTGTGGATTATTGTCTCAACGCTACAACACTTTTGTGGTGCTCTAATTGGTGTTTTCTGTGACAATGGGTGTTATTCCCTAAGGGCAAATCCACTTTGCACTACAAGTGCAGTTTCAAGTGCACTTGTAGTGCAAAGTGTCTTTGCCTTTAGTAAATAACACCCAACAGTGCTTTGTATGGTTACACAATCACGCCATTTTCAGGACTCACCACATTTCTGTCAGGGTCAGCTAAAACAAACACAAGCAGTAAATGTCACCAAAGATTTGAGTAGTTATTTGTTTTTTTTATTATAAAAAGGTTTCAGACATTGTCTGGCATATTGATAGCCCCCCTACCCGCAAAGTATTCAAGGTATCTTAGCCGGACATCACGGGCACTCAGGGGGGCAAGCCAGGACGGCCACTTTCAAGCGCCATCAGGGTTGTTTCATTTTGAATTCCAGCCTCAGGCCCAACTGAGCCAGCATAGTTGGCAGAATGTTGCCGTAAAAAGTTGTGTAGAACACAGCACGCCAGGATTATATGATTCAGTTTATACTCCGCCATATGTATGGGTGTAAGAAATAGGCGGAACCGGCTGGCCATGATTCCAAACATGTTCTCCACCACTCTTCTGGCTCTGGGCATCATCGGGAATGGCCGCATAAGATGGTCCCCCAGCGCAAACGCTTTATCCGCAAGGAAGACGAATGGGAGCCCTTCCACATTGTCTTCTGGAGGTGGCAAGTCCAAGCTGCCATTCTGGAGACGCCTGTAGAACTCCGTCTGGGCGATGACTCCACCATCGGACATCCGGCCATTCTTCCCCACGTCCACATACAGGAACTCATAAGTAGCTGACACCACCGCCAACATCACAATACTTTTGAACCCCTTATAATTATAATAGTACGATCCCGTGTTGGGTGGTGGGACAATGTGGACGTGTTTCCAATCAATTGCCCCTCCGCAGTTAGGAAAGTTCCACCGCTGGGCAAAGTGGGAGGCCACAGTCTGCCATTCCTGTGGCGTGGAAGGAAACTGTGGAGTCAAACAAAAAAAATTTAGTCATTTTGCACATAAACAGGGAAAGCAGATTAGACACAAACATTCTTGGCCAACATCAAGATAACATTTATTTGAGGGAGTTTTTAAAGACCAAAGTATAAGGTACACCTATCAGATTCCCCCTCCCCCCATGGGCCATTTCTAACATTATAGGGGGGGCTCTTGGACAGGTAACCCTCTCCACTTCATTGAGAGCTGAATGCCTAAATAATGGGTATTACTTTGAACAGCCCCTCCTTAGTTACACTATTGGCAGCCCACTGGACAGGTAAGACGTGTCATAATACAAAGATATAAATACACATTGTACACATTTGAGCACATTTGGACATTCTGCTATTACCTATCAAGATAATAATAGTATACAGAAACTTGAAACAGTACCATTTGAAAGTATGCAGGCAGGCCCTTGCACTACATGCTTTGGGTAATTCATCCATACATCTGACCACAAAAGAGGTGGGTATAGTGTGTATGGGTTTGGCAAAGTCAGCAGATGATTGAGGATAGATAGAAAATTGGTATCAGCTGACTTAGCAGTTGGGGGGAGGGAGGGTTAAAAATGATTTGGGGACCCCCAAAAAAAGCCTCTGGCACTCTGCCTGAATTTAAAGCACAAATCACATTTCAAAACATTTTAGGGGGTGTTTGGGGTAAAGCACTACTATGGAGCTGATAAAATACATTGTTAAGTGACTACATGAGTTGAATATAGGGCCAGGAGACCATGCTGGGGAGGTAAGTGAAGGCAAATATGTATGAAGGACAACAAAAATAATGACATAAAAATCCAGCATGCATGAGGACAAAGGGGACATTCACAGCATATTACAATCATGGTAATTAGGGAATGAGGAAAGAAATACAATATATTATCAAACATTAAATACAATAAAATGTGATATTAAAGGATAAAAATCTTACCTTCATATACTCCTTCTGCAGGACCTGGATGATGGCAGAACAGGTCTCTGGGATAATGATCCCCAGAGCCTGGTGGGAGATGCCTGTTGAGAACTTCAAGTCCTGCAGGCTTCTCCCCGTCGCCAAGTACCGCAGGGTGGCGACGAGCCTCTGCTCCGGAGTGATGGCTTGCCTCATGCAGGTATCCTGCCTCCTGATATAGGGGGTCAGCAAATCCAACAAATGGTGAAATACGGGGTCCGTCATCCGGAGAAAGTTCCTGAAATCATCGGGATTATTCTCACGGATCTCACAGAGCAAAGGCATATGACAGAACTTGTCACGCTGAAGCAACCAATTCTTGGTCCATGAACTCCTCCCCACCCTGTTCATGGACTGGACTTGTGTCAAGGTAAGGACCCCAACACCAAGCCCCCGCACAGCACGAACTCTACGAGGAGTACGTATACGCAACTTGGCAAGAAAACGGTCGGCTGCTCAGAATAGAGTAACAGAACGCACTGAAGAACAGCAAGGCCTGTGAAGAGCGACCTGAAAAACAGTAACGAACGAACAAGAACACAATGACAAAGTCACGCGTCACTTGCTGCACGCACTGAGGAGCAGATACAAACCCACAAACACAAACTGAACAGTAGAAAATGATCTGAAAACCACGAGTCTGAAAAAGTGTGAATCGTCTCTCACCAAACTTTTACTAACACGAGATTAGCAAAAGGAGCCCAAAGGGTGCCGCGCTTGGTTCTGAACTGGCCTTTTCTAGTCTCATCGTACGTGGTGTACGTCACCGCGTTCTTGGCTATCGGAAATTCCGCACTTTGTGCGACCGTGTGTACGCAAAACAAGTTTGAGCCAACATCCGTCGGAAAAAATCCATGGATTTTGTTATCGGAATGTCCGATCAATGTCCGATTGTGTGTACGGGGCATTAGTCGTGCACTCCACAAATCTGGCCTTTATGGAAGAGTGGCAAGAAGAAAGACATTGTCTAAGAAAGCCATAAGAAGTCTCATTTGCATTGCGAGAAGCCATGTGAGGGACACAGCAAACATGCAGAAGAAGGTGCTCTGGTCAGATGAAACCAAAATTGTATTTTTTGGCCTAAAAGCAAAACGTATGTTTAGTGGAAAACTAACACTGCACATTACCCTGAACACATCATTCCCACCGTGAAACGTGGTGGTATCAGCATCATGTTGTGTAGATGATTTTCTTCAGCAGGGACAGGGAAGCTGGTCAGAGGTGGTGGGAAGATGGATGGAGCCAAATACAGGGCAATCTTAAAAGAAACCCTGTTAGAGTCTGCAAAAATCTTGAGACTGGGATGGAGGTTCACCATCCAGCAGGCCAACGACCCTAAACATACAGCCAGAGCTACAATGGAATGGTTTAGATCAAAGCATATTCATGTGTAAGAATGGCCCAGTCAAAGTTCAGACCTAAATCCAATCAAGAATCTGTGGCAAGAATCAAGAATCTGTGGCAAGACTTGAAAATTGCTGTTCACAGATTCTCTCCATCCAATCTGACAGAGCTTGAGCTATTTTGCAAAGAAAAATGGGTAAAAATGTCACTCTCTAGATGTGCAAAGCTGGTAGAGACATACTCAAAAAGATTTGCAGCTGTAAGTGCAGCGAATGGTAGTTCTACAAAGTATTGACTCAGGGGGGCTGAATACAAATGCACGCCACACTTTTCAGATATTATTTGTAAAACCATTTTATGCTGTGCCTCATGTGCTCCTTTATCCAGAGTGGTGTCTCACTATTACAGGTGGCGCATTACTGGCCAGATCATCAGGTGAAGACAGAGGGAAAAAAGCCAAATAAACGAAAATAGATGCAGCCATTTCATCTAAAAAATAAAAATTTGTAAGCTGCAATATAATATATTTTTCATTTAAGGTTTAAAATCACTACTAATCTAAAAAAATGTAGCACTGACAACTTTTGTTTTTAGTCATATGTGTGTTATAAAAGAACATAAGTTGATATAGTGCCATCTTGTGGACAATTGGGAAGGTACAAGACTTTTATGTTTCATCATTAAGAGAAGTGACATGGAAGTGATTGATTGTTTACTTCTGAACATTAACTATGACCTACCTACAATACTCCTGGACAAGAGGAGAACTGAACTGCATTGTGGGAGGATATAAAAAGTCTGGGGGCGGCCATCTTAGGTCTCTTGTTCCTGGGACGCGTACCCTGCCAGCAGGACTCGGTGGGTGTGTGTGTCCCACAGGGTTGCGGCCTACTTTGTGACGGAGCAGAGCAGCAGCAGGGATCCTGCCATCGTATCAAAGTGTGCCGAAGCAGCAGAAGTGTTTGTTCCGGAGACCCGTGGGGAGGTAACCGAGGACTCCTGGTCGATAGTGAACGGAACAGTGTGACGGCACGGTGGTGGCTCCATACAGACTGAGAACTGCTGAAACGGAGACATCCATTTGCCCGGATCCCGTGTGTTGAGAGGCATAACACCCGGAATTTTGTTTAATACTACACACACTTAGGACGGTTACAGAGTATTGCTGGGACTGATAGTCCTACGGAACAAGTTAAGTTGGAGAACATTACATTTGCATAGATTTCAGTATTCAAGAACTGATACTAGATGTTTGTCTTCTTCGTATAAGAACACTTAATCAGTCTTCTGGATTATAATTGTCTTAGGGTATTACCTTACACTACAGTTATTAACAGTTAGCCTCCAGTCTTTGGATAGTAAAATATTTTTTTCTGTCAGTATACAGCCCACTTTCTGTTTCTTGCCTGGTAAAAAGCCTAGGCTTATGACATTATACACAGCTCTCTCTCTCAGTCTTGTGAGAGTTTGCCAGGAAGGGAGGGGGGTGAGTCATAGGAGGGCCAATGAGAGCTGCTCGTGCCTCTGTGTGTCTGTGTAAATCTAGGAAGCGAACAGGCAGTAGCTTCAGCTGCCCACAGTTAAAATGGTTGCAGCCAGACTTAGTGGAGGGAGATTTCTGCAGCATATTTGGCAAGTACAGAATCACAGTATATATAACATAATATGCAAAGTGGTTGGAGGGAAGCATCAGAATGGCAAATATGTTTTTATTAAACATTATGTGAACAGACTGCAGTTCCTCTTTAATAAGGTGGTACGGAGTGCAAAGTCCTTATGCAAAATGTATATACATGTATATACAGAAAACGTCCAAATTATTTTATTGGTTTCATTTCTCTACATTTTGTGGCTTTAGATAACGTTGCCTGCATTGCCACCAAGTGACACAGAAAGACAGCTATTAAGAAAGCATTGTATAGTAGGTTAGGAGATATTATTTTAACAATTGCAGGGGAGCTTAAAATATACTACTGATTAGAATTTGCCCAGCAGGCTTTTTACTGCTCCTACTTAAATATATACAGCACCACAATCATTAAAGTTGACCTTGGAATTTCAGAGTAACTTCACAATGAGGTATGGGTTTATAACAAAGCCCCATATCAGTTCAAAATCACTACAAAAATAAATGAGACATTGAAAACATAGTCAATTGAATTGAACTGGAGAATTAGATGTTAGGATTTGACCACTGTCAGGTAGCATTCATTCTGCACTTAAGGATCTCTACTCAAAAAAAGTCAGTATCAAAATGAGCTGTGTATACACATGTAATAGGAGAAGACACATCCACACAATTATTTTTTGCAGTAGACCTTATTTTATTGTTCAGTTAAAAAAAAAAAAAAAAAAGAATGCCATTTTGTCAGGCTTTATAAAATGCAGAATAGTAATCACAATAAAACCATACCCCAAACCTAACCCTTTTCCCACCCAGTGTTCAGGATTAAATATAGAAGTACAGAGCCATATCACAGATGTAGATACACTGAATTTACCTTGTTTTGATTCTGCAGCATGCCAAGGGCATATTTACATTGTGAGGTGCTCCTTATTCTTCCTGAAGTCTCTAGTCTATGTTTCTGTGCACGCATAGAGAATAACTGATGACATAATAAATAATGGATGGCCTGTATATGGTTTGGCAGGTTTCCAGGAAGGTCATAATTCTTTGCAGCTGGGCCCAGCATATGCACAAAAACCTGCAAAAGGTAACCACCACCTGGCAAAGGGTAGGCTGCATCGATGAAAAGATGAATATATTAGCATCTGAGATGTTATACTTTTAGAAATGTTGTTAAAAGGTCAAGGAATAGGCTTGACCTATTAGTTAGGGTTTTGGTCATAACTGTAGTCTTGTTCTTGTGCTTTGTGCATTCTGTACTCCTGCCCCCTTTGAGTGGTACATACACCTGCCCCTGCACTTTGTGCATTTTTTACTCCTGTCCTCTAGTCTCTGGGAGTTACATACCCCTGACTTCTGTACTCTATGCACTATGTTCTCCTGACCCCTGCACTCTGTGCATTATGTACTCCTAGTCCCTGCCATCATAATGCTATAATGTACAGTATACACTTCTTACCAAAGTGTTCATGGTCTCAACAGCTGCTGGTTCCTAAGTAGTTCCCGACTTTTGTAGGCTAGGTTCATACTAATGTAATGCCAGACATCGCATGTGATTCGCACCACATTTCGATGCACATCACATGAGATGTCTGCGCGATGCAAATTCAGCCATACAGTTTGTATGGCTGAAATTGCATCACATTCTCACCAAAATGGTGCAGGACCCTTTTTTGGTCCGCACTGGAATCGGATCGCATTGGTGTTCAGACCCATGCGATCCAATTCCAAAGTTTGCACTGAATTCTGCAAATATATTGACACCCGCAGCGGTTCCTAGATGTCAGTGTGAACTGCCTGCAAATCAAATGCGATGCGGGAACCCGCACAGGAATCGTGATGATTCCCGCATCGCGCCAGTGTGAACCGAGGCTTAACCACTTCAGCCCCGGAAGGATTTACCCCCTTCCTGACCAGAGCACTTTTTACAATTTGGCACTGCATCCCTTTAACTGCTAATTGCGTGGTCATGCAATGCTGTACCCAAACGAAATTTGCATCCTTTTCTTCCCACAAATAGAGCTTTCTTTTCATGGTATTTGATCACCTCTGAGGTTTTTATTTTTTGTGCTATAAATGGAAAAAGACCGAAAATTTTGAAAAATAATGACATTTTCTACTTTTTGTTATAAAAAAAATCCAATAAACTCAATTATAGTCATACATTTAGGCCAAAATGTATTCGGCCGCATTGTCTTTGGTAAAAAAAAATGTCAATAAGCGTATATTTATTGGTTTGCGCAAAAGTTATAGCGTCTACAAACTAGGGTACATTTTCTGTAATTTACACAGCTTTTAGTTTATGGCTGCCTATGTCATTTCTTGAGGTGCTAAAATGGCAGGGCAGTACAACCCCCCCCCCCAAATTACCCCATTTTGTAAAGTAGACACCCCAAGGAAATTGCTAAGAGGCATGTTGAGTCCATTGAATTTTTTTTTTTGTCCCAAGTGATTGAATAATGACAAAAAAAAAAAAATTACAAAAAGTTGTCACTAAATGATATATTGCTCACACAGGCCTTGGGCATATGTGGAATTGCACCCCAAAATACATTCAGCTGCTTCTCCTAAATACGGGGATACCACATGTGTGGGACTTTTTGGGAGCTTAGCCGCATACGGGGCCCCGAAAACCAATCACCGCCTTCAGGATTTCTAAGGGCGTAAATTTTTGATTTCACTCCTCACTACCCATCACAGTTTTGAAGGCCATAAAATGCCCAGATGACACAAAACCCCCCCAAATGACCCAATTTTGGAAAGTAGACACCCCAAGCTTTTTGCTGAGAGGCATGTTGAGTCCATGGAATATTTTATATTTTGACACAAGTTGCGGGAAAGTGACACATTTTTTTTTTTTTGCACAAAGTTGTCACTAAATGATATATTGCTCACACAGGCCATGGGCATATGTGGAATTGCACCCCAAAATACATTTAGCTGCTTCTCCTGAGTATGGGGATACCACATGTGTGGGACTTTTTGGGAGTCTAACCGCGTACGGGGCCTCGAAAACCAATCACCGCCTTCAGGATTTCTAAGGGTGTAAATTTTTGATTTCACTCTTCACTGCCTATCACAGTTTCGGAGGCCATGGAATGCCCAGGTGGCACAAACCCCTCCAAATGACCCCATTTTGGAAAGTAGACACCCCAAGCTATTTGCTGAGATGCATGGTGAGTATTTTGCAGCTCTCATCTGTTTTGAAAATGAAGAAAGACAAGAAAAAAAAAATTATTTCTTTTTTCAATTTTTTTTCAATTTTCAAAACTTTGTGACAAAAAGTGCGGTCTGCAAAATACTCACTATACCTCTCAGCAAATAGCTTGGGGTGTCTACTTTCCAAAATAGGGTCATTTGGGGGGGGGGGTTGTGCCACCTGGGTATTCCATGGCCTCCGAAACTGTGATAGGCAGTGAAGAGTGAAATCAAAAATTTACGCCCTTAGAAAGCCTGAAGGCGGTGCTTGGTTTTCGGGGTCCCGTGCGCGGCTAGGCTCCCAAAAAGTCTCACACATGTGGTATCCCCGTACTCAGGAGAAGCAACAGAATGTATTTTGGGGTGTAATTTCACATATTCCCATGGCATGTTTGAGCAATATATCATTTAGTGACAACTTTGTGCAAAAAAAAAATAAAAATTTGTCTTTTTCCCGCAACTTGTGTCACAATATAAAATATTCCATGGACTCAACATGCCTCTCAGCAAAAAGCTTGGGGCATCTACTTTCCAAAATGGGGTCATTTGGGGGGGGTTTGAACTGTCCTGGCATTTTATGCACAACATTTAGAAGCTTATGTCACACATTACCCACGCTTCTAACCACTTAAAGACAAAGCCCTTTCTGACACTTTTTTTTACATGAAAACATTTTTTTTTTGCAAGAAAATTACTTTGAACCCCCAAACATTATATATTTTTTTAAAGCAAATGCCCTACAGATTAAATTGGTGGGTGTTTCATTTTTTTTTTCACACAGTATTTGCGCAGCGATTTTTCAAACCTTTTTTTGGGGGAAAAAACGCACTTTTTTAAATTTTAATGCACTAAAACACACTATATTGCCCAAATGTTTGATGAAATAAAAAAGGTGATCTTAGGCCAAGTACATGGATACCAAACATGACATGCTTTAAAATTGCGCACAAACGTGCAGTGGCAACAAAATAAATACATTTTTAAAAGCCTTTACAGGTTACCACTTTAGATTTACAGAGGAGGTCTACTGCTAAAATTACTGCCCTCGATCTGACCTTCGTGGTGATACCTCATATGCATGGTGCAATTGCTGTTTACATTTGACGCCAGACCGATGCTTGCGTTCGCCTTAGTGCGAGAGCAGGGGGGACAGGGGTGCTTTTATTTTTTTTTCCTTTATTATTTTTTTGCTTTTTTATCTTATTTTTAAACTGTTCCTTTCATTTTTTTTAAATCATTTTTATTGTTATCTCAGGGAATGTAAATATCCCCTATGATAGCAATAGGTAGTGACAGGTACTCTTTTTTGAAAAAATTGGGGTCTGTTAGACCCTAGATCTCTCCTCTGCCCTCAAAGCATCTGACCACACCAAGATCGGTGTGATAAAATGCTTTCCCAATTTCCCAATCGCGCTGTTTACATCCGGTGAAATCTAAGTCATGAAATGCTCGTAGCTTCCGGTTTCTTAGGCCATAGAGATGTTTGGAGCCACTCTGGTCTCTGATCAGCTCTATGGTCAGCTGGCTGAATCACCGGCTGCATTCTCAGCTTCCCTGTTGAGACAGGAGAGCCAGAGAAAAACACAGAAGACAGTAGGGGGTGGGGTCATTCCCTCCCACTGCTTGTAAAAGCAGTCTAGAGGCTAATTAGCTGCTAGGATTGCTTTTACGTGAAAGCCGACCGCTGGCTGAAAAGAATGATACCAAGATGATACCTAAACCTGCAGGCATCATTCTGGTATAACCACTCAAAGTCGTGAATTGCGTACCTGAAGACAAAAAAATGGTTAACAATAAAACACAGTAAACGGTAAAGTATAAAAAAATTGCATACCTGAAAAGCAAACATGATAAAACATAATAACAATAAAACATTGCAGAATAGAATACAGTAAAAAAGAGCAGAACAATAGAGAGATAATAGAGAGAGAGAGAGAACAATGAAAACGACAACTATTTTTTTTATTTGATATATTTTTTTGTGTTTTTTTTTTTTTTTTTTACACTTTTTTTTGTAACTGTAACTTTTATAACTGTAACCGGTTCCAGGTTCGGGTCTCTCAAAATGCGATGGCATCTTGGGAGGCCCTGTGAAAGTGTGTCTAGTCTGGGCAATGCTGTACCCTACGCTAATACTCAACTAGTGAATGGTAGCGTTCAAAACATTCACCAATGCAAAGACCAGGATTATCAGGACAGGAGGGACAATAATAGCGGGTGTCACGCCTATATCCGAGCTTGCTGCAGACACGACATCTTTTTTGGGGGGGTTCGTTGGGTAGAGGTACTCGGGAGGACATAAAAATGCCTCTCATGCAGCCGACTGCATTTGGTTGGGGATGTGAATGGGGAAGTACGGGTGCTGCAGAAGTGGTGGGTTCCCAATTAGGATTGGCGAATGCAGCAGGAAGGGCACTATGGGCATGACGGGCCTGTGTTTGTCTTCTTCTTGGTGGCAGCGTGTGCTTGCCACCTCACCAGCTTGAACTGCATTTATGGAACTCGCCACGTCACCAAGTGTTACTGCAGTGCTGGTTTGACTACGACTGGGGTGTACTAGGCCGCTGGTGCTTGCCACTTCACCAAAACGCTACCAAAAAAAACTGTTAGCGATCGCAGGGATCAGGCCTGACTCTGCGAATGCTGCAGTTATGCGTTTAGTGTTTTGTATGTGACAGTGATCGATCGAAACTGCACTTGGGTGGGCTGGGCTGGGCCGGGCGGAGGGGCAAAACGCAGATGCTAGCAGGTATCTGGGCTGATCCCGCTAACACTGTGTTTTTGGGAACCCTAAACTGCTGGGGACGCTAGTATAGATCTAATCGGATCAGATATTGATCCGTTCAGATACTATACCACTAAGGGAGGTGTACGGTGCGTGCGTGGGTGTTAACGGTACTGGCGCTAACCTGACGCTGCTTGGGGCTGGTGCTTGCCACTTCACCAAAACGCTACCAAAAAAACTGTTAGCGATCGCAGGGATCAGGCCTGACTCTGCGAACGCTGCAGTTATGCGTTTAGTGTTTTGTAAGTGACAATGATCGATCGATACTGCACTTGGGTGGGCTGGGCTTGGTCGGGCGGAGGGGCAAAACGCAGGTGCTAGCAGGTATCTGGGCTGATCCCCCTAACACTGCGTTTTTGGGAGCCCTAAACTGCTGGGGACGCTAGTATAGATCTGATCAGATCAGATATTGATCCGTTCAGATACTATACCACTAAGGGAGGTGTAAGGTGCGTGCGTGGGTGTTAGCAGTACTGGCGCTAACCTGACGCTCAGGGGGATAAACCTTTATTCAGTAATAAACGGCGGGGGCCCTGACACTATAAAAAATAAACGAACTAACCAGCGTCACCCGTAACAGTTATACGGTGATCACTGGTGAAAGGGTTAAATAGGGGGCAATCAATGGGGTTAAAACCTTTATTAGGTAGTATATGGGGGTCCCTGACGCTATAAAACGCTGACGGCGAATCTAAATATTTACCTCCCTAACTAGCGTCACCAGTGACACTAATACAGCGATCAGAAAAATGATCGCTTAGTGACACTGGCGACGGGGGGGTGATCAAGGTGTTAAAACTTTATTAGGGGGGGTTAGGGGGGTATCCTAGACCTAAAGGGGGCTAACACTAACTGCCCTACCACACTAACTGTCACAAACTGACACCAATGCAGTAATCAGAAAAAAAAACTGCTTGATGTCAGTGTGACGGGAGGGGGGGTGATTGGGGGGTGATCGGGGTGTATTGTGTGCCTGGCATGTTCTACTGAGTGTGTATGTGTTGTGCACTCACATTGAAGTCTTCTCTCCTCGGCGCCGGAATGGAAAATACCGAGCCAAGGAGAGATGACATCATTTCCTCTGCTGCTGTTTAGCATACAGTAGTAGAGGAAGAATCTGATTGGCTGGGAGCTATCACGAGGGGAGGGGCCACAAATGGATGGTCTCCCTCTCACCTCTCATCGCTCCCAGACACAAGCCAACCGCCTCGGGCACCGGGGGGGGTCCGATCGGACCCCCCGCCCGCGGGAGGCAGATCACGTACAGGTACATGATTCTGCCTGCCCGTGCCATTCTGCCGCAGTATATCTGCGTGAGGTGGTCGGCAAGTGGTTAATGAGCTTCTTCTCTAAGTTAGACTCAGGAAAAGTGTTAGATCCCTGTCTATATTCGGTTAAGGTATCTGTGAGACAATAATTAAAGCATATTTTGAGGGTATAAGGCCTGTGTGATATGTATGTATGTGTGTGTGTGTATATATATATATATACATATATATATATATATATATATATATATATATACATATATATATATATATACATACACACATACAGTGAGTATGTTCATCTTTTTTTTGCCAAACCTCTTTAAAGCAAGACTAAAGGGTGAATACTTATCTGTCCAATTGTTCCTAATTGACGCTGGCATCTTCTTCTAAGTGCCAGTCTTCAGGCCTCTTCATTGCCCGGTGGGGGATAACAATACTCTTGTGCAGGAGCTAGTCATCCCAGAACTCAGAGACCGGCCCAGCACTGTAAGCTGAGCTGCACATGTTCAATTTACAGCACCAGACAAGACTGAGCAGGCAGGTTGCTGCATTTTTTTTAAAGAAAAGGTAGTGCATGTTTCTTCTGCAATAAATGCCCTCCTACTGTACCTGCTGTTCCTTCTGTTTTAGGCCTCTCCTGCTGTTAGCACAAGTTGACCATCCCCACTATTCGCCACAGCTCGCTCACCACATCAGTACACTTCTCACGGTGCCCAATGGTTCCCCAGGTCTGTCATATTCCTAGCAATGTACCTGATTATATTTACAGTGTATACTGTACAAATATATAGATAAGTGTGACTGGTGTGCTCCCAAAGATCACATGATGAAACGCATAGCCACAAATATATGGATTGTCTACACTAGGTACAGACTCTGAATTGCTTTTTAAATCATGTGTTGTAAACAATGGTGTACACTTAACGAATAACAGTAGTGGAATTTTTAATTTGTTAATACTTATTTAATTAAAACTATTTTAGGCCATGTATATCTTTACATGATTCGTAACCTTATTTGGAGTTTGTATATTGAGAATCACTGGAGAAGTTGAAATAATTGGAAAAGTAGAAGCTACACCTGAAAAAATAAAAGTTTTAGGGAGACCACAAGCTTGCTTTACATTTCCACAATGGATAGGTAACTAAAAAAGGTGAAAAATTGTCCATTAGGAGTGGATGGTAAAAGAATATTCATGCACATTATTTGTAAGTGCATATTAAACACCGAAAAAGTCAGCGGAAGATAATATTTATTGTTGACCGAACATAATTTGTATATTTTTGAAAGATAAAACTAAACACTGTGAATAGGATATTTATTGCACACTGTGCTTTATGATTTATTTATTCATTTTTCATTTTCTCTTCACATTGAAACCAAGGGGTTATATATATTTTTCTGGTGTTAATTGGAGTGCATGATTAATAGCAGAGCTCGTGATCTTATTTTTATTGTTGATATTAAGGTTGAAATTTAATATTAGAGTATTCTCTTCCAATCCCTCTCAAATTATAGCAAGCTAAATCAACATTAAATACCATAAATCTTTGTAGACTGCTTCATGTATGAACCACTGGGACCTTTCAGCATCTGTTTTTAGCTGCTGCAGTCTGTTCATATAGCAAATATGAGTCACTTATCTTATTTCCTATGTAAGTCACCGCAACAGAGCTATTTGCCTGATGGAAATTCAGAAAGGTCATACCGCTCCCATAACATATGGCACTGTGTGGCCTCAGTTCTGGTTTCTTTAAACATAGGTTAGGTGAACAGGTTCAAGATTATTATTAAAACTGAAAATCAATTCAAATACAATTCAAAAACTTTTTTAAAGGAGAAATACAGTTTAAGAAACATTATATTACCAAAAGTATTGGGACACCTGCCTTTACACTCACATGAAATTTAATGGCATTCCAGTCTTAGTCCGTAGGGTTCAATATTGAGTTGGCCCACCCTTTGCAGATATACCAGCTTCAACTCTTCTGGGAAGGCTGTCTACAAAGTTTAGGAGTGTGTCTATGGGAATGTTTGACCATTCTTCCAGAAGTGCATTTGTGAGGTCAGGCACTGATGTGGACGTTAAGGCCTGGCCTGGCTGACTTTTTCATTGTCATTCAACAGCACTAATAGATGTCGCATACATTTCCAAAATCTAAAATGCAATATGTAAAGCAGGTGGAATTAAACTGTATGGAAAAATAACTGGATTAAGGAAAATGATTGGAAAGATATCTCCCATTAGATCACACTGGTTTCCAATGAGGCTGAGAAAGGACAAAGAACCTAAGATGTGCTCCTGGAGACAAACAGGATGTGAGCAGAGCCAAGCACAAGAGAAGTTTGTGCCCTGGTGTATCTATTGATGGGTCTTAATTGCAGTAGCATGATGGCCTTCTTCCTCACATTCTCCTGCCTTAGGATATGCAAGTTCTTCCTAAAGAATTTGTGTGTGCAAAATTTCAGCTTCTTTAGATAACAAATGGAGAAGTTTTCCACCGTATTGTTGTGCTCTGTTATATTGGTGGTCAGAGGGAAGAATGTTCCTTAAATTGATTTTCAGCGTAGTACTTACTTACATTAATGGTTAATGGGAAGAATGCCCTGTTACACCAGTGGTCAATGGGAACAATGATCTCCCTACAAATGGTTAAAAGTATTTTTTGGGGTCATTCATTATTTATTTGAGAAATAGGATGCTCCACTGGTCCCACCCTGAAAGCTCTGTCAAGTCATATTGGTGCAGGAACTATGTAGGCACTGTCAGTCAGGAGACCCGTCTGCAATGGTTCACTGCTCAAGAAACTCCTAGAACCCCTTGGAGAAATCATTCAACAAAGACAGTGGAAGGCTCAATTACTTGGTTAAGAATATACTTCTTTACAGGTTGATAACAAATGTTCCAAATCATTTCATGATAAGTTTTTGGGGATTGTCAGAATAATTTGCATCATACAAAATAAAACTTTCAACTAGTGTTGGCACCCTGTCTTTTGCAATTAAGGTTTTACTTGCTAAATAAGAAAATATTGCTTGTCTTTACAGCACCTTCTTTACTGTAACATTTTGTAATTTGTCTTGAAAAATATACCCCCAGGATAATACATTATATCAGTGTCTTCCACTAACAAGCCAGTCAGTTGTTCTCTCACTTCTATTTTATGTAAGGGTAGAGTGAGATAGTTAAAAAGCCAAGTTCTTGTGCCAAACAATGACAGTGACATGAACAGTGAAATTTAGCTAGCTGTCACTTAAAGTAATACCTGCTTTCATTTGTTCATAATACAACTAAGAATAAGAGCCTATTCAGACCGTGATGTTCTGGTGCTTGGTGTTAACACACAAACATTAACGCACTTTTTCTTTCAAAGTTTTTATTGAGATTTTAACAATGCGCAAACAAGTACAGTCTTTTCATAGAGACAACAAAAGAAGAAATAGAAACATTGATGCTTCGGTATCTATCTTAACAGAGGATTTTCCTAAATTGCATAGAAAGATCATGAGAAGTGACTAAGGATTATAGCACCTCCAGAATTATTAAAAACCCCACAATCCAATGGATTCCATGGGATGCCTCTTGGTAAACAGAGTCTGCCCAGCCGCGTCAAGGTTGCCCCATTGGGCCCCCTGGCACCCCTATTGGGATCAAACTGTGCTGGGGAAGCCCTCCCGAGGTCCCCCAAGCCCGACCAGGACTATTCACGATACAAGAACATCCCAGAGGGGAATAAAAAATAAAGAAAAAAGTAGTATTTTTGAGTGTCCCAGAGGATCCTGTGGGAGATATTGACCTTAGAAAATGGGCGCCTTCAAATTGCAGAAACAAATCAGGCGAGAAAACTGTTCGAAAGCCATTTAAACTAGGAAAATACAGCAAACCAACATAGGAGATAAAGAACAAAAAACATATAGAAGGAGGGGAAGAGCGGGAAGGGGTAGGGTAGCCACTCAGCAAGTATCATGAAGGAGCAATGTTGTTGACATTTTCTTGGTAATTTGTATCCCAGTGATAAAGGAAAGACCTATGTGATTAGCCCAGGGTTCCCATGTTGCTTCAAACTGTGTCCTGGTGTTTAACAGAATACTGGTCAATTTCTCCAGAGACATCATCCAGGAGATTTTCCACTTGGCGGCTATAAAAGAAACCTTGGACTGCTTCCAGGCCTTAGCAATCATTAATTTGGCTCCCAGGAGTATGAAATGGATTAATTTGCGTGATCCTTTAGAAACGCCTGGGATATTGGCATTCAAGAGGGCCATTGCAGGAGTCATGGGGATCTGTTGCCCTGTCACTTTATGAATTATAGCGAATATCATCCTCCAGAAAGACCTGATTTTAGGGCATTCCCACCAAATGTGGGCCATAGAGCCATTCAGTTCACATCCCCTGAAACATCTTGGATCAACAGAAGGGAACATGTGGGATAATTTAGAGGGTGTGAGATACCACCTGGTCATCACTTTAATATTTGCTTCTATTAGGGAAATATTTTTAATCCCCTTATAGGCTCTGGAGAAGGAAATCCGCCATTTGTCGCGATCCCACTGGAATTAGAGATCTCTCTCCCAAGCGGACATATATGGGGTTTTGTCTGCCGTTTGGGCCAAAGATTGGTATATAACAGAAATTCCACCCCTCTGATTCGTGGCTTGACCTATCCATGATTCGTAAGATGTGAACCTAGGTGGGATGGGTTTCTCTACTCAAATTTTGTGTAGGAAATGTTGGATTTGAAGAAACCTAAAGTGTTCTTCATTGGGGATATCTAAATGTTTTGACAAAATTTTAGAGTTAATGGGCCTGTCTCTGTGAAGAAATGACCAATCCGATACAGCCCCTTGTCCAACCACCATTTGAAGGAAAGTATGTTTAAACCTGGAGTGAAGTCCGGATTATTAAAGATATGTGCCAGAGGACGGCATTTAGAGGTCAATGAAGGTTGAGTCATTATTTTGTCCCAAAGGGTCATAGATTGTGAGAGGATCGGAGAGAGTATGGGGGGTCTATCCTTAGATGGGATCCACAGTAAATAGTCAAGAGTATGATTAGGGACTGACTGTCTTTCAATTTGAATCCAATCTGGTTTTTCTGTCCTGGAAAAAACAGTTGAAAGTTGGGAGATTCTTGCTGCCTGGTAATACCAAAAAAGTCTAGGTAACCCTAGGCCCCATTGTGTCCGCAACCTGTAAAGAGTGTTATTTGGAAGTCTATGACCCTTACCTCCCCAGATAAATTTGTTAATTTTCCTTTGCAAAGATTGTAAGTGATCTTTTTTAAGGATAATCGGTAAAGCTCTGAATAAATATAGTAATCTGGGGAGGAGTGTCATTTTAATTGAATGGATCTTCCCTAGCCAGGAAAGCTCCTTACTGCCCCAGGACTTTAGCTCTGATTCCAGTTTCTTATAAGTGGGCAGAAAGTTAACTGAGTATAGTTGGTCAATTGGCAGTGAGGTGGATCCCTAGATATTCTAGTGATGAATCGTTCCATTTGAATTTGAATGACTTTTTCAGCGATTCCACTATGGCTGGTTTCAAGGAGACGTTGAGGGCATGGGACTTGTCGTAGTTAACCCTTAGACCTGACACCTTAGCAAAAACGTTTAGGAGGTTGCATAGATTGGGGAGGGAAGTGATAGGTGAAGTGATGAATAATAGCATATCATCAGCGAATAGGCCACATTTATGAATTTGGGATCCACATGAAATTCCTTGGATATTGGGGTTGGAACGAATTGCCACCACCAGTGTCTCAATAGCCATGGCGAAAATTAATGGGGATAGTGGACAACCCTGTCTGGTGCCCTGTGCGATGTTAAAGGGTCTGCAGTGATGCCCGCAGATTCGAATTTGTGCCAAAGGGTTGGAATAGAGGGAGTGAAGGATGCCCATAAAGCGATTGCCAAAGCCCCATTTCTCCAATAACCCAAACAGATATGGCCATTCGACTGTATCGAAGGCTTTGTGTAGGTCTAAGGATAACAACATCCCTTCCTGTGTGTGGCCGGCATCCCAACCTGACTGTAGAAGGGAAACTAAATCGATAGCCCTTCTAATTTGATCAGGCCCCTGTCTCCCTGGAATGAAACCAACCTGATCCTTGTGAACGTAGTGGCTTATGAAAGAAGAGAGACGGTTGGCCATTATTTTTGTTAATATTTTGAGCTCATTATTTATGAGGGAGATTGGTCTATAATTTTCAACTGCTTCGGGATTTTTATTGGGTTTGGGAATTATCGAGATGAAGGCCGCATTAAGATGAGGGTCTAAGGGGGATCCTAGAGCTTTCATTTTAAAGAATTTGGCCATGCGGGGAGCTAGTGTGTCCACGAAGGCCTTGTAGTATGGTACCTATAAACCATCAGCACCAAGGGCGGAGCCTGTTTTTAGATTTTTGACTACATCCTTTATTTCTTCAACGGAAATGCTTGCCTCCATAATTTCCCTATGTTCCTCCGAGAGTGAGGGTAATGGGAGATCCTGGAGAAATCTGGATATCAAAGGATCCTTATTCTTGATGGGTTTGGCATACAGGTTGGTGTAGAAGACCCTAAAGGCTTCCAATACCTTGTTGGGGTCAGCCGTAGGGGGTTGTCCTGGAATTCTAATTCTGGGAATACAGTGAGACCGTGGACGTGGAGACAATTTAGAAGCCAACATCGAGCCTATTTTGTCTTTTTGATGGTAGAACTTAGCTCCACTCCAACGGATATGCTTTTCTGCTTTTGCCGTGAGAGCTAAATTCAATTCAAGCTTGGTAGCGTCCAGTTGTGCTAGAAGGGTTTCTGACAGGTTTTTCTTGTGTTTGAGTTTTAAAGCTGCAAAGCTCTTTTCTAGTTTTTGGATATCTATTAGTCTCTCTCTCTTTATTTGAGTGGCCATACTAATAATTTTGCCCCTGATGGAGGCTTTGTGGGCTGCCCAGAGGGTCTCGGGGGAAATGTCCTCTGTGTTGTTGAAAAGGAAATATTCCTTCAGTGAGTTTTCTAATTCGGGGGTATTAATAGGGTCACTCAGAATGGATTCGTTCAGTCGCCAATGGGAGCCTGAAGGTTTGGAGAGGGGGTTCTGCATATAAAGAAGAACTATGGAGTGGTCTGACCACGCCGATTCAATTATGTTCGCCTTGTATGTAAATGGGATAAGGGAGGAGGGCACAAGAATATGGTCAATTCTTGCATATGACTGATGAGGCACTGAAAAGTGGGTGTAGTCTTTTTGAAGGGTTCAGTTCCCTCCATATGTCAATTAGTCCATGTGCATGGAGGGCTTTTGCTATGTTTAAGCTAGCTTTGGTGGGGCGCATCAGTTGGGCTTTAGGGGGCCTAGTTTTGTCAAGACCTTGATCAAAGGCTATGTTTGAGTCCCCTCCAAAGATTACCTTGCCTTCCACTAGGGGCATAAGGGTTTTGAGGAGAGAATGGAAGAATGCAGTTTGTCCTTTATTGGGAGCATAATAGGATATTATGGAGTAAATATTTCCCTCAATCGTGCCTTTTACAAGGATATATCTACCTTCGGGGTCTTTGTGGTCTGAAATGAAAGAGAACTTACTGTTTTTGGAAAATAGCACTGCTACTCCTTTGGTTTTATTAGCGGCATTCACCATGTAGAACGTTGGATAATGTGCATGTAAGAATTTGGGGCTGTATCGGATCGGGAAGTGAGTCTCTTGTACTAAAACTATATCTATCTTCAGGGTTTTGTAGTTTTCGAAAGCAATTCTGCGTTTCCTAGGTGAGTTCAGACCCTGAGCATTACGAGAGGCCACTCTAAGGTCTTTAAGAGTCATGTGTTGTGCGGCCATTGAGTCAGAGGGGTGGAATGCTGTTGCAGAATATATCACTTACCCGAGGAAGACTAATCATCTTGGGTTCTGGCCAAGTGGATAACTTCAGTGGGGACAGAGTTGTTGTAAGAAGCTTTTTGGGACCTGCTGAGCGGCTCAAAAGAAAGAGGAGGTTAGGGAGGAGGGGGAAGGAAACAAAAAAGATAAATAATAAAAAACGACATCTTCTAGGAAGACTGAGGACGAGCGATGAGTCAAAACCCCATCTGGTGTCCTCAAAAGGGCTTTGGAAGCCTCTGGGAGGGTTCCAAAGACTCATGCCACTGAGGAGTATCAAACTCGTCAGTGAAATGAGTGACTGCACTAGGGTGACACCCTTAGCCCTTGCATCTGAGGTAAAAACAGTAAACTAACTCAGCAAATTATTAACTTGTCCCACCAACGTTAGGAGAAAAAAAAAGTCTCTCTCGGGAATTGGATCCCGAATTGTTAGGAGATCTGCTACAGGAATCCAAGTCTGGAGCCCTATCCCTTTCAAGCCGGGGGGAAGGGAACACGGGATGTCTCTCAAGCGATGTTTACTTTTCGCCGTCAAAGCTATCTCCAGCTATGAAGACTAGAGCTGCAGTCTGTCAACTATTCCTGAGGTCGAAAGGTGCCCTGTTGGACCCCTCTCTAGGATGATCTTCTGGGAAATGGTATGGTATCCATGGGGGCACCATTGAAGGGAGAGTCTGTTGAAGGCTGCAAAGTCACTTTCGGTCTTTTCACTCTGATCTGACTTGGGGTCATCTCTAGAAAATTAGCCTTTAGGCCGGAAAACAGACTGGCAATGATGTGGGAGGACTTGAGTAAAACGGTGAACTAAAAGTTGCAACTTCAGAAGGCCAGCGATAGGCAACATGAGAATGGAATGGAGCCCTGAACTCCAGCGACAGGAGGGTATATTTCCCTGAGTGGGCGGCCCTATTGAGGGCTAGAAGGATGAAAAAGTCCCCGTGAGTGTCTTGTGGTGGGCGGCCCTCTTTTGGTTTCTTGGATTTGCCTTTGTACCAGAGAGGGGAGACTGAACTCGCTGGTGTCTGTCGTTTGGTGGATCCTCCTGGAGCCGCGGTGAGGTCCATGGGTGCTTCTTGGGAAATCAACTTGAGGTGAAGGAATAGTTTCTCTCCTTCTGGAAGGGATGAGAAAGTGTGGGCTTTATCCTGGATAGAAAACTTAACTCCGAAGGGGAAGTTCCAACGGTATTTTATGTAAACCGATGGGAGCGGTTTAAGGGACCGCCTCTTCTGGAAGGTCGAGGGGGCCAAGTCCGTGAAAATTTGAATCTGGTGGCCTCTGCAAAAAACTTGCTGTTTGAGGCGAGATTGCCTCATCACCTCCTCCTTAATTGCAAAGAAATGGGGTTTGACGATGACGTCCCTTGGGGATCCATCACTTCTGGGGGATCCCAATGCTCTATGGGCTCTATCTAGCTCCAGACGATGGGGAGGCGTGTTTGGGATCAGCTCCTTGATGAGGTCTTGAATTGCGGGGGATATATCCATGATAGTCTCCGGCAAGCCTCTGTCTCGGAAATTATATATTCTCGACCTGTTCTCAAGGAGAGGAGGACCTGTATGTGGGCTGCATTCTGGTTGGTGTGGGATACAGTGATATCTAGTTTGTTTTCTATCACTTCCATTCTAGAGCTGAGGTTGGCAAAGTCCGATTTGATGTCTCTGGTGATCTGGGCAGCTGTGTTAGCTAGACCCCTCTCTAGTAAGGCAGAAAATTTCTGAAAGAGGTCCCCCTGAGCTGAGGAGAGATCATGATCTTGCTGGCAGGGAGAAAGGTCGGCCTGGTAAAGACAGGGAGCCGGCCCTGCAGGGGATAGATTGTAATCCTCCAGTGTCCTATTGATAAGGGACTCTGTGAATGCTGGGGAAGGAGCTGGGCAGCATTGAGAAGGCTCCCTGTACAACTTGGGAGAAGGTCAGCATGGTAGGAGCAATCACTTGCCTGAGTTCCTGGTGCTTCTCCCCATAGGCCGCGTGTTGCTGTGCTGAGGGGATGCCGGCGGCCATCTTGGTACACCCTCCAAATTCTGGCCACAGATCACGCCTGGCGGCTGGATTAAACATCCAGGGGGGTCCTGATGGAGCCCCAAGCACGGATGGGCTAAAAGGGAATCGATTGTCCGGGTGCTGCAGCTGCTGAGAGGCTCGTAGGGCTGGGGTGCTGCAAAGGCACTGATGAACATAGTTCATGCACACTTCCTCCAGCTTTGTAACTGAAAGCCTGTATTGATGTATGGGCACAAAGCTGGAAGATGTGCCTGCAGGAGCCTGACATTGCAACTGCAATCCACTGATCATGGGTGCAATGCTTTGCAGGCTCTTTGGGGAAAAAATAATAAATGCAGATTTTTTTTCTGTAAAAATATGTGCATTTATTTAATTTTATTTCAAAGGTGAACTTAGCCTTTAAAGTCACCTCAGCTTCAATTTCTTCAATAAACAAAAACACAATTGCAGTGGGAATTTACACTTAACTTAATGAGTGAAGTGAAGCTTGTAAATAGTAAAGTTTGTAAATACAAGGCTCTTATAATTGAATCATATAGCATCATGAGTATGGACAAGCCACATCTGATAGGAAAAACATATCAAACTAATGGAAACTGCATACAAGGATACTTTATGAGGGAAGATTTTTGTTAATCCTCCTGCCTATCCCTAAAATCCATGGTTGTATGCATCAAATTAAAGTAATTATGCAGCCTTTGCTTATAGCTGAAATAGAGGATATTTATAATACATAAAAAAATAAATAGTGAAATATGCAAAAAAAAAAAAAAAAAAAAAAAAAAAAAGATCCAAAATAATGCTAATGGTCTGTGTTCCTAAAAGCTACAGTGGGGGTCATTTACTATAGCGCTATGGCGCTAATTCGCGCAAATTGCCGTGAATTAACGCTAATTAGCGCTAAAACGGTATTCACTATAGCGCTGGTGAGAAAATACTCCCAAAATCAAATTTACTATAGCTCCCTGAAACTAAATAGAGCCCAAACCCTTACTCTGCTAAAACATAGAGAATTGCACATGGAAATAATGTTTAGAGCATGATATAATTGCCTAAATGGTACTGAAATATGCGGTATATTATTTAAAGATTATCTGCTTTTAAACTGTGTGAAAAAGTGATTTCTACACTGAAATATCTTTAACAGTCTGAAAAGTGAAAAATTCCCCGTTTTGGACAACTAGGTGCCAACACAACTGAGCATGCTCAGACCTGAAAATAACTCTCATTTTAACTCAAGTGTCTTTTTTACCTGGAGGTATAGTAAATACCAAAATGAGAGCTAATTAGAGAGCATTTTTTGGGAGTTAAAATCTGCTCTAATTTAGTCCAAATGAAGTTTCAGTCATTGATTCTAATGGAACAATTCTAACTTTCACAAAAAAAACCTTTTAATGTTGAGATGAAATGTATCTTTCTGTGAAATAAATTTTCCTTTGCAACATTGTTGCTTCTACTTAAAATATTTTGATTTTAAGAATGCTACAATGTGGAATGTTTTGATGTTTTGGTAAAATATATTTTTCTCTGTCACTTTCACTTGTTATTCTTCATCTCACAACAATCTTTACCCAAACTCACACAGGTGTCTTTATAATCCACAAACAATACCATTGCTGATGAAAATTTAAAATAATCACAATTTTTTGTGCTTTGTATTATTTCCAAATATTCATAATTTGAGCCCAAAAAATGTGATATGTGTACCAACATCAGAAATCAAAATGTAATTCCCAAAAATTTGAGGGTAATATTCTACTCTCACCCACAAAAAAACACCAAATATCACAGAATAAATCAAGAAGAATAACTCTTGAGTAATGTAATTCCATCACCTGTATGTCCATATAAATGCAGTATTTATGTGTTTTTATGTGTATTTATGTGTATTTATGTGTAGTTATGTGTAGGAGGCTCTCACACATGGCAGCTCTGTGGCTTGGAGGTTAGAACTTCTGCTTAGTATCTCTGAGGGTCTGGGTTCAAATCCCAACCATGTTACTGCATGTGGAGAAGTTGTCTCCCAGGTCCTATAATTATGTCTAAATGTAGTAGTTATGTGTAGGAGGGTTCCACCACCATTGTAAGTCTTTTCCAGATACACTATATAGCCAAAAGTATTGGGACGCCTGCCTTTACACACACATGAACTTTAATGGCAGCCCAGTCTAATGCTGGCCATACACTATACAGAAAATCGGCCGAACCCATTTTCGAAAAAAGAACGTTCGGTAATGACCGCAAACGATCACGCCATCAGGTAAGTAAAGATTTTCGATCGTTTATGAACAGCAATGTATCGTTTTTTCGTTCGTTTTTTTCATTTATAAAAGGAAGTGTCAAAATGTGTTTGACCTCTGCACTGTGGCTTCCTGTGTTTGACGAGGAGCAACATACGTTCGTGCGTACGTTGGAACGAACCCTCTACCTACAATATGGATGTGGATGAAAGGACCATTGGCATAGTCATGCTTGGAGTGATGGCTATACAACAAGCAGAGGAACCCATAATCAAAAGGCGAAGGTTATGGAGTAAAGAGTGGCTGAAGAACCGGGATGACTTCTCTCATATGAGATTGGTTCGAGAGCTCAAGGAAAACAATCCAGATGACTATCGGAACTGTCTGAGGATGCCTGATGAGTCCTTTCAGCTCTTATTAAGTAAAGTGTCACCCCTTATTACCAAAAAAGACACAGTCTTAAGACCAAGCATCCCAGCAGAGCAGAGACTGGTAGCAACACTTCGCTTTCTGGCAACTGGCCGAAGTTATGAAGATTTAAAGTTCACTACCGGAATCTCTGCCCAGTCACTTGGCCGCATCATACCAGAGACCTGCCAAGCCATTAAAAGGATCATGCAAGAGGAATACCTAAAGGTAATGACACACTGCTTTTATTTTTAACTCTCAAACACTGTACAGCTTGCTTTGTTTAACTTTGATTTTAGAAGCTCTAAACATATCAGTAAACTCAAACTAGTTCATAACATGTCAAACTGACAAACATAACATATTTTAACCCAAATGTATGTTATTCACAAAGATGTGTACTGATAATCATGTCCCCAGTTGCTTTGTTGACGATCCTGCTGTGGGAATGGTACGTGCCACTGATGCATTTGTTGAGGTACTTGCAATGATTGTGGGTGTGTGGTTTGCAATGATTGTGGGTGTGTGGTTTGCAATGATTGTGGGTGTGTGGTTTTGTGCTCAGCTAAGTGTGTATTTGTGGTCAGCTCCCCCCTTAACCCTTTATTAAGAAGTTGAATGAGTAATGGTTCCAGTAATTGTTTTTGGTCTTCTGACATCCTGCGCATTTTCTTTGCTGCAAATGCACCCAGGTCATCACATTCATCCTTCTTCTGATTTAACGCTGCAGATGCTTGTAGTAGAAAGTTGCCTATTGCATCTTGCTTTGTCTTTCTCTTTTTGGTAATGCTTACTGGTGGTGATGTGACAGTTTGTGTTTCACTGCCAAATAGATCCTGTATAATAAAGCCAATTGTTATAATTTTTGGACAATTAAGCCTTAAATTTTTTTGTAACATATATTTTTATCTTTGCACAGCTGCTATCATCTGTGGAGGAATGGAAATCAACTGCCAAACAATTTCAAGACTATTGGAATTTTCCAAACTGTGGTGGTGCCATAGACGGCAAACATGTTCGGATAATACCCCCAGCAAACTCTGGCTCATTCTTCTACAATTATAAAGGCTACTTTAGCATTGTCCTAATGGCAATTGTCAATGCCAAGTATGAATTTATATTTGTTGACATAGGGAAAAATGGCAGAAATTCGGATGGGGGAATAATAGAGAAGACCTCTTTTTTCCATCACTTAAAAAATGGACTTCTACATCTCCCATCCCAAGAGGACACAGTTGAAGGTCTCAACTCCTCATTTGTTGCCGATGACGCATTTGCGTTATCTGAGCATATTTTAAAACCTTTTGCCCTGAAAAACCTGACACCTGAGCAAAAAATTTTTAATTATAGGTTATCTCGTGCTAGACGAGTTGTTGAAAACGCGTTCGGTATTATGGCCAACCATTTTAGAATATTTCATACAGCAATAAATGTAGCCCCCCCCAAAAATTGACACAATAGTCCACAGTTGCTGTGTGTTACACAATTTCTTACGGCGTACTAGCTCCAACTACATGCCCCAATCCCAGTTGGACCGGGAAGATACTTTGTCTGGGGATGTCACGCCTGGTGAGTGGCGTAATGACACCGAAGGCTTATTAAACCTAGGCCGTGCCCCACCACGTCTCTCCAGTCAAGTCGCTCACCAGAGTCGCATTGATTGTATGCACTATTTTCTGGGTCCTGGAGCAGTAGATTGGCAAAACAATATCTAAATGCTATGTAAATTTGAGTGGCTGCATTTATATATTATTTCATTACTAAATACAGATGTCATGTAAGATTTTTCTTTAAATAAACAAAATTACCAAGTTACATGTGCTTTGATTTTTGGATGTATTCTCTTCAATTTTTAGTTTCAGATGTGTATAATAAAACATAATATTATGACTTTACCTGACTGTCTGCCATTTCGTCAAATGTTCCATCTTCTTCATCTCCTGAAATATTCTCACTGATACTGTCTAAACTTGACACAGAGGGTCGTGCTTCCTCCTGGTCAGTCAGAAAACGTAGACTCTCAAAATACCACAGGCGTGGCACATATACTTCATCTGCACCTGCACCAGATCTTTTGGATTCATTAATTTTATTTAATTCTTTTTTGAAGATCGTACGCAGATTGGCTATTTTTTTGGTCACATAGGATATATCTGCTTTTGCATACACAACAGTGCATAGTTCCACTAATTTAGTATACGCTTCTTTACGTTTTTGACGATCTGAGTAGTCTTTGGAGTGCACTTTCCATAGATATGTAAGGTCTCGGTACATTTCAATGAATTGTGGCAGGAAATGTGGTGATGTAAATTTGTCCACCATTGCTCCTGTAATAATCAAAAATGCAGCATTGTTCAGTTGCCAAACTACACCTAACAATTAATACCCTATAACTATTGTACTGGTCTGCTTACCTTCAGTTCTTCAAAATCTTCTGTGTATTGGCCCGTGTAATCCTTTGTCTGGTCAGTGGCAAGACAACATTCTGTTCGGTGTGTGTTAAGCACCATACACACGATCGGACCTTGTACAAACTTTCCCGTTGTTTTTTTTGGAAAAGGGGCCTTGTCTCTCTGAACTTGTATTGCATGCAGACGGTCTGACGTTTAGGCAACAAACACGAACGTAGTGACGTTACAACGTACGGATGACACTTCCAAAGAAGACGTTAAATTCTTCGGCGTCATGCTTCGGGCTCCCTCTGCTAATTTCTAATTATTATACGTTTGGTCAGTGCAGATTCGTGCGTTACTTTGTGTTTACGACCGTTTGTAAAATTGTAGGACAACCAGCCATGTTACGCAATCCTAGGAGAGAGTGTGTTGTTTATGGGCTTGCAGTTCTTGCTGTGACTCTAGCCCGGTCCAGGAATAGTCAGAGTAGTAGGATGAGGATTATTTGGGCCAAAACTTGGCTACTTAATCGTGACCAAATTAGCCACATGCCCTTGCTGCGTGAGCTGCAGGAGAATAATCCAAATGATTCTCTGAATTATCTCCGGATGACGGACTCCTGCTTTCAGCAACTATTGTCCTTGCTGTCCCCCTATATCATGAAGCAGGACACCTGCATGAGGGCTGCTATTCCAGCAGAGCAAAAGCTCATAGCTACCTTACGTTATTTGGCGACAGGGAGGGGTCCCCAGGATATCAAGTTTACCACTTGGATCTCTCCCAAGGCTCTGGGAGAGATTATTCCTGAGACATGTAGTGCTATTATCCAAGTCCTGCAGAAGGACTATATTCGTGTAATTTTTGGGATTTAATATCACCTTCGTGTATTGTAACAAAGTATTGTATAAATTTAGTATTCCATCCTTCCCATTTTTGTAATATGCTGTGAATGAATGCCCTCTTTGTCCTCATGCATGCTGTAACTTTTTGGTGGCCTACATGCATATTTTCCTTCACTAACCTCCCCAGCATGCTACCCTTGGCCCACACACACCTAGCCTAGTAACTTAAAACTGTATTTTTTTAGGCTTCATTTTTAGGTTTACCACAAACACCCCCTAAAATGTGTCCCAATCTTATTCCTGTCCTTTAAATTCATGCAGAGTGCAAGATTCCCTTTTTGGTTGTGCAAACACTTATCCCCCCCCCCCTAAAAAAACACCCAAAAAACAGTCAACCGATATAACTACTCTATCTGCTGATTTTGAAAAACACATACATAGTATACCTTATTTTTTTAGGTAAGATTGCTGCCTAAATTCTCAAAAGCATGTAGTGCAAGGGCCTGCAAGATTACCTTCAAAAGGTCAAAATGATACGTTCGTTATGATGAATTTAGCATTATGAGGGGCTCACACCATCCCTGTGCTGTGCTCATTATGAGGGGCTCACACCATCCCTGTGCTGTGCTGACTTCCTGTGTTTATAACTTTATCATAACGAATAATCCTAATTAACGAACATTGTTATTATTTTGTCCGATGTATGTCAAAATGTGTATAGATTTGAACAATGTGCCTTCTTATTTACGGATTTGCCCACTTCTTACCTGGCCACTGGCCTGACAATGTTCTAAAGATGGATGGTCAGGCAAAATAATACCTAATTTTTCATGCATTTAGCTCTCATGGAAGTGTAGAGGTTTACTTGTCAAAACCAGCTACCAATTCAACTCCCCCCCCCCCCTTAAAGTTTAGGAATGTGCCACCAGAGGGGGTGAGGGAGCATATAATTACAATTTAGCCTTTTTTGGATGTTGGGATGAATGGACGCCACTCTGACGGAGATGTGATGATACGTACTGAATTTTAGGATCGTATACAAAAAGGGACCTTAATTTTTCAAAATGCTCTGGACAATATTGAGGTACTAAATTTTGTCTTTGGGGCAGATGAGGCTACATTGCCTCAGAGAAAAGTGATGAGCCTTTTTCCCGACCAGCTCAATAGGCTGTGATTCCAGCTATGGAAAGTGCATGTGCTGGTTTGGGCTCCCAGAATGCCCGTCTTGTCAGTGAACAATATATGGACTACTTTTTTACTTGTTGATTAATTATTTTACTTCTTAATAAAATGAGATTTTCAAGGAACTACTGTTGTCTGTTTACTAGCTTTGCAAATAGCCTTGATCTTTTTAATTTTTGCCACTAGTGCAAACCAACCTGATGTGCAACATGAGGTGACAATCTCACTTTGAGCTAACTATTATATTGTGCTGTGTATCAGCTACACACATTTTAGAGTACACTGTCAATGTAACCACAGCAACTTAACAAATATACTGGTATTGAGCATTGAAATAAAAAAACACACATTGTTTTTTTTCTAAAATGTTTTTATATGTGCACATTCCTGTGCGTTTTTTCTTTTGACAAAAAGGCATATTGTAAAACTGAACTTGGATAACAACCACAAACTTACAAAGTTCAACATTAACAAAATATGTTAATTTTAATTTTCTTTATTTATTCTAAACAATTGGATTACAAAATTGTTGCTTAAAAATCTTTATGTAAATTTTTTTTTGATATTTTTTTATATTTTTTTGATATTTTGTGTGTAATTATTTATTGATAATTTGTTTTATTTTTTTTTTTTTGGGAAATTTTTTCTATCATTTTTTTTTTTACAAAATTGTTTATAAATATTTATATAAAATTTAGGTTTTCATTTTTTTTTTACATTTTTTTATCATTATTTTTTTATAATTTTTTTGGTCATTATTTTTTATGAAAAATTTTGTTCATTATTTTTGACAATTTTTTTTTTATTTATTTATTTTTTTTTTATTAACAAACAGAAACAAACAATAATTTGGACATAATCATGCAGCAGTAAATGAAGAACATGATAGATGTTTATGGACGTCAAAAGTGTTTAGATTCTACCCAAAACATCTATCATGTCCTTCATTTCCTGCTGCATTGTGTTGAGATGATCTCTCATGGCATCTATTTCGCCATTCCATAGCATGATCTGAGCTATGAGCCTTTGGGCGCTGTCTGATGTAAAGTGGTC
Organism: Aquarana catesbeiana; assembly: GCF_042186555.1. Taxonomy (NCBI): domain Eukaryota; kingdom Metazoa; phylum Chordata; class Amphibia; order Anura; family Ranidae; genus Aquarana; species Aquarana catesbeiana. The sequence goes on from NC_133327.1 coordinate 551,337,000, forward strand.
GGGTGGCTCTTCCACAACCAGAACATCACCTAAAAAAGTGAGAAAAAACATGTATTTAGAAATATGCAGGCATACATAGATTACCTGAAGCTGGGGTGTCAGACACTCACCTGGTGAGGTACAGGCTCCCACTTCCCCCACCTCTCTTTCATCAACATGTGTGATGCTGGTGCTGGGTTCAGGTTGGGGGTCCCGGCGATATTGGGGGTCCCGGCGAGGTTGTGGGTCCCGGCGATGTTGGGGGTCCCGGCGAGGTTGTGGGTCCCGGCGAGGTTGTGGGTCCCGGCGAGGTTGGGGGACCCGGCGAGGTTGGGGGTCCCGGGCAAGGGTTGGGGGTCCCGGCGATGTTGGGGGTCCCGGCGATGTTGGGGGTCCCGGCGAGGTTGGGGGTCCTGTTGACCCTGTTGTCTGCGTCTTTGATTCCCTATGAACAATTAAAAAAAGGTATACTTAGCACACAGATATTTATGGCCCGAAATAGAAATATGAAACATTGCTTTCAAGTGGTGTACAATTGTCTGTTTAGGAAGAGAACCAAGTTGAAGACATGAAACCGAGCCCTTTCTTTGATGGCCGTCTCCATCCGGCCTACCCTACCGCATTTGGGTCGCACGCAATATCTATGCTTGTTGGTTGTTAACCATTTTATTGCTCTCTCTATGTATTTAATATTGTGAAATAAAAAGTTTTTAATTTTACATTCTTTTCTCTTATTCACCTGGAATACTTTAGCACCGCTATAATCCCCTGTCCCTTTACTCATTGGTTATGATTAAAAAGACCTTTGACCAGAAATTCAATACTTACCTTTTTGGGCCAAGTTTTTATGGTGTCCCACACTAGTGCTCCTGAGTCCAGATGTGTAACCAGCTGCTGTGTCCTCTCCTTACATTCCACTGAATCTATTTATCAATTAATTAAAATTTCAAAGACATCTAGACAACAATGTCTTTTAAATTCGTTCAATCACATAAATGATCATGACCAAAACAGTCATAAGCCTATATCAGTTTAAAAAAGTCGTATTCATTGGCAAACGATCACTGTTGGTCCTTACGAACGTTATTTCCTACCCGCGAACGTTATTTAACACCTACGAACATTCAGTATAACAGTCAAGAAAAGCACATGGAGAAGCAGGCAAGTGAAGAATCATAAATGGGACACACAAGTACTTACTTTTTCGAAGTTCCTTCCTTATTTTGAGGTACTGATCTGGCTCCCTGTTTTTCAGGTCAGACCAGCGCTTTCTCAGTTGGTCCTTCTTTTTATGGACCCCAAACTTCCGCTCCAAGGCCTTCACCACATCAGTGAGTATTTTGTCCTTGACAAAATTGGGATGGGCATATGGGCCATGTTTCCCATCATAATCTTGCTTTTTCAAGATTGCAACCATCTCCACCATCTCCTCAAATGACATGTTGGTGGCCTTCCTGGATCTGGATTCTGACACATGTGTCTCCGCCATGTTGCTCCTCACTACGCACCGAAGAGAAAAGGGGCGGGCAATATTAAAGAAAAAGAACGTCAGGGGCGGAGTTTCAGGCATGCGCCGTCTATGTCAAGTTAACACGTGGTACGAACGAATGCGTGATGCCGTTCGGGTAGCGGAGTTTTCACGCATAGGTAGTGTATATCAATCGAACGAGCGTGTGATGTAAGATTACGTTCTGTTTGTGTGCGAGACAAAGGCAATCCGAGAGTCCCCGCGAAAAGAAGCTGGTTCTAAATTCTGTCGCTACCGTTCGTAATTTTTAATGACATTTTTTGAATTTGAAATGTCATTTTGCTGTCTGACTGTTTTAAACAGGGGAAACATGCGCCCCTTTACAGGCATACTATAGAGACCCCCCCTAGGTAATAAATTTAAAGGAATATTACACTTTTATTGTTTGACTTTATTCATTATTAAAATCACTGTTCATGAAAAAATGGGTGTTTTGTAAACTTTTCGGTCCATTCATACATGTCTCCTGGGGCAGGACCCAGGTCACCAAACACTTTTTATGGCAATACCATGAATATAAGCCTTTAAAATTACCACTTTTAATTATTCATGTTCAACTCCCTTAGACTTTAACGGTGTTCACGTGTTAAAATCAATTTTTGGCCTGTTCAAATGTTCTGTTGCAAAACTAACAGGGGGGTGTTGGTCTCATCCCTAATTGCAATTAGCTTGCATATTATCTCTTAAAATTATCACTTTGGAATTCTACCATAGACTTTTATAGGTTGGCAAATTAGAAAATGTTGTATGGGGCACACTGCAAACAGCCCCCCCCCCCACAGCTGCCCTACTGTCAATGCAGCGTGACCTGTGCCACATACAGCATGACCTGTGCCCAATACAGCCTGGTCTGCCTGTGCACCATACAGCCCCACCTATGCTGAGGAAGAGGCAAGCTACTAGGATCAGCAGAGAGCGGGATTGGCCACTGTACTAGCTTTCATTTGAATTTCCCGTCTTCCCGGGGCTCATCACATAGCCCCACCTCTTGGCCCGACGCCTTTGATGACGTCACATGTCCCGCATTGGATCGGCGTTCTATCAAATGCACTGGCCCAAAAGGTGGAGCTATGTGACGTGAGCCCCGGGAACATTGGAAGTCCTAATGAAAGCTCTTACATCGGGCAATTCAGCTCTGCTGATACGGACAGCTCGCCTCTTCCTCTCCTCTCTCTTCCCCTGGCTGGGAGACTGTGCCGGCGGTGCTCTTATCCTCACTGGGCCCCACTCGGCTGCGGGCCCCATAGCGCCCGCATGGGTCAATACGGTGGTAGTTACGACCCTGAATGCATAGTAATTTTTTTGGGGTTAAAAAAGTGAGTCCCATATCAATAGACAGCAGTGGCCAAAAAGGATTAGGACAAGAATGAGAAATGCTGGAGTCAGAATGATCGTCTTTCCTATTTGGACACATTACAAATTAAAAAGTCATGACATGAAAATTGTTGATGAATGATGTCCAAAAATTAAAATGATGTTGGTTTTACACACACAGGAACTTTAGAGCCAAGAAGAGCCTGGGCCCAGCAGCCAGACAACAACTGAGTGCATGATCCCTCCCCTGCGTCCTCCCAAAAAAAGGGCCAGGAAGAGCCAACATCTGGATGAGGCCACAGCTGAGTTCTTAACTAGGGCTACCTCTCTGATAAACACAGCACCCGATAGTGCTGAAGGGTTTGGCTGTTTTAATGCTAGTAAGCTCCGTGAGCTTGACGCAGATCAAAGGGAGCTATGTGAGGCTCTAATCATCCAGCTCTTCAGCAAGGCCAGGAAACAAGAGCTAACCACTAAATCTCATGTGTGTCATTTGAACAACACTCCTCCACAACAAACCTACCCACCCCAGCAAGCCCACCCACCTGAGCAGCATGGTGGTCAGTGGCAAAAGCAGCCCCAAGGATCCACAACAAGGCCACTGGTGTGGGGAGTTTAGGGGCTAATAATTTAGCAGGTTGAATTTTTGGATTTCAGTATGATTTAATAAGCTATATTTTTTCATTTGATGTGTATCGTTTGCTCTTTTTCTTTTGAAATTATAATTTTTAATTGTGATGACAGAGAACATGTCTAATAATTTTGTAAGTTTATTTATGTTGTGAATGCACAATAAGCAAAATGGCCTTAAAAAAAATTTTTTAGGATTGATATCACTAGAACACAAATCCTAACTAAAATATGTTTGTCTGTACTCTGTCAGTATAACCAGCAAAGCAGATTTATTCTTAAGCCATTAAAAATTCGTGATGGTCCTTGCTTCCGACCATGCGTGTTTGTACTTTGGACTAAAGTCCGATGGTATTTTGTGCACACACGATCGGAGTTTTGTTGACAGAAAGTTTGTCCGTTCGTAGCCAACAAAAGTCCGAAAAAAATAAATAAATTTGTCCGATGGAGCGTACACACGGTCAGATGTTGCTCCAGAACTGCTAATTTGCATGTTTGTTGTCAAAAAGTCTGATCGTGTGTGCGGGCCTTTATATAGTTGGTGTTGACGATTGGTCATGACGTTTTGACGTGAACGTATTTGACACGAATATTTCCCTTCCGGGTTAAATGATTTTCAACCATGCGCAGTAGCAACCATTCGTTTTTTCACGGACGAAGAACGCATTAAACTTGCAATTTATCGTACGTTCGGCAGAAAATTTCCAAACTTGCCGTTCGTTTTTTTCCCACAAAAACGTCACAAACGATTATCGATTTGTGCCCATTAACTTGCCGAAAAACGAACGAAGTGTCTATATGAATGATTTTTCGGCCGATTTTCTGTATAGTGTATGGCCAGCATAGTGTGTGTGTGTGTGTGTGTGTTTTCCTTCTACTTTTCTTTCTTTAGTTTTTGTGGGTGGTGGTTTTGGGAAAGTGCAATATCTCTTTTATATTTTATTTCAATATGTATTTGTGCACCAAAAAACTAATCTCTTTGCCCTGGTTCACATGCTACTTTGAAATCGCGCTACTTCACTTGAAGTAGCACGATTTCAAAGTAGCAAGGTCAGCGTGATTTCAGGTGACTTCATACACAAATGTCTATTGAAGTCGCACCTGAAATCGGCAAAAGTAGTGCAGGAACTACTTTAGCAAATTGATGCGGTGCCACAAAAAAAATGTTGCATCAATTGGAACAGTGCCATTGCCAATAGTCATGCGATTTGATCTCTTAAATTGCATGACCAATCGCTCCAATGTAAACCTAGGCTTCTGCACAACTGCAAGTTATATATAAAGATTCCACCTTTATCATTAACAGCTGTGGAGAATTGCAGGTAATGAATTCAGCTGGTGGATAGGCAGTGTTTGAATGTGTCAGCTCTGGTTCACATTGGTGTGATTTGACATGTCAAATCTGTGGCAATTGCACTGTTCTAATTGGTGCGATTTGTATTGATATTGGTGCAGAAACCTGCACTGATGTCTCTGATGTTGCCCCCACAGTCGGGACTGACATGCAGGAATGAAATTGTGGGAGTTCAGCTAAACGATTTCCTCCCTCTGTCAGTGTGAACCAGGGCTCAAACTGGGCCTTTTGCCTTTGTAATTCACCTGCTGCTAACCCAGGGACACCATTTCTTAGCAAACTCCCTTAAGTTTACCTTCAAATATATGTAGAAATACAGATTTGCATATCTGAAAATAAAAAAACTAATCATGGTTGAGATCAAATATTCGCAGCTGCAATCAAAAGCGTGGTTTCACCTTCTAACCTGGAAATTATTCATTGTATGCACCTGGAAGTTCCTGTGCTGGTCAGGATCTCCATCTAGGTGGACATGGCGAGGTCTCTTTAGCAGAGAGGAGGCGCTGCTTATTGGCCGGGTAAGTGTAGGATATGTACTTGTACTTAATCAATGCGGGGTGGATGTCGTAGTTAGATTTGGTGTGGGTGGGGTTCATTGATTTGTTTGGCATCACCACACATTTGCTTCCGTCCCATGTGCACACATCACTTTCTGCATTTGTTCTGCTGATGTAAATCAGTAAGGACTATGCAAGTATAAATGAGAGCTCCTTTTATTAAAATATATATGACTTGTTTCACAGCTGGGCGAATTTTCCAGCAAATTTGGACCTTTGAGTTGCATGACAAGTTGTACCCCATGATTCTCAATGACAACTATTCATATCTGTGCTACTTTAAGTCGCACCAACTTCAAAGTAGTCCCTGTACTATTTTGGTGTGACTTAAGGTATATCGGGTACAATATTACACAGGCATTCCCAGAAGTTGGGGCCAAGTTGCAGCGGCAAAGTGGCAGCAAAATAGTGTGACTTTCAGGTCGCAGCAGTGTGAATGAGATTCAATGATAACACCTTTGAATTTGGCCCTATTGTCACTTGTGCATCCTGAAGGTGTAGCAAATTCGTCCCTGCACTACCTTGGTTTGACTTTGATGCAATTTGAGGTCCATACACCACAAGATTACACAGACATTGCTTCAAGTCATGACAAAGCTTTGCAATTTTAAGGTCGCACAAGGGCAAATGGGGCCTTATTCAAAGGTGTTATCAATTAATCACATTAGGTTACTTTCACACTTGGGTGACTTTTCATGGAGCTTTGGACCTCAGAGTCACATGAAAAGTTGTCCCCCTTGATTTCCATGCATATTTATTAGAGCTGCACGATTAATCGTCATCGTGATTTTTTTCCCCTTTACGATCTTGAAAAAAGAGTTTCACGATTCTTGCTATGCAAAGAACTTTCTCTGCTCTTCTGAAGCCACAGCCGAAAAACCAGGAAGTCTGCCAAGAAATAGAACATTCTTTATCAGTGAACTTAACTAGAAACCTTGTAACAATTTGTCAATTAAATAGAATTCTGTGTAAGTGAGGAAAGTTTAACTACTTAAACACTAAACATTTTTCTGACATTTGTTGGTTTCAGGTTAAAATCATTTTTTTTTGCTAGAAAATTACTTAAAACCCCCCAACATTATATATATATATATATTTTTTTAGTAGAGACCCTAGAGAATAAAATGGTGGTTGTTACAATATTTTATGTCACACTGTATTTGCGCCTTTCAAATGCAATTTTTTTTGGGAAAAAAGTACTTTAATGAATTAAAAAAAAAAAAAGAAACGTTAGCCCAATTTTTTGTGGGATAATGTGAAAGATTTTAAGTCGCGAGAATCGTGATCTTTTTATTCTAAGCAAAAAAATTGTGATTCTCATTTTGGCCAGAACCGTGCAGCTCTAATATCTATGCAACTTCACCCATGTTCACATAGGTCTGAATTGACATGTCAAATTGTAGGCCAAATCGGCGCCTATTGATGGCAATGGAACTGTCCGAATTGGTGCGACGCCACAACGATTCCCAAAAGTAGTTCCTGCACTACTTTGGGCGACTTCAGGGGTCGATTTCTTACCTCCCAACTTTTTGAGATGGGTATAAGGGACACCTATTAGCAAAAGTAGGTAGGCATAGGACACCTTCTTAAAGGAGAACAGTTGGGACCTATGTGATTTCACTAGACATCTGTGCAGGAAAGTGCACTGATGTCTCTGAAATCGCTGACAAAGTCGGGCTGAGTCACACTTGTGCGACTTTGGATATCAGAGTCGTATGACAAGTCATACCCCATGATTTTTAATGTGTACCATTCATATCTGTGCAACTAGTTGAAATAACACTGACTTCAACGTAGTCCCTGTACTACTTTGGTCTGACTTTGATGGGAGTTGAGGTCCATAGACCTCAAGTTTACACAGGCATTCCCTGGAATTGCGGCAAAATT